>NC_080540.1:45968060-46588060 GCF_028640845.1 Ahaetulla prasina
GTTTGATTGATATATCTCTTTGATTTCATGTAAACACTAATTTTAATGGCAAAGATTTGTGTTTACAAATAACTGGTTTTGTTATTTGATTTTAAAGTTTTGATTTTGATTTTTAAACATGTTTCAGGTTCAATTAGCTCTGATGGAAGTAACCAAAGGAACTAAAAGTAATTATTAGATGCAATTTCTAATAATTAAAATTATTAGAAATAATTTTAATAGTAATTTTAATAGTAATTTAATTATTACTAATTAAAATCTCAATGCACTGTTCATTTCATTGCATAAAAAATCAAATAAACAATATTTCTAATGTTCTCTTTTTTAGGAGTACAATTGTTCTGACTCAGATATTACTGCACTCCTATATTTATACAAAAATCCATTCAATTCAATGAGCATTGCATAATAGCAAAAGTTAAAGGTTGAGAAAAATAGTTAAGATATACAAAGGTTATTATAATTTATATATATTTATTAAGTCATTTCACCTTATTTTTGAAAACTGATACTGAATCAATATGAATCTAACAATATAGTCCATCTAGAAATGCATCCAGATCTTATAAGATATGCAAAACAAAAAACAAAAAAACCCACTACCAAAAATGGAACAGAAATAAACAGAAAGTTCAAATATTTATTTTTTTCTTTCTCCTTAAGTTTGTTTTCTTTTCTCAAATACTGATTTTTTTTCTCTTTTGAGGAGCATTTGCTCCCTTTATATGCCATGTTAAGCATTTGTAATCCATAATCAAGCCAAAAAATTATTGAATCGATATCCATATCTTCCCATTCAGTGTCCTTTGAATCGGGTTGAAATCTAAAAATTTTCCCTACCGGTTCTGTGGGTATGGCTTAATTGGTGGGAGTGGCTTGGTGGTCAGATGACTGGGTGGGAGTGGCCAATAACAATAAATAATAAAAATAATAAACAAAGTATACAAAACAATAAGAGGTACCAAAAACCAACTTTCACACTTTACACACACACAACACAACACAACTGACTCTCTCTCACACACACAAAATGCCACATACAGCTTTGTTAGATTTTGTGTGTTGTGTAGTTAGAGTGAAACACTACAGAAACACACCAAATCTCAGAACGCTGCACAAATATTTTATTTTATTATTTTATTATTTTATTTTTTTAGATCAGAGGTCTCCAACCTTAGTAACTTTAACTTTGTGGACTTCAACTCCCAGAGTTCCTCAGCCAGCAAAGAAGGCAGATTGAGTTGCTCACGAGGAGATGGATTTTAGGCAGGCTAAATCAGTTGCTAGCTGATGCAACTGATTACAGTAGCTGAAGTAAAGCATGGCTTTGCCAGCCCGAAAGGAGAAGTAATTATAGGTAGGTGAGGAAGGGGCATTGAGTGAGCATGGGTGGGGACTGTTGTAAGAGGTTGTTTAAAAATGATTTTAAAAGCCTGTGATGATCAGGAAACTCATCTGGGATCACCAGAGGAAAAAAAAGATTTTAAAAGGCTCCACTGGTGATCCCAGATGAAGTTCCCTCATCAGCCCAGAACCTCTTAAAAGGATTTTTTCTACAAGCTTTTCAGCTGAAGAGCTTGTAGAAAACATGTTTTTTAAGGTTCTGGTGATGAGGAACTCAGCTAGGATCGCCAGAAGAGCCTTTTAAAACCTTTTTTTTTACAACCTCTTTGGCCGAAGAGGTTGTTAAAAAAAAGAGTTTAAAGGCTCTGACGATCCCAGCTGAGCCGCGGGATCCTCAAAGGCTTTTTTTTACTTTTAAAGGCATGTTTTCATCTAAAGAAAACTGCTTTTAAAAGTGAAAAAAAACACCTCTGATGATGGCGCGGCTCAGCAGGGGCAGGGGGTGGGGCCAGGGATTTTTGCTACCGGTTCTCCGAACCACCCACCACCATCGCTACCAATTCGGGCGAACCGGTCCAAACCAGGAGCATTTCACCCCTGCTTTGAATCTGTTGGAGTTTTTGTATAGTTTCTTCTAATACTTCCATTCGTGTATTTGCCAATTCTTTTAATTATTTCCAGAAATTTTCTCACCTTCTGGCCAAAATTACGTTGAAACTGTGCTTGAAATCACTTCTTCCAGGTTTTCCCACCAAAATGGGATATTTTGTAAAAATAACTTTTTTCTCTTATGTAAAATTCTGGTGGAAAGTACTTTAAGAATAATTATATCTATAATATCAATCCTCAGTCTTGTATTAAAATGATGTTTCAAAATGTGACTCCTTCCTGACAAAGTGCACCAAAACATCCTTTAGAACATTTCTTGTTCTCACAAATCTTGAATTTATTTCATAAATTTCATAAATTTCTGCTTCTGTATCTTCCTCTTTTCAGTCCAAAATGTTTGCCAAGACTTTAATAACTTTTTCTCTGATATCTCTACAAGAGTCATCTGGGATTGTTCCAAATCTCAAATAAAGTTGCATCTCTGTCAAATTCAAGACAGACAGAAACTACTTCTAGTTTCCAATTCCCTGTCTATCACATCTGCTTTATTCTCCAAAATTTTCACTTTGTCCTTAACCTTTTCAAGAAAAAATTTGGAGAATCTAAACTCAAAATATAATACAACCAGGGGTGAAATACAGCAGGTTCTGACAGGTTGTGGAGAGCCGGTAGCGGAAATTTTGTGTAGTTCTGAGAACTGGCAAATGGCACCTCTGGCTGGCCCCAGACTGGGGTGGGAATAGAGGTTTTGCTGTATCCTTCCCCTGCCATGCCCACCAAGCCATGCCCAGCCAGCCATATCATGCCCACCAAGTTCTGGTTACTACCAGAACTGGTAGTAAAAAAATTGGATTTCACCACTGAATACAACTTACATTTGTCTCTAAATAACTTCATTAATTATCCATTATTATATGATAACCCAATATCAGCAAAAATAGTTAGGGACTTTTTTCTTTTTTGCATGGGGTTATATGTCTGAAAGATACAGAACTATTCTGTAGGCTTATTACATAATTTGGAAGGGAAATCTCTTCTAACCACATTGGCCCATCAAAATGGAAATGCTTTCATATGACTTTCTGTTTCCCCTTTGATTTTGATGGGTAATTGCATAGCCTACAATATTAGACTCAAAGTTCCATTCTCTAAGCATAATTAATTTTTTATTTACTATTATTTAGATATTCATTTCAATTTCAAAAACTACCAAAACTACCTATTCAATCGGTTCACCTTAAAACTCTCCTGACATATATGGAGTTTTCCCAGTGGATGGTTCTGTTTAGGTCTTAATAATTTTCTTGGAATTGGAAGGCAGCAGTGTACTTGGACAGAATTGTACTTTAATTGTCTCTCCCAGATTAATGACCCTTGGGGACTGTTGGTATTTTGAGACGCTCCTGGGAATAAAATGAACTAAGAGTCACCTAGAATACCATTAGTATAAAATAAATATTAACCTGATCAAATACAGATAATAGTCTAAAAATGGGCATGTATCATGGTGATAAGAGTGGCAAGATGTCAGTATTTCTCTGCTATTATTGCACCTGCACACTGCTATCCAGTGACCCCTTACTAAGACATCTGTACCAATTGAGTATGAATGGGCAAAATGGGAAATATTATTGAAGCAACCATTGGAAAAAAAATTCTAAGTGTGGAAGAGACAAAGACTTCTAGAGGAAATGATGAGGGTCCTTCTTGCAATATTATCTGAGATGAGTTTGATTCTATGAATTCTGAGAAAGTGGATAGGATCCTCTGCCGAATCTGTTTAGGCATCTCTTGATTATGAAAGTTTTCTCCCTCCTATCTGGAGTTTTTAAGAAAGAAAAGAGACCTGGGCCAAGGCAGTGTTGAATATGTGCATCAAAGTGGTTGGGCTGCAACTGTAGAGGACTATGGAAGAAACATGCTGTCTGTATAGGTTTTGGGTGCAAGTTCAACCTTCAATGGCGAAGGCACTAACCATACTGATAGATTATTTCTAGGAAAGCCAGGATGGGGTAGTGAGATCTTCCTGACCTTATTTGATTTCTCAGTGGCCTTAATAAAATTGATCATGGTATCTATTCACCCATCTATGAAGATGAAAAGCATGAGCGCATTAAATTGGATATTTCCAGTTGGAAGGGGCAGAGACTTAACTCCAGGCCTCTTAGCTATGGTACAAGGCTTAACCTTCTCTTCATCCAATTCAAGATCTAACGAAATCACGAATGGAAAGGTATCCATTGAGAAGGAGTCAGTACATTAATGATATTCAATTGTACATCTTGACATCTAGCTGAATAGGTTATGCTCCCCAAAATTAAATTGCTAGAATAGAATAGAATAGAATAGAATAGAATAGAATAGAATAGAATAGAATAGAATAGAATAGAATAGAATTATTTATTGGCCAAGTGTGATTGGACACACAAGGAATTTGTCTTGGTGCATACGCTCTCGGAGTACATAAAAGAAAAGATACATTCATCAAGAATCATAAGGTACAACACTTAATGATAGTAATAGGGAAACAGTCAATATAAATCTTAAGGATACCAGCAACAAGGTTACAGTCATACAGTCATAAGTGGGAGGAGATGGGTGATAGGAACGATGAGAAGATTAATAGTAATGCAGACTTAGTAACTAGTTTGACAATGTTGAGGGAATTGTTTAGCAGGGTGATGGCATTCGGGAAAAAACTGTTCTTGTGTCTAGTTGTTCTGGTGTGCAGTGCTCTATAGCGTTGTTTTGAGGGTAGGAGTTGAAATAGTTTATGTTCAGAATGTGAGGGGTCTGTAAATATTTTCACAGCCCTCTTTTTGACTCGTGCAGTACACAGGTCCTCAATGGAAGGCAGGTTGGTAGTAACTGTTTTTTTTCTGCAGTTCTAATTATCCTCTGAAGTCTGTGTCTGTCTTGTTGGGTTGCGGAACCAAACCAGACAGTTATAGAGGTGCAGATGACAGATCAATAATTCCTTTGTAGAACTGTATCAGCAGCTCTTTGGGCAGTTTGAGCTTTCTGAGTTGGCACAGAAAGAACATTCTTTGATATTAGATATCACTCTTAAGAAATGGGTTATTGATAAGCATCTAGATTATCTTTGGAACTTCCTTTTCCCAGAGAATCTACTCACCTGATTTAAAAAAAAATATAGATGGGCAGGGCTCACTACATGTCCTTTTATTTAGAGTGTGTCACTTTTGGGGCCACATAGACATATTTCTTCAGTTACCATTTACCTTCTCTGGAGTATTACTCTCTTTAAAATAATAGTTGAAAACTAATTATTTCAGAAGGCCAAAGGGATTGATCTCTTGAGTTATAAGACTGGGTCTTATATTAGTATTGTTAATGCTTTTATTTGTGATTCCAAATTCCATATGAATATTATGTAGGTATTTTTTTTAGTTAATTGTATATTTTAATTCCCTATGATAGATTTAGGAAAAGCCTATACATATTTATTAATAAATAAATATTTAGAAATAAGTAGTATAAAAGTGCAGCTTCAGTAATGCTCTTGACCCACATTAAGGATCAAACATGAAAGTTTCTATAATTGAGAGAGGAATGAAAACACGGAAGTGATGGCTAAGATAATCTGTTACTGTTGCTATATTAAAATTCCTTGGTCATCTTTCTTTTGGCAATTATGGTTGAGGCTTAATTTGTATCATTTTCAAATAAAAAATTAAAAATGTAAATTCTATGCATTCATCTCCTGAGGGCTGTTTCTGTTTGCCTTCCTTTCAGAAGTGTCGACAAAAGTAGTTAATTAAAAAGCACGTTATAAAAGAAATGAATAGCTTTTGATTTTCAAAGGAAGCATGGCATTTCTTCATACATTTTAAAGATTGACGCTTTGCATATATTACTTATATAGTAAAAAAAAAAACGGTATTAAAACTTTCCAAGGGGTCTTTCATAGTTTAATCTCTAAGCACATTTTTTCATGCATATAATGATAATAAGAGAAAGTTAATATATTTACTTATTTTATAAAACTCCAAGACAAAAGTTAAATCTTGAAATAGTATATCTTGATGTTTTGTTTTATTTAAAAAAAAACCCACATCTTTATGTGACTATATTATGGACAATGTAAATTTATAATGTATATGATGACTTAGACTTAAAACAGCATCTACATATATGTTATCAATAATATGTATGGGTGTTGAGCAGTAGTGGGTTTCAATTTCATTTGCTACTGGTTTGCTCGTGGGCATGCGCGCGCTCGCATGTGCACGTGACGTTTCAGTGCATGTGCAGAAGCTTCTCAGTATGCGCAGAGATGTCTGGGTGGGTGGGCGGAGCCTCCCGCCACCACCGGTTTGCCCAATCCGATCCGGGGCGAACTGGTAGCAACCCACCACTGGTGTTGAGGAAATAACTAATAAATTTAAATATGATATGATATATATGATATTAAATATACATTTCGATAGAAATAAGATTCAATAACTATTTCCCCAAAGGAAACTAAAGAAAATAAACATGTCACTTCTAGCATTCTATACTCTAGTGAGCTAAATAACAGTGCCATAAGCAATAATTTTTACGAGTGTTACTGTCCAATTATGTTTTAAAGCTACTAAATTAATGACTTTCATCAGACTTGCTGAATTATATTTTCAGTGCAGAGATCCACAAACTATGACAATTCTCATATATTATTTTCCTTAGTAAAAGTAACTTCCTTTCTCTTTTCCTTCTCTTCCTTTCTCTTTTCTCTTCCTTTCAAATAAGTTAATACAACATACTGGTTGTCATAGTTTAGCAATCATAATTGGGACTTGCAATTTGGTTAATAAGTGAAATGGACGCTAAAGAAACCACGATTGTTTATGATCTAAGCTCAGCTTTCCTTTGCTTTACAAATTTGTATAGGTTGCAAAAGTTACTTTTTCTTTATCGATGTAACTGCAAATAGTCTCTAAAGGAGGCAGTCACTAAATGAGGACTATCTGTATCTAGCCTTCTTTCTTTACACAATGAAAACAGGACATAGCAAAGGTTCTGCCTAAGGAGTCATAAAGAAAGGTTTTCCTTGCTCAGAAATAAGTTCAGCTGGGCATCAGTTTATTTATTTTATTATATTAATTCTGAAGCCACACAATTACACAAGAATCTGACCAATAAAAAATTAAAAGAAAACAATGTTAAGAAAAAAAAAACCGCTAACTAAAAGCCAAACCCCAAAAGACCAAAGAGCAAATGCAAAATACAAAACAAAGCAAACAGAAAGGGCTCAATCGTGATCCTAAATCAAGTCCTAAGAGAATATCCAGGTGGATATTTAGAGAATATCCAAATCTGGATATGCAGACATTTGCAGAATGTCAACAAGATGGAATCAGTGTTATTTTGCAGAACACAAGTCATCACAGGCAAAGCTTGTTTCCTAGGTCCCACAAGATGACTCTGCTTAATTGATAGGGCCTATAGGTGCCCGCTCCAACTCATCTGACTAGATAAGCAGAAACATATGGAGATAGGTAGCCCCCCCAAGAAACCAAAAAGCTTTGAATTGCACCAGAAAGTCAACTGATAACCAATGCAGTTTCCAAAGCAGAGGGGATATGTGTGAATACCATGACACACTCATCACTGCCCAGGCTGATGCATTCTGGAGTAGCTTCTGAACGGTCTTAAAAGGCAACCCCATGTAGATTGCATCGCAGTGATCCAATCAAGAGAAGACCATGGCATGGGTAATTAGTTCAAAAGCTTCTCAGTCGTGAAATGGGCACAACTTGCACAAAAGGTAAACCTGAGCAAAATTCTTGGTCAGTGCCACCTCTTTTTTGAGCAGGAAATGAGAGTCCAACTGAGCTCCAGATTGTATACTAGTTTCAAATGTTGAAGTGCAATTCCATTAAAGATTAAACATACAAAGTCCTGATTTCTACACATTTTCTTTCTGAGCACACTCCCGTTTAATGTGAGTGACACAAAAGTTTTTCTATAATCAACGAAACACATGGTGACCTTTGTTTTGGTATTCGTGGGAGTTTCTTGGTTATCCAGTGTATATTAACATCAATGTCTCAAGTTTCTCAGCTTTTTCTAAACCCAATTTGAATATCTGGGATCACTATTTTCATGTAGGACTTTGGGGACCTAAGTATTATTGCGCTAGCATGTAAAGGCAGTAGTATATTTTTTCACACTGTTAAATCTCTCCTTTTTGGTATAGAAATATAGATTCACCTTTCCCAGTCTATGGATTACCATATCATTCTCCAGATTTTCTAGCACAGTTTGATTAGAAACTTTATTGATTCTTCTTCTAAGGATATTCCACCAGTTCTTGTAGCCTTCTAACTAGTAATGATTGGAGTGTGATCTAACTTCATCTCCTAATGCTAAAGGTTCTTGGGAATATCTTCTAAGGTATGTTGATATCTCTACCTTACAGTATTTCAATGTTTATTGATCGTCTTCAATGTTTATTGATCTCCTTCAATATTTATTGATCTCCACTGAATTAGGATACCAATTTGAGGTTGGAAGCACATTCTGAATTCAGAAACCTTTTGAAATACTTATTTTTCCATGTTTATTTCAATCTTTGATGTCTTTACAGATGTGGTAACACTGTTTTTTATCTCTTTTAACAGCTTTCTGAAACCCTTTAAGTCAGGACTGAAATGCTCCCAGTTCAGTCCTGATCGGGCAAGTAGATAGCAGAGATTGGGGCTACTTCGCCGAACCGAGAGTAATGGCTGTCTGGCCACGACCCCAAACTGGTCCAGGGCAGGCGGATGTCTGCAGCTGACAACTATAATGAATATGTCCATCTGCCCTCCCAAAGCACCACCGCGGCGAACAAAACAACCCCATTGCTCCACGCCTCTTCCTGCAGCCAAACACGCCCAGCCATGTGCGCTCTTTCCTCAAATGGTCTGTGCACGGGGCGCTTGGAGAGCAAGCTAGCAAGAGAGCTCTCCAACCTCTGTTTTTGTGCGTGCGTGTGTGTGTGTGTGTGTGTGAGGGAGGGAGGGAGTGATCTGAAGCCAAGCCACCCAAACTTCTGGCAGAGGCTGCTCAGAAGCCACCCTGAATCAGCCAGCTCCACCTGATCTATTCCCTGAGTCTCGCCGTTCTCCTCGCCCCCCCCCCCACTCAAGCAGCAACTTCCCTGCTCAACCCCAACTGAGAAGACATGTCGCTGCTTGAGGGGGGTGGGCTGCTTGAGGGGGGTGGGCATGGGGTGAGTGAGGAGAACAGCGAGACTCAGGGGATAGGTCAGGTGGAGCTGGCTGATTCAGAGTTCCTCAGAAGCTGCCCCAACCCCTACCAGAAGTTTGGGTGGCTCGGCTTCAGATTGCTCCCTCCATCATACACACACACAAACAGATGTTGGAGAGCTCTCTTGCTCACTCTTTCTCCAAGTGCTCCATGCACATCCCATTAGAGGAAAGGGCACACATGGTTGGGCACATTTGGCTGCAGGAGGAGGCCCAGGTGGAAGGCAGCTTTTTCTGCAGCATCCCACTCCCCTCTTTGGATCGTCCTGCAAGGTGGAGGCTGTGCCTTTGCAGAAACAGGGTGGGCGGTTTATATAGAGGATTGGTGGGGGAATGCGCAGCCCTCCGGGATGAAGAGCAGGGCAAGAGAAGGCTTCAAAGTTCACTTGGGCACTTGAGAGGGAAATTCAAAAGCGTTGGTGGCTTCAGAAAGGTAGTATGTGCTTTTGTGCAGCTCCTGGCTTCTGTGGCATTCTGTGAAAGACAGAATGTGCTTCTGTATCAGAATAAGGAGCTCCTGGCTCTAGCAGTGAGTGACATGAGTGATGTCAAGTTGGCCACACCCACCCAGTCACATAACCACCAAGCCATGCCCACCAAGCCATGCCCACAGAACTGGTAGCAAAAAAAAATAGATTAAGTTCTGTCCCAAGATACCCTTTTTTCCCCCTCCTCTTTCAGCATTATTTTCTCTTCTTGCAGTGTCCATGGTTTCTTCTGACATCTAGCTTGTTTTCCTCTGTTTCTTTATCTTTGGCAGTCTCCTTTCACATCCATCCTTAACAACCTCTTTAAGTTCATTACACTGTTTCTTTGGTTTTCTATCAAGTGAGGTTCAGAGCTTCAAAGTGATTCCTCATGTTCTCCTTGAAAATGGTGAATATATGTTCAAGATCATGTTGTGGAAACTTGTTTCCTTTCTTCTTATTCTTTACTCATCTTGGAACTTTCACATGAGCAATTTCTGATCTGTTCAGACCTAGCTCTGACTTCGATGCTATAAATAAACTCCTAAACTTTCTTTTAGAAATACTATAGTTCAATCACTTTCTATAGACTCTGGTCATTTTGGTTGCTTGAAGACTATGTTAGCTAGGCTGAAATAAGTCAATTGAATAAGTCAATCTCCTGCTTTATTTCAGTTTCCTAATTTATACACTCACAACCCTCTCTAATATAGCAAATACATAACAGCAACAGTTTTTCCAGCTAAGTTAAGGCATTTTCTAGGAAAATCCAATAATTAGTAAAGGCAAAACATTCCTATTCTCTGAACAGAAGAGAATAGAAAACTCCAAAGCATCAACATTAGCTAGCTGCATAAACTAGAGAAGCAAATTACAGATGTATGATGGCACACATCTATATTCGACTTTATGCTAGTTCCATTTTGACAAACTTTATTGCTGTCACAAAATGAACCTTATTATTTCCAAGGAGCTCCCATTAAATATTCCTAAAAATTATCATAAGTCATAAATCAAACCAATTGGTCTAAAATGCTAGAATAATTAGGTGTGCTATGACCAGGATTAAGTAACATATCATGCCCCAGAAGTTTGTATTACAACTCCAACGAAGTGCCATATTGTGTAGGTTGAATGAAAATTTAAGTCAGAACTTTCTGCTGTATTATGTTGATCATCTCAAATTAGACTCATTCAACATTCCTGTAAAATGTATTTTTTTGTGTAGAGAAAAAAAATTGTAAAACTTTCCTGTTAGAAAAAATGTGATGCACCTTGAACATGACAGAGAAGGTCTTTAAACAGTTTCTCCATTCTGAATAGAACAAGAGAGATTCAAATATTAATTCAGGCTATCAGTTGAGATATGCTCCCAGTTCTCTACGGTCAGAGATCTGGGACAATGATTTATTTACTCTCACACTGTTCCTTTTAGTATGCTCTCATTCCTTTCATCATTTCCAAATTTTAAGATTTACATAGGATTGGGAAAACTTTTTGTAGTTGTAAAAAGAAAACATGGGCATTTGAATTATGGATTCAACCTCAAGAGACTGAAGACCTGCATCTTATCTTTCCATTAATATTATCCCATCTTTAGCTACTTCTCTTAACCTTTATGAAATGGGCTCTTTAAAAAAAGTAAACAAATGGTGCAATGTTTTATGATTCATTATTAATCTCAGATTTATTAATTTCAATCTGTTAATACTTTATTTGTTTTTTAGTTTTATTTGTGGCATGGTTTCTGTTTTTCTTTTTTTTTTAAAAAAAATCAAACTATTTTTAAAGCTTTTATAAAGATTACTTTTCCTGTCCAGTTTTGTCTGTTTTCAAGAAATATCAGTACTGGACACCGAAAATTATATGCTGCAATCCTAGGCTTTGTCTCAAACAGAATTGCAATAAAAATGCAGTACAGTAAGATCAATATTTCTATTTACTCAATGAGAAAAATCACCCAACTATCTTTCTATTATTATGAAACACCTCAAATGTAAAAATTGTGGGAAATGAATAAGAATATTGTGAGCTTTAGAAGTAAAATGAGATTAGTCATTGCTACAAAACCTCTTTTGATTTTTTACATCTGAAATCCGTAACATGTTCTTTTATTGTTTATGATGTTCTTGAGAGCTATGGAGCAAAAAAGGGAGTAACTGGGGATTAATTTGAATACAACTACAGTTTTCTTACCTTCTTTTAAATAACTCAAATTTTAAAACTCATTAGGTGTTTCTTTTTTTAGGATGGACAGAAATTAATATAAATGTGAAGGCTGAGGGAGAGAAAATTAAAAGAAAACAAGAATTAATTTTAGAAATAAGAATTTAGAGGAATAAAACAAAGATAGAATGGGATCAATGATCTGTAAAGGAAGAGAAAGAAGACACAATCCTCAGATCCATTAACTCACCAATTAATTTCTCCATATTCAAAAATAAAAACATAAATTCTACCCTTAAATCAGTAATCCCAGAATATTTCACTGCTTTATGTGAAACCCATATAGAGGTTAGGAAGCCAAAATCTAGACAGAATACGGCAAGAGAGACTGGTATAGGTTGGAAGCTATATATTCTCCATTTCTTTAATTTGTATACTGGATCTCTCAGGGTAGTTGTATTGGAAAAAATGAGTTTGCTTTCAAAACTGAAAGAAAAAATATAAACAACCTATACCATCTTGAAGATACTATTCTAATGGCTTGAAAATGCAATGATCTGCAAACAGTAGCAAATAAAAAAGGAGCACTGTGAAAAATGTCACTAACTTAAACATAAACAAGACCAAATTATGACAACAGGTGCAGCAACCAGATTTAGAGAATACAACTTTTAGGCTTGAGTTTCAATAGTCAATGAACCAAAAGTCAAGAAAGGAGCCCTTGGGAACGCAAAAAAAATAAAAGCCTTGGGGGAAAAAATCAAGCACTGGGACATATCTCTTATCTACAAAGGTAAATATCACCAATCAATTCTGATGACATTTTTAGGGAAGCAAAAATTGGACTTTAAATACGTTGTAGATGTTAGCTGTCCATTTTAGATCTTGCAATATGGTAGAACCTAGAAATTTGAAGGTCTCTACTGTTGATACTGTGTTGTCTAGTATTTTAAGAGGTGGAAGTATGGAAGGGTTTCTCCTAAAGTCTACCACCATTTCTATGGTTTTGACTGTGTTCAGTTCCAGATTGTTCCAGGCGCACCATGAGGCTAGTTGTTCAACCTCCCATCTGTATGTGGATTGAGACCGATCACTATTGTGTCATCTGTGAACTTCAGTAGTTTAACAGATGGATCGTTAGAGATGCAGTCATTGGTATAAAGAGAGAAGAAAAGTGGGGAGAGCACAGAGTCTTGGGGGGCCCTGGTGTGAATTGTACAGATGTCTGATGTGATTCTGCTTAGCTTCACCTATTGCTTCCTGTTTGTTAAGAAGCTTATGATCTACTTAAAAGTGTGTTCAGGTACCTGTAGCTGGTTTAGCTTAGTTAGAAGAGTGTCTGGAATGATAGTATTGAATGCTGAAGCCTACAAAGAGGACCCTTGCCTAGGTCTTTGAAGATTCAAGATGTCATGGTTTTCATGACTACAGATGTTAGAGCAACTGGTCTATAGTCATTCAGTTCCTTGATGGTGGGCTTCTTTGGCACTGGTATGATAGTAGAGCATTTGAAGCAAGAAGGAACACAGCACATCTCTAGCGATTTATTGAAGATTCGGGTGAAGACGGGAGCCAATTGGTCAGCATAGACTTCAAGCAAGAAGGAATTATCTTGTCTGGGCCTGGAGCTTTTCCTGGCTTTTGACTGTGAAATAGGTCTTGCACTTCCTTTTCTAGGATCACTAAGGGTTGTGAACCCAATGGGATGGGGTCAGTTGTAGGAGGCTTGGCTGTTGTTGGTGTGTTTGAGATGGAGGTTGTGGAGATAGGTGGCTGTAGTTTCCTTTCAAACATGCAGTACGTTCAGGTCATTTGCCAGTTGATTTCCTTCAGCCTGGGTAGGAGGTTTGCCATAGCTGGTGATATTTTTAAGAGTTTTCCACATGTTTGCTGGTTCTTCAAACAAATCAACTCAGAGTTCTCGCCTAAGGCACAAATAGCAGGGCTCAAATTATACTTTTGACACATGCAAAAGGTCATTTGCACGGTAAGTGGGAGGGGCAGATATGGCGGAAGGGGGGGATCGTATTGGTCTAGGGGGTCATGCGTTCGATGTCTGCAAGCGATCGCGTGCCCCGATCCCTCTGACTTTTCCCGTTCCCCGGATGGTCAAGACCCTCAGAGCCTGGGCCTTCGTCTTATGTTATGCAACGCACGGTCCGTGGCCAATAAGGCCCCCCTAATACACGATCTTATCCAGGGGGGCGCCGCGGATCTTATAGGCGTTACGGAGACCTGGTTGGGCACTGAAGGGGGCGTGCCCCTGGTCGAAATGTGCCCACCGGGTTTCCGTGCATTCCATCAGCCGAGGGCCCAGGGTAGGGGTGGGGGGGTGGCGGTTGCTATTAAAGAGAGTCTAGAGCCGAGGGAGACCACTGTACCTCAGATTGCCGGGTGTGAATCCCTCTTTGTGAGATGGGGTCATAGGTGTCAGATGGGCTTGCTGGTCACGGACCTGGCTCCTTGCTGCGTGACAGCTGCCCTGCCCGAGCTCCTGGAGGTGCTTGCCGGGGTGGCAGTGGAGACCCCCAGACTTTTAGTCATGGGGGACTTTAACTTGCCATCTGCCGGCTCGTCATCGACAGTGGCTCGGGAGTTCATGGCTTCCATGACGGCCTTGGACCTGACTCAAGTAGTGGATGGCCCCACTCACATCGGGGGTGGCACTCTGGATCTTATTTTTATCTCTGGTCAGTGGTTGAAGGATCTGGATTTGAGAGATGTAGTCATAGAACCTTTGTCATGGTCAGATCACTCTCTCCTTCGCCTGGACTTTCTGACCGCCACTCAACACCGCAGGGAGACGGAACCACAACGTTGGTTCCGCCCCAGGCGCCTGATGGACCCGGAGAGGTTCCGGACGGAGCTTGGGCCACTTCCTGAGGGTCTGGCTCACGGCACGGCAGAGGAACTAGCCGCAGCCTGGCAACGGGCTGCGGCTGGGGCTTTAGACCGTGTCGTGCCTCTGCGGCCTCTGACCCGGCGCAGATCCCAACCGGCTCCTTGGTTCTCCGAGGAGCTGAGGGGTATGAAACGCCGGAGAAGACGCCTAGAGCGCTCCTGGAGGTCTAGCCGTTTAGAGGCTGATCGGACACTAGTTAGGTCCTATACTAGGACCTACCTGGTGGCACTGAGGGAAGCGAGGCGTTACTACGCCTCCTCCCTCATTGCGTCGGCAGATAACCGCCCAGCCGCCTGTTTCGGGTGACCCGTTCCCTCCTTCACCAGGGGGAGCGGGATGACCCGTTGCAGGGACGTGCTGAGGAGTTTAACGGTTATTTATACGATAAAATCATTCAGCTTCGAGATGGTCTAGACCAAAATTGCGACGATTCAGATGAGGCGTCTGAGGGTGGTCTTGGTGACATTTTCTGGGATGAGTTTGACCCTATGGCTCCCGAGGACATGGACAGGTTGTTGGGTAGGCTGAATGCCACCACGTGTTTACTGGACCCGTGCCCCTCCTGGCTGATGCTGGCCACTCAGGAGGTGACACGAGGCTGGCTCCAGGTGATTACGAGTGCCTCCTTGTTGGAGGGAGTCTTTCCGGCCGCCTTGAAAGAGGCGGTGGTGAGGCCCCTCCTCAAGAAGCCCTCCCTGGACCCGGCTGTCTTAGGTAATTATCGTCCGGTCTCCAACCCGCCGCGCGAAGGTTGTAGAGAGTATGGTGGCATATCAGTTTCCCCTGCACCTGCATGAAACTGTCTATCTAGACCCCTACCAGTCCCGTATCCGACCAGGCTACAGCACGGAGACGGCTTTGCTCGCGTAGGAGGATGTTCTCTGGAGGGCCAGGGATAGGCGTTGTTACTCTGTTCTGGTTTTATTAGACCTCTCAGCGGCTTTTGATACCATCGACCATCGTATCCTGCTGCGCGGGTTGGAGGGATTGGGAGTGGGAGGCACCGTTTATCGGTGGTTCTCCTCCTATCTCTCCGACCGTCGCAGACGGTGTTGACAGGGGCAGAGGTCGGCCCGAGGCGCCTCACTTGTGGGGTGCCGCGGGGTCGATCTCTCGCCTTCTGTTCAACATCTATATGAAGCCGCTGGGTGAGATCATCAGTGGCTTCGTGTGAGGTACCAGCTGTACGCTGATGACACCCAGCTGTACTTTTCCACACCGGGCCACCCCAATGAAGCTATCGAAGTGCTGTCCCGGTGTCTGGAGGCCGTACGGGTCTGGATGGGGAGAAACAGGCTCAAGCTCAATCCTTCCAAGACAGAGTGGCTGTGGATGCCGGCATCCCGGTACAGTCAGCTGGGTCCTCGGCTGACTGTTGGGGGGGAGTCACTGGGCCCGATGGAGAGGGTGCGCAATCTGGGCGTTCTCCTGGATGAACGGCTGTCTTTTGAAGACCATTTGACGGCCGTCTCCAGGAGAGCTTTCCACCAGGTTCGCCTGGTGCGCCAGTTGCGCCCCTTTCTAGACCGGGATGCCTTATGCACGGTCACTCACGCCCTCGTGACGTCTCGCCTGGATTACTGCAATGCTCTCTACATGGGGCTCCCCTTGAGGGGCATCCGGAGGCTTCAGTTAGTCCAGAATGCGGCTGCGTGGGTGATAGAGGGAGCCCCTCGTGGCTCCCGTGTTACACCTATCCTGCGCAGACTGCACTGGCTACCTGTGGCCTTCCGGGTGTGCTTCAAGGTGTTGGTGACAATCTTTAAAGCGCTCCATGGCATAGGGCCGGGCTATTTACGGGACCGCCTACTGCTACCAAATACCTCTCACTGACCCGTGCGCTCTCACAGAGAGGGACTCCTCAGGGTGCCCTCAGCTAGGCAGTGCCGTCTGGCGACACCCAGGGGAAGGGCCTTCTCTGTGGGGGCTCCCACCCTCTGGAACGAACTCCCTCCAGGACTTCGTCAACTTCCGGACCTCCGAACCTTTCGTCGCGAGCTTAAAACACACTTATTCATCTGCGCGGTACTGGATTAGATTTTAAAGTTATGGGTTTTAAGGGGTTTTTATTATTTATACTATTTTTAAATTTGGCAATAGAATAAGTTTTTTAATTGTCGTTTTTAATCTGTATTTATATGTATTTTAACTGCCTGTGAACCGCCCTGAGTCCTTAGGGAGATAGGGCGGTATATAAATTTGAAAAATAAAATAAATAAAATAAATAATAAATGCGGCAAAGACCTAGCTCTCTGGAATGGTCTACAGAGTTAGGTAATGTGGAGGAAAAGAGAAAAGGATAACCAAAAGCAAATTGGATTCAGTTACAAAGGTGATGAATACACTATTAGAAAACCTGAGAGGCCAGGTAAAAGACAGACTGTCCTGAAGAAAATCTATGAGGTGTCTAACAGTCAACAATACTAATTAAATACACACTGTCTCAACTTGAATAACAAGTTTCTTTCAAATTCCGTAACATGATGAAATGAACTACAATTCTTTTTTGTCATTCACTCAATATGCCATGAATGGAAAAAGTTCTTAGGTGAATATAAAGCCCTATTTTCTTCAATTCATTGAGTAGTTTTAAAGCTTATGCACAATCTCGACATATAGCACTGCATGCTTATCAAAATTTCCAGCTTGAATAATTAGTTTCTCCTTCATCCTACCACAAAGCACTTTTTTGTAATTTTTCAATCCAATGAATGGTTATATGTAAATGGTTTCTGGACTCTTTACATTTTGTCTGTCTTTCAGCAGATAACTGCCCATACATAAAACAGGGCAAAATTTGGCATAGTGGTGGAAACTTGTTAAATAAAAGAAAGTTTTAAAATATGCTACATCCAGTCAGGGGCCGTGGAGGAAAATATTCCTCAATAATGTTCCCCAATGTATTCTTCTGGTACAAGCAGGTATACTCATTATCCTTCCGTCCAGACTGTGCATCACAGACCAGAAATACCTACACATTCACATGCACACAAGAACACAAAAGCCCAACTTTATTCATGCTGGTAAAATATTGGAAAGAATTCAGAAACTGCTCTGCATGCTTTCCCTATTTTACCATACTTATTTCATCCAGTAGGTCACAGCTTTACAAACCAGGGTTTGTGAAGACTAACTCTTTTAAAAAGTACAGTACAGTGATACCTTGGTATTCATCATTAATTGGATCCAAGAGGTGCAATGAGTACCAAAAACAATGTATACCAAATGAATTTTTCCCATAAAGAATCCTATAGTGAGTCACAATGCAACTGACAGCGACAAGTTCTACTTGAGCACTGTATACTAAACAAATGATGAGTACCGGGACAAAATTTTCACATCAGAATGTGTTGAGGACCAAATTTGATGAGTTTCAAAGCAGTTAGTAACCAAGGTACCACTATAGATAATGCTGAGAATGGTGGAATTAAAGAGAAGAGGATGGGCTTCAGTAAGGTGGATTACTGTTTACTGAATTACTGTTCTAACGGGTGTGCCACTGAAAAAACTAAAAGGCTCAATGGGGGACATATCCTGAAAAAGGTCTACTTAATGTGGTTGCTAAGGGTTCCTCCTGGCCTGATGGCACATAATCAATAGATCCTATCAGAAGCTTTAGATGGAGGAGCAGATATTGGAAACAGGATGCTACTCTTCTGATTTATTTATTTCACAATGTGTTCAATTTTCCTATGCTGCCCCAAAGAGAGTGATGAAGATTGGACACAGATCTTTGTTGCCTGTAATGACAGTATCTATGCAAAGGATAACTGCAAACCATGTCTTTTTAAGGATTTCTTTTTATATATAGATAGATAATGTCCTTAAGAAGTGGAACATAGGAAGATTTCTTTTCCTGACATTGTTATCCTCAGAGATGCTGCACTGCAGTGATTTGAGCTACGCAGCAAGATAGCAGTTACTGTCAGAAATCTTTCATTTACAGGTTTGCCATTAAATTATCTCCATGTAGGGATGTTGATGGAAATGCTGAACAGTTGTACAATAAAAATGTTGCTTTGTTTGGTGAAAACTATAAAGACTGCCTGCCTATTGTGATTTTGCTCTGCTAGCGTCTTTCTGCTGCTACAATTTAATTACACCTTTAAAACATCTTTCCTCACTCCCAGTAAAGATTCTTATTCCATCTAGTATTATTATTTCCCTTATAGATTTCTAGTATCTTTAAGTTGTAAAATTGAATGTTCTCTATTTATCTGAGTTTTTACCAGAACTTTTGTTTCACAGAAAGGAAAACCTTTTGTACTGATATCTTGGTGATATTATGCCATTTACTATAGTACGCCAGAATAAATTATTCTTCATCTGTTAGCTGTATATTCTTTATTTTGTGTTCTCAACACACATTAGACTGTAACTGTCTAATCCCAACAATGGCTATGCTAAATGGAGCTTATAGGAATTATTATCCAGAACTGGTTTCCCTATCAGTTTGCATGCTGAATTGGTTGAATATCAGCATTTGAGGTCTTCCATTCAGATAAACAGAAAGACAGACCAACAGACAGATGCATGAATGCACACACACACGTACACACACATACACACACACACACACACACACACACACTTGCAAACCGGTAGCAAAGGTAAGTAAATACTATCCCTGGATGGAAATTCCTTAAACTTACAACACATGGTCTAATCATCTTTTAATTATTTGGGAACTGCTCTTCTATTACAATTTTTCAGTCATCAGCAAAAACAGATTTTGGGAAAATTCTAAGTGCAGTCATATAATTCTTATTTATTTATTCCTACTTCTAAATTACCACTTAAGACTTCTTTTTCCCTTCACAAAGGGACATAATTCCATTAAAAGTAAGTATTGGAAAATTAGCACTGATTTTAAAGCTTAATTTAACGGTTACATAAAGTCTTTATGTAAAACATATTGTTCTAATAATGAGTTAATTATGCACTATAAACAAGAAGAGAATGCCCTCAAACCCAGTTTACACTCCATGCCTGAGTAAATTATTCATTTGCTTAAAACTGTTGTACATATTCCAGCACATGACAGGGACATTAAAGCAAGTTCAAAGGAGTGAATCACATACACATTTTTAAAAATGCCATTAAAACTCCAAGATTAGAACTTAACTGGATTTTAAAACAAAATCATGTTTGTGAACATTCTCAGAACTTAACACTGGACTTGACAGCTGTCAAAACAAAAGACAGGTAGAACCTGACTCTTCTGCTCAAAACATGGATTCAGTAGCCCATTTCATAGGCCAGGCACTGAAAGAAAAACTAAAAAAGAGGTTGAATCTTGGTTCTATAAGTAGGATTTGATTTTTGAAACAACAGTCTTTGGAATTCGTTGCCTACAGCTTCTAACTTTTTTTTTTATTTGTCACAACATTATATACAGGAACATATATTGAAAGGAAACAATAGGACAGGAACGGTAGGCACTTTTGTGCACTTATGCACGCCCCTTATAGTCCTCTTAGGAATGGGATGAGGTCAATAGCAGACAGTTTTTGGTTAAAGCTTTTAGGAGAAAAAAGCTTTCCATCATTAAAAATAAGTTCTTGGGGTCTTCTGAGCTATCTAACTGACTCCAGTTTTTCTTGCTGATTAAAGTCTGATAACACTAGAGTCAAATTTTAGTATCTGCAGGGAGGCCTAACCAGCTGAACAGATAAAAAAAGAAGCATCTGATGTTCCAGAATTGAAGAACCAAACAGACACCTTTCAGCCTTGCAGTTTGTCATCTGTGTCACAGAGAGAATTTCCAGGTTTTATTTAACACAAGATAGGTGTCAGAAACTTTCCATCTCTTTAGGGAGAGAATCAACTCCCATTTGACAAGCTATTAACGTTTAAATGAATGAATGAGTCTCCCCGTCGTCCTCCCCTCACCCCCCCCTTTCTCCTCTGTGTGTATTTGTGTGTAAGAGGAATTAGAGAGGCTGTAGAAACTAAATGACAAAGTGGTCCAAGAGGTGTTGGGGTTGTCACTTCACAGATTCCAGGAACAACATCAGAGTTCTATGTCCAGAAGACTGCCATGCTAGGAACAGCTAAGGTACTGTGTAGAATTCTCAAACTCCAAGGCTTCTGACAGCCCAAGATTGATAAAGACACATACCACCTATAGGGGTTATACATACATTCACACATACATATACAATACACACACAGAGAGAGAACTATAAGACAGAGCTATTAATTAATTTGACAATCATCAATTTATGTTCACTTTATCCAAGTCTCAACATGAACACTAGTCCTCAACTTACGACCACAATTGAGCCACTAGATAGGTCTGAATATATGACCTCGCTAGTGTTCGGTCGGTTCGGAGCGGCTGGACCTCCAAGCGCTCTCTAGGCTTCTTTTCCGGCGCTTCATCTCTCTCAACTCCTCGTTATACCAAGGAGCTGGTCGAGTTCGTCGCCGGGTCAGAAGCCGCAAAGGCACGATGCGGTCTAAGGCGCCAGCCGCCGCCTCCTCCCAGGTGGCCGCCAGTTCCTCAGCCGAGCCGTGGGCTAAATCCCTCGGAAATGGCCCAAGCTCCGTCAGAAACCTCTCAGGGTCCATCAGGCGCCTGGGACGGAACCATTGAACCGGTTCCGTCTCCCTGCGGTGAGGTGTAGCAGTCCGAAAGTCTAGCCGAAAGAGTAAATGATTTGACCATGACAGGGGTTGAGATATTAATTCCCCTAACTCCAAATCATTTAGCCACTGTCCCGAGACGAAAATCAAGTCCAGTGTGTTACCCCCGACGTGGGTGGGGACATCAACTACCTGGGTCAGGTCCAAGGCCATCATGGAAGCCATGAACTCCCAAGCTGCCATTGATGATTCGCCCGCCAACGGCAAGTTGAAATCCCCCATGACCATAAGTCTGGGGGTCTCAACCGCCGTCCCGGCTATCATCTCCAGCAGCTTAGGTAGGGCTGCCGTCATGTAGCAAGGAGCCAGGTACGTAATCAGCAAGCCCACCTGCACCCCCCAACCCCACCTCACTAAGAGGGTTTCACAACCAGCTATCTGCAGGACAGCGACCTCCATCGGATCCAGACTCTTGTTAATGACCACCGCTACCCCCCCACCCTTACCCTGGGCCCTCGGCTGATGGAACGCATGGAAGCCTGGTGGGCACATCTCAGTGAGGGGAACCCCCCCTTCTGTGCCCAACCAGGTCTCCGTAATGCCCATTAGGTCCGCTCCCCCCTCTTGAATAAGATCGGATATGAGGGGGGCCTTATTCATGACGGACCTGGCATTGCATAACATCAGTCGAAGGTCCAGGTTCCGGGGGATATAACCACTCGGGACCCGAGTGAAGCCTAGGGGCCCGGAGTGCGGTATCGCTTTCAAACAGCGAGCATGCACTCCCCAAACATGATACGAGCCCCTGCTTCCGCCATACCTGCCCCTCCCTTGTACCGTGCAGATGGAAGTGCCCATACATGGTCAAGCCTTGACCTCCTCCATGACCTCCAATTTACAGACCTCCAGATCGTGAACCTTAGAAGGGACTAGCCTATAATGGCTATAATCTCATGGTTTTGTCGTGACTCTTCCTAGATTTTGGACAGCTTCTCTTTTTTCTATATTTATAGTAATGCATATACAAAATGTATGCTATCTGAAGGTGTCATAAGTGACATAGTTGCAATAGATACCTGATTTGTATAATTTAAATAATGAAATGAAATTCAAAAATGTTCATAGCATCAATAATAGTTATTTGCATTTCTTTTATAACAAAGCATATTTTTTATTTAGGGGTCACAGAGTCACTCAGAGTTGGTTATAAGATGGGCAGCTATATAAATATTTTAGAGAAATAAATAAATAAAAAAGCACTTACAAAATAGTGTCAGTTTATTGAAAAAGGCCAAAATGTTGCTAAAGGCAAGGACCACAATAATGAAGAGTTTAACAATAATTCCATTTTTAAAAAGGAATGAAATACACTTTAATATTACTATGGTTGACAGTGAATTCATAACCTAGAATGTTTTTGACAAAAATAATTTGTAACAATAATGTGCAAGAAGTATTAACTAATATTACCATGTACAGGTGATATATTTCAAATTAAATTTCTTGTACGTAAAATAATTGTGCTTCTTTCTTTTGGCATTTCATTACTCCATGTAAATTGTACATTTCATATGGAGCCTAATCAGATTCAAAGTGATAAATTAACAGCTATAATTTGCATAACTATAGACTCAGTAAGTAATTTATATGTTTTATTTAAAGCACATATCATATATCTTAGAATGGTGGTTTGGTTGCAGAAAGAGATTAAAATAAAATTAGCTATTTTCGTCTTTGTCCAGAAAATTAGAAATATGTGTTTCTGACAAAAACATTGTTCAACACTATAACGCTGTAATATAATTTTGAATTAGATAAATTTTATAAACTAGGCATTTTTGCTGATGTTTTATACATGATTGCCATGCTAGAGAGCCCTGTTGCTAAATATTTCTCTTCCATTAAACTTATTTTCTTCCAATAATTAAACCAGCAAGTTACATATATTATTAACTAATAGCGTGTGTTGTCAGTGATCTGTTTTTTATTATTGCCTCTAAACCAGGGGTGAAATGCTCCCGGTTCAGACCGGCTCACACGATCCGGTAATGATAGTGGCTGCTGGTTCGGAGGACCAGTAGCAAAAATCCCTGGCCCTGCCCCCCCTGCCTCTGTTGAGCCGCACCATCAGCAGGGTTTGTTTGTTTGTTTTTACTTTTAAAAGCAGGTTTTTCTTCAGCCGAAACATGCCTTTAAAAGTAAAAAAAAGCCTTTGAGGATCCCACTCCTCAGCTGAGATCGGCAGAGCCTTTAAACTTTTTTTAAAAAATTAAAGGCTTCTCTGGCAATCTCACCTGAGTTCCTCATCAGCAGAACCTTAAAAAACATGTTTTCTGTAGAAAACATGTAGAAAACCTCCTTTTAAGAGATTCTAAGGCACTTACCTGATTACTGATCGAATGCATGACTTTATTCCCAGCCCGAAAGCCCCAGTTTCACTTTCAGCCCCAGACAGAATCAGCTGCTTAGCTAATCTATTTCATCACTGAGCAACTAATGCTGGCTGGCTTTGCTGGCTGAGGAACTCTGGGAATTGAAGTCCACAAACCTTAAAGTTACTCAGGTTGGAGACCTGAGGTTGGAGAGGTTGGAGACCCCTGATTTAAAAAATATAAATAAAATAAAATAAAATAATAAAATAAAATATTTGTGTGGCTTTCTGAGATTTGGTGCGTTTCTGTAGTGTTTCACTCTAACTACACAAACACACAAAATCTCAGAAAGCTGTATGTGGTATTTTGTGTGTGTGTCTCAGTTGTGTTGTGTTGTGTTGTGCGTGTGTGTGTAAAGTGTGAAAGTTGGTTTTTGGTACCTCTTATTGTTTTTTATACTTTGTTTATTATTTTTATTATTTATTGTTATTGGCCATGCCCATCCAGTCATCTGACCACCAAGCCACACCTACCAATTAAGCCATGCCCACAGAACCGGTAGGGAAAATTTTTAGATTTCACCGCTGCTCTAAACTACTACGTTTTTTAAGCTGCTACATATGACTTTTTTAGTAATAGCCAAATCTAGCCCTGGATCTGCCTTGGCTTACTTCTTCCAATAAGCAACTGAGTCAGAAGATCATTTAAAAGAGTATTCTGATAAAATAGGGTCTTCCTATGAAAAGGGGAACCTGAAAAAATGGCTTATGTTTACTTTTATAGTTAGCATAACAAAGAACTTCAAAGTTAAGGTTGATTGGTTTAGAAATCTGTCCAGTTATGTCATAAAAATTAAAGCATCAAATAATATGTGAGCATAGATGAAAAAAAGAGCATTGTATTCTGAATAAAAATAAAAGAAACATTTGCAAAGGAAAAAAATATTAGAATGGGTATGGGAAAGATACATTCTGAGCACTTCCCAAATTTGGCCTTGAATATTTGCTTTGTTCATGAAGGCTTGAGAAGAGCTGAAAATCAAACTTTTACATTCAATGTCCTGAATGCTTTCCTGCTTTCTAAAAGGGAGACTGTTCTTGAAGATTAGGGCTTATGGCAAATTATTAGCAATACATTTCAAAAAGGCAAATTTATATATTAATTCAACCTGGTGTCAAGATTTTAACATAATTTACAAATTCTGTGACAACAATTTAGAGACTCTAATTATCAACTGCAAACCTTACTATTCGCCTCGTGAATTTTCCTCATTTCTTCTAATTGCTGTTTATGTCCCACCACAAGCCTGTGTAAATGAGGCATTACGAACTCTAGCTGACCAAATCATGGAGGCTGAAGCCAAACACCCTGATTCACTGGCCATTGTTTTGGGAGATCTAAACAAGGCAAACTTAAGGAAAGAACTACCAAAATACTTTCAGCATGTCAATTGTCCCACCAGAGGCAAGAATACTCTAGACCACTGCTACACAACACTAAAAGATGCCTATCGGTCTTTATCACGTGCAGCTGTAGGACACTCTGATCATTGCATGATTCACCTTGTACCTGCTTACAGGCAAAGACTTAAAGCCATAAAACCAATAATTAAATCAGTGAAAACCTGGACGGAGGAATCAGAATTAAAGCTACAGGCATGTTTTGACTGCACTGATTGGAATATTTTTAAAGATACCTCTGCAGACCTGGATGAACTCACAGATACTGTAACATCATATGTCAGCTTCTGTGAAGACCTATGTGTACCTACAAGGAACTTGCGAATACACAGTAATAACAAACCTTGGTTTACACCTAAACTTAAGCAGCTACGACATTCCAAAGAGGAAGCCTACAGAAAAGGTGATAAAATGCTGTACAATCAGGCCAGAAATGCACTAACAAGGGAGATAAGAGCAGCAAAAAGAAGCTACTCTGAAAAGCTAAAGAATCAATTTTCAGCAAATGAACCAGCAAACATGTGGAAAACTCTTAAAAATATCACCGGCTATGGCAAACCTCCTTCCCAGGCTGAAGGTAATCAACAACTGGCAGATGACCTGAATGAGTTTTACTGCAGGTTTGAAAGGAAACTACAGCCACCTATCTCCACAACCCCATCTCAGACACACCAACAACAGCCAAGCCTCCTACAACTGACCCCATTTCATTGGGTTCACAACCCCTAGTGATCACAGAAAAGGAAGTGCAGGACCTATTTCACAGACAAAAGCCAGGAAAAGCTCCAGGCCCAGACAAGATAACTCCTTCTTGCTTAAAAGTCTGTGCTGACCAATTGGCCCCCATCTTCACCCATATTTTCAATAAATCACTAGAGATGTGCTATGTTCCTTCTTGCTTCAAACGCTCTACCATCATCCCAGTGCCGAAGAAGCCCACCATCAAGGAACTGAATGACTACAGACCAGTTGCTCTAACATCTGTAGTCATGAAAACCTTTGAAAGGCTAGTGCTTTCCTACCTGAAAACCATCACGAATCCGCTCTTAGACCCCTTGCAATTTGCATACCGAGCAAATAGATCAACAGATGATGCTGTTAATATGGCTCTGCACTACATCCTACAACATCTTGAGTCTCCAAAGACCTATGCAAGGGTCCTTTTTGTAGACTTTAGTTCAGCATTCAATACCATCATTCCAGACATTCTTCTAACTAAGCTAAACCAGCTACAGGTACCGGAACAGACTTGTAAGTGGATCACAAGCTTCCTAACAAACAGGAAGCAGCAGGTGAAGCTAAGCAAGATCACATCAAATACCTGTACAATTAGCACAGGGGCGCCCCAAGGCTGTGTGCTCTCCCCACTTCTCTTCTCTCTGTATACCAATGACTGCATCTCCAATGATCCATTTGTTAAGCTACTGAAGTTCGCAGATGACACAACAGTGATTGGTCTCATTCGAGACAATGATGAATCCGCATATAGGCGAGAGGTCGAGCGACTAGCCTTGTGGTGCAACCAAAACAATCTGGAACTGAACACACTCAAAACCGTAGAAATGGTGGTAGACTTTAGGAAAAACCCTTCCATACTTCCACCTCTCACAATACTTGACAACACAGTATCAACAGTAGAAACCTTCAAATTTCTGGGTTCTATCATATCGCAAGATCTCAAATGGACAGCTAACATCAAAAACATCATTAAAAAAGGACAACAAAGAATGTTCTTTCTGCGCCAACTCAGTAAGCTCAAACTGCCCAAGGAGCTGCTGATCCAATTCTACAGAGGAATTATTGAGTCTGTCATTTGCACCTCTATAACTGTCTGGTTCGGTTCTGCAACCCAACAAGAAAAACACAGACTTCAGAGGATAATTAGAACTGCAGAAAAAATAATTGCTACCAACTTGCCTTCCATTGAGGACCTGTATACTGCACGAATCAAGAAGAAGGCAGTGAAAATATTTGCAGATCCCTCGCATCCTGGACATAAACTGTTTCAACTCCTACCCTCAAAACGATGCTATAGAGCACTGCACACCAGAACAACTAGACACAAGAACAGTTTTTTCCCGAAGGCCATCACTCTGCTAAACAAATAATTCCCTCAACACTGTCAGACTATTTACTGAATCTGCACTACTATTAATCGTTTCATAGTTCCCATCACCAATCTCTTTCCACTTATGACTGTATGACTATAACTTGTTGCTGGCAATCCTTATGATTTATATTGATATATTGATCATCAATTGTGTTGTAAATGTTGTACCTTGATGAACGTATCTTTTCTTTATGTACACTGAGAGCATATGCACCAAGACAAATTCCTTGTGTGTCCAATCACACTTGGCCAATAAAATTCTATTCTATTCTATTCTAAAATACAGGAAAACCTATGTTAGTTAGCTAGTGCAACAGTACTACAAAAAACATATTTTAAGAATTACCAAGTCCGTACTTTGTGACCACCAGTAGAGTTTAATCAGTACATTGCATTATAATGTACTGATTAATATCAATATATTAATATCAGTATATTGCATTGTAAGCAGCCCAGAATCACTCTACATCAAGGGTCCCCCAACTCCCAGTCCACGGCATGCTAGAAACTGGTCTGCATAAACAAGAAGTCCCATCCATGAAATGCAGGCAGTGTATGAAACCACACCCTTCAGGTCTGTGGAGAAACTTCTCAACACAGAACCAGTCCCTGATGCCCAAAAAGTTGAAGACCGCTGCTCTAGATAGTGAGGTGGGCAGCATATAAATTTAACAAATAAATATTACAAGCATTACAGCCTTGTAAAGTCATTTATTATTCACTTCATGCATAGGCCTAAATAACAAATTATGAATAAATTAAGACACAATTTATTTCAAATTTTCAAGGTATTATTTTCACATGACAAAGCCCAAAGCCCTAGTATATTATTTTCACCAAAACAGAACAAGGTATAATTTACTGGATTTCTTATATGGAGATATTAAGGTTTCATAGAACACCTACGATAAAATGTTTCTAACTCTATTTTAAACAGTCCATTTCTACATTGAACAACAAAATAATTCCCTCAACACTGTCAGACTATTTACTGAATCTGCACTACTATTAATCGTTCATAGTTCCCATCACCAATCTCTTTCCACTTATGACTGTATGACTATAACTTGTTGCTGGCAATCCTTATGATTTATATTGATATATTGATCATCAATTGTGTTGTAAATGTTGTACCTTGATGAACGTATCTTTTCTTTATGTACACTGAGAGCATATGCACCAAGACAAATTCCTTGTGTGTCCAATCACACTTGGCCAATAAAATTCTATTCTATTCTATTCTAAAATACAGGAAAACCTATGTTAGTTAGCTAGTGCAACAGTACTACAAAAAACATATTTTAAGAATTACCAAGTCCGTACTTTGTGACCACCAGTAGAGTTTAATCAGTACATTGCATTATAATGTACTGATTAATATCAATATATTAATATCAGTATATTGCATTGTAAGCAGCCCAGAATCACTCTACATCAAGGGTCCCCCAACTCCCAGTCCACGGCATGCTAGAAACTGGTCTGCATAAACAAGCGAAGTCCCATCCATGAAATGCAGGCAGTGTATGAAACCACACCCTTCAGGTCTGTGGAGAAACTTCTCAACACAGAACCAGTCCCTGATGCCCAAAAAGTTGAAGACCGCTGCTCTAGATAGTGAGGTGGGCAGCATATAAATTTAACAAATAAATATTACAAGCATTACAGCCTTGTAAAGTCATTTATTATTCACTTCATGCATAGGCCTAAATAACAAATTATGAATAAATTAAGACACAATTTATTTCGAAATTTTCAAGGTATTATTTTCACATGACAAAGCCCAAAGCCCTAGTATATTATTTTCACCAAAACAGAACAAGGTATAATTTACTGGATTTCTTATATGGAGATATTAAGGTTTCATAGAACACCTACGTATAAAATGTTTCTAACTCTATTTTAAACAGTCCATTTCTACATTGAACAACAAAATAATTTTGTTGAGTAAAGGTCTGAAGGCCTTGAACTTATTTTCAACAAGTTTATGGTAGGTCTTACTACACATATTACTCAGATTTCAGCAAATAGTATGATATTTGCTCCAGGTTGGTGATTACACCTAATAAACCTAAACTGATCTCAAAAACCTAAGGAGAACTGACCTGATCAATATATACTGTAGGTGAGGGAGCATAACTGCATAAAATAGATTGAAAAGTTAAAACATCATCCTGAACACTAGCAATGCAAATCAAATACATACTGTTACCATGACAACTATATGGACATTAACAGTATGCAAAATGTTCCAATGCTGAAATAGTTCCTTCTGAAAACACTACCTTGAATTCAAAAGAAACTGTAATCCCATTTCAAGGTCAAAACATATTTTCTGAATTTAAAACAGTGCTTTTTCAAGTTCCAGATGTTTCTAAGTCAGAAGCGTAGTCAGACCAACTCACTTTAAATTTTGCACACTCATAATGGACAGGTTCCTTAAATCATTAGGAGTCAGGCTTGACTTGGAGATTTTAAATTTTTATTATTCTTGTTTGTCATAGTTTTCTAACATGAAGAAAAACCTGATTACTAAATTCATGAGATACTGAAATTACATTATAGGAAAGCCCATTCTGTACCATGATCAAAAAACCTCTCATATCATTGACCAAGTCATTTTTATTTATTTATTTATTTATTTATTTATTTATTTATTTATTTATTTATTTATTTATTTGATTTTTATACCGCCCTTCTCCCGAAGGACTCAGGGCGGTGTACAGGCAGAATAAAACCAACAAAGAACAATATACAAAGTTAAAATATCAATTAAAAACTTATTAAATGAGCCTGAAAAATTTAAGAAATTTACCATAAAACCAAAAACCCCATTAAAATTGCTAAAAATTTGAGTTTAAAATTCCATTCAAGCCAGCCCGCGAATAAAGAGATATGTTTTCAGTTCATGACGGAATGTCCGAAGGTCAGATATCTGGCGTAAGCCGGGGAGTTCGTTCCAGAGTGTGGGAGCCCCACAGAGAAGGCCCGTCCTGGGGCCGCCAGCCGACATTGTTTGGCGGACGGCACCTGAGGAGTCCCTCTCTGTGAGAGCGTACGGGTCGGTGGGAGGCATGTGGTAGCAGCAGGCGGTCCCGTAAGTACCCAGGTCCTAAGCCATGGGGCGCCTTAAAGGTCGTGACTAACACCTTAAAGTGCACCCGAGAGGCCACAGGTAGCCAGTGCAGCCTGCGCAGGAGAGGTGTTACATGGGAGCTGCGTGCAGCTCCCTCTATCACCCGCGCGGCTGCGTTCTGGACTAACTGAAGCCTCCGGACGCACTTCAAGGGGAGCCCCATGTAGAGAGCGTTACAATAATCCAAGCGAGAGGTAACGAGCGCGTGAGTGACCGTGCATAAGGCATCCCGATCAAGGAAGGGGCGCAACTGCCGAACCAGGCGAACCTGGTGGAAGGCCCTCCTGGAGACGGCCGTCAAATGATCTTCAAACGACAGCCGATCATCCAGGAGGACACCCAAGTTGCGCACCCTATCCTTTGGGGCCAATAACTGCTTCAACAGCCAGCCGCGGTTGCAGCTGGCTGAATCGGGATGCCGGCATCCACAGCCACTCCGTCTTGGAGGATTAAGCTTGAGCCTGTTTCTCCCCATCCAGACCCGTACGGCCTCCAAACACCGGGACAGCACTTCAACAGCTTCATTGGGGTGGCCCGGGGTGGAAAAGTACAGCTGGGTGTCGTCAGCGTACTGCTGGTATCTCACCCCAAAGCCACTGATGATCTCACCCAGCGGCTTCATATAGATGTTGAACAGCAGGGCGAGAGGATCGACCCCTGCGGGACCCCACAAGTGAGGCCCCTCGCGCCCACCTCTGCCCCCCCGTCAACACCGTCTGCGACCGGTCGGAGAGATAGGAGGAGAACCACCGATACACGGTGCCTCCCACTCCCAATCCCTCCAACCGGCGCAGCAGGATACCATGGTCGATGGTATCAAAAGCCGCTGAGAGGTCTAACAGGACCAGAGCAGAGGAATAACCCCTGTCCCTGGCCCTCCAGAGATCATCCACCAATGCGACCAAAGCCGTCTCTGTGCTGTATCCGGGTCGGAAACCGGACTGGAACGGGTCCAGATAGACATCTTCATCCAGGTACCGGGGTAGCTGTCGAGCCACAGCACTCTCTACAACCTTCGCAACAAAGCGAAGATTGGAGATCGGACGATAATTACTTAAAATAGCTGGGTCCAGAGAAGGCTTCTTAAGGAGGGGTCTCCTAGCCAGTACCAGCCAGGAAGGGCACGGGTCCAGTAAACATGTCGTGGCATGGAGCCTCCCCAATAACCTGTCCACGTCCTCGGGAGCCACAGGATCAAACTGATCCCAAACAGACTCAACAAGACGTGCCTCCTCTCCCCCGCTTGGATCATCCCAAATTCGGTCCAGATCGTCCTGGAGCTGAGCGATTTTATCGTATAGATAACCACTAAACTCCTCGGCGCGTCCCTGCAAAGGGTCATCCCGCACCTCCTGATGAAGGAGGGAGCGGGTCACCCGAAACAGGGCGGCCGGGCGGTTATCTGCCGACGCAATGAGGGTGGAGGCGTAGGTACGCCTCGCCTCCCCCATTGCCACTAGGTAGGTTCTAGTATAGGACCTAACTAGTGTCCTATCAGCTTCGGAGCGACTGGACCTCCAAGTGCTCTCTAGGCGTCTTCGCCGGCGTTTCATCTCCCTCAGCCCCTCGGAAAACCAAGGGGCCAGACGAGACCTACGCCGGGTCAGAGGCCGCAAAGGCGTGACCCGGTCCAAGGCCCCCACCGCGGCCTGTTCCCAGGCCGCGATGAGTTCCTCAGTCGTGCCGTGGGCCAGATCCTCAGGGAAAGGCCCAAGCTCCATCAGGAACCTCTCAGGGTCCATCAGGCGCCTGGGACGGAACCAACGTATAGGTTCCGTCTCCCTGCGATGGTGAATGGCGGTTCGGAAGTCTAGGCGAAGGAGAAAATGATCGGACCATGACATTGGTTCTGTTACTAAATCATCTAGTACCAGATCATTTAACCACTGACCAGAGATATAAATCAAGTCCAGCGTGCCTCCCCCCATGTGCGTAGGGCCATCATTTACTCGAGTCAGGTCTAAGGCCGTCATGGAAGCCTCAAACTCCCGAGCTGCCGTTGATGACAAGCCAACTGACGGCAGGTTGAAATCCCCCATAACTATAAGTCTGGGGGTCTCAACCGCCACAGCGGCGAGCACCTCCAACAGCTCTGGCAGGGCTGTGGTCACGCAGCAAGGAGCCAGGTACGCGACCAACAAGCCCAACTGGCTCCTATGGCCCCACCGCACATAGAGGGATTCACAGCCGGCAATCTGAGGAACAGTGGCCTCCCTCGGCTCTAGATCTTCCTTAATAACAACCGCCACCCCCCCACCCCTACCTTGGGCCCTCGGCTGATGAAATGCTCGGAAACCTGGAGGACACATCTCAACGAGAGGAACCCCCCCCTCTGGGCCCAACCAGGTCTCTGTAATGCCCATAAGGTCCGCGGACCCCGCCTGAATAAGATCGCAGATCAGGGGGGCCTTGTTAACCACGGACCGGGCATTACACAACATTAGCCGAAGGTCCAAGCTCTGAGGATCATGGCCACCTGAGGAACGGGTGGGGGCTGGGGGGCCGGAGCACGCGATCGCATTTAGACATCGAACACGTGCTCCCAACTCTCGATACGCCCCCCCCCCGCCATATCTGCCCCTCCCACTTACCGTACAGATCGGAAAGCCCTCTGAACCTGGAACATCGCCCTCCCCCGCCGCCTTCGGACAAGATGGCAAAGTGCCGCGAACTAGCACAGGGGCTGGATTCCTCCCGGACAGGTTTTCACCCCCACCCGTCACATCCCTCCCTCCCCTTAAAAACCCCTTATTAAAAAATCTATTTAAAAAACCCCATAAGTTCTTCTTGCTCGCGTGCCACCTCTCTGGGTCCCAAGACCCTTCGTTGAGGTAGGCCCTCGATAGCTTGGAGGGCCATTCTTGCGAGGTGGGGGAACCTCGCAATCGTAGTAGTTCGGCGAGTGTATATCTCATGGAGCGGTAGTCCAGATAGTCACGGTAAAAGTGTCCATCCTAGGCCATTCAGAGATGTATCCGTCGTAAACAAAGATCACCAAAGGCCCATAAAAGATGGCCTTTAACTAATGTCTTTCTCTAATGATGGTATGTTGTGACTCGTCCTCCCTCCTCTCCTCAGCCAGGCCCCTCCCATATCAAACCGGGCCTTTTATCAGACTCCGAGTCTGATAATGAAGATGAACAGCCTGTCATGACTCCAGCCCCCGGCCCTGGCCCCATGCCCGGAGAGGATTCAAGGAGTGAAAGGAGAAACCCAATAAAGCTCACTCATACAGCGTGTGTTCCTTTGGTTCAGCCTTCAGAGCAGGAAGCCAGCCAGGTGGTGGAATTACCCGGGCCTATTTCCTCTGACCCCTCCCTTTCCCAGAGGCTGACAGCAGATCCAGCTGAAGACAATTCAAAGTGGGTGAACCCTCGCTTCCGGAGATTTGAGAGGCGACGCCAGCAGAAGGAAGGGTGGGGCAGGCCTGGATAAATGCTGAGTCATGGAGCCACACCCCACAGCCTATATAAAGGACCTGCTTTTGGCATTCCAACCTTGAGTCAAGCAAAGTCTTAGCTAGTTTGCTGATATTGGACCCTATCGCTGAAGTCACAACTTGGACTCCTGCCTGCCTTGATAAACCTCGAAGGCACTTGGCAAACTGCAGAGGCTTTGTTGCCAAGTTTGTTACGGACTTCCTTGACTCGTTCGTCGGAGTGGGGGTGGGACATGACATGTTACATATATCTGTTCAAGGGCATGCTGCATGTACATGAAGAACAAACCAAGCCGTTTTTCTAATGAGCTTGGTTTAAAATATTGAGATGAAGTTTTGCCTTCTTTTTACTTAACTAACCATGGGACTGTAATACAGAAAAAATATAAATTTGTAAGGAATTGATACACTGAACAAATACAAAGAGAGATCCATATTGGAAGAAATTAAGTTTGTTATTTTGGCATATTTATCAATTCAGTAATAAAAAAACTTGCTACTGAAATATTGCCAGTTTCACACTTGAATTGGTTCTCCATAATATTATTAATGGACATTCATTGGTATGTTCATTCATTCACAGTTTTGGTAGCACCTGAGCCTCATCTAATCAGAAAAATGGAAAAGATTGCTATGAACATGTTCAGACTCATATCATAAACACTTAAAATAATGTATCATTCAAATCTTACTTTCACACAATTACTAAACCAATACTATAAATTATGACAATTCACTGGTACTTCTTTTAAAAAGTGTAAGAATATAAATTGGTTTCACATGCAGACATAACACCAAAATACAGATTAATCTATTTTGGGGTCACCAACCTTTCAGACCTCAGGGACCACTAAATTCATAATTTTAAATCCCGTGGACCACTAATATGATCTGCCTAATGACCGGCTGGGTGGGCATGGCAAAGTGGTCATGTGAATGGGTGGGTGTGGCCAACTCAATGTCACTCACGTCGAGAGGCGCCTTGCCAGCCTCTACTCGCTACTCCTCGCCTGCCTGTCGGAGCTCTTTAGGGCCCCAATGGGAAGCAATTGCTGGAGCTAAGCTGCCACCATGAGAAAGAGTTGGCAAAACAGCTGGCTCAGTTCAAATTGGATCTGACTGAGAAGGATGCTCAGCAGAAGCACCTCACTGAGGACTACAAGCATAGGCTTTCCAAACAGAAGGAAGACCAGCAGGAGTGCAAGGCCAGGTACCAGCGCCTGGAGGCTCAGCGGGCTGAGATGGTCAGCCAGTTCCAGGCCATGATGCAGTCCCACTGGAATGAGGCCCTCTGGCTCTTCGCCACCAATGGCTCTTCCCCCCAGCCTTCACCCAAAGCCCCACACCAGGAGGCTGAAGCAGACCCCAACTTGGAATTTCTGCCCCATCCGACTCATGCAAGAAGACTCTCTGCAGCAACACAAACGTTCATTGCATATATCTGTCCCAAGGGCTATATTTTCAGGACCCCTGATTTAGTGCAATATAAAAAATGCAAATAATTTTTCTGGGGACCACCAAAAATTTCTCATGGACCACCAGTGATCCACGGACCACCAGTTGGTGACCGCTGATCTATTCTGTTTTTCTTAGATGGAAAAGTCAATATTAATTACAAAGCTTATGCAATCAAATTACATTTTTTTTAAAATTCAAGAATTTAAATTGTTACAGAGTTCAGCACAGCACACCCTGAAGAGAATTTTATGTAAGTTTTTATAACAGCAGATTCATTAAAGAAGCAACATACACAAGAGTAAGCAAAATAATTCTAAACAAAATAGGGGTTTATCATCAGATAAATCAATCAAAATTAATTATTTCTTAGCTTTGAGCTATTATATTAAACAGATGATGATGATGATGATAATGATGATGATGATGATGATAAAGTAGATAAAATAGCCATAAGTCTTGACTACAAGATAAAAATATGCTGCTAGAAATACTGATTCTTGGAAAGGACAATATGCTAAATTGTGGTTCACATATCTAGATAAAATCTTAGGAATTAAGGAAAATATAGGTGACACAGGACAATGTTGCCTGACCCAATCTGAGTCGGTCACCAGGACCAGAAGTTTAGTCTTCTAAGCTTTCAGATTCGTGCTGTAACTCTTTCTAAGAGAACTTCCTGGAGAGAGAGAAATTCTGCAATAGTGTATTTGTAGCTTGGGTGTAGGATGAGTTGAAGGTTTATTTTCTGAACTTGTGGGTTGGTTTTCGAACATTTCGTTACCAGGCTAGGTAACATCTTCAGCAGAGATTAGGGGATGTCAGTGGCAGTGTTCTTCTGTTTAAAAGCGCTTCAGGTGTGGGTGTGTCAAGTGTTGTGGTGGATCAGTTGTAAGTCATCAGTGAGTCTTGTGGCAGGTCTTGCAATGGGTCCTGTGATGAGGAGAATTAGGTCAGGGTCACTGGGAGGTGAACTGCTGGTGGGGGGGGTTTACATGGGTTGGTTGAGGCTTTCTCTGATTGGCTGTGTAGTTGATTTGGATTCTGAGGGGTTCATAGGCTGCTTTAGGTCAATGTATCTGTTGATGGAATTGTTTGTGGAGTACCAGGCTTCAATGAATTCACAAGTGTGGTGGGTGGTAGTGTGGCTGATGAGTTTTGTGTTGCTCCAATTCAACTAGTGCTGTTTGGTGTCAGTGTGGATAGAGATTAAGGATTTGGGATTGTGGCATTTGACTGCAGCCGGTGTTTGTGGATCCACACAGAACTGGTTGCAATTGTTATGGTTGATTTTGTAGATTACACTGTTTCTTTCAAACTGCCAGAATTCTCCATCCCCTAGAAATAAGAATATTTCTTAAAAGTTAAAAGGCCTTAAAAGTTGTAAACCTAATCTTGCGTAGCTTCTTCTCCAAAAACACTACACTACTAACCAGAGCATATAAAACATTTGCTAGACCAATTCTTGAATACAGCTCGACTGCTTGGAACTCATACCACATTTCTGACATCAATACAATTGAACGTGTCCAGAAATATTTTACAAGAAGAGTACTCCACTCCTCCAAATACAACAAAATACCTTATGCCACCAGACTTGAAATCCTGGGTTTAGAAAATTTAGAACTACGCCGCCTTCGACATGACCTGAGTTTAACTCATAGAATCATCAATTACAATATCCTTCCTGTCAAAGACTACTTCAGCTTCAATTGCAACAATACACGAGCAGACAATAGATTTAAGCTTAATGTTAACCGCTCCAATCTTGATTGCAGAAAATATGACTTCAGTAACAGAGTTCTTAATGCTTGGAATACACTACCTGACTCTGTGGTCTCTTCCCAAAATCCCCAAACCTTCAACCAAAGCTATCTACCATTGACCTCACCCCATTCTTAAGAGGTCTGTTAAGGGCATGCATAAGAGCACAATCGTGCCTACCGTTCCTGTCCTATTGTTTCCTTTTGTTATATCCAATTAATATAGTTATTACATACTCATACTCATACTCATATATATATATATATATATCATATATATCTCCCCACTTCTCTTCTCTCTGTATACCAATGACTGCATCTCCAATGATCCATCTGTTAAGCTACTGAAGTTCGCAGATGACACAACAGTGATTGGTCTCATTCGAGACAATGACGAATCTGCATATAGATGAGAGGTCGAACGACTAGCCTTGTGGTGCAACCAAAACAATCTGGGGAGACGACTTCCGGTATCCAGCGGCAACGGACGTCTGGAAGGCTTCTCCTGCCTCCAGCGCCCGAATCCGGCCGCCGCCGAGGCCCTTAGGGGCCAGGTGTTCCGAAAAGGACACCTGCCGCACGGACGGCTCGCCAGGGGTCTCCCAGCCGACATACAGGACTGTGGGGACCGATGCTGGCGCGTCCTAGGCTCGGCGGGGTTCGGAGGCCACAGGCCGCGGCCATTATTTTGGTCGTCGCCTGGGCGCTGTGCCCGTGACACCGGGCATTGGATTATAACTGCAGCAGCCTGGTGGTGAACAGGGCACGGAGAAGAATTGAGGAGGAGAAGGAAGGAATATCGGTGGCGTGAGTGGAGTGCTCCGGTGCGGGGGTTTTCTCTCCCCTGCGGTTGGAAGGAGCACGAGTTATTCTGGAGAGAGGAGAACTTAAAATAAGAAGATTACGGTTTTGTGGAGCTCTGGAGAGAAGAGGTGATGGAGAAATTTAGGAGGGAAGGTTTGAGGCCCCCTCCTTCTGGGGAACAGTGGTGGCGTCCAGCTTCCGCCTTCACTATGAGAATTTTGATGACATCACTTCCCTTGACTTCCTGGTTGACTAACTGTACTCTGGACTCGTTGCTCCTGTGAGTGCCCCTGGTGGATCCGGAGGAAATTACAAGGATACTGTGCCTGCCTGAGGATTTGAGACCAACTGCTGGAGAGATGGAGAGAATTTTGGAAAAGTTATCTAATATGGACAAGAAATTGGATGAAATAAGAGCAGAAATTGTGACTATCCAAAAGGATTTAAAGGATACTCAACAAGTTTCAGCAGAAAACAAGCAGAAAGTGGAAGGTTTGGAGGGTGAGATGCGGGCAGTGCAGAAAAGAGAGGAGACGACAGGCAATGCTGTGCTTGGACTACAGATGGATAAAATGTCTTATTTCCTTAGGTTTCAAAATTTGGAAGAAGTGGACCAAGAAGACTTGAGAGATGTTGTGACTAAATTGTTGGGAGAATTTCTTGGGAGAGGTGTTGATTTCATGAATTGGGATGTGGATCGAGTTTATAGAGTTAATTAGCAATATGCACGCACGCATGCAGTTCCCAGAGAGGTTCATGTCAAATTTGTGAGAAGAGGCGAGATGAAATTCTTAGAAAACATAGGAGTGGGGCACTGATTTACAGGGGCAGGAGATAGCCATTCTGAGGCAGATTCCCAGACAGGTACGTGAAAAAGAAAGAAATATTATTTTTGTCAAGCAAATTGTACCAGAAGGAGTGGGCTTCAGATGGCTGATGCCAGAGGATTGATGATTTTCCGGGAGGGCATTACGAAAAAATCAGTACAATTGCGGAGGCTACGGCCTATGTGGAGGAACACAAAGCCTTCCTGGAATCAGATGACCCAGGAATTGAAGAAGGGGAGGTTATAGATCATGGGGCTGAAGCGGCTGCCGCTGTTGCGGCCCTGGAGTTGGGTCAGGCTGAACCCAGAGTTCTGAGATCCAAAACTAGGAAGTGATAAAGATATTTGGGATTGTGTTGGTTTTCCTTATTCTCTTTTGTACGATATTCTGTTTATTCTTGACTCTTCTTTATTACGTATTTAAAATTTGCAAACTTAGCTACTTCGTGTCACCTGCTTGCCTTATGGCTGTTGTATGTGTTAAAAAATTTGAGTAAAATTCTTATTTTAGATAAGAAAAATGAAAATTTACCATACCTGATATGTATTTGTATAAACCTTTTTTGACTAATAAAAACTTTTTTTTTGAACAAAACAATCTGGAACTGAACACATTCAAAACCGTAGAAATGGTGGTAGACTTTAGGAGAAACCCTTCCATACTTCCACCTCTCACAATACTAGACAACACAGTATCAACAGTAGAAACCTTTAAATTTCTAGGTTCTATCATATCGCAAGTTCTAAAATGGACAGCTAACATCAAAAACATCATCAAAAACATCATCTGCGCCAATTCAGTAAGCTCAAACTGCCCAAGGAGCTGCTGATTCAGTTTTACAGAGGAATTATTGAGTCTGTCATTTGCACCTCTATAACTGTCTGGTTCGGTTCTCCAACCCAACAAGAAAGACACAGACTTTAGAGGATAATTAGAACTGCAGAAAAAATAATTGCTACCAACCTGCCTTCCATTGAGGACCAGTATACTGCACGAATCAAGAAGAGGGCCGTGAAAATATTTACAGATCCCTCACATCCAGGACATAAACTGTTTCAACTTCTACCCTCAAAACGACGCTACAGAGCACTGCACATCAGAACAACAAGACACAAGGACAGTTTTTCCCCGAAGGCCATCACTCTGCTAAACAAATGATTCCCTCAACACTGTCAAACTATTTACTAAATCTGCACTACTATTAATCTTCTCATAGTTCCCATCGCCAATCTCTTTCCACTTATGACTGTACGACTGTAACTTTGTTGCTGGTAATCCTTATGATTTATATTGATATATTGACCATCATTTGTGTTGTAAATGTTGTACCTTGATGAAGGTATCTTTTCTTTTATGTACACTGAGAGCATATGCACCAAGACAAATTCCTTGTGTGTCCAATCACACTTGGCCAATAAAAAAATTCTATTCTATTGTATTCTATTCTATTCTATTCTATTCTATTCTATTCTATTCTATTCTATTCTATGTATATGGTTATATATTGTATAATTATTTCATGCTTATGCTTATATATAGTGTGTGACAAAATAAATAAATAAATAAATAAAATAAATAAATAAAATAAATAAATAATAGCCCACAAACCCACAGGCATACCCCGCCAGGAATTATCCAGAACCAAAGACAAAATACAAATGGATGAAAGAAGCAATGTAATCTACAAAATGTTTAACTACCATGTTTAAGTGTGTTCATCATAACCATGTTTGAGGCACTTGCAGGGAAACAATGGTGGACTGAAACAATGCTTTTAACGACAACAACAACAACCATAGCAGAAAGTAAAGCCAATGAATGCATCAGCTCCGTGAAGTCGGGGATTACTTGGGATTGGCCAGAGTTCTCCCTACAGATGCTCCCTGCAATGAGACTATGAAGCAGCTGTCTCCAATAGATTTTAGAGTTCTGGGACCTGAGAGAATCATCTTCCTCCAGGCAATTTTTCAGAGCCTTTAAAAAGATGCTGGGTATGCTCACTTCCCCTTTGAATCACCTTTACTGAAAATGGCTTGTAAATTGCTTCTTGGATATTATGATCCTTTAGAAAGACAAGTTTCATTACACTGGGGAATTTTCCTTTAACCCACAGTGAAATAATCTTTATGCAAGTTTAAAAATTAAAGAAAAGCTTTTTTGCAGCAAAATAAGCAGCAAAAGAGTGATTAGAATGTTGATTTTGGAAAGCTTTTAAATGGACTAAGGGATAGATGGACTGGAAGTAATATTTTGAAATACTTATAAGAATACTTCCTATGGTTTGTTTAAAAACATATTAAAAATGTATGAAGATTTTGAGTTTAAGTGTAAGAAATATTTTCTGGCAAAATGTTCTGGATGGGAGAAAAACACGATGAGAGGAGATTTTGAAGGTTGGTTACTAAAGGAAACCGGAAAGAATTAAATATTTCAGAATGGAGAAAAGTATTTTAACTCAGAAGAATTCAAGGATCTTTGACAACTATGTACACAGAACTTTTTCTCCAGACTGCCTGATACAATAAAAATGGGCTTAAAAGAAAAGATAGAATAGGATATAAATGAAAATCAGACTGTTGTGGATATGGATTTAAAGTTGACAGAATACAAGAATGATAGCGACAAAAATGAAAGTGGCTGACGTTTTAATAGTTAAAAGGAATACACACATATTAAACCAGAAGAGTGACTTGAACATGTAGATTTTAACTTAGAAAAGTTGAAGTTTATATTATAATTATAAATAATTTGCACATTGTTGATAAACTAAAATATGATTTATTACAAGAGGGGCATGCATACACTGCCTGTATTTACATAAAAAAGAGTGCCTAATGATGAAAAACAAGATTAATATCCAATGGAAAATTGTAGTCTAAACATATTACTGTGCCTAAATGACAAACCTTCTTTCAACCCTAAGAAAACTGCTTAGATTGCACAGTTTGTAGGAAGTTTGATTATTTCTCATTATAATTAATGATCCTCCATACTTGAATGGCAAGAATATTGCAAATGTGTTTTATGTACAGTAAATCATAAGATCTAACTGTTTTATTCCTATGCTTGTTTGGCAGCATTTGAGAAATCTTCTGGAATGTCTTTCAGGTTACAGGTTAAAGAGACATGGACCATGTCTCTTTAACTTACCATATAGGTTTTAATAACTAAAGAAATAGAAAACAAGTGATATGGATCAATAAAATACAAAAGGTAATTGTAATGAAAAAGTTAACGTGGCTGTTTTGAATCACTAGTAAAGCATAAAGTCAAACTATATAGAACGCTGTCTCTCAGAGCTTATTGTGTTTTGCACTCAATTTTCAATCTTATAGTTATTCTTCAGTTTGAATCACAATTGTCTTATCTGTTTGTCTTGTTTTAATTCAGGTCTAAGTCTGAAGCATGACTGCTACTCTGATACCCAACCAATAATTTGAAAAGCTGTGGAAAAGCCACTGTTTTATACAATATGCTCAGAAAGAACATCTCAGTCACTGATACAATATCTATTAAATATGTGGTATATAAAATGGTTAATTTATTAACTTCCTAGTTCCATTTCTGGAATCTTTATGCATCAGAGAGTACAATTTATTCAAGTTGCTAGAAACTATGATGTGCAAGATATTTAAAGTTTTTGAGAAAGCTAATAACAATTTTTGAACTGAAGATAACAATTTAGCAATATTTCTAATTTCAAGTTTTAAAAAGGTCTGAAACAACTGAAAATAAAACAAAGTAGCTATATATTTTATTTGCAAAACTTTTCAGTGTTAAACAATTATAAAAAGATAGTAAATGTAAAAAATAAGAGGATTTATTATCAATGATTTTACTCTACTACATTTTAACTATGGTAACGATGTAATGTGCATGTAAGGAAAAGGTAAAGGTAAAGGTTTCACCTGTCTAGTTGGGTCTGACCTTAGGAGAGGGGCTCATCTCCATTTCCTAGCCAAGGAAGCCAGTCCGAAGACACTTCTGTGGCTATGTGGCTGGCATGATTATATGCCAAGGTACATAGAACATGTTACTTTCCCACCAAAGTGGTACCTATTTATCTACTAGCATTTGCATGCATTCAAATGCTAGGTTGATAGGAGCTTGGGAAAAAATGGGAACTCACGCCATCATGTGGTTACCTTACTACTGACCTTTCAGTTGACAAGCCCAATGTGTACACAACATTAAACAAGATCAAAGATATGGATCTACATCTCCATTTAAAAGTTATATTTTCATTGAAACTGACTTATTTAGAAGTTTATTTTTATCTTCTAAGCCAAGGGTCCCCAATCCCCAGTCCATGGACTTGCACTGGGTCGCATCATGCCCAAAACTGGGCTGCACAAACAAGTGAAGCCCCCATCTGCAGGATGCAGGCAGCAAGTGAAACCACAGTCTCTCTGGTCTGTGGAAAAGCCTCTCTCTACAGAACCACTCACTGGTGCCCAAAATGTTGGGGGCCAGTGTTCTAGGCTACATAAGTAGACAATACAATGAGGTGGGTTTATACATGTCATTCCAGACTTTCTTAGACCCTATAATATTTAATAAATTCACACAATCTTTTTCTGAAATTCTTAAAATTTGATTTCTGTATTACTAAGACAAAGTCCTACCAAGTAAGTTTGTGTTCTATACTACCAGTACCCTATATCACAAAATATCCTCTACATTATTGCCACTATTTCAAAATATAAATATTTCAAATTAGTTTTCATGCTAAACTGTTTTAACACTGTGATCCTAATAATAGGTAAGCCTCCATTCAATCTACATATGTGTCACCTACATGAGTACATATGGATGTATCAATCTTTGATTATTCCAAGACAACGTTGGAGTTGAACCATTCAGAATTCAGAATTGAAAATTGGGAATCGCTTTAATCCTGTATTGAATTAAGTATATGTCCCTATGTGAGTACATAGGGCCTCTTTGCTTCTTTCAGTTTTGGAACATTCTTAGTCAATGTTCTGCTAATGGCTATGATATAATAATATACCTGCAGTACAGATGTTTAACTCCATAACATTCACTTGTATTAGGCTTTCCATTCCTTTTTAGATAGAGAAAGCATCTAAAAGATAGCGGATGCAAAATCTAGTATAATGTTTAATCTCTTAAATGACATGAAGGCTGCAAACAAATTATTCTTTTAAAACAGCCAGAATATATTTTAACAGGTTTTGTTTTACAGAATTACAAACTATTGTTTTATGATATTACCTAAGATTTGACCTAAAGCCTATTATCAGTTTTCTATTATTATCTATAAACATGTTTCTTTCTTCATTTGAGTAGTTTTATAAGAATCACAGTTTGTTGACTTTTAAAAGAGCTACAAGAAAACAAATTATGAAATTATATCTATTATGGGTGAAGACAGACAGACATTTTATTTATGTTATTAAATTTAGAAGCCTCCCGACCTTTATGACTCTGAGTGACTTACATTGTAAAGATGAGAACAATAAGGTAAAAGAGAAAGATCATCAATGAAACCCCCACTTCAGTGGTGGGTTGCTACTGGTTCGCCCTGGTTCGGGCAAATCGGTAGTGGTGGTGGCAGGAAGCTCCACCCACCCCCGCTTGGTAGCTTCTGCTTATGCGCAGAAGCATCACGTGAGTGAATATACACGCACGCACGAGGGAACTGGTAGCAATCTAAATTGAAACCCACTACTGCCCCACTTCTCTGCAAAACAACAATAGGGATTTAAAAAATCACTCTTGCCTTTCTCCCTAAGCCTTGGAGAAGGAGCTCCATTTTCAAAGACTGTCAGAGTGGCAGTCATATGGATCTCGGATGGGATACCATGACAGAGAAGATCTGTTTCAGATCTAGATCCTGTTAGATGGATTTGTTTATTTGGAGGGACCTGGACTCTGCCCTTTTTTAGTGTGTACTCAGTGCATCAAGAATATCTATTTAAAAATCAGAGCTGCATTACAATCATGTCTTCCAGCTTTTAAACAGTCAGCTGATTTTCAAAGTCAGTTTTGCTCTTATAGTTTGATCTCCAAAAACTTCAGGACTTTCAAGATATTCAAAATTACTATCAGAACTTTGTCCTTTTTTGGAATAAAAAACATGACAGGAAAGAGCAACTGATGGTTAGAATGAATAAAACCTACTGGTAAATATACAAGATAATTAGTCTCAAGAGGAAGGTTTTCCTCAGCTTTGATAGGGAATTTATTTAAATTATTCCTTCACTTGGTTCATTTTAAAATCTTAACATTTTGTGAGGTGAAGTATAAAGTTAGAGTAAACTTAATTACAATAAACTTTCCTGAATATTGTAAGTAATAGTATAGAACTATAGTTAAAAACATGTTTAAATAAAATGATGGGAAAAAGTGGAATGAGGTGCATATTTTGATTGGTAGTAAGTTGCTAGCAGTTGTCTCAATTTCCATATATGAAAATATAAAAACCAGCAATGAGGATATAGCCCTCTCGTACCAAACTACTTATGTACAATATTAAAAGCAATTTTCTATCAGATGAATAATAGATATATATTAGTAATTGTGAAAAGGCAAGCTATCTGAAAGTTATTCAGCTTTTCAGAGTTTCAGATGATTAAAGGCTTGAGTACTTTTAATGTATGTGCAATTAAAAAAATTGAAAGTACAGATTCCTGGACTTCAAAACTTCACTAAAATCAGTGAAGAGGTTTTTGAAGTATGTTTTCCTAAAATAGGATTAGATGTAGAAAGAACACTGGTGGGTCATATTTCAGACCTACATTTTTCAAGGGGCTAAGTGTGTCTAAAGCAGTTATGAAAAGAAAATGCAGAAAAAACTGGAAATAGGAAGCTATGGCAAAAGAACTGCTTTTTTTCATAATATCAATAAATTGATACAGTTAATTAAATTAAATTTAAATATGAGTATTAAGGATTTGTCTCCATTTGAACTGAGATGGGTGATCTCCAAATTTGATTGATAAAGAAATAAATAAATAAATAAATAAATAAATAAATAAATAAATAAATAAATAAATAAATAAATAAATAAATATTGCTTAAAATGTTATTTGTCCATTAAGTGACCAATGGTAGCCTTATTGCAAGGATTACTCTGATTGAAGGGAATATATGTCAGTTACTGTTTATATTCCAACATCCTCTCTTACAATCATATCCTGATGACATATTTCCACCATTCATCCAATGGTACAAGACCTTTAAAGAGTCTCTGAACCATACACATCTGCTCCCATTCTTCTGAAATCTACCGTATATACTCGAGTATAAGCCGAGTTTTTCAGCACGTTTTTTGTGCTGAAAAACGTCCCCTCGGCTTATACTCGGGTCTATACGGCTTATACTCGAGTTTTTTTTTTTAAGCCCCTCGGCTTATACTCGAGTATATACGGCTTATACTCGAGTTTTTTTTTTTCTTTTTTTCACATTTTACCGGACGGCGCGGGGAAGCCCTGCCGGTGCAGTGAGAGGGCGGGGCGGGGGGGCCGCCAGCCTTCTCAGCTGAGGGAGGGGGGGGTTCCCCAACCGGTAGGTGCCTCATTTCCCACCCTCGGCTTATACTCGAGTCCCCAGTTTACCCCAGTTTTTGGGGTAAAATTGGGGACCTCGGCTTATACTCGGATCGGCTTATATTCGAGTATATACGGTAAATGATTTAACCTAGTTTAATAACACATTAATATTTATTGTTACAATACACATTTTATTAGGCTATAGAGCTTAGTTTTATTATTCTAATAATTTCATTGGAAAAACATGATTAGCATATATCCTTACCTCCAAAGCAGCCAACAGAGAAAAGCAGAAACATCTGTTTCCATGGGAATAACATCTCTGACTTTGAGGTTAGCTATTGTCCAGCCTCAAATGTGCACGTATTTGTCCACACAAAATCCTTAATCTGTTAAAACATGAATAGAAAAATATTTTATTTGCCACAGTAAAGAATGAAAAAATGTATATTAAATGTACTATTAAATATTATAGATCGATGAAAAATATTCCCTATTAAGATCCTAAAATGTAGACTACAAAACCTATATGACATGTATTAGAGGATTAGAGGAGGGACCTTCTCTTCCCAATTTCATTCTGTCCCACCAAATCCAACAGAGTGGGTATATGATGGTTCAGTCATCTAGGGAACTACATCTGGTAAATCCTAGGGCCTAATGCAAGTTTAAGAAAGGACACAGGATTATCCATTAGTGCCTGAAATCCAAAAAAACAGACAAATAAAAAATCTTGGATTTACAGAAGAAATGGACTGGTGCAGAACAGCACCGGACACAGGTTAACAAAGTTTTCTATACCCTTATTTATTGTCAACATGTACTATGAACAACATGAACATGAGGACCTTACTAGGTGGGCAATATAAATATCAAAATAAACTATATATAGGATAAACAGGATGCAAAAAATACAATCCATAAAGCAGCTTACTTTTGTTGATCCAGACCAGGGAACAATATCAAACATATGAGGGAAATTCAGAAAATTAAAAAGAGCAGCCATGACAACAAGAAGAACATAGTTAAAATTTATCTGACATTTTACTCATTGCTTGTCTACTATAAGAAATGCTAATTATCTTCTCTAACTTTGTAGGAGAATGATCTAAAACAAAAGACCATTAAAAACAACTGACAGAGTCTGAAGTACCATAATAATATCAGTTAGGAATTAATCAGTATGATTCAGTCCTTAAATGTGTATACGGCACAATTAAGCTACAACTAAAAGAAGTAGTGGACCCTAGTTAATTAGAATGATCTGAAACTGCACTTTCGTGTACTTTGAACTGAGATGAAGAAGAAAGCAAAATGGGTTAATCAAGTTGTAATTGATTAATTTTATAAGGGAGCACGTGTTCGATGTCTGAAGGCGATCACATGCTCCGGCCCCTCAGTTCCTACCCGTTCCTCAGGCGGCCATGATCCTCAGAGCTTGGATCTTCGGTTGATGTTATGTAATGCCCGGTCCGTGGCTAATAAAGCTCCCCTGATCTGCAATCTTATTCAGGGGGAGTCCGCGGACCTTATGGGCATCACGGAGACCTGGTTGGGCCCAGAGGGGGGGGTTCCCCTTGTTGAGCTTTGCCCTCCAGGTTTCCGAGCATTTCATCAGCCGAGGGTCCAAGGTAGGGGTGGGGGGGTGGCGGTTGTCATTAAGGAAGATCTAGAGCCGAGGGAGGCCACTGTTCCTCAGATTGCCGGCTGTGAATCCCTCTATGTGAGGTGGGGCCATAGGAATCAGTTGGGCTTGTTGATCGCGTACCTGGCTCCTTGCTGCATGACCACAGCCCTGCCCGAGCTGTTGGAGGTACTTGCCGCGGTGGCGGTTGAGACCCCCAGACTTATAGTCATGGGGGATTTCAACCTACCATCAGCTGGCTTGTTATCGACTGCAGCTCGGGAGTTCCAGGCTTCCATGACGGCCTTGGACCTGATTCGAGTAAATGATGGCCCTACACACAAGGGGGGAGGCACGCTGGATTTGATTTATATCTCTGGACAGTGGCTAAATGATCTGGAGTTAGGTGATTTAGTAACAGAACCTATGTCATGGTCTGATCATTTTCTCCTTCGCCTAGACTTCCGGACCGCCACTCACCACCGCAGGGAGACGGAACCTATACGTTGGTTCCGTCCCAGGCGCCTGATGGACCCTGAGAGGTTCCTGACGGAGCTTGGGCCATTCCCTGAGGATCTGGCCCACGGCACGGCTGAGGAACTAGTCGCGGCCTGGGAACAGGCCGCGGCTGGGGGCCTGGACCATGTCGCGCCTTTGCGGCCTCTGACCCGGCGCAGATCTCGTCCGGCCCCTTGGTTCTCTGAGGGGCTGAGGGAGATGAAACGCCGGAGAACACACCTAGAGAGCACCTGGAGGTCCAGTCGTTCCGAAGCTGATCGGACACTAGTTAGGTCCTATTCTAGGACCTACCTGGTGGCAATGAGGGAGGCGAGGCGTTCCTACGCCTCCACCCTCATTGCGTCGGCAGATAACCGCCCGGCCGCCCTGTTTCGGGTGACCCGCTCCCTCCTTCATCAGGAGGTGCGGGATGACCCTTTGTAGGGACGTGCCGAGGAGTTTAGTGGTTATCTATACGATAAAATCGCTCAGCTCCGGGATGGTCTGGACCGAAATTGGGATGATCCAAGCGAGGGAGAGGAGACACGTCTTGTTGAGCCGGTTTGGGATGAGTTTGACCCTGTGGCTCCCGAGGACGTGGACAGGTTGTTGAGGAGGCTTCACGCCACGACATGTTTACTGGACCCGTGCCCTTCCTGGCTGGTACTGGCCACTCAGGAGGTGACACGAGGCTGGTTCCAGAGGATTATCAACACTTCTTTGTTGGAAGGGGTTTTCCCTGCCGCCTTGAAAGAGGCGGTGGTGAGACCCCTCCTCAAGAAGCCCTCCCTGGACCCAGCTATTTTGGGTAACTATCGTCCAGTCTCCAACCTTCGCTTCGTTGCGAAGGTTGTAGAGAGTGCTGTGGCGCGACAGCTACCCCAATACCTGGATGAAGCCGTCTATCTAGACCCGTTCCAGTCCGGCTTTCGACCCGGATACAGCACGGAGACAGCTTTGGTCGCATTGGTGGATGATCTCTGGCGGGCCAGGGACAGGGGGTACTCCTCTGCCCTGGTCCTATTAGATCTCTCAGCGGCTTTTGATACCATCGACCATGGTATCTTGCTGCGCCGGTTGGGGGGATTGGGAGTGGGAGGCACCGTGTATCGGTGGTTCTCCTCCTATCTCTCCGACCGGTCGCAGATGGTGTTGACAGGGGGCAGAGGTCGGCGCGAGGTGCCTCACTTGTGGGGTCCCGCAGGGTCGATTCTCTCGCCCCTTCTGTTCAACATCTATATGAAGCCGTTGGGTGAGATCATCAGTGGCTTCGGGGTGAGATACCAACAGTACGCTGATGACACCCAGCTGTACTTTTCCACCCCGGGCCACCCCAATGAAGTTGTTGAAGTGCTGTCCCGGTGTTTGGAAGCCGTACGGGTCTGGATGGGGAGAAACAGGCTCAAGCTTAATCCCTCCAAGACGGAGTGGCTGTGGATGCCGGCATCCCGATTCAGTCAACTGCAGCCGCGGTTGACTGTTGGAGGCGAGTTATTGGCCCCAAAGGACAGGGTGCGCAACTTAGGTGTCCTCCTGGATGATCGGCTGTCGTTTGAAGATCATTTGACGGCCGTCTCCAGGAGGGCCTTCCACCAGGTCCGCCTGGTTCGGCAGTTTCACCCCTTCCTTGATCAGGATGCCTTGTGCACAGTCACTCACGCGCTCGTTACCTCTCGCTTGGATTATTGTAATGCTCTCTATATGGGGCTCCCCTTGAAGTGCACTCGGAGGCTTCAGTTAGTCCAGAATGCAGTTGCGCGGGTGATAGAGGGAGCTTCGCGTAGCTCCCACGTAACACCGCTCCTGCGCAGACTGCACTGGCTACCTGTGGCCTTCCGAGTGCACTTAAAGGTCTTGGTTATGACCTTTAAAGCGCTCCATGGCTTAGGGCCTGGGTACTTACGGGACCGCCTGCTGTTACCACATGCCTCCCACCGACCCGTACGCTCTCACAGAGAGGGTCTTCTCAGGGTGCCATCCGCCAAACAATGTCGGCTGGCGGCCCCCAGGGGAAGGGCCTTCTCTGTGGGGGCTCCCACACTTTGGAACGAGCTTCCCCCAGGCTTACGTCAAATACCTGACCTTCGGACTTTCCGCCGCGAACTGAAGACATACCTTTTTATCCGCGCGGGGCTGGCTTAAATTTTAAATTTTAAATTTTAAATTACATAAATTTTATCGATTTTAAATTTTCTACTAATTTTAAATGGGGTTTGGTTTTATAAATTTTAAAGTTCTAGGCTAATTATAATAAGTTTTTTAACTTGCATTTTAAATTGTATACTGTGGTGTTTGTATTTTATTGTTGCCTGTACACCGCCCTGAGTCCTTCGGGAGAAGGGCGGTATAAAAATCAAATAAATAAATAAATAAATGGAACTAAAACAAAAGAATATTCACTGAAAACAAAGAGGATCGTTTGGAGATTTATAAACATGATGAGACCTAAGAATAACAATTTGATGCAGTAATGCTTCACTAAAAAAAAAAAGAATTCAAGAACAAACAAGCCAATCACTTGGATTTGGGCGACACTGAAACTGAATAAATAATGTTGCCTAAATAAAACTATGAATTGAAACTGGATCCTAATGAGAAATAAAATAAACCATGGCCAAGGGATGAGATTATTTAGATTGTTTTGACTGTACTTGGTAACAAGTATCTATTTACCAAGTGATACTATTTGCAAACATGCACAAGCTTGGGCTGAGAATGCATGAATTAATTTAACTTTTCCTTACGTAATTGTATTGTCTGACTTTGTAGGAGCTATAAGAAAGGGCAAATATGGGGCAAGCAAGCCATTTGTACATGGAGGTCAATCATTAATACTTTTAAGGGTGATGGTAGTGCTCTCTAAAAAGCACAAAAATAAGGGAGGTGCAACAAGGGTGAGAAGAGTTGGGAAGGTGGAGCACTGCTGCTAGCCAGCAGTGGGGGTGGGACAGTAGGCAAGAGAGAATGAAAAAAATCCATTTTCTTTTCACCCTCTTCACTCCTCAACAACAGCAGCATGTAATGGTGGTACCATTACCAGCTCTGTGGTAGACCTCGGTGACGCATATGATTAGAATGCTGGGCTGACAATCAACAAGCCTGCATTCAACACCCGAGTGCTGCTATGTGATGGAGTGAGCTCTTATCTTCATTCCACCTCCTGCCCACCAACTGTTTGAAAGCAAGTAATCGCAAATAGATAAATAAATACCATATTTTTCAGAGTATAAGATGCACCAGAGTATAAGACGCAGCTTAATCTTGGGAAAGAAAAATAGGAAAAAAATTATCTGCCTACCAGATATCTGCCTACCAGATAGTTCCTAGCCAAATTTGAATATTTGTCTTTTAAATTTGTTTTAAATTTTGTATTTGTGGTTTTAATTTTAATTTAATTTTAATTTTAATTTTGGCTGTAAACCACCCTGAGTCCTTTGGGAGAAGGGCGGTATAGAAATTAAAATAATAAATAATAAATTCATCTGGTAGCTCCTTAGTCTGGTCAGCTTCAGCACATTAGTTTGCTGGTTTTGAGCATGTGTGTGCTTTTTATCCCCGCTTGGGGATAAAAAACAGCTTCTAAACACAACTGACCTTTAGAGAGAAAAGCAATGAGAAAAGCAGGCAAAGCACGGAAGATCACTTCACTCGCTAGCACCTCACTAGGGCTGAAAAAAAGCTTCACAGCTAAGAGTCGGAGGGAGCAGGCAAAACACTCGCTAGTGCCTTGTTAGGGCTGGAAAAAAGCTTAGAAAAGCTACATTTGGAGTATAAGACACACCCAAATTTTCAGCCTCTTTTAGGGGAAAAAAGTGTGCCTTATACTCCGAAAAATACGGTACCACTTAATTAATGGGTTAATTACGGTGGGCAATTAATGGGGACATGAAAAACCCAACCGGGCAATGGTGATGTCTCCATCTAATCCTTTCTACCCAGAAATTTCTACACAAAAGCAGAAGCAGCAATGCCAGCAACATGAGGGCAGTGATTCTGTTGGCCTCATTCCTGAGGCACAGTAAAAGAATGATAGTAAGAGGGGAAATGGTTTTGGGGAGAAAAATAAAATATTTACTTCAAAGATGGAAAGAAAGCATATCCTCTGGGACTGGATCGATGAGTTCAGGTTGTACATTAATTTGAATGTCAAATGCAGTGTATTAGTAATGTTCATTAAAAATATAGAATGGAATAGAATAGAATAGAATAGAATAGAATAGAATAGAATAGAATAGAATAGAATAGAATAGAATAGAATTTTTTGTTGGCCAAGTGTGATTGGACACACAAGGAATTTGTCTTTGGTGCATATGGTCTCAGTGTACATAAAAGAAAAGATACGTTCATCAAGGTAAAACATTTACAACACAAATGATGGTCAATATATCAATATAAATCTTAAGAATACAAGCAACAAAGTTACAGTCATACAATCATAAGTGAAAGGAGATGGGTGATGGGAACGATGAGAAGATTAATAGTAGTGCAGATTTAGTAAATAGTTTGACAGTGTTGAGGGAATTATTTGTTTAGCAGAGTGATGACGTTCACGGAAAAACTGTTCTTGTGTCTAGTTGTTCTGGTGTGCAGTGCTCTATAGCGTCGTTTTGAGGGTAGGAGTTGAAACAGTTTATGTCCAGGATGTGAGGGGTCTGTAAATATTTTCACGGCCCTCTTCTTGACTCGTGCAGTACACAGGTCCTCAATGGAAGGCAGGTTGGTAGCAATTGTTTTTTTCTGCAGTTCTAATTATCCTCTGAAGTCTGTCTTGTTGGGTTGCAGAACCAAATCAGACAGTTATAGAGGTGCAGATGATAGACACAATAATTCTTCTGTAGAACTGTATCAGCAGCTCTTTGGGCAGTTTGAGCTTTCTGAGTTGGTGCAGAAAGAACATTCTTTGTTGTGCTTTTTTGATGACGTTTTTGATATTGGGTGTCCATTTTAGGTTGTGAGATACGGTAGAGCCTAGAAATTTGAAGGTCTCTACTGTTGATGCTGTGTTGTCTAGTATTGTAAGAGGTGGAAATATGGAAGGGTTTCTCCTAAAGTCTACCACCATTTCTACGGTTTTGCGTGTGTTCAATTCCAGATTGTTCTGGTTGCACCATGAGTTTAGTTGTTTAACCTCCCATCTGTATGCGGATTCATCATTGCCTCAAATGAGACTGATCGCTGTTGTGTCATCTGCAAACTTCAGTAGTTTAACAGATGTCTTGTTAGAAATGTAGTCAGTGGTATACAAAGAGAAATGGGGTGAGCTCACAGCTTGGGGGGTGGGCTGTGCGAATTGTACAGATGTCTGGTGTGATTCCACTCAGCTTCACCTGCTACTTCCTGTTTATTAGGAAGCTTGTGATCCACTTTCAAGACTGTTCAGGTACCTATAGCTGGTTTAGCTTAGTTAGAAGAGTGTCTGGAATGATGGTATAGAATGCTGAACTAAAGTCTACAAAGAGGACCCTTGCCTAGGTCTTTGGCGATTCAAGATGTTGTAGGATGTAGTGCAGAGCCATATTAACAGCATACTCTGTTGATCTATTTGCTCGGTATGCAAACTGCAAGGGGTCTAACAGCGGATCCATGATGGTTTTAGGGCCTGGGTACTTATGGGACCGCCTGCTGCTACCACATGCCTCCACCGACCCGTACGCTCTCACAGAGAGGGACTTCTCAGGGTGCCGTCCGCCAAACAATGTCGAGCTTCCCCTGGGTTTACGCCAAATACCTGACCTTCGGACTTTCCGTCGCAAACTGAAGACACATCTTTTCATTCGCGCGGGGCTGGCTTGAATTGAATTTTATTAATTTTAAATTTTAAATTTTTATTAATTAATTTTAAATGGGGTTTTTTAGTCTAGTATATTTTAACCTATCAGGCTAATTTTAAAATAAGTTTTTTAATCTGCTTTTTAAATTGTATATTGTATTATCGGTTTTATTTTTGCCTGTACACCGCCCTGAGTCCTTCGGGAGAAGGGCGGTATAAAAATCAAATAAATAATAATAATAATAAAATGGTTTTCAAGTGGGACAGCACTAGTCTTTCAAAGGTTTTCATGACTACAGATGTTAGTGCAACTGGTCTATAGTCATTCAGTTCCTTGATGGTGGGTTTCTTTGGCACTGGGATGATAGTAGAGCATTTGAAGCAAGAAAGAACTAGCACATCTCTAGCAATTTATTGAATATTTGGGTGAAGATGGGAGCCAATTGGCCAGCACAGACTTTTAAGCAAGAAGGATATATTCTTAATATAGTAGGGCAATTGCCTAAAGCAGGTTAAAATGCAAATATGAGTGCAAACCCAGAATATTCTCAGACTGAAGATAATTTGGAAACAAATACTGCAAAAATCTTATGGTACAAGATGCAGGAAAATACTGCTGTGAAATGTTAGGCTTTTCATCCTCATATATTTAATTGAAATAAAACCTACTGACAATACATTTCAATGTTTTATTGTGACAGATGTTGATCCGAAGAGAAGCCTTAGTTTTATTGCAAATTCATCAAGACATTTAGAAGGTATAAAAACCAAAATATTTCATGGTAGTTTGCATCTATAGTCAGCATTAATTTTATAAAATAATTAATGCAACTTTTTCTAATTTAATGTCCAACCAAAATAGAAAAAAAGTAATTCTAATTAATTGTAAATTTTATATTTTGGTGGGGCAAATTTGAAGCTCTTTCCTATGCTAGATGTTAAAAGGGCTCAAGAAAATATCTAGCAACTAAAATCTTTGTCTGGCTGATAAAACTCTTTGCTGCTCATAAAATATCTAATCTTAGAATTAAAAAAAAAAACCTCTATTACTTGAACCCACAGTGAATGACTCCAAACATAATATTCATAATAAGATTGCATTTAATAGTACTCAGCCTGCGAAATGAAAATCATCCAGGTATGCATTCAAATCTTTTTTTATTAAAAATATAAAAGGAGTACAGTGGTCTCCCCAAAATATTTTCAATGAAGCCACGGTTCAGCCATGGTGCATAATCCCTTCAACAAACTTAATCAAGCTATTCTAATTTTAGGATTAATTTCACAAAGTAATCACATAAGGGAAATTGCAAATAATAAAAATAGCTGCCATGAGGTAGATTTCCTCAGACCTCCAACATATTTGTAGTTGTATTGCTTTCTACAGACATCTGGGAGAAATACATGGCACACGGCTAAATTATTTGTGGGACCAGCTGTCTCCAATTATCTCTGCTCATCTCATGAGATCTGGCAGGGTAGAGCATGCTTCAGATCGCTTTTAGAAAAAGAAAAAAAGAAAAACCATCTAGCAGGATCCAGAAAATATGCCTTCTAGCACCGACTATGGCATACCAAGTTTAGGCAGCCCCAAATCTACTGACCTTTTGAAAACCCTGAAACCATAACCCTTTCCCCAGACACTGATCCAAATTGTGAGATGAAACTGGCCAGAATGAAAGATATCTGGGTGGTCTATTCAATGGTTGGCTTAAATTATTCAATTATTCTGGGATTGGTTTTGGTTTTTTTAGATTCTGGGTGTTTGTTGTGTTTTGCTTTTAGTTCCTTTCTTTTTTATGCTTCCATCTAATTATAAGCTGCCCAGAGTCACCAGCTGTTCATCCTCCTGTTTTGTTAGATTTTGGAGCTACAATTATAGGTAATACTACAGTGCAAAGATTCTCCTTGAATTATTCAAAGCAGTGAATATCCAAGGATGGAAGACTTTATAAGTTGGCCCTTATCTTTGTCTTACACTGACATTCAATAGAGGACTACAATTCTATTTAACTTCTTCCAGATATGTTCGCCTTCTGTTAATAATTAGATTCACTGGGACAAAAGATCTATTATATTTGACTCCCAAAATGTCAAAAAATATTTGCAGGATCAATAAGTATACCTCTTCCTCTAGTTTTACCTGCAAAATACCCTAATTTTTCAAATGTATTTGAAAAGCAGTATGCTTGTACAATTGCTACCCCAACATTCCTATATACATGTACTATATAACTTTGGTTCCTGCAGCTTGGGTCCAGACAAAATGCCATTATCATGAGTCTGATCAAGAATTTAAGTCTTGGGGATGTGTGAAACTTTGAAGATTTTTTTTTCAGTTTTGACTAATGAAATGAATGGAAAAATAATGTAATTAATTGAAGAGGAACTTCTCTTCAAAGCACCAGATTTTGGAACAGCTGCCATTTTGATCCAGATATTAAAAGGAACCTTGGCACATGTGATCCCTTCCCCTTGGTTGTGTGCTTAATTAAGCAATTAGCTTACAGTTACTAAACAAAATTTTCGACCACATGTTAAACATCCCTATGGGAATACATCTTCCTGTGATTTAAACGTAACATTTAAATCATTACCTGCGGCAAAATCTTATCTCTTTCTCCTGTAAATGGGAAAAAAGGCATTTCATGCTCATATATACACTAGAAGACAAAAAACTCCCCACCAGCTCTGAAATTTGCAGGCTTGTTCACGTAACAGTAAACAATGATTTAATTGTTCAGATTTGTGATAGTGGTGATAAATAAATAATAGTTCCTTCTTTGATGGTAATTGTTCAGAGCTTAAGGTAATTGGTTACCAGTATAAGAGCTTTTCAAATACTTTATAAAATGATTTTTCTGACACATATCTTCTCTTATAGTTTACATATGACAATCTCCTAAATCCTAAGTCTCCTAGACCAGGGGTCTCCAACCTTGGCAACTTTTGCTGGCTGGGGAATTCTGGGAGTTGAAGTCCCTCAGGCTTAAAGTTGCCAAGGTTGGAGACCCCTGTCCTAGACCTTTGAAGTTTTCTTGGACAAGAGGCGTTTTGACAAAAAAAAAAAAGCTAGAGTTGAATTTGTAGAGAATAAAAACCATGGGATAAAAATCTTTGCTATTTCCCTCGGAGAGATACATACTCCCTGGACCTCTGACCTAACAAGAAAGTAAAACTTAAAATAAAATTATCTTTCTTTGACCTTTAGGAAGTCGGACCAAACTCACGCTAGTTTCATTTTTGAAAATTTTTCCATAGTTTTCAGATTACAAATCCTACATTGTAGAAACTAGACTGAAGTCAACACAATTGTCTCTATCTTTTCTAAAAATAAACTACAGGTTATAACACTCACAATTGTTATAATGTATTAGTCAGTCAAACATGCACACAAAATTTTTTTTTAGGCATAGGTGAGTATTCCACACATCCAGTAGCAATCCAAGAAATCTTACTAAATTCTTAGTTTTATGTCAGATTCCAACAAAACCCTCCATTAAAACTAAACATTGGATTGCCTCTTGTTTAATAAATGTATATTTAAGGTGCAGCCTACAAGTACAGATGGTTGCATTAATGTTCATTCCATCTATTAGTTTACAAATAAGGAAGTTGCAGAGGGTTGTTGTCCTGAGACAATGCCATGAACCTGAGTGAATCCCCTTCGCTTAAGAAAAACACTAAAAACATTCGTTTTTTTTCTCTCCCATCTCTTTTTCCATTTCTTCATTGTAAAAAGGTTTGAAATGGGAAGGATTTATAGCGAGCAACTACTCAGTCAGTATATAAGTTTTACCATGAAAATATTGATCTACTTGGAAATTGATAGTTATATATCAAAAGAAAACAACTAATCCCTCCCAAAAAACCTAGATGAAGGGCCTACTCTGCACAAGCCACATTCAAAACCCAGGCAAGCATTTCTCACTCTGGGTCTAGTCTAGTCTTGTTTATACATACCAGGTTAGCTGCCTCATTCACAATTATTACATGCCAATCTAATACTGGTAGACAGTGATGAAATCCTGCAGGTTCTGACTGGCTCACACGAGCCAGTAGCGCTGGCGGTGCATGGTTGGTGAACTAGTAGTGGCGGCAGCACGAGGCTCCACTCACCCGCCCGGACATCATTACTTCCTTGTTTTAACCTTCTGCGCAAAGCCTTCTGCGCATGAGCACAGGGTGAAAAATTGGACATGACACTGCATGCGCACTTCTGATCCGGTAGGGAAGGTAAGTAGATTTCACCTCTGCTGGTAGACCTCAATTTATAACTGTAAATCTTCCAAAGCTAAAGTAATAATATTTTGAATCTCACATAAAACTCAAGAAATATAATCAAAATACATAAGGATCCTAAAGTCTGACCCTTCCCTTCCAATATAATTAAGATGCTTTCCATGATTTCCAAAACCAAAATATACTCCTTGGGGATCTTATTAGATATTTGTCAACATTAGAAAACAGACTTAGCTAGCAGAATTTGAGAGCTGCCTACGGCTGATCCAAAATCTTATCCCAGTTGGGTTTTCTGCAGCACAAAACGAATTGCAGTAAAGTTAAGAAGTAAACAGTGCAAACTATGAAATTAGAGAAGGTTTGAGATACGTTTGGGGAAATAGTATGTGCCTCGTGCTTATACTTATTCTTGTAGTTCAACATACTTTTTAAATTAACTTAAGAACAATTGAATCAGAGAAAGTTGCTTAAAACTTTAAGCTTTTTCGTACCCCAATGAATATTGCTTGGAATGTAGCAGTACAGTTATTTCTTACCTCAGGTATGAACATCTGTTTTCTGGTAATGTAAAAAAAACTTTTTGACAGAATATTAAAATAGTGATATTATTTTTAATAAACAGAATATGGTACTCAATTTATAAAGACTAGTTAATGGATAATTAACTTTCATTGTGGTTAATCACATGTATTTTAGTAAGTAAGCATAGTGAAATGCAAGCTCATATTAGCATATATAATACTTTCTCCAATTGTTCTGTGCAGCACTATTATTTAGGTTGAACTGGTTGACACACTGTCTAGTCCAAAATTCTCTCAGTGAGCTATGGGTGAACCTCAATCTGTGTCTTCCTGGTCTTAATACAAAATCCTAACATTATACAGGTAGTCCTTGGCTTATGACCATTTGTTTATTGATCAAAAAAGTGACTTATGACTGTTTTTCACACGACCATATCCCATGGTCATGTGATCAAAATTCAGACACTTGACAACTGGCATGTATTTATGATGGCTGCATTGTCCCAGGGTTACGTGATCACCTTTTGTGACCTTCTGACAAGCAAAGTTAATGGGGAAGACAGATTCATTAACAACCATGTTACTAACTTAACAACTGCAGTGATTAACGACTGTGGCAAGAAAGGTGGTAAAATGGAGCAAAACTCACTTAACTGTCTCACTTAGCAACAGAAATTTTGGGTTCACTTATGGTCACAAGTTGAAGAATACCTGTATGATACTGGCTCTCTTCATATCAGTTACCATAAATGCTAACTTGACAGAGCTGGAGTTAGAACTTGTAAAATAATATTTCCTTCTTTGATGAAAACCCAGGGACTCTTTTCTATTCTGTTTAAATATATTCTTTACAAGTTAAAAAAGTAATAATTCTATTTTATTCATTTATGTAGCTGCCTATATTACAACAGTGATTCTGAAGAGCTTACAGCATTTAAAAACAATGTGATATAAAATAACAGCTAATATTATAAGTTGGTGTAGAAGACTAGAAAGATGATACACTTTGAAAGCCATAAAATCTATGGAAAAATGAGTGCTAGGCATACGGATGTGTGAATGTTGTGGCAGTGGAATTCTAGGATGGGAGACATGGGCAAATAAAAGCATGAGGAATATATAATATAATTACATATATAATATATATGTAGGTGATCCAGAGGGAAATGGTGCAGGATGGCATGGGAGAAGAAGAAAAGTGTCAACTTGCGAAGCATTCCTGACCTGCTCTCAAGTTACCATAGGCAAGAGGATGGGGAATCAAGTCTCACAGTTGCATCGAGGAACTTGCATTTCACTCAAAACAAAGCACATTCCAGCTGGCAATGTCAAGGTCATCTCCAGGGTGATCCACAGTGACCAGACTTCTACAACCCGCAAAATTGTTTCATTTGGGAATGTGACCGATGACAAACCTTGGGGGGGGGAGGGGAAACAGGGTCAGTGCCAAGGCATGAATTAAGTGAGGTCAGAGTTGGCTTCACTTGGTTCGTGCCAACATGAAGCTCCTAATAAATAACTGGATTTCTTTTGAAGCTTGGCTTGAGGCTCATGATTTAATTAGGGCATCGGTTGGAACCCTGACAAAAGGTGCATGGTGTAAAGATGGAGCATTGTTTTTACATTTGTTTTTAATGGATGTTTTAATCTTGCTTTCATCAAATGTTCTTTTATTACTCCAAAGCTTTTCAGACGGTTACATAAATACTATAAATAATAAATGCATTTAAATAATGAGGAACAAAGTGGAGACAAAGAAACAAAACAATGATAAACATCAATGAATTAAAGGACAAATGTCTGTGAAATCATAAATTCTTCAGTTATCCAGGAGATTCTATATAGGAATAATTATACTCTAATACCACTGATAACATTTTTAGAAGGATATAATTACAGCTATGTAAGGGTCATGAATTTGGGCAAAAAATAAAAAGTAGCATGGTGCACACTAATTGCAAGAAGATTATTTTTAAAAATCTGGTATGCTAAGCATTTAATGTTAAGGGTCAAGTGTCTGCAACCCACTTAACTGATTGTTCAAGATGACAACAAGATGAGAGCACTGATTCAAATTAGGTTGCCCTCTTTACTATATATGTTTTTGCAAGTAAGTTACAATTTGATTGATTTATTTCTTTATTAATACAGTAGACAAGTATAATTAGAAATCTAACCCAAAGTTTTTGTCAGTATCGCCTGCTAAACTATTACATGAGAAGAACACTAATTTCTTTGCTGAAAAGGAAGAACCAAAGATCTAAATAAAAAGAATGTTACATTTAGAAATAAAACACGAGGTCGGTAAATAAAATACATTCATACATATGGTACAATATAGGTAGTCCTACACTTAAAACGTTTTTAAATAATAAAATATTTTTATGCCGCCTTAGTCTAAAAAGACTGCAGTGTGTTGTATGTCTTTTAAAAACATGGATTTGTAAAAATAGTATATTCTTACATCAGGAAATTAAAAAACCCAAGTGAAGAATTAGTTTTCACCTTAAAACATCCTAGAAGAAAATAGTTCAAATGCCAGAAGAGATTTTTGGAAAACGTAACTCAAAGGAACCATGCTCAAACAGCATAAATGGGGACTCATGATTTTTATGCAATTCCAAGAGATTCTTCTCTCTTCTAGAGATATTGTATTTGTGCCAGGGTACTTTGAAGCTTCTTTTGGAATCAAATCCAAAGTACTGTAGAGCTACACCATCCTTTTCACATCAACACTTGACAATCAGTGACATAACCTACAGAGTGTCAGGACACTTGGCATGGAAAAGGTTTTTTTAGTTTTTTTGTTTAGCAATAGCACTTAGATTTATATACCTCTTCACAGTGCTTTACAGCTCTCTCTAAGCAGTTTAAGAGTCAGCATATTGCTCCCAACAATTTGGGTCCTCATTTTACCTATCTCAGAAGGATGGAAGGCAGAGGTGAAATGCTCCTGGTTTGGACCGGATCACCCGATCTGGTAGCGATGACAGCTGGTGGTTCGGAGAACCAGTAGCAAAAATCCCTGGCCCTGCCCCCTGCCCCTGTTGAGCCGCGCCATCATCAGAGGTGTTTTTTTTTTGCTTTTAAAAGCATTTTTTCTTCAGCTGAAAAAATGCTTTTAAAAGTTAAAATAAAAGCCTTTGATGATGGCGCGGCTCAACTGTGACCATCAGAACCCTTTAAAAGGTGTTTTTTTTTAAACAATCTCTTTGGCCGAAGAGGTTGTAAAAAAAAAGCTTTTAAAAGGCTCCTTTGGCAATCCCAGCTGAGTTGCCTGATCACCAGAACCTTTAAAAAACATGTTTTCTACAAGCTCTTCAGCCGAAGAGGTTGTTAAAACAATCCTTTGAAGAGGTTCTGGCAATCAGGCAACTTCAGCTGGGATCATCAGAGGACCCTTTTAAAAGCTTTTTTTCCTCTGGCAATCCCAGCTGAGTTGCCTGATCATCACAGTAAAAAAATCATCATTTTTTTACAATCTCTTACAACAGCTCCCGCTCATGCCCACCCAACTGCCCCATCCCCATTTGCCTAATTGCTGTTCCTTTCGGGCTCGATAAGCCTTGCTTTGCCTCGGCTACTGCAATCAATTGCATCAGCTAGCAACTGAATCTACCTGCCTGCAATCCATCTCCTCGGTGAGCAACTCAATCTACCTGCCTCCAATTGGGTAAGTAAATTTGGGGGGAGCTTTAAAAAATAGTTAATTGGTTTTTTTTAAAGGAGGTTTTTTTTTTAGACAGCAATTTAAAGTTAAGGAAGTTTTAAATTTAGTTGTTTTTATCTAAAACAGGGGTCTCCAATCTTAGTAACTTTAAAGTTTGTGGACTTCAACTCCCAGAGTTCCTCAGCCAGCTGGGGAGTTGAAGTCCACAAACCTTAAAGTTACTAAGGTAGGAGACCCCGATCTAAAAAATATAAATAAAATAAAATAATAAAATAAAATATTTGTGAAGCTTTCTGAGATTTGGTGTGTTTCTGTAGTGTTTCACTCTAACTACACAAACACACAAAATCTCACAAAGCTGTATGTGGCATTTTGTTTGTGTGTGTGTGTGACTCAGTTGTGTTGTGTTGTGTGTGTGTAAAGTGTGAAAGTGTGAAAGTGTGGTTTTTGAGCTTTTTGTGGCTGTGTAAGTTTCCTGCTTATTGCAGGAGCCATTTTGGGTGAAGTGCAGCTGCTTTTACATTGTGTGTGAGTGTGTGTAAAGTGTGAAAGTCGGTTTTTTGTACCTCTTACTGTTTCGTATACTTTATTACTTTTATTATTTATTGCTATTGGTCATACCCACCCAGTCATCTGACCACCAAGCCACATCCACCAATTAAACCACGCCCACAGAACCATAAGGAAAATTTTAAGATTTCATCCCTGATGGAAGGCTGAGTCAACCTTGAACCTGGTGATTTTTGAACTGCCAAATTGCAGGCAACCAGCAGTCAGCAGAAGTAGCCTATAGTACTGCACTCTACCACTGTGCCACCACGGCTCATTTACATGGTCAGATACCAAAATACTAGGATGCATCTTCTTCATAGGAGCAAAAAACACATTACAAAAATATTTAAATCATTAGTTAAATAATTCATTGGATATGGAATAAATTTATGAAATAGGCAGGTGGAATGACTTAGAAGATGGTGAGTTCATATGACTGCTTACTTGTTAAGCAACCCTGAGTAAAAAAAAAAATCTAATAAAGTAAAACAATAATAAGGCCTTATAAGATGCCATAACATGTCTTCAACCAAGCTTCTAACTTATATTGTACACTTGGCTACAGTGCTGGGATTCTACCAGTTTGAACCGGTTCAGGAGAACCGTTTGCTCCAACTTTCAGCTGTGAGTGAACCAGTTCTCTCTTACTTACTTAACCCGTCCCTGCATTATACTTACTTATATTACTGCTTCCGAAGGCCAGCTGATCGGGGGCGGCAGAGTGGATTGCGGCTCCTCAGCTGTTTTCCTTTCTCTTAGCAACGCAGAAGTTTTCTGCAAAGTGTGCACGCGCGCTCAACGAACCAGTTGTTAAACCGGTAGGATCCCACCACTGCTTGGGTCCCCTAACTTCTGGACCCTGGGGGAAGAACCAAGTTTTCAGGGCTTCCTTAAAGGCCAACAGGGAGAGAAACAAGAAAATTCTAATGGAATAAAGTTGGTCAATAGGAATCAGCCATAAGGTGATTGGATTCCTTAAGGTGGCATTGTTTCATTGATGGCATCTAAAACATGTCAATTCTATTGTATAGAATGGCACAGATACTATATACAAATGTTCCTATAGATTGAGATGCATGCCTATAAATTGAATGAGTTGTCCTAGAAATAGGTAGCCAGATAGGTAGGTAGGTAGGTAGGTAGGTACGTAGGAAGGAAGGAAGGAAGGAAGGAAGGAAGGAAGGAAGGAAGGAAGGAAGGAAGGAAGGAAGGATAGTAGATATTTAATTACTAAGGTTCTAAACTTTTCTGGCATACTTTGCTGTTGCTCCTTGCAACAAAGCATTGCCTCATAAATTAGATTTTTCCAACCAATATCTTAAATTTTAACTCCCATAAACCCCAGCCAGCGTAGCTGAATTATATAACTGGAAAATAATTGCATCTGAAATTTACCTCAGAAATTACACTAGGGAAACTTAGGGAATGGGAAACTGTATTATTTCCTCACAGCAAAATGTTCTTTATAGATTCACAGATTAATTATGTTTTTTTAAAAAAAATGGTTAAAGAAAGAATGTATGTTTGGCCTAAAGCCCTGAGCTATCATAAAATACAAGTAGCTCTATTTTATAAAATTAAGTCCAAAGTATAATTTAAGTTAGCATAATCATTTCTTTGTAAGAAAACAAAAATGCACACTGTTCCATTTTACAGCATTATACAAGATTGCATAGAATAGTAATGTGGAGACTGTGCGGAATTACCCAAAGTTAACGTATTTTACCATGCATTGTTTTTATTAATTGTGCTAGCTCAGCTTTGAGCTTTAGAATCATCAGCAATTTTTATATATAAAAAGTGGTTAAATTTCAGATTGTTTGAGTTAGATAATAAAATCGTAATGTAATAAGCCAGCATGGAATGTTTTTAAAAAATGTTTATTTTTAACTGGCAATATTTCAGAAAAAAAATGCAAAAGATTTTAGATAAATGCACTTAAAATATCTAGTCATGATATTCAAGTTATTCTGATTTTTTTAATCTTTAAAAATAACTACATTATGCACCTTATTTTTCTTTCAGTGAACAATGAATTACAGTTTCACTGTGCCAAAGCACAGCAGTAAAACTTGATAATTTTACCTCCTCAAAAGTATTATAATTAACTGTTAGCTGTTTTAGGATTCATAATCAAAAGACAAAAATAACAAAAAAAATGGAAATTGAAAATCAAATAGAACTGAAGGAGAAAAACTGGCTTTAAGATTGAGAAAAGGTATTGTCATTCATATGACAAATATGAATTGTATATTATATCAAAATGTTATGAAATGAAATTAAGAAAGGCATGTTTAGATGGGAGAAATTAAAATAGTCACTGTTGGGGACAAATTCTCTGACAAAAATGATTTTTTTTGCCAAGAATGATACTTTTTTTTTCAAACAGTATCTGTTTTCATAACTGATGTGAAACTTAAACAATGGGGGGGGGAAGTTATATCTAAATTTATATGTAAAGGGGAAAAAAATCACAAGTTAAAAATAAAAGTGTTACAACATGGAAAAGAATAAAGGATTGAGTCTACTAGATTTGAAATTGTATTTCGCTGTTTGTAGTTTGGCCCAAATGAAATAATGGCTGCTGCTGAGAAACAATAGATTTTAGAATAAGAAACTTATGACCTGAAGTTAGCATGGCATGGATATTTAAGGAAAGTTAAAGTGAATTTCAAAAATACATTATATTAGATGTTTCATATTGAGTAGATCTTTATGGATTCACACTCTAGAAGCATATCTTAGAAGAGAAAGAGTAGACATGGACAAATGGTTGACTTATTGGGAAATATTGGAAAGCTAACAGGTGAGAACAATTTATCAATGGAATAGCTCCTGGATTGAGGGTACTCCATCCCTGAAGGTTTTAAAAATAGATTGGGCAACAATTTATTAATTTAACAATTTATAATTGGGCAAAAATAACCCTTTAACCTTAGACTGTCTAAGGTTGACCACACCGCATTTCTTTTTTTTTTTATAAAAAAGTTTTATTTTAACATTCATATCCAATAACATATTTAGTGTACCATCATATACAATTAATCGGACCTGCCCGGTCACCACCCCCTTCCTTTAACTCTCTTCCCTTCTCTACCTTCTTCTACTTTCCACGACCATCCTCCCCTTCTCTTATCTACATCCTCTCCTCCTTCCTCCCTACTCCTTTCTTCTCCCTCTTCTATTCCTCTTCCTTCCTTTCCTCTTCCTCCTCTTCTCTTTCTTACCTCCTTCTCTCTTCTACTACCTTCTTTCCCATCATTCTGAAATGGTAGCCAGGCAGCTCCGATCTTACATTAATTATACATCTTCAATCATCTCTGTACATTAACAATCAATCCATTTTCTACCCTCATCCCCCCTCCCCCTCCCTTCCCCTTCCTCCCCCCACCCCCCAGGACTTCCCAGAACTGAATACAGGGTATAAAACTAACAGCAAAAATTAAAATATAACACAAATCATAATCCATAGTCACTCCTTAAAACCTCAACTCCTCTTCCAGAAACAAAGAAAATACATTTCTTCCAATCCATTATATATCAGACCATTCCACTCCTAGAGTTCTCAGAAATTTCCAATTGAGTTGGTGTTTGTTCTTCAATAAAGTACATAGTTTTTAATATCCAACCTTCATCAATCAATACCAAAACAACGTTCCATCTTCCAATATTCACCAAGGATTCTTCTAAAATGTCTTTCTTCCTTAAGCAGTCTCTCAAGAATAGTTCATATTTCCAACTTAATTTCTTAAATTTTTCTGTCCAACCTTCAAGGGTAAACAATAATCCATCTTTTCATATCTTTGATATCATTTATATACATCAAATAATATTACAAATATTATTATTAATCCTATATTATCTCCCCAATATATCAATTGTAATAATTAAAATCTTCACTTTACCTTGCTTATATCAAATAACATTATTAAAGTTACACCTATAACTTATCCAAAATATATCTGTTATAACAATTAAATTCTAGTTAGCCATATAACAACATTACATCCATCTCTTAAATATAATATTTAATCCAAATTCCTAAATTTTACTATCTATCCTCCAAAGTTAAACAATATTCCATCTTCCTATTCCTTTATACCTCAAATATATCAAATAGTACCCCTAAAATTACACATTTATATCCAAAATAAATCATTTACAAAAATTAATCATAATCATATATAATCGAATTAAACATTCTCCCTCCCCTTATCTTCTGTCTTACACATTTTCCACCATCTATTCACCATTCAACTTAACATCTATTGATAAAGGGTTCCCAATCTTTAATACATTAGTGTAGAAATCTCGTGCTTTAAAAACTGTATTGAGAAAATACCTTCTTCCTTTATAATTCACTGTTAAACCAGCTGGAGCCTCCCATCTAAAATATGGGAGGCTCCAGCTCATCCACTAAAAAGGCAATTTTTTTTCTCTTTCTTAACATTTTAGGAGGAATTTCCTTCATCATTATTATATCTTGTCCTAATATTTGAAATTTATTTTTATAAAATGCTTGCAAAATTCCATACCTAATCTTCTTATTTGTAAAATAAATAACCACATCTCTCGGTAAACACTTCTGCCTTGCCAACCAAGAATTAACACGATAATTTTTTTCAATATTAACTTCAAAATCTTCTGGTTCCACTCCCTCTATCTGAGCAAAGGCCTGAGTAAAAATCTCTTTCAAATTTTCCTCTTTACATTCTCTTAATCCCCTCACCCTTATAGCATATTCCATTAATTTATATTGTAATATAACCCTTTCTTCATCTGCCCTATCTACCTTAACCTGAATATCATCTATTTTATTTTCTAAATTTAAATTAATTTGAACTTCATCTATTTTCCTTTGCAAATCAAAATTAATTTGGTTAAGTTCATCCAGTCTTTCTCCTGTCTGAATACTAGATAACAATAATGGGGTAATTGATTCCTTTAATTTTTTCATCTCCCTCCTCTGCTCTTCCACCATATCTTTAAAATCCAGTATTTCTTTCTCCATTTCATTAAATTTTTGATCTATTTCTGAAAGATGAGCCTCCATAAGCTCCTGTAAAAAATTCCTTAGACCTTCTTTAATATCTTCTTTTAGTTTCCGACCTCACCGCATTTCTAAGAGGTCTGCAAGGGGCGTGCATATGTGCACAAATGTGCCTACTGTCCCTCTCCTACTGTCCCCATTTATTTGTATCCTTATCCTGTATTCATAATCATACTTATCCTTATTTCTATTATCTTATATGTATTTGATGAATAAATAAATAAATAAATTTGATTGGGATGATATAAGGCTGCTGCTTGAGTAGAGAGTTGGACTAGAAAGCCTCCGAAGTCCATTCCATCCCTAAAATTCTATAATTCTATAATTTACATTCTGATATAACCTCAAAGATATTTTTTATAAAATGATGTATTGGTATATGATACTAGAGAAATTTATCTAGAATGCATAAATGCACTTCAAGTATATGTTGGAAATATGAAAAACACAAGAGGATTTTAAAGATTAATATCCACCTGAAGCCAGAACTTTTCTTTTTTTCTTCCTTATTTTATTTTTGTTAGTTTTTAACTTCTTTTTTTAAAAAAAGTTTCAATAAAAATCATATACGCATAATTACTTTTTAAAAGCCAAAGCTCTAGAGCCTCAAGTTGTGCACCACAGGTTTAAACGTTCAGAAATTGTGATAAAAGAGGTAAGAGATGTTTATTACCTTAAGATTTTTATACTGAATTATGGTGTTTATATTTTCTTATTCTTAAAACTCAGTCTACTGAAATATGCCCATTGTTTAGATCCAAAAACTCAATATTCTTGAATTCTAGAACTGAGAGTTAATAGAGTTCATAATCTAAAGATAAATGCATAGGTTGGTAATATATCCTACTGTAGAATATTATTTTGCTCATTGTTCCAACAGTAGTGAAAATAATGGTTTAAAAATGATGCTTTAAAAAATCATATTCTCAGGTATTATGTCCTAAAACAAAACACTGAATATCATCTGTACTAAATAGAGATGGATTCTGTATAAAAACTATTGACATATTTGCCAAGATTAAAAATGTTTGACTTTTGCCATGCAAAAAATGGCAATGTAGCAAACATTCATTCTATGCCTCTTAAAACATGAGTTACCTAGATTAATAAACTGAAGGAAAAGCTATTGCCTCTGAAGAAGGTTGAATATTATTGATAGACCGTGAAACTGAAATAGCCGGAAGATATAGGCTACGTACACTGAAAAAAAGTGACTTACAACCAGTTTTCGCACATGACCATTACAATATCCTCATGGTCACATGATGAAACTTCAGGTGTTTGGCAACTGGCATGTATTTATGACAACTGCACTGTCTCGGGGCCATTTATTTATTTATTTATTTATTATTTACATTTGTATACCGCCCTTCTCCCGAAGGACTCAGGGCGGTTCACAGCCAAATAAAAATACAATACTATAAATACAGATTAAAAATACAATTAAAAAACTTATTAAAATTGGCCAGGATTAAAATTTGGAACTAAAAACCCATTAAAACCCATTAAAACACTAACCCAGTCCAGCGCAGATGAATAAATAGGTTTTAAGCTCGCGGCGAAAGGTTCGGAGGTCCGGAAGTTGACGAAGTCCTGGGGGGAGTTCGTTCCAGAGGGCGGGAGCCCCCACAGAAAAGGCCCTTCCCCTGGGTGTCGCCAGACGACACTGTCGCGCCGATGGCACCCTGAGGAGCCCCTCTCTGTGAGAGCGCACGGGTCGGTGAGAGGTATTCGGTAGCAGCAGGCGGTCCCGTAAGTATCCCGGCTTTGATCACCATCTGTGACCTTCCTAGTCAGCTTCCAAGCAAAGTCAATGGTGAAAGCAGATTCACTTAATGTCAGACTGCCTCTGATTATAACTAGGAAAGAATTCACCTTGACTTCATTTGCAATAAAGAAAAGTACTTTTACTAGTTACAGTCTTGATAGCAGCTTAGTAAAGTTGGATCTGAGACAAAATATGGCTAACATATCATATCCCCCCAATTGTCCCTCCTCCTTCAGGAGGTCAGGCTGGTCTGGTCCAATGCCAGCTCCTTCTCGGCCCCTCGTGGTAATCTTCTTCCACAGGTCTCTAGTTGTCAATCATCTTAGGAATGCAGTTTCTGTTGGAAAAGCCTTAACCCTCAGCCGTTAATCACCCCTCCCACACTGTTATGTCAGCCGACACTCTTAATAGGCCCCTTTCCCTTACCCTGTATGGTGCTATGATACATCTCATTTCCTTAACTGTTTTATAATACAGAAATAAACATTTCACATACTATCTACTGATATAAATTGTACAAAAGTATACAAAAGATTGGAGTGGAGGCTGACATTCGGCCCTCCTGCAACAAGGACGTCAGTCCTAGAAGAAAAAAGAGAAGTTAGGGTTTGTCAGGATATTTTTTATAGAATTGTGCTATCTTTTCCGAAGCATGAACAACTTCTTTGTTCACCCATTCAGCTTGGGATAAAGGGAAGTGTTTCCAAGCAATGAGATATTGAATTTTATTTCTATGTTTTCTTGAATCTAATATTTCTTTTATTTCAAAATGTTGTTCGCCCTCTATGAGAATTGGTATAGGAGGGGGTGTATGGTTAGTACGGAAAGTAGACGTGTGTTCTGATTTTAGCAAGCTCACATGGAAAACGGGGTGAATTCTCCTAAGTGTTTTTTTTTTTTTGTTTACATTTATACCCCGCCCTTCTCCGAAGACTCAGGGCGGCTTACAATGTATAGGGCAATAGTCTCATTCTATTTGTATATATTTACAAAGTCAACTTATTGCCCCCCCAACAATCTGGGTCCTCATTTTACCTACCTTATAAAGGATGGAAGGCTGAGTCAACCTTGGGCCGGGCTCGAACCTGCAGTAATTGCAGGCTTTGTGTTCTTAATAACAGGCCTTACCAGGCAGAGCTAAACCGGCCCAAGGTTTTTGGTAATTCTAGTTGTACTGTCATGGGGTTGATGATTTTCACTATGGGGAAAGGTCCAATATTTGGGTCCAAGTTTCTTAGATTTCTGAGTGGTTTGTAAATATTTGGTGGAAAGATAAACTTTATCGCCCACTTGGTATTTGTTCTCCGCTTGTTTTTTATGTGCACGGTGAGCGTTGTCGATCGCCTTGCGAGTCATTTTCCATGTGCTTTGTATTTGATCTATCCATTCTGACAAAGAGAAAACAGTGGTTTCTTCCTTTGGAAGTTCAGAGATAGGAACAAAATCTTGACCTGAAGCTATTTTAAAAGGAGTAAATCCCGTGCTACTATGAATTGAGTTGTTATAGGCAACTTCAGCAAAAGGTAAGAGGTCTGCCCAATTGTCTTGCTGGTAGTTAACATAACATCGTAGATATTGTTCTAGTACAGAATTTGAGCGTTCACAACTTCCATTAGTTTGGGGATGATTAGAGGAGCTTAATCCTTGGGCGGAGCCAATGAGTCGTAAAAATTCTTTCCAAAATTGAGAAGTGAATTGAACTCCTCGATCTGAAATGATGCGCTCAGGAACTCCGTGGAGTCTATAAATGTGTTGTACAAACAACTTTGCTAGAGTCTTTGAGGAGGGTATTTTTGAACATGGAATAAAATGGACTTGTTTGGAGAAAAGGTCAGTCACAACCCATATAACAGTATTGCCTGAACTTTCAGGTAGTTCCACTATGAAATCCATGGATATTTCTTTCCATGGGGTTCCTGGCCTGGCTACCGTTTGAAGTAGCCCAGGAGGTTTTCCTGGAGACCTTTTGGATGATGCGCAAACAGGGCAACTTGCTACATATGCTTCGATGTCTTTCTTAAGACTTGGCCACCAAAATTGTCTTTTAAGAAGATGCAAGGTTTTTACAAATCCAAAATGTCCTACCATTTTGGCATCATGGCATCGTTGTAGGATGGTTTCTCTGAGTGATAGAGGAACATATAGTTTCGTTCCAATCCAAGCTAGTCCATCACGGAGCGTGCATTCATGGGAATGCGCTAAGTACCAGTCATCGGAGTTTAAAGCTTCTTTAAACGACTTGGTCAGTTCATCTGGGAGTGATGGTTCGGCTTTGGAGTGGCTTCGAGTTATAGCCGGGGCTGCTAACTGTTGAACGGGAAGTATTGGCCGAACCACGTCGGAGCGAGTGCAATTGTATTGGGGCAAACGTGAGAGAGCATCTGCTAAAAAAATTTTTCCCCCAGGAATGTAATGTAGAGTGAAATTAAAGCGGTTAAAATATTGAGCCCAGCGGGCTTGTTTAGGTGAAAGTTTTCTAGGAGTTTTCAGGGCTTCTAGATTTTTGTGATCAGTCCAAACTTCAAAAGGATGATTTGAACCCTCTAAGAATTGTCTCCATGTGCATAGGGCCCAATGAACTGCAAATGCTTCTTTTTCCCAAATAGCCCACTGTCTTTCAGTTTCAGTCAATTTTCGAGAAGTGCAAGCACAAGGTTGTAGTTTACCATCAACATTGTTTTGGAGTAAAACGGCTCCGACTGCTACATCACTGGCATCCGCTTGTATCACAAAAGGAACATCCATGTCGGGGTGTTTTAAAATAGGTTCAGCGGCAAACAGTCGTTTCAACTTTTCAAACGCTGCTTGACATTCCATTGTCCATTCGAGAGGTAATGATGGTTTGGGTTTTGTGTCTCCTTTAGTTTTCAAGAGGTTGGTTATTGGTAAAGCAATTTGAGCAAAGGAGGGGATGAACTGACGATAAAAATTTGCGAATCCTAAAAAACTTTGCAGCTGCTTGCGTGTGCGTGGGGGAGCCCATTCCAAGACAGCTTTCACTTTTCCTGGATCCATTTCTAGTCCATCAGCTGAAATGCGATACCCTAAGTAGTCTATTTTAGTTTGATGGAAATCACATTTGGATAGCTTGCAATACAGTTCTGCAGATAATAACTTTTTGAGAACAGCTCTTACTAGTTTAATATGTTCTTCCATTGTTTCTGTATAGATAAGTATGTCGTCAAGGTAGACAAGAACCCTTTTAAACAAATGCTGATGGAGTTTTTCGTTTATCAGCTGCATAAAAACTGCGGGAGCCCCCTGCAGTCCGAATGGCAGCACTCGAAACTGGAAACATCCTAGTGGACAGTTGAAAGCGGTTTTCCATTCGTCCCCCTCCTTTATACGAACTCTGTAGTAAGCTTCTCGCAGGTCCAATTTGGTGAAGAACTTTCCTTTCGCTAAATGTGCTAACATATCTTTCATGAGCGGCATGGGGTATATGTTTTCGGCACACACTGCGTTTAGGTTCCTATAGTCAACTATCAGACGAAAGGAGCCATCTTTCTTTTCCCGGAACATCACTGGCGCAGCCACGTGAGGCCTAGCCGGTTGGATAAAGCCCCGCTCTAAGTTTTTGTCTATGAATTTACGTAGTTCCTCCAATTCCTTTTGGGTCATGGGGTAAGCTTTTGGTTTTGGAAGCTTTACCCCCGGAAGGATGTCTATGGCACAGTCAATAGGCCTATGGGGAGGAAGAACGTCTGATGCTTTCTCACTAAAGACTTCTCGCAAGTCCCAGTATTCCTTAGGTATCCTCTCCTCCCCGTCTATCCGCTCAACCTTTGCCCCCAACGTATCTTGGAACATGGCCACGGTCGATCTCTCCTTGGGTTCCCCTTTTTCCCTTTTTAATGTTCTTGAGCGGAAACGTAAGACTCCCGTTCTCCAGTTAATATGGGGGTTCCATTTCCGCAACCATGACAGCCCTAGCAGCAAGGGTTGGTCCATCCCTGGGGCTACTATGAAGTTTAGAATCTCGCGATGGTCTCCTATTATCATTTCTATGGGTTCTGTTACGAAATGGGTGGGTCCTCCCCCTGCCACAGAGCTATCCAACTGGGCAAACGCTATGGGCCTACTTAGGGTTCTCAATTTTAGTTCCATTTTTTCTACTAGTTCGGGACTGATCATGCATCTAGTACATCCAGAATCTAGTAGTGCAAACATTTTCCCCTTATTTCCCGAAGAGGGTACATGCAGGTTGACTGGAATGTCCAAGGGGCCCCGTGTCCAACTCACCAGAAGGTCTTCATCGGACTCTGACGTGGTTTTACTGTCATCAGTATCGGTCGACGCTTCGCAATCCTCCTTGATGGGCGTGCCCTTCTTGGCAATGTCCTCCCCCACTTTTGCCGGCTTTCGCGCCTTAGCAGCTGGTTTCACTGGTTCCTTTTCACCACCAGAGGTCGTGCTTGGCACCAACTTCACCCGACAGTCGGCTTCTCGGTGGCCTTCTTTCCCACATCTGTAGCACGCAGTCGAACGTTGTCTCCCACCCTCCGATCTAGGGACGTCCCTATAAGCGCCTCCAGGAGAATGGGCAGAGTACGGTCCTCCAGTGCGCTGTCTTCTGCCACGGTCCTTCACTAGTTCGATTTCCATCTCCGCTGCCAGGGTGTACCAGCCGTACAACGTGGTTGGAGAGGCTCGTGCCCGACACAGTTCATAGAGATCTCCATTCAGACCATCTTTGTAAATGTCCACAAGGGTCACCTCCGACCACCCTCTCATCAAGGGAACTAAATCACTGAACTCCTGGCTGTAATCAGCCACCGGTCTCCTCCCTTGCCTGATGGTTTTCATTCGGCCTTTGGCCTTCTGCTCTGCCAGGGGGTCCTCAAACTTCCTCCTCAGTGCAGTAATAAAATGCTCGTAGTTTTGCAGTAAGGGGGAGTGGTTGGTATATAGCGACACAAACCATGCAGCTGGTCTTCCTGTCAAGTTGTGGGTCACAGCTCTAACTTGTGCCGCCTGTGACCAATAATCTTCCCCCCAGTCTATCATGTGGTCATTCACTATCGCCAGGAACAGTTCCAGCTCCTTGGCATTTCCATCAAATTTCTCTGATATGGGGGGAATTTTTGGCTTTTTCCTTCCCCTGCGCAGCCTCGCTTGGTCAGCAGGTGGCATGCGTTCTCTACCCAATTCAGCTGCCTCTGGGAAAGGGTTTTCTAGCTCTGGGCCTTCTGAAATCTCTCCGCCCTGGGAAACTCCTCCATCGGGCCCCTTGGTAATTTCTTCCTCCTCTTCTCCCTCCCACCTGGAGGACCGAATAGGGGATTCATACCTTTGACGAGCTGCTTGTCTTTCTTTCACTTCGCGGAAAAGGCGCAAGGCCTCCTCCAACTGGAGCTTGTCCCTTATCTCTTGTTCTGCTTCCGAAAGTCTTTCCTTCCCCTTTTTTTTCCTTTTTGTCACTCCAGAGGGAAGCTCTTCTGTGTCTGGTTTCCAACCTTTCTCTTCCAGCTTTAATTGCTCTATCCACCGAGCTCTGCAATCTTCCAGCTCAGGGTTAAAAGTGTCAGCAGAAATTCCTCCGGACGCCTCCCCCGGCTCAACTGGCAGCTGGCCTTCCATCACATTTTTTCTATCTCCCACCTCGGTATTGCGGTTGCAATCCTGGTTGGTCGACATGCTGAGTCAGATCCAACTTAATGTCAGACTGCCTCTGATTATAACTAGGAAAGAATTCACCTTGACTTCATTTGCAATAAAGAAAAGTACTTTTACTAGTTACAGTCTTGATAGCAGCTTAGTAAAGTTGGATCTGAGACAAAATATGGCTAACATATCATATCCCCCCAATTGTCCCTCCTCCTTCAGGAGGTCAGGCTGGTCTGGTCCAATGCCAGCTCCTTCTCGGCCCCTCGTGGTAATCTTCTTCCACAGGTCTCTAGTTGTCAATCATCTTAGGAATGCAGTTTCTGTTGGAAAAGCCCGCGCTCTTAACACTCAGCCGTTAATCACCCCTCCCACACTGTTATGTCAGCCGACACTCTTAATAGGCCCCTTTCCCTTACCCTGTATGGTGCTATGATACATCTCATTTCCTTAACTGTTTTATAATACAGAAATAAACATTTCACATACTATCTACTGATATAAATTGTACAAAAGTATACGAAGATTGGAGTGGAGGCTGACACAAAGATTTTAACTTATTAAAAATAACTGTTTCACACTATTAGATGAGAAAATATTTATTTATTTATTTATTTATTTATTTATTTTGATTTTATTTCCAGGTTAAATCACCAGCTGAGTCTTAAAATATTTGAAAACTCAAATAAATAAATAAAAATCCAAGACGCTACCAGCAAGCTATCTTCCTCTTTGTTTATAAGCCTTAATGTCCACATGACGCTTTTTAAGGCTATAAAGTGAAAGGCAGAAAGATTGAGGAGACTTGCAGCCATACATTAGACCAGAAAGTCTCCACAATCATACCAATGATCAATATATAAATTCTTCCCTCAAGGATCACAATACTCTCATACAAGTGCAATACATTTTGAATATAAAAGAGTCTTTCCTTCCCAGGATCATCAAGTAAAAAGCTTAAAACATTGGATAACTACTGCTAGCTAGTGCAGAAATATATTGAGCAACACTGACCAGTGTCCAGGGGTGGGCTGCTGGGGGTTCTCAAGGATTCGGGAGAACCTCTAGCTAAGATTCTGTGCAGTTCAGAGAATCCCCAAATCCCACTCCTAGCTGGCCTTGCCCACCCCACCCCACCCCTCACAGGAGTCCCTATGCGGACCATTTTGGCCTTTGCAGGTAAGTGCAGGGCATGTGTGGAGGCTCAGGGAAGGTGAAAAACGGGCCAACCAGAAGTTCAGGAAGGCTAGAAACAAAGTCTGGATAGGCCGTTTTCGCCCTCCCGGAGGCTCGAAGAAAGTCTCCGGAGCCCGAGGAGGGAAAAAATCCCCCCCCCCGCCATGGTGCAGGAGGCCGACTTGGCCACACCCACCATAGCCATGCCCACCCAGCAACCGAGCTGAAACCCCTTGCTAAAATTTTTGAAGCCCACCCCTGCCAGTGTCCTCTACTCAATATAAAGGCAAGCTTCATTTATTTAAGGACAGAGGATAGCATGCAAATTGTAACCATGATTCTCAGGCAGAAAAATGACTGAGGGAAGCAACTCAAATTCATTCCAAACAGCTACTGTAATCTCACTATTCATGGCAAAATTGATCACTCACTCTAGTGACGATTCAGTGACATGGTCTGAAGAGTGACTATTCCTCTGATCCATACAAAGCCACTGCTTTCCTAAAATAGAAGCTGTAGTAAAGATCTATACATTATACACCTTCAATACTACAGGCACACTCTTGTTAGAAGGAATGCCTAATATTCAGGAGTCCCGTGTATTCTAAGTGCACAAAACATTCTTATTTGTATTTCACCTATAACACAGAAGTTCTCCAGTCACTTTCAAACAGCCAAAGTTCCAAGTATTGCAGCATGGTCTATTATTTAATATCCTGAGTTTTCTGAATCTACAAAAAGAAAAATCACTACTCTGCTCAAAGCTCAAAGCCTGAAAGAAAAATGGCCTAGGTTAAGAAAAAATCCTCCAGAAATACTTTAGCATGATGCAAAATACCTTCTTAGTGACTTCCAAAATACATCTTTTGAAGGATTTTCACATCCCTTTTCCAACTCTTGATTAGGTATCTGTGCATGATTAAATAGCTGGTAAAGTTTTATGCCAAATTCCAAAGAGATACTCATGCTCAAAAATAACATTTCTCTTTGAGGGATATTAAAGAAAAATATGGATTTAATTAAGCTATTATTGTTGTTTGATTCATTCTCATCTCAGCAGCCTTCTCACCCCGTCCCTGCTACAGTTACACATTTACAATTACCTTGTTCATTTTAGTAATCTTTCATCACTGGCCACAGCATGTCTGCTGATATTATGTCTGAAATAAAATTAAAATCTGAAGGAAAACAATGTCAAGCAGTGTAATGTAGTGGTTAAGAAACTAGACTAGGAATTTTAAAAAATCTAGTTCTATTCTATTTTCAGACATGTAGGTTCCAGGTTGACTTTGGATCAGTCTGTCAATCCAACATTCTTTACAGTTTGTTCTTACTGTTTTCCTGAATAAAGCAAATAAACAAATACATATTTTGATATTCTGTATCAAATCTGCATTTTTGTTGAAGAATTACAATTAACTTACCTGTTTATAATTCTAAGAAAGGAAAAAAAATACCTCCATATTGCATTTAAATAATTCATTGATAAATAATTTTTCTTTCAAGCCAGACAATTTTGCTGATTTGTAGAAAGTTTAAAGGTTGTAATTGAGTTTTCAAGCTTATTGTTCTAATTTATTGTCCTACTTGTGGAGTACAGGTAGTTCTCAGCTTATGAAGGTAACTGAGCCCAGAGTTATGGCCCTAGATCATTGTAGTTATACGTTTCAGGGATCACATGATTGGGTTTGAAGTTACAACTGTTTCTTTTATGATGGTCTTTGACCAACATGGCAGTCAATCCTGCTGGTTGTTAAGCAATCATAGCATTCATTAATCCAGTCGATTTTCCCAATGGGAATGCTTTTGTCGGAACCAGGAAGTAAAACCTGGAAATCAGCAAAACCTATCATAAATAGCAGTCATGTAACTGCAGGATATTGCAAATGCCTGCAAGGTAAACCAGGTGTCAATCATCCAAAATGTGATCACATGACCATGATACACATTTGTGTGAATGTGTGCACATGTGCATGCTGCTCTCATAACTGTGAAAAGGTTCATAGGTAGCTTTATGGTCTATTGTAACTTTGAATGATCATTAAGAAACTGGTCATAAATCCAGGACTACTTGTATCTTTAAAAAGTACTCTGGTACTTTTTACTCATTTTGAATAAAAAACAGGCTGTTCCTTTAAATCTTAAAATAATTTCAATAAAATTATTGTCAATGAATTTGTAATTCTAAAAAACAACCCAGAGTAGGTTCGATCCTTACTGCTTCACAGACAGAAACTGAATGCTATTGTTAAAATATCATGAGCACAATTTAACATTTAACATAAAAAACATTGAGAAAAATCTTTCTCCTCACCATAGCAACATATTCCACAATAAGGAAAGTTTGGCTGCATCCAGAATGTGCAGTTACAGAACTCTGAAACAGTCCTAAATTCAGTGGTAGTCAACCTGTCCCTACCACCCACTAGTGGGCATTCCAACTTTCACGGTGGGCAGTAGGGGTTTTGTCCGATACTGAAGCACTTTCCTTTTTTTTTTAATTTAATTGACTTTTCAAAAAAAATTTTTTTTTTTATTTTAATTCTTTTTTTTTTTTTTTATTCAAAAAGTTTTACAAAAAAATTTTTTCCCCCTTTCCCACCAACCCCTCTCCCTTCACAAACCCCCTCCCCCCTCCCCCCTGGCTTCCCGGAAGAAACACAAGGTATAGTTAAAAATAAAACAAACATATGCTAAAAAAAATTTTTCCCCAAAACTATTATACCAATTCTCCCTCTCTAACTCTGACTTCCTCCTTACATAACCAAATCCTTCAAAAAATTAACAATAAACAGTAATAAAATATATAAATCAGTAAAACAAATTATTCCTAAAATATTTAAAACCAGCTAAAGCATAAAAATCCAATCCAGTTCAGAGAATATCTCCCTTATAACTTCTATAACCATATAACCATATAATTCCCCCCCCAAAGTCCTTCTTACATAAGATCTTTCAAGAATATTCTATTTAAAATTCAATACAACAGATTATAAAATTTATAAAATTTCAATAGAAAATTACAATATTATTTAATTAATTACAATATCTATTCAACTTTAGTCCTTCCTCACAAAGTCCAGTATATCCAAATATCTAGTCTTTTATAATCACAAATTGCCTTTCGGGACACTAATATTTTGTCTATTAATATTTTAAAAAAACCTTGTTTCAAAAATAATACTTTGGTCTCTTGCCATTTTTTTTGGTGCATTAATCTCTGTCTTTCCTTCGTTGCTCCTTTTAAAAAGTCAATCACAATATTTCCTAGTAATTCCTTATGTCCAGAAATCCAAAAATTACTGCCGTATATTCCATCAGTCCAAAAAGAGAACTCTTGGGAAACATTAAGCTTGTGAATCTTTTCCATTTGAGGAACAATCTCCTGTAGCACAAATTCAGGCAACTCATCCAAACTGTTTAAAGAAAACTTCTTTAGATCACCTTGTTTCTTCACGATCAAATCTTCATATTTATCCACTTTTATTTGTATATCCTCCATTCCATTTTCCGAATAATTGCACTGGTTAATTTGCTCCAAACTCTCATCCAAAACGTCCCCATTTTTTATCAATTTGTATTTTTGAATAATTAAATACATTCTTTCTGTGTAGTCCTGTATAACGTCCCGAACCCATTCTTCTGAAAGAACCTCCATAACAAAATTCCTGCTGAGAATCCCCTTGTAACGTACTTAAACAGCGTAATATAATCCAACAGTCCACAGTCAAACACAATAAGATAAAATCTCCATTCAGTTTCGATTCAACAGCAAAGCTCCCTTTGATGTATCGCTCTGCTTTCAGTTTCTCTAAAACGAAACTGAAGGGGGGGAGGAAGTCAGAAAATCAAAAATACTTGCAAACCAATAATTGTTCCTCACACTCTTCCGCCTGCTTTTCGTATCCACAAAAAGAAATCAATTGTTAGCAGAAGTGGACACCCTCCTCTTTTCCTGCTTTTTCAGGAGCGCAGAGAATACTGGAGGTGGGGGAGGGGTAAATAAGGGGATTCGACCGTTCAGGGCTTTGTATTACAAAAACAAAGCCCCTAGGAGAATCTACCCAAATCCTCCCCCTTGCTCTGTCTCTCTCTTTCAACCAGAGAGAGAAATGAAGCCGGGATCAGTTGTTAAATCCGGCTTCTACCATATTCAATGCGGAGTGCCATAAATTAGCACCCAACGAGGAGGGTGGCGCCACCCGGAAGCCAACTTTTCAAAAAATTTTCATAGCATTATTTTAAAACATTTTCATTAGGTTTTCATAAAATTCCCTGTGACAATTTAAATTTCTGAAAATATACTATTTGTATTGCCAGCGCATAAGTTTAGTTCACGTTACATAAGTGAAACTAAATGGTGCTATAGTGTGACCAAAAACAAAAGAGCCTCATCCCAGAATGGCTCACACATCTCCCCCCACACCACCCAGTTGTAACAGACAAGCAGAGCTGGTAGCTGGTGCCCCCACCCCCGCCCAAACCCAATCCACGATGTGCAAGAGGCATGTGCAGACGACGATACCTGGAGCATTACTATGGAACCGGTGGGCGGTTAGAAAATTTTACTACTAACAGAGATACAAGAGTGGGCGGTAGGTATAAATAGGTTGACTACCCCTGTCTAAATTATTTATATTATCACTAATAGTAATACCGTGGGTTAGGGTTAGGGTTTAGCAAAACAGAAAAGAGTGAATTATTTATTTAGAATTCATAGAATCATAAGACTGGAAAGGGCTTTGAAGGTCTTCTACTCCAACCCGTCCTTTTACCATTCCGGAAAATGGCTGTCCACTCTTTTCTTGAAAACGTCCAACAATGGAACATATATAATCCAGGAGGCAAACTGTTCCATTGATTAATCATTCTTACTGTCAAGAAATTCCTCCTTATTGCCAGGTTGAGTCTCCCTTTGACAAACTTCCACCGTTGTTTTTTGTCCTGTTCTCAGGTGCTATGCTCGTGATGGCGAACCTATGGCATGCATACCAGAAGTGGCACGCAGAGCCATCTCTCTGGACACGTGAGCTGTTGCCCGTTGCTCTTCCGGGTTCTGGCATGTCAGCCAGCTGGTCTTCACACGCATGGGAGCGCCGGAAACTAGAAGAGTGGCCGCCCAGTGCACATGCGCGTGCCAGGAAGATGATCTTCTGTTTCTGGCATGCACATGCGCACTGGCCAGATGGTCTTTGCACACACGTGTGCCAGAAACAAGAAGACCAGGTGGACTGTGCGCGTGCTGGAAACCGGAAGAGCAGCCGCCCAGTGCACACATGCGCACCAGGTGGCTGCTCTTCTGGTTTCCAGCAGGGCACATGCGTACTCCCATTTTGGCAGTCAGTGCCGAAAAGGTTTTCCAACACTGTGTTATTCTATAGGGGAAAAAATCTACACCTTTCTTCCCTGGAAGACTGCTACCCATGAGCCCTTTCTTCCTTGGAAGACTGCTATCAAGCCTGAGCCTTCTCTCCCTAGAGCCTTCTCTAGTTTCCTTTGACATTCATTGTATACTTAGCCTTCAGATCCCTTATCATATTTGTTGCTCTTCTCTGACTCTTTAGATAGGCATGTCTGATCCATAAAGACATTTTTAACATGGAGACTTTAAGTAGCATGTTAAAAGTGGAAGAATATTCCATGCACAACACAAACATGTGGAACTGCTTGAGGGATGCTTTGGTGGCTTCATGAATTGTCCGTCCAAATTGATCGCACAACCATATTACTTAGTAAAGCAGAATTTCTTGGTCAATAATGCAGATTTGATCTACACAAAGTTGATGTCTGGAAAATACAGACTAACTAAAGACTATACAGTCAGAAACCTTAAGCCACACACAGGCTTGTTTGAAATCAACATATCCTACACTAATAATTATGAAAAACAAATTAATCTTAATTGACAGACATTTATATTATTTAGGAAATAGTTTAATAGAAGAATCAGTTCATGTGATGTATATATTATGTTTTAATAAAATAACCCCCTTTGGAAAATATTTCAATATTACTGTTAAAGATTAATGTTGTTTGTTTTATCTAATTAATATGACTGCCAATCTCAAACAAGTTGGACTTTGGAAGAATACACATACACACACACACACACACACACACACACACACACACACACACAAAGATATCCCTACTAGCAGAGAATTTGGGATGGATTTTTTAAAATCTCACTTTTATCATTCTTTATAAAACAAGGCAGTGAACATATCTAATACTCTTCCTGATATTTTCCCCATAAAAAACCCATTAGGTGAGTTGGGTTGAGAAAGTGTGATTGACCCTCAGTCACTCTTAGAGCTCAGTCTTTTGGTTTCCACACTGGAGCCTTAACCACTAGACCGAAATCAAAGCATGATAGTCATTAAGTCTATTTTTACACACATATACACACACACACACTTTTATGTAAATCTGGAATTCATCCATGACAGCTAACATATGCAAGGAATACAGAGCTACCTTATCTTACCCTAGAACAGAATATTCCATCTCAAACATGGCCTTTTGGATGTTGCCCTTGCACACCTCATAATTTCTATTCTCTATGGCCATTGATTCTATTTTTACTTTAAAAAAATAATCACTCCAGGTTATCAGCTCTTTCTGGAGGGCAGGAACAAATGGAACTACCCTTCACTCCTCCCACAGCCCCACTCTTCTATATGATCTCCACCCATGTTTTCCAGCACTTTCTGGTTTGTGCCTGCTCAAAAGTTGCTCTCTGGTTTATGCTCCTTCTAGGCAAATCTCTACATTTCATCACTTGGCTACTACAGGCAGCAGTAAAAATTCCCGTCATCTGAGTCACTGCCCTGATGCATTCCAATTTCGGGTTTAGCTTCTATTAGCTTTAATATCCAAACAGCATGTTTCTAACCCTTGCCTGATATTCAGAGAGGGTCACTGGTTAAAATATTGGCAATTTTTTATTATTATTTTTTTTCTTTAAACTACCCATAGCTGGGTTTCTCTTAGTTTGAAAAATAAACTCACTAATGCACCGCTGAAACACTGGAGCTTTTGTTTCCTTTTATTTCCAGCACTAGTGAGAAGAGATGGGGATGCAAGTATTTCCAAAATTTGCCATGGTAGCTTCAAAATCAAAAAGTAAATTTATGAATTTCATCTTCACTTTTCATGCTATTATAACACACAGTTTAACCCCTCCGTCAACCACAGTATGAGGTAGCATACCTGCAAACAAATAAAACACATCACACACATCATTTCTATTTTCCAAGAACACTCTATAGACTACATGGGGCCTAAAGGCATTCTTTAAAATAAAGATTATAGAGTAATTTAAAGTTTTATTTTTCACTGTGCCTGCTACTTTTTCTAACTAAAATTATCTATTAAATTATTCACATAATCTGGCATGGGCCATGAGAAGAACATAAGCAGTTCCCTGCAAGATTGGACCTATAGTCCATCTAGTCCAGCAATCTGTTCTCATAGTGGTCAACCAACTGCTCAAGGAAGCCCACTAATTCCCTGTTAAATGTCCTTTGGAGGCAGTTGCACAATGATCAAGACTAATGGCTATTCATCCCTATGACTTTTATAGAATAGAATAACAGAGTTGGAAGAGACCTTGGAGGTCTTCTAGTCCAACCCCCAGCTTAGGCAGGAAACCCTACACCACTTCAGACAAATGGTTATCCAACATCTTCTTAAAAGAAGTGTTGGAGCATTCAAAACTTGTGGAGGCAAGTTGTTACCCTGATTAATTGTTCTAACAGTCAGGAAATTTCTCCTTAGTTCTAAGCTGCTTCTCTCCTTCATTAGTTTCCATCCATTGCTTCTTGTCCTACCTTTATGAACTGGTCAAACTCTTGTTGAAGCCAGTCAAAGATGGTCATCAGCATCACATCTCATAATAGAATATATTTTCCAGATACTTTCATTTTGTAAGAGTATTCTTGGTTTAAAGAAGAGTAGCTTATTATCTGCCTTCTTATTACAGAGGCAAACAAAAGTGAGTACTTGCATCAATTTGGAATTCTAGTCTTACCACAATTAAAATACTGTTTATCATATATGCTAGACAATATTGTATTCAATTTACTACACATGTACACATACATGTGCCTTCTCTTGCCTATATGATAGTTAAAAAAAATCACGAATTTCATGTTCCATAACATGAATTTCATGTTCCAAAAATTCAATATAAAAATATTCTTTTGAGACTGATTTTTATACTAAAACTCTGCAAGAAGCTTACATAAGCCGAGATAAGGACAAGTTTTTTTCTGAAGCAGAAGTGGTTAACTACATGGCTTACGGAGAATTGAATTTTTTATTAAATTCTGAAAGGTTAAGACTTTAATAGCCCTAAAATAAGCCAGAGCAACATTTTTAACTGCATGAAGTTGTTAACCTCTTGATAAGGCATTTATGGTATGTCTATTTATAACAACAAAAGGAACAATTTCAGTAATTTATTTTCATGTTTCTCCTTCTTTTATAACACTACAGAAAAAGAATATCAAACTTGGATTGGGAAGAGGAGTTAGAGAAAAAGTGTTTTTGTATATAAGTGTACCCGATATTTAATTTAACTTTAAGAATTCTAAAGAAGTTGATTCATAATAAAAATCCCCTCTGGAGAATTAGTTGGAATAAACTCCAATACGACCTAAGTGTTTTATAGATTATTAAATTTCCTAACCTAGCAGTCTCTAGAGCAAATAACTTTTTTGCTCTAAATAGCCAACTCCAACTCTCTTCCATGGGCAAGTTTGAAGCTGAGCTGAAGTGTAGTTAAGCTGGCAGCTATGAAGATTAAAGAGTGAGACAGCCACTACACAGCTTGGCTGACCAGCAGAGAAGCCACGAATAGGCTGCTATTGCCCAGGATGGCCTATCTCTGTCCCTGGGGAGCTCAGCTGAATTCAAGCCTGGCAATCTGCCATCCAACTGCAGAACATTTAAAAAGAGATGGGGCCGGGGAGGGGTTGCATTTGGCCTGCAGACCTGCTCTAAAGCAAGTATTCCTAGTTGCTCAAAATCAAAAGAACACATTGCTTCTTTGAATGGTTGTTGCTGAAGAGTAAAGGTAAAGGTTCCCCTCGCACATACGTGCTAGTCGTTGCCAACTCTAGGGGGCAGTGCTCATCTCCGTTTCAAAGCCGAACAGCCAGCGCTGTCCGAAGATATCTCCGTGGTCATGTGACCGGCATGACTCAACACCAAAGGTGCATGGAACGCTGTTACCTTCCCACCAAAGGTGGTCCTTATTTTTTCTACTTGCATTTTTACGTGCTTTTGAAACTGCTAGGTTGGCAGAAGCTGGGACAATAACGGGAGCTCACCCCGTTACACGGCAGCACTAGGGATTCGAACTGCTGAGCTGCCGACCTTTCAATTGACAAGCTCAACGTCCTAGCCCCTGAGCCACTGTGTCCCTCTAACTGAACAGTAGTTACATCAATTTATTCAGTAACTGTTTGATGTTATGATGGCATTGTAGAAATGGACTTATGAGAACTCTTCAAAGTGGCAGCCATAGCAGCATCTTCAATGTCATATGATCAAAATTTTGGCACTTGGCAATCAAACCACATTTACTGTATGTCCACTGTGGCGTCCTGCAGACATGTTCTCCTTCTCTGTGAGACCTGCCTCTGCTTTAAGCCCTTCCCCATCTCTGCCTTTTTGGCCATCCTGAATAACCAGCCAGGGGTCCTGCTGATAACCTGTCCTACCTGAAAGGCTTAGTGCAGGCCTGCTTCAGATCCACCTGGCCCTGAATGCAAAAGTCCAGGGGAGATCCTTTGTCAGCAGCAGTTTCTACGAAGAACTGCCGCCAATATGTAAAATCTATCTGCCATGGTTCTCTGCTGCTTTCAAAGACCCAAAAAAAGCAGTGGGGGCAGTAGCAGGCGCCATTCTTTAACAGAATCTCAGCCATGCTATTCAAGGCAGACAAAAGGACCTGGAGGAGATAAGTGGGTGGAGGGAACTGAAACAGAGACAGTTGAAGCAGGATAGGAAAAAAATGAGGAGCTTGCCTAACCATCACACACTCCTGGTCTACAATCACAACCTGTACTTCCACGACTGCTGCCCTAAGTCACTGGTATTTTACCTTAAACCATTTTGCTTTAGTGACAGAAATTCCAGTCACAATGAGGGTCATAATCCAATGGTTAACTGTATGACTGTATGTATCTCCCAAGAATCCTTTTAGTAGGTCATGCAGACGAAGAGGATCAAAATTTTAATAATTTTGGGGGAAGCAGAGCTGAAAGGCAAATAATTCCTTTAAGTCTTGCAGAGACCTCAGAAACTCCTTTCATCCTTCAAAAAATAAAAAAAATAAATCCCACTTCAGGGAGGTTTTAAAGTATAAATTGGATGTCTGAATTCTCTTCAAGGATTATGGCATTTATTTTGCCCCTTAACCCTCACAAAGAAACTTACTGTTTTTCACTCTTATACATAATTTCCTATCACCTTCCTTCAGTCTGAAGCTCCAGAATTGGCAGAATTCACAGGTCTGATTGTTAGGGACTCCTACTCTAAAGTGATCTGCAACCATTGTGATAAACAAATATACCGCTGTTCTTTACAGCTTCACTTTTCTTTCGTAAGTTTTATTTTTATAATGATGAAATAGTCATTTTTGAAGCTAAATAACAAAAGAGGTCAGAATAGCAAATAAGAAATTTATTCTATGTCTTCATATTTCTCATTAAATTTCTAAGGAAAATATCTCAGCCTTAAAGGTCACCACTATCCCAAGGGTCCTTGAGTGGCTCAGACTGCTAAGACAGTCTGTTATTAACAGCAGCTGCTTGCAATTACTGCAGGTTCAAGTCCCACCAGGCCCAAGGTTGACTCAGCCTTCCATCCTTTATAAGGTAGGTAAAATGAGGACCCAGATTGTTGGGGGCAATAAGTTGACTTTGTATATAATATACAAATGGATGAAGACTATTGCTTGACATAGTGTAAGCCGCCCTGAGTCTTCGGAGAAGGGCGGGATATAAATGCAAATTTTTTTTAAAAAAGTCATCCAGGACACTTCACTGCAAAGTTGGTCCAATTTCTAAACTCCATTTTATAATATATATGCTCTGCAGATTGAAAAATAATCTCTTCTGATCTCATAATATTAAAGCACCTGCTGATATACATGCATAATTCATTTTACACTAAGAATTCTTATGATGTGACAGTGACTCATCTTCTACATCTAGATCCTACTCAGTCATATGTAACAATTTATTCTCATTAAGTCACTTCTTACCTTAGCAATTAACCAATTAGCTATAAGACACATAGTATCAATAGCAGAGTATCAGAAATATAATATGGAAGTAGTTGAAAAAAAAAGTCAGATATTTTGATATACTGTACTGTTTCACAGAAAATGGAAGATGTGATTCTAGCTCTTTAGGAAATGTTATATTATAAAACTACTTCAGCTTCATTTTCTCATCATCTGCCCAAACTTAGCCTGTGTTGACTAATTACGGATAAGAACATTTTATTTATATTTTCATTAATGTGAACAAATTAATGCCTTTGGATTCAAGATGTTTCTAATGTTTATTTTTTGCATTCTTTGGGACTAAAATAATATGTGTTTTAAGTCTAAGGTCAGATTATTTTAAGTCAGTCATTTTAAAAATATAGATTACATAGTAGGCAAATGTTTTAGGAAATAAATATATTTTATTACCTTTTCTTTCTGAATAAAAAAGAATAATCCTCTTATCTTCATTAATTTACTATTTAATTATATGTTTACTATGCATGGTGGTTGATACTATGTTTAACTACTTAATAGTTGATGTTAACCTATAATTTTCACTTTCCATTTTTACTCCAAAATGAGCTCTCCTAAATCTTAAATACTGACCTTTGAAACATGGAAGGAAGACGACTCAGGAAATTATACATCTGCAAACCTGATACCAACATTGGGAAAATTTGTCAGAATACCCTTAACTATTTTTTAATGATGTTCCTAAACTTACAGATTGGAGGAATGTCATGGGGAGGTCCCTGGAATAGTTCAACTTTTGGGTGTCTAGGATATGAATGGCAATCTCTTTGATTAGCAGTTGTAAGTCTAAAAAAAGTTGCACAGTATCTCAAAAAACTTCACTGAAGACCAAAGGTTAAAAAAATCCCATCTCCAACCACACAGTTTTTTCCTCATCATTCATAACCAAGTATCCTAGCATTGGGTCTAGGCATTAACAGTGTCACCTGAGTAGCCTGGATTGAGATATACCATTTGATATGTTCTGCATATTAATGACTTAATGACCAAGCTGGCAGATGACTTCATCCAGTGGTTCCATACTGATGTTAAACATATTAATGACCTGGATAAATGATTAATAACTCATTATTGTCATGGTTTATCACACACTCAGCCAAGTGAATAGACTGGATTTGCATTTTTATTCCCTTACTGAAGGATTTGGGATAGGCAGATGTTCATGTCTGATGGTATTAATTCCTAATTGATTAGGATGTATGCTGTTCCAAGTAAAACTGTCTTTTCCAATTGACTGATGGTGATTTTGTCAATGCCAGCAGTGTTCAGTGTTCAAGTAGTTTCCCAGATGCTTTGGGATTGCACTCAAGGTACTTTTTATTAATGGTACCATCTTTGATTTCTTTTGCCTTAGTTTATTTATTTCTATTTGCAGTTCTTTGTCATCTATTCTGCTGTCTACAGGTACTGCTACATCCACTATCCAGATTTATTTATTTTTTTGGTCTTTCCTATTGACAAGTATGTTATGTGGCAGGGGCTTATTCTAACATCTCAGAACACTTTAACTTTCTCATTTTCTATTACTTTGTCTATGTTGTGGTTCCATCAGTTGTTGCTTATAGACAAATGGTATTTCTTGCAGATATTCTAATGCAACATTGTTGCTACTTGTCATGCTGTTGTTTGTAGTCAATCTATGTCGGGGTAGTCAACCTTTTTATACCTACCGCCCACTTTTGTATCTCTGTTAGTAGTAAAATTTTCTAACTGCCCACCGGTTCCACAGTAATGCACCATGTATCGTCGTCTGTGCATGCCTTTCGCGCATCGTGAATTGGATTTGGGGGGGGCGCCGGCTACTAGCTCTGCTTGTCTGTTACAGCTGGGTGGTGTGGGGGGAGATGCACAAGCTATTCTGGGACGAGGCTCTTTTGTTTTTGGTCGCACTATAGCGCAATTTAGTTTCACTTATGTAACATGAACTAAACTTATGCATGGGCAATACAAATAGTATATTTTCAAAAATTTAAATTGTCAAGGGGAATTTTATGAAAACCTAATGAAAATGTTTTTAAATAATGCTATGAAAATGTTTTAAAAAGTCAATTAAATTTAAAAAAAAAAGGAAAGTGCTTCAGTATTGGACAAAACCCCTAACGCCCATCATGAAAGCTGGAACGCCCACTAGTGGGCGGTAGGGACCAGGTTGACTACCACTGATCTATGTGAACTTCTTGCAGCAACTAACTGGGTAATTCACTGTTTCTCCAGCTTCTTTGCAAAGGTGGTATTTGTTATCTGTCTTTTCTATTTTGGCTTTGTATACATTTGTTCTTAAGGCTTGGCCTTGTGCAGCCAGAATGAGCCCTTCTGTTTCTTTAGTATTATCATGGTTGAATGCACTTTTAGCCAGATGTTGAGATTAGTATTTCCTTTCTTCTTAGCTTAAATTAATTTATATTAATTTTATCTTCTTTTTAAAAACTTTCAATAAAAATTATATAAAAAAGAAATGTCAAACAAAAATGTTGAAATATAAACAATGAAGAATGGGTAAATGTATATAATTTATTGTAATTCATGACCACAAGCAATCTGTTTATATTTTCAAGTGGGCTATTTATTAAATTTAACATGTTCAAAATCCAGTTATTCAGGTTAGAATGAAAGATTCAAAACAAAAAATAAAATCAACATGAAAAGGACCAAAGACCGAAAATTCTGATCACTGAATTAGTGAACTGACAACCAAGCCTCCACTCCACATTCACTCACCACTATGTCTACATTATGTCTCAATCAGACTACAAACCAACTGATATCTATATACAAGGAGATTAATCTCCAAACACCTCTTTCAGTTCATCAGAAAAAAATATATGATTTTAAACAGAGGCAGAAGCTGGAAATCAACTTTCAGAAGAGGTATTAGGTTTACTCCCTCTCCCCAGGAACCTGGACTAGAATATTTCAGATACCTGGAAAAATACAGAAATAATTGAAACAGAAGAAAAAATAATTTAAGTCAAAGTTCCCCAATCTTTCTGGCTTTGCAGACCGAGGGTGGGCGAGAAAGGGGATGGTTCTGTGTCAGCAGTGGGCAAGCACGCATTTGCACAAGTGGCAGGCACAAACAACCACCACTCTTTCAAATAGAGCACACACACGTGCTTGCTAACTGCTCACACAAGTGGGGATGCAAGCATGTGCTCAAATACCACTTCTGCGGCCCGGAACTGACTCAAGGTCCAGTGGTGGGCCACTGCCTGGCTGTTGGGGATCCCTGATTTAAATGATTGATAAAAATGTTTAGAAATGTTGTTTAAAATTAAAATTAAGAGCCCAAACACTAAGTACATGCTTGATGGTCACTACCTTACAGACGACCCCCACCCTGTCAAAGACCTTGGAGTCCTCATATCTAATGATCTAAGTGCCAAAGCCCACTGCAACTACATAGCAAAAAAGGCTCTAAGAGTTGTTAACCTAATCCTGCATAGTTTCTTTTCCAAGAACACCACACTGCTGACCAGAGCATATAAAACATTTGCTAGGCCAATTCTTGATTACAGCTTGCCTGTCTGGAATCCATACTATATTTCTGACATCAATACAGTTGAGCGTGTCCAGAGGTATTTTACGAGAAGAGTTCTCCACTCCTCCGCAACCAACAAAATACCTTATTCCACCAGACTTGATATCCTGGGTCTAGAAAACTTGGAACTCCGTCGCCTTCGACAGGACCTGGTTTTAGCTCATAGAATCATCCGTTGTAACGTCCTTCCTGCCAACGACTACTTCAGTTTCAACTACAATAACACAAGAGCTACCAATAGATTTAAACTTAATGTCAACCGCTCCAGTTTGGATTGCAGAAAATATGATTTCTGTAACAGAATTATCTGTGCTTGCAATGCATTACTTGACTCTGTGGTCTCTTCTCATAACCCCAAAAGCTTTAAACAAAATCTATCCACTGTTGACCTCACCCCATTCCTAAGAGGACTCTAAGGGGTATGCATAAGAGCACAAACGTGCCTACCGTTCCTGTCCTTTTGTTTCTTTCCCTATATATATATATGCTTAAACTTCCTTGTTTCTCCTCATATATTTGTTTATATATTATATAATCTTTTAGTGTTATGCTTGTATATATTGTTTTGACAAAATTAAATAAATAAATAAATAAATAAATAAAATTAATGTTACAGATTCTTTTTTGTATTAGAGCTGAATACTGTCAGTAGTACTTATGTTATCTATACAAGCTTAGTACATGTGCATTTTCTGCAATGTAGAACCTCTTTACTGTAGAGATACCTCTAAATTAGGAGCAGATTAGCATAATTTCGTTGTTTGCACAGCACCTTATGCTTTTTTCCACAGAAGATCCTTTTAAGTTACTTTCTAAGATTTGAACAACTGTTATTTTTATCTCTTTTGCCAATAAATAACTGCTTGTGAATACTTAAAGCCCCAAAGGGATTTAATTTGATTTTGTCTTTTCATATTTTTAAAGTAAAGATTGATTTTATTTATGTCTAGTGAGATCAATCCAGCTCCCCAAAGTGAGGAGGAAAATAGCTGATTTCTCTAGCTGCACACTCAAATTTACAGAACCAAGAAATTGTACTACAGAATTTATTTCATTTTTTTTCCTATTAATTTAACAAAAAGTAACCCAGGGTATGAGATCACTAAGTCTCTCATACAGTTGGGCTAGGGAAAAGATGTCAGGTGTGGCACTCAAAAATATAGATAACAAGATCATACCATAAGAAATTTTAGGCTATTAACCTCAGAAGCTTATGGAACAGAATCCAATTAACATATTAAAAATTAAAATAGGTGGGGTTAATTTTGCAAATTCATAAATAACATAGCTTGGGAATTTTATTTATTTATTATGTCTTACATACATTTTATAAGCATATAGTTGAATGGTGTTTTTTTTAAAAAAAAAAACTCAATTTAAACTCACCTGACTTTCAAGATAATTTCACTTGTACAGGTTTCATTTTCTAAGAACATCAGCATTTGGTATAGAATACTGACCCAGTGGAATAAGGGAAGAAATTAATGTTTCCGCATGGGGCAGCACAAAAAATATTTACTTATACTATTTATTTATTTATTCATTTATTAAACAAATTTATTTAGCTGCCCAACTCAAACAGTGAAATTCTATTCTGCAACCAAGATTATCAATTTATGAAGTAGAGCAGAGAAAAAATGCCCTTGTATTACAAACTATAATGAAAAAAGCAAAACATAAAATATATTTTATAAATCAATATAATCAGATATGAAGAGAACCTTAGTCCCAGAAAGATTACATTTTCAAGCAATAAACATTGTTACAGCATTCTGTTACTTTGCCAATTTTATTAAATTTGATTAATATAAAATAAGTACACTGGCCATCTAATCATAAATAGCCAACACAATTATATAAAACCGAGAATAATTTACTCAACTTCTATTAAATGCATAATTCAGGATAATAAATGTCAGTGCAGAATATTTGCTGCTATGTCAAGTCACAAATTGCATTTTAGAATTTTTATGAACTAGAAACACTAGTTCTATAAACTCTGATTGTACACTTAATGAAAAAGAAAGCTGAAATATTGCATCAAATACATTAATTTGTATAATCATTCTAATAAATATACACATATAAAATAACGTCATTGCAAGTGAAAGGCAGGAAGAGATAAACAAATCAGTGCTGAATTCTATGTGATGTCTCCTCAGTTTTCATTTCTGTTTTGAAAAAGCTCTCCACACTTGAACGAGGTATTTAACTTCAAGTGGAGTTTGGGGAAAACACTTACATTGAATCCATGACATTTTATATCATTAAGTACATAGAATTCTCTTCTAAATCACATTTCTTTTTAAAATTTTACATACAAGTGCGGAAAAGAAGTCATCTGAATATGTGGAACCAAGCTATCAATAACATTCCTAGGTTGTTGTTTTTTTAAAAAAAAATGTGGTTCATTGGACAGTCAGCCCAATGTTTAGAATGGATTTGGCATTTGGCAAGGACCTGGGATAGGCAAATGTGGAAATTTAATGGTGTTAAAGGTATTGTCGCAGGATGAAAGTTGTTCTAAGTAAAGCTGCCTTTTGCAATTGATTGATGGTGATTTTTGTCAATTCCAATGGTGTCCAAATGGTGCTTCAGTTGTTTTGGTATTGTACCCAAGGCATCTATTACTTTTGGTACTACCTTTGCTTTCCTTTGTCACAGTTATTTTATTTCTATTTGCAGGTCATTCTATTTTATTATCTTTGCCAGTTCTCTTTCTTCTACTTCGATATGTCTAAGTACTGCCTTGTCCACTATTTTTTGCCTTTCTTATCAACAGCTGTTAAGTATTGCATGTTACTACTACTACTACTACTACTACTACTACTACTACTACTACTATGGTTCATTGCACAGTCAGCCAGACGTTCAGACTGGATTTGGCATTTTTGTCTATCTATTGAGTCTTTTCTAAGAACTGGGATAGGAAGAGCTGGATGTTGATGGTATTACAGATATCATCGCAGGATGAAAGCTATTCTGAGTAAAGCACCTTTTGCAATTGACTGATGTCAATTTGTCAATGGCAATAGTGTTCAAGTGGTATTCCAGTTGTTTGGGGATTGCACCCTAGGGTAAAGGTAATAGCAGGGGAAGGCTCCTATTATTATTGAGACTACCTCTGCTTGCTTTTGCCATAGTCATTCTATTTGTCTTTGTATTTTGTGATTTTCTCCAGTTCTTTCTCTTCTATTCTGCTATCTCCAAGTACTGCCACGTCCACTATCCAGACTTTCTTATCCACAACTGATAAGTCTGTAAATATATAGTAGCTGCCTGTCTGTTTGAATTCTGAAGTTACAGAGCAATTTAGCTTGTTCATTTTCTATGACTTTCTAAGCCATAGGAATTATATGATTTTCTATGATTAATGGTGAATTTGTCAATGCCGATGGTGTTCAAATAGTGTTCCAATTGTTTTGGGATTGAACCCGAGGTGCCTATGACTATTAGTACCACCTTTGCTTTCACAGTAATTATTTGGAATTGAAGATGAACTGACAGTAAGCCAAAATAGTAAGCCAAAAGATGAACTGACAGTAAGCCATTTGTCTGCTGAGGAAGACCGAACTCATTCTGGTCTTCATTCCTTCCAAAAAAAGACTTCATATTTTTGTAAAAAGAGATCAATAGTCAAGGCCTTCTATCAGTAATCAAGACTAACCACAAGACTTCTAAAAGTCTTGTGGTCAGCCACAGTTTCTATCAGAAAAAGAGAGCTTGGTTAAAACTATGATAATTCTATTAATATATACCAAGTTGATTGATTTACTGAATTATATGTGATGATACTTCTGAAGACTGCTTAAGCACTTCGTTGATTTAAAAATACAGAAGACTTGTAATTCCTCAAATTGGATTTGTTGCACATCAAGTGTGTTGGTATGCATTTAGTAATATTTACATAGTACAAGAAAGCAAAGGTAGCAATAGCAATAGCACTTACACTTATATACCACTTTACCGTACTTTATAGTCCTCTCTAAGTGGTTTTACAGAGTCAGCATATTGCCCCCAACAATCTGGGTCCTCATTTTACCCAACGTCAGAAGGATGGAAGGCTAAGTCAACGTTGAGCCTGGTGAGAATTGAACTGCCAAATTGCAGGCAGCCAGCAGGAAGCAGAAGTAGCCTGCAGTACTGTACTCTAACGACTGCATCACCATGGCTCAAGTACTACTAATACGAATAGACACCTTGGGTGCAATGCCAAAACTACATATGTGAAACCCTTTCTCACCTCAACCTCTTTCTATGCTTAAATAATTGGTAGACACTTTTATTCACATTCTAGGAAAAGTGCTTTCACTAATGGTAGTATCTGCAGAATTATATTTTTGAGGAAAATAACTTAATATCTATTCTGTTGTCATTTGAATAGCAATCAAGATCTTCTCAAATTTTGACTGTTATTTCTTTTAATTAAAAAGTATTTCATGAGTTTGTATATGTATGTAGTATGCAATTTTGTACTGATTTTATTATTTGTTTTATAAACTGCTTAGGGAACCTTTGAAAAACAAAATTTAACAAATATAAAAATACATAATAAACACATCAGACAGAGCTCAACTCCCATAAAAAATAACTAGGCACAAAATTTCATATTTGAAATTATTTCTCAATCAGTGCTTTTTTTATATAAAAAAGATTCTATTATCTTGAATTATTTATTAAAAAAATAATAAAGGCAAGATAAAAATAAATATTTCACTATATTTAATCATCCGTTACTATTGTACTCTAACTCTCCACACAGTACAGGTCCTTTATTATTTGTTAAATAAGGGATATTGTTGCAGAGAGTGCCATCAAGTGTTATTGTTAGGAAGCACTGAATTGTCTCTATGTTAATGGCAAAGGTTTTGATTAGCATTAAGGGACTCCTTAAGTTGCCCTAAAATCCATGAACCAACTCTTTGAATCACTAAATATCAAAAGCTTTCCACTTCATTCTTGCAGTTTAATATATCATTTAGTAATTTGTTTCAGAATGTATTTGTATAGACTTGTGAATATGATGCACACCTAAAGATAGTAAAGTCCAGGTAATTTTTAATAACGCTTAAAGTTCTATAGGGCATTTTACCCTTTAAAATATATAAAAATGCCTTTCAAACAATATTCTGTTCACTCAAAATACAAGAATATAATTTTTTATAAGAGCCTACAACTAGACAATACTTCCTACATATACTAAGAAAAAATGAACTGTGCTCAGTTGTATTTGCTATATATTTCTGGTATTTTAAATTACACACATGAACAGAGCACTATAAATTCTCTTATGCTTCCAAAATCTGATTTAGCAGTTGAAGAAGCCTGATCTCCATTAAAGAAATAATTTTTTTATCAGAAACTAAGCATCTATATCTAAATCCACGATTAGTCCTTTGATGCTGATGTTATATGAAGTGGTTTGATTTTTGCTCCTAGACTTTTAATAGATTAAAGAAAACCTATTTTAATTCTCCAGTCCAAATTGTTGTATTGCATTTCACCTTTCTTCAAAGTGTTTCCATTTTTCCTTTGATAGAACTATGATATTCAAAACTTTGTATAATTCTTCGGACTAAATTCCAGAAAACAGTGGCCATATTTTCTGAATTACAGGAACAGGAAGAGCACACACTACTCAAATTAAAGTGTGATATTTTATAGGATGCCATGATACACTTTAATACTTTTATGAATGACTTGGATGAAGAGGAATGCTTATTAAATCTACAGATTCTACAATCAAAGCTGAATAGGTAGTCCTGGAAGAGAAAAAGTCAGTATAAAAATGTATTAACTTAGGTAAGAATTTTTCTTACAAAAGATGGGATAAACAAAACAAAATAGAATTGTACACTTCCACATGCTATTACTAGAATGTAAGTACCTTCAAAGGCAGCCCACTCCTTTTTAGCAATTCTCATCTGAACTGTAGCATATTTCATTCAACAGTTATTTCCAATTTTTTTCATAAGTTTTGAGCACTGAATGGTTGCTATGGGGAGGAAGTGATAGGAAAATGTGATAGATGAGTGATGATGGATGGATGGATGGATGGATGGATGGATGATGGATGGATGGAAAAATAGATAGATCTGTAATTTTTTTCAGGCAGAAACCTATAGAGGTAACCTATACGTAACTCTTAGGTAACTTGGGGTTTTTTTAGACATTAGCAGACAAAAAATTAATTTTCCCAGTAAGCAATATAGATTTAAACATGCATTATTTTTCAATGCTCACAGCCACCAGAGGTATATCAAGGAAACAAATTATTTTATGATAGCCATAGGCAATACAGTAAGTTACATAATCATGCATGTAATGCTGATACACTTATTTCATGCAAATAAAGCAGAATATCTTGATAAAAAATACATAGAAATTCAACCAAATTGCAAAACAATGTGGATCATTCATGTTTACAAAAATACATAGAAATTCAACCAAATTGCAAAACAATGTGGATCATTCATGTTTACAAACATGTATTGATACTTGTTTTTTTCATATATTTCTGAGTAACCCAAAAAATATCAATTAGTCCCAACCATGGTATTTTTTCACAAATCCAATGTAAATTTAGCTGTGATTAATTAATTACAGGAAGATTTATCTGATAATTCTATTCCATAATGATAAATGTATAGGTTCAAATACAGTTAGGAAGAAAAGCAATCCAATTTATATAAAAAATTCAGCTAATCCTAACAAGAGGAATATTAAAGAGCACTGAATGGACTACTCCAAAATCTGTTCTAAATAATGTTCTGATGTCCCAGAACTGGTAGAGGGAGTGGCAAGACTCACTTTATTGCCCACATAGAAATGTGCCCAGTTCTACAGAATCACAAGACGTAGTCTGTATCCTATCAAATCTCAATTAAAAGTATCCAGAAATTGCAGGATTTAAAGCCTTACATATTTCTAAATAAGAACTGTACTCTAAAAGTCATATGGAAACAGATCTGAAAATACCAGAAAATCTTTCTGTTTTCCTAAATCACTTACTTTGTACTTTGAAAAACTACGAAACCTAGTTGTGTCCCAACTTTCAGACATGACATTTTTCAATAATAATTTACCTGCAGGTTAAGAGTTAATATTCTAGCTTCAGTTTCTGTCAAGCACTATTTTTAAAGCTTTTTTTTAAATAAGCTTTTGAAGCCAAGCTTTTTTTTAGAATAATTTCCACACCTATCTGCAGGCAACCCACAAATGTTATTTGCAGTGTGATAAAAAAAAGAGATTGAACATTTGTTAGAAATTCTTACTTCTTGAAAAAATTATTGTAATGATTTTAGATAATTCTTATATGGAACTCTGTGTGCAATGTTCCCAGTCAACAAGTCTCCAAAGTGCCTTTAAAACTTGGACCACAACCTTCAGAATAGTATAATACAGGTATTTATTAAATAGGTTTATATAACCATCCATCTATCAGTGGAACTTTGGGCAGCAAATAAAGGTTGAATTTTATTATCACATCTACAATTTGCAAGCCTACATGAATGTATGGGTATGCATGGAGGATTTTCTAGTTGAGAAATGTTCACACGAACAATCAGAATTCTGGTCCACTCCATTCATACTTTTTGCCTGGATACAAACAAAGCAAGTTACCAATCAGAAATTCTTTACTATTGTTAAAGAATTATGTTTGGGATTATCAGCATATAAAACAGGATCTAATAATTTAGGAAGAAATCAGGATGGAATATTGCTGAAACTATACTCAACCTGTGGGAAAATATGTGCAATAGTGCAAACCTATATACTTTGAATACAGTACTATACAATTCAGCACTTCACCTCCAAGTAACAGCATAGAGATTGAAGCCATTCTATGCATATAGAGGTAAACTTGGTAACCAGAAATAAACTCTTTTGAATTAAATGGGCCTTGATCCCATATATTTAAATAAAAATTGCAACAAAATGCCATAGAAAGTCAACTGTGATCCAGTCCAGGAAAGCATGAATTATTCAAAGCCACTCTATCCAATGCAGTTTTTAAAAAATCCATAGTAATGCTAATTAATCTACCATTGCAACAAAACATAATTCAATGTAGCAGGGTGCAAAACTAAATTCAGCAGAAAAATGAGCAAACAGATAAAAACATATTTTTTAAAAAACAGTCTAATAAAGAAGGCTTTAAAAAACATGACTTGCTGGATATGCTGAAGACTCAAACCACAGAGGAAGATTCCTGAACATTGTAACTGGAGTTATTCATCTGAAAACTATACAAACTGTTAACAAATTGCAATGAATGAAAAAAATATTAAACTACTGAACCAAATATGTTATTGGTGATTCCTGTCCAAAGCTGGCAAAAACCCAAAACAAAGTTAATTTACTCTCAAGTTGCCTTGTTGACAAGTGTTAACAAATCCATTCTTTCAAACCTTCCCAACTGTATTCAACAAAATAAAGACACAGTTCATGAAAGAGATTTTTTTTTAATCAACAGCAGAAAACATGTGACCCCTAGCGCTCAATCAAGCTAAAGCCAAAAGAAAGATTCTGTCTGTAAGCTAGCATTAAAAAATGAATTCAAGCAGAGCAACGTTTTTCTCCACGCTAGCAAAATGGGGTATATAAGGAAGTGAGCATTTTTTTAAAAAGTTTTTTAGAAAATATATTTGATAATGCAATCTTGTTATTTATCATAAATATTAAAACAACATCCACGAGAGAACTATTATTCCCTTATAAATCACTTTTAAAGTTTTAAAATAAAGCAAGCATTTCTTAGGCATAGGTGATGCTATGGGCTAAGGACAGTTCTCACTTCTAATTCCTGATAAGATAAAAACACTTGAAGAGAGAATTCTGTTCTAGGTGAGGCTAAATTCTAGGTGAGCTTAATCTGACAATGCAACAAGAGATGATCAAGGTTCTTCGTGTTGTTACATGTTCTTCTGTACATTATGGTTTCAAGTTAACTAAGTTTCCCTGCACTCCAGCCATTATTTACAAGAATAAGGATAATGTAGCCTGTAAAAGCGCAGAGTACCACTTCAAATTCATAACCTTCTGGCTTCATTGTTTACAACAGGGTAGCATTTCAGCCCCCTGATGGGCTCCAATGATAAAGTCCCCAAATCTTATGTCTTCAATTTAAATAAAATTAGTTTCACTCTACCATACATTTGATTAAAAGTATCACCTCATGGGGCTTCCATGGGATTTACTACTAAGGCATTTAATAACAAAATGCCATTGTACTTTTACAATCGACATCTGCCCACGAGATCTGGCATTCTTATATGACTCATTCTATACTCTGCCTACTGTACCTTCAAGACAATATAAAGCTTTGGTGAATCTCGTTTTTGCAGGTATTTATTCTTACATAATGAAATGAGGACAAGAGCTGGGGGGGGGGGAGAAAGCAAGAGCAGATACTGTAATGCTGTATTCAGATGCTGCCACCAAGAACCACTCTTGCAGTCTTTTCCTTCTTGCTGAACGGAATTAGGTAGCCTTCATTTTCCCTTGGCAATATTAAAAAGGGAGCTTTGGAAGGCAAAGAAGGTGGGGGGGGCAGAACTCAAACCGATTCGCTCGTTTCAAGGCATAACGCATTCGCAGGTCGTCCCGAAAATAAGATCAGGCTGAAGGAAAAGATGCAGCGGAGAGAAAACTTGAGCTCATTTCATTTAAAGACCCTGCTTTAAAGATACGGGTTTGCCCTGTACGTGCCGGTCGCATAAGGTCAGGAGAGAAAACGTTTCGCAGTCCGCTCCCATTCTGAACTCTAGTTACTGGGCTGGCAGCCCCAAATACGGCAAACAAATTAATTAGAATAGAATAGAATAGAATTTTTTATTGGCCGAGTGTGATTGGACACCCAAGGAATTGGTCTTGGTGCATATGCTCTCAGTGTACATTAAAAAAAAGATACGTTCATCAACAATTCTAAAGTACAACAATTAATGATAGTCATAGGGTACAAATAAGCAATCAGGAAATTAATTAATTGGAACAAACAGTAAATGCCCCCCTCCCCAAAAAACTTTACTTTCAAAGTTTATAGGGGGGAGGAAAAAGGAGAATGTGATAAAACGTACTATCCGCCTTACCCTGGATTTCCCTCCCTCGACCCATGCAACTCACCCAGAAGAAACCCCGCAAGGTGTTCACTCCCGCAGGACGCAAAATGCAACCCGGGTTCGGACAGCGCCCCCTCCCCCACTAGGGGTCGCCCCTTCGGAAAAAGTTTCCCTTCTCAGCCCTCCTCCGCCTGCCCTTCTGCTCCTTTCCCGTCTCCCACCTCCTCTCCTCCGGCTGGGCTCGCCTGAGTCTTCGTTGCTTTCCCTTACGCAAAGGGCAGCGGCGAGTTTATAATCCTGGCGGCTCTTCCTTGCGGCGCCCGCCGTCTCTTCTGGAACCCTGAAGCAGCGCAGCGCTGGCAGATTCACAAGGGGACGGGAGGGAAGGCGAGCGGAGGCGGAGACGGGAGTGCGCGGAACCAGCTCTTCCAAAACCCGCGAGCGAGCGCGCGGGCGGCCAAGCACCTGCTTTCGCGCCGCGCCGGAATTTCTCTCCCACGTTCGCGCGCCCGCCTTCCCAGATGCACCTCGCGCAGCTCCGGCTTTCTTGCCGCTCGCCGCCCGTCTAGCTCGGCTTCTTCGCTTTTCGCGCCGTCTTGCGGGCGCCGCCGCTCCTCAACGTGCCTTGCCTCCCCACCCCCTCCACAAGGTGGTGTCACTTGTCGCGAAGAAAATTTGGCAGATGAGGAGGAGGAAGCGCGCTTCGCGCGTGTGGGTGTAGGTAACCCCAACTCCAGTCCGTGGCGTTTGGGGTAGGGGAGGCAAGGCGCGCGTTCTTCCTTCCCTCCCTCTGAAGAAGTCTAGCCCGGCAGTTCTTCCACCGGTTTTTCTCCTTTGGCTGAATCTTTGTAGTTACTTAAATAAGTGCTAGGCATTGTCCATAGGTTGCATCCTATTCTTTTTGTACGTAGACACCTTGCCTTTCTATGCTCTTGCCTCTCTGTGTGGAATACACATACATACTGCACGCACCAGTAACTTTCACAAGCCAAGATGACGTCAAAATGATGGCAGGTACATCATTGTATAACTGATATGACGGTTTGGTTTTTAATGTGCCTCTATTTGCCTCCCCTTTCCCCACCCATGAACCCTTTGCAAACAAGTAATAGCCGTCACACAATCCCTTTTCAGGACAAACCAGGTTGTGCGTTCCCATTTTTTTCAGTGTTTTTTTACCTAAGAGATTTTAAATCAGTCCACCAAAATACCAATTTTTATATTTCCTATCAGCCAAACTACATGTTCTTCACGACACTAAAATATTACCTTCATTTAATTGGAAGCAACTGTCACATCTTATTTTTTTACATTCATTTCTCATTCATTCCAATTGAACATTATTATCTATATTTTTCCATACATAACATAACATAATAACAGAGTTGGAAGGGACCTTGGAGGTCTTCTAGTCCAACCCCCGGCCCAGGCAGGAAACCCTACACCATTTCAGACAAATGGCTATCCAACATTTTCTTAAAAATTTCCAGTGTTGGAGCATTTACAACTTCTGCAGGCAAGTTGTTCCACTTATTGATTGTTCTAACTGTCAGGAAATTTCTCCTTAGTTCTAAGTTGCTTCTCTCCTTGATTAGTTTCCACCCATTGCTTCTTGTCCTGCCTTCAGGGGCTTTGGAGAATAGCTTGACTCCCTGAGATATTGGAACACTGCTATCATGTCTCCCCTTGTCCTTCTTTTCATTAAACTAGACATACCCAGTTCCTGCAACTGTTCTTCATATGTTTTAGTCTCCAGTCCCCTAATCATCTTTGTTGCTGTTCTCTGCACTCTTTCTAGAATCTCAATATCTTTTTTACATCGTGGTGACCAAAACTGAATGCTATATTCCAAGTGTGACCGTACCAAGGCATTATAAAGTGGTATTAACACTTCATGTGATCTTGATTCTATCCCTCTGTTTATGCAGCCCAGAATTGTGTTGGCTTTTTTGGCAGTTGCTGCACACTGCTGGCTCATATCTAAATGGTTGTCCACTAGGACTCCAAGATCCCTCTCACAGTTACTACTATTGAGCAAGGTACCACATATACAGTATCTGTGCATTTTGGGTTTTTTGCCTAAATGTAGAACCTTACTTTTTTCACTGTTGAATTTCATTTTGTTAGATAGTGCCCAATGTTCAAGTCTGTCAAGATCCTTCTGTATTCTGAAGCCTATCTTCTGGAGTGTTGGCTATTCCTGCCAGCTTGGTATCATCTGCAAATTTGATGAATTCCCCATCTATCCCCTCATCCAAGTCATTGATGAAGATGTTGAAGAGTACTGGGCCTATTGTATTCTTCTGCAAATATTGTAGCTTCACTCTTTTTTCTTCATGACTTCCATACTTCTTTATTATTCTTTACACTACAAAAAAACTTGCCTCGTATATAGGTTCTCCATCCTTATATCTTTCTTCCAATCATTTTATATTCATTCATTTACTACATGCCCATATGAAAGTACTTACTGTACTTCTTTTAAAAATTCTGGTGCTAGACTTGTTTCAAAGCAGATATTAAACAGTCACTGTTCTTATTCACCCTTGGTTATCTGAATGGCCCAATTACTTTTGCTATATATCTTACCTGGTTTGCAATCATCTATTCATAATCGTCTACCACAATAATACTTTGCCCCAGATCACATTCAAAATATTGTACTTTTTTTTTTATTTTGTCACAACAGTATACACAAACATCAACATAAACAACAATACATCATATAAACATATATATAAGCAAAAGTATGTAACAACTATATTAATTTGATATAATGAAAGGGAACAATAGGACAGGAATGGTAGGCACTTTTGTGCTCTTATGCATGCCCCTTATAGTCCTTTTAGGAATGGGGTGAGGTCAATAGTAGACAGTTTTTGGTTGAAGTTTTTGGGATTTTGAGAAGAGACCACAGAGTCAGGTAGTGCGTTCCAAGCGTTAACAACTCTGTTACAGAAGTCATATTTTCTGCAATCAAGATTGAAGCAGTTAACCTTAAGTTTGAATCTATTGTTTGCTCTTGTATTATTGCGACTGAAGCTGAAGAAAAAAAATTTAATTTTTCCCACATAGTCAATCTGGTTTCTTTGTGATTATTACTTGCACGCAACTATCACCAACATATGGATTCCTTCTTTCATAAACAAAAACATAACAATCTAGATCGGAACAGCTGACGCTCTTTAAAATAAATGTAGTCCTTTCATTTACAATTGAATGTACACCTTCACTTCCCTGAATGTCTTCCTATGCTCCAACCCACAAGAAGAGATTCAGAGTAAGAGACCATTCAGACGTATGACAGCTTTCTCCATTCTATTAGTTTCACAATCACAACAGCGTATCTATTTCTCTTTCATTGAAATAAAGAGTGGTGCAATGGCTCAGCAGTTAAAGACACTGATTTTATGAGTTGGAAAGTTGACAAACCAAGTTCAACACCCAAGCATCGCACTACAGGATGTGATTCCCATTATTTGCCCCAATTCCTAACCTAGCAGTTCAAAAGCATGCAAATGTGAGTAGATAAATAGGTACCATTTTGGAAGGAAGGTTAGTGTGTTCCATATTTTCATGCAGGCAACACGATGATGGAAGTGTCTCTCAGACATCACAGGCTCTATTATTATTATTATTATTATTATTATTATATTTGTATACCGCCCATCTCCTGAAGGACTCAGAGCGGTTCACAGTCAAAACAACAGAAAACATATAATACATAAAAGCTAAAAGAATAGACAGTTAAATTCAATTGATGCTCTAACTTTTAAATACAAATTTAAAACCTCATTTAAACCCTTTTTAAAAATTCTGGTGCTAGACTTGTTTCAAAGCAGATATTAAACAGTCACTGTTCTTATTCACCCTTGGTTATCTGAATGGCCCAATTACTTTTGCTATATATCTTACCTGGTTTGCAATCATCTATTCATAATCGTCTACCACAATAATACTTTGCCCCAGATCACATTCAAAATATTGTACATTTTTTTTTATTTTGTCACAACAGTATACACAAACATCAACATAAACAACAATACATCATATAAACATATATATAAGCAAAAGTATGTAACAACTATATTAATTTGATATAATGAAAGGGAACAATAGGACAGGAATGGTAGGCACTTTTGTGCTCTTATGCATGCCCCTTATAGTCCTTTTAGGAATGGGGTGAGGTCAATAGTAGACAGTTTTTGGTTGAAGTTTTTGGGATTTTGAGAAGAGACCACAGAGTCAGGTAGTGCGTTCCAAGCGTTAACAACTCTGTTACAGAAGTCATATTTTCTGCAATCAAGATTGAAGCAGTTAACCTTAAGTTTGAATCTATTGTTTGCTCTTGTATTATTGCGACTGAAGCTGAAGAAAAAATTTTAATTTTTCCCACATAGTCAATCTGGTTTCTTTGTGATTATTACTTGCACGCAACTATCACCAACATATGGATTCCTTCTTTCATAAACAAAAACATAACAATCTAGATCGGAACAGCTGACGCTCTTTAAAATAAATGTAGTCCTTTCATTTACAATTGAATGTACACCTTCACTTCCCTGAATGTCTTCCTATGCTCCAACCCACAAGAAGAGATTCAGAGTAAGAGACCATTCAGACGTATGAAAGCTTTCTCCATTCTATTAGTTTCACAATCACAACAGCGTATCTATTTCTCTTTCATTGAAATAAAGAGTGGTGCAATGGCTCAGCAGTTAAAGACACTGATTTTATGAGTTGGAAAGTTGACAAACCAAGTTCAACACCCAAGCATCGCACTACAGGATGTGATTCCCATTATTTGCCCCAATTCCTGCTAACCTAGCAGTTCAAAAGCATGCAAATGTGAGTAGATAAATAGGTACCATTTTGGAAGGAAGGTTAGTGTGTTCCATATTTTCATGCAGGCGACACGATGATGGAAGTGTCTCTCAGACATTATTATTATTATTATTATTATTATTATTATATTTGTATACCGCCCATCTCCTGAAGGACTCAGAGCGGTTCACAGTCAAAAACAACAGAAAAACATATAATACATAAAAAGCTAAAAGAATAGACAGTTAAATTCAATTGATGCTCTAACTTTTAAATACAAATTTAAAACCTCATTTAAACCCTTTTTAAAATCCCAATTTAAAACTACGTTCAAGCTAGTCCTGCTCTTCGAAACAGCAGCGTCTTCAGCTCGCGGCGGAAGGACTTGAGATCGGGGAGTTGACGAAGCCCCAGAGGAAGCTCGTTCCACAGGGTAGGGGGCCCCACAGTGAAGGCCCTCCCCCTAGAGGTAACCAGCCGACATTGTTTAGCTGACGGTATCCGGAGGAGGCCCTCTCTGTGAGCGCACTGGTCGGTGAGAGGCTAATGGTGGCAGTAGGCGGTCCCGTAAATATCCGGTCCTAGGCCATGGGCGTTTAAAGGTGATAACAAGTACCTTGAAGTGAACCCGGAAGACCACTGGGAGCCAGTGCAGATTATGCAGGAGGGTGTCACATGGGAGCCAAAGGTGCTCCCTCTATCACCAGCGCAGCCGCATTCTGGACCAGTTGGAGTCTCCGGGTACCCTTCAAGGGAGCCCCATGTGAGAGCATTACAGTAGTCCAGGCGGGATGTAACCAGGGCATGAGCAACTGTGCATAAGGCAGCCCGATCCAGAAAGGCGTAACTGGCGTATCAGGCGAACCTGATGAAAAGCTCCCTGGTGGCGGCTATCATATGATCTTCAAAAGACAGCCGTGCATCCAGGAGGACGCCCAGATTACGAGCCTTTTCCGTGGGGGCCAATAGTTCGCCCCCAATGGTCAGTGATGGAATTAGTTGACTGTACCGGGCCGCCGGCATCCACAGCCACTCGGTCTTGATGGGATTTAGTCTGAGTCTGTTCCTCCCCATCCAAACCCGTACGGCCTCCAGGCACTGGGACATCATTTCAACAGCCTCGTTGGGGTGGTTAGGGGTGGAAATATAGAGCTGAGTATCGTCAGCGTATAGATGACAACTCACCCCAAAACCACGGATGATCTCACCCAGAGGCTTCATATAGATGTTGAACAGAAGAGGCGAGAGAACCGACCCCTGCGGCACCCCACATAAGAGGTGCCTTGGGGTCGATCTCTGTCCCCCCGTCAACACCGTCTGCGACCGGTCGGAGAGGTAGGAGGAGAACCACCGATGAACAGTGCCCCTCACTCCAAGTCCCTCGAGTCGGCGCAGCAGGATACCATGGTCGATGGTATCAAAAGCCGCTGAGAGATCTAATAGGACCAAGACAGAGGAACAACCTCTGTCCCGAGCCCTCAAGAGATCATCAACCAACGCGACCAAGGCTGTTTCCGTGCTGTGACCAGGCCGGAAACCGGACTGGAATGGATCAAGATAGACATTTTCATCCAGGTACTGGGGCAACTGTCGTGCAACCACACTCTCGACAACCTTTGCCACAAAGCGAAGGTTGGAGACCGGACGATAATTTGCTAAACTAGCTGGGTCAAGGGAAGGCTTCTTGAGGAGGGGCCTCACCACCGCCTCTTTCAACAGACATCACAGGCTCTCTAGGCTGAAATAAGAGATGAGCATTGCCCCCTTGAGTAGGTCATGACTGGACAGGGGAAACTTAAAATGGAATAAAAAAATTAAAACCCAGAATTGAAGGAGAACAACATCCACTTAATTTCATACAACTACCTTGCAGGTTCCTCATCTCAAGGTTAATCGGAAAACCATGTTTTAAGGACTTTGTGGAAGACTAACAAAGATGGGACTAACCCAGGGGTGAAATGCTTCCGGTTCAGACTTGATTGGTCAATCCGATAGCAATGGTGGCAAGTAGTTTGGAGAACCGGTAGCAAAAATCTGTGCCCCCCACCCCGCCCATGCCCACCAATGCCCAGTCACCCGCTTGCCGCTTCTTTTAAAAAAATGTTTTTAAAGGTAAAAAAAAAGGCTCTGATGATCCCAGCTGAGCTGCCTGATCGTCAGAGTGTTTTTTTACTTTTAAAAGCATTTTTTTACAACCTATTCGGCTGAATAGGTTGTAAAAAATGCTTTTGAAAGGTAAAAAAAACACTCTGACAATTAGGCAGCTCAGCTGGGATCATCAGACCAGGTTTTTTTTACTTTTAAAAGCATTTTTTACAACCTATTCGGCCAAATAGATTGTTAAAAAAAATCCTTTAAAAGTAAAAAAAAAAAGATTGGCCGCCACAGCTGATCACTCCCCCCCGTGCTTTTCTACTTATCCCATGCCTCCTTTTGGCATGCACTGCGCTCATGCGCACCTTGCATTTGGTGCATGGTGCGCACTGTGCATGTGTGCGTGCAGCACGCATGCACAGCCAGCAAATCGGTAGTAAACTGGTTCAGATTTCCCAACTGGGGTAACCTCACTTCAAGGGTAATGAAGTTCCAGAAGGTAGGAGCCACATCAAAAAAAAGCACATCATCCTAATCCCACTAGATGAAGCTCATTTGGTAGGGAGACCCAGATGAAGCTCTTTTGGTGATGGGAATTGTAGCATAACCAGAGGTGGGTTTCACATAATTTTACCACCAGTTTGCCAAGCACCAAATGTGAGCGTGCACTTTTCTCATGCACGTGACTTGTACCCACGTGCATAGCTTAGAAAATGTGGCTAAATAGAATAGTGCCAGGGTAGATGGGCGGACTCACCTGCAGGTCATCACTACTCGGACCGGTCCGAGTCAGCTGAATATCACAACTGAGCATAACTCAGCATAGCCACTTAACCTGGTGGGATGTGTAGAGATAATTGGGAAAATACATCCCTCAAATAGCCTGGTCCCGTGCTATGAAGGGTCAAAAATAATACTCTGTATTGCACACTGAATTATTAGAACTGTTTCTCAGATATGTAAGTAAAAAAAAATATTGCACAGAATTCAGGCTCTAAGGATTTAAAAAGTAGCAATTAGCAATTGTTTAAAAGTTGTAATTAAAATCAAGGGGAGTTAGATTTACAAAGAGAACCATCTTGGCGTAGTGGTTAAGGCATCAGGCTAGAAACCAAGACACTTTTTGTTCTAGTCCTACCTTAGACCTAAAGCAGACTTGGTGACCTTAGGCCAGTCAATCTCTCTCAGCCATGGAAATAAGACAATGGCAAAACACTTCCAAAAAGAAACCTTTAAAGAAATTGCAATGACAGGACTTCCGGTTGACATCATGGTGCCCTCAGACACAGTGAACGGGTCTCCATGTTCACTCTGCTGACTTCTCCCTATTTGTGGGTTCCGAGAGGAACCAAAACTGCCCTGTAGGGGTGGTGAGGTCGAGGAGAGTCGCAGCTCTCCAGTTTGACTCAGGATTTCTTTCCCTCTCAGCCAGAGCAAGAAGAAGAGGCAGCTAAAGATGGCTGCTACAAAGCTGGGACAACCAATGAACATCTTAAGACTGGAGCGAAATAGGTGAACAGTGACTGGAACTGGAGAGGAGGAATTCCTTTTGCTTTTAATTAAATCCCAAGGAACAATTTAGAACTATTTGCTCAGAATTATCTATTAAAGCAATGTCTGGGCATTCTGAGAAACTACTAGACCAGAAGTGAGGGGCGTAGAAGAGAAAAATAACAAACTTTGAAATATACAGAAAATTGAACTCTCAAATTGGGAAGATGTGCTACTGGGAAAGCACTTTAAAATGCTGAATCTTACTTACTTACAAAACTTATTCTGCTTTTATAATTGTTCTACAACTAAAAGGTCACTTGATTAGTGGCAATACTGAAATTTAAGCTGAGAGTGCCACTTCCTTATGAAAGGAAAAATTACATGAAGGACTGTTAAAATATCTATTGGAATACTTTTAACTACACTTTGATACTGAAGATCCAAATATGAAAATAAGGAAGTTTTCTTAACTAAAGAGTTCCATGAATGTTATTCTAAAAGATTGAACTTGTAGAGGGGATGTAAAGAGGCTTTGGATAACTTTTGGGGTTATCTAAATGGAACTGACTGTTTATCTGACTGTTTATCTATGGGATATAAAGAACTGAGTGCTTTCCCTGAAGGGACTCCCTGAAAGAAGTGAATAGGTGACATGATTAAAAGTTAGGTAGATAGAAAGAAAATGTTTTTTTAGTAAAAGATGATACGATTAAAAGTTAAAATAAGTGATAGAAATAAGAGAAGGGGGAATGTTAGTGTATACTCTTTTATATAAAAAAACAAAAGTAACAATAAGAGAAACATGGAATAATTGAATAACGACAGATTGCAACTTCTTATAATATTGTATCATTATTAAAAATATATAAATTGATTGAATTTAATAATTATGATTAATTTTACTAGTTTTATTTGTATTAGAAAGTTGGACACCCACTGTTCACGCATTGATTTGATATGTTTGTAAAAAATAAAAAACTTTTTTAAAAAAAGAAACTGCAATGACTACTGCAATCTCCAAAAGTCAACACTGACTTGAAAGTCACACCACCACATATAGATGACTATTTTGCAAATAGATTGAAGATGACTGTCAGGAAATTGTTATTTGCCTAACTAGTTGGCCAGGCAATATATAAACTAACTATGTATGTTTGTAGAAAGGCATGATATTGCTTTAAGGCTGTGCTGCATCATGCAAGCATCCTGATTGGTTGAGCTCTGTAGCCAATGTATAAAAGGACTACTAAATTATAGCTTGTTGGGAATCTATAGGGATGCTACAGCATTGTAAACTGAAGACATGCTGCAACTGTATATGTGAGCTTTATGATCGTTGCTTGATCATGGCTAGTTACTGATTCCTCAAGATACTGACTGTTGTGAATTGAACTGTGTTTTGCAGAACTGAAAGAAGACCTTGCTTGTTTATAGTGCAAGTCTACGTTTGGTAAGAAGACTGGCTTTATATGTGTATGACCTTGAATTGTTTTTGGACTATGACTTTGCCTTTTCCCTAAAAGTAAAGGAATATCAAACCCCAGTTTGTCTGCAAGTGACTGTTATTGTATACAACCAGTCTCAGTCATTTTCATGCGTAGGATACTCTGCTCAATAGTCCACAACCTTGGTTGTGAACCCAGATTACCCTTAACAATGACATATACACCAATGAGCTGTTTTTCAGGCAAAAGCTCCCAAATGCCAGAGATCAGTGGTCCTCTTGAGTTTTCAGTCATATAGTGATCTGGCCAGTGTGCTTTCATTTGAAGAAAAAAGATCAAAATGTTTGGAGCAGGTAACAGTCTACATGAAACAATGAAGAAAATGTGAAGTATCTTCAAGACTGCCATCCCAGGATGGGCAAAGTCCCTTGGAATAAAGAATTTCTTACAATGTTCTCAGAAATAGCAGAGGACATCTATTACATCCAGAGTTTTGTTAAGGGTAATAGCAGAGAGGGAAAAGTGATATATTTTAAGTATTACTCACATTCCACCCTGCTTTTTATTAATGAATACCAAGGGCCTACTTTGTTATCTCCAATTGCACTTAGATCAACTTGTATGGAAATATCTGTTACCCTTTTCTTTAAGGGCCGGAGAGTTATTGAATTGCTCTCATGAGTCGAAATCTCTAGTGAATGTCTGTCCACATGTGCAGAAATGTCCCCTTAGTATTGTAAACCAGCAAGGATATTTCATAGAAGTAAACGTCATTTGTTCAATCAGATGGGTTGTTGAAAATCTAGAAGAGATTTGAATTTGACTGAGTATTTAAAAATTCTGAGGGTGATAGATTGAATGCCTGTCTTTGCTCAAAGAAAGTCTGTGGGAATACTTTTTTGACCTTTGTCAAGATGGATTTTAAGAAATTGTTTTGAAATTTTCAAATTAAATGCTGGAGAAATAAGAAATGGGGGCAAGCTTTATTTTAATATAATATAGTACTGATAGAATTAAGTAACCAACAGCAGGGTACTTCCATTTAAACAATTATTGAGTTGCAAAACTACCTTATTTTGGGGATGTGGTGATAAGTCAGCCAGTTGCCTGATGAGGTAAATAATTACATAACTGAATTCTCAATAGATGGTTACTTGTTCAAGAGAGTGAGTGCCCATTGTCCTCTTATGTCTGGGAAGATTCTGACCCAATACCATAATTTTTGTTCTTGATTTTAACAGACATGATACGTTGTTAACGTTCAATATATTTGCTGGGAATGAATAGGGAAGTTTCTTTTTCTTACTAATTCTTTTCCCCCTTTTTGGGGAGAAGGGTCTGCATTTTTAGATAATTTTTTTAATGTATTTTCTATTATGTACTTGTTTTACTCTTATCTGTTTTAGAATTGCATCTAAAATAATTCGTAATAAAATTATTCAAGAAATGTTTGTTTTTTAAGGTTTATTTTATTTATTATTTATTTATTATTTAAATTTTTATACCGCCCTATCTCCCAAGGGACTCAGGGCGGTAAAGTAAACGTCATTTGTTCAATCAGATGGGTTGTTGAAAATCTAGAAGAGATTTGAATTTGACTGAGTATTTAAAAATTCTGAGAGTGATAGATTGAATGCCTGTCTTTGCTCAAAGAAAGTCTGTGGGAATACTTTTTTGACCTTTGTCAAGATGGATTTTAAGAAATTGTTTTGAAATTTTCAAATTAAATGCTGGAGAAATAAGAAATGGGGACAAGCTTTATTTTAATATAATATAGTACTGATAGAATTAAGTAACCAACAGCAGAGTACTTCCATTTAAACAATTATTGAGTTGCAAAACTACCTTATTTTGGGGATGTGGTGATAAGTCAACCAATTGCCTGATGATGTAAATAATTACATAACTGAATTCTCAATAGATGGTTACTTGTTCAAGAGAGTGAGTGCCCATTGTCCTCTTATGTCTGGGAAGATTCTGACCCAATACCATAATTTTTGTTCTTGATTTTAACAGACATGATACGTTGTTAACGTTCAATATATTTGCTGGGAATGAATAGGGAAGTTTCTTTTTCTTACTAATTCTTTTCCCCCTTTTTGGGGAGAAGGGTCTGCATTTTTAGATAATTTTTTTAATGTATTTTCTATTATGTACTTGTTTTACTCTTATCTGTTTTAGAATTGCATCTAAAATAATTCTTAATAAAATTATTCAAGAAATGTTTGTTTTTTAAGGTTAGTGATCAGATAATTTTATTGATTATTTTATTTGTCAAAGTCAATATCAGATATACCGTGGATATTTATTTCCACTGTCCATCATGGTTTTCATCAATAAAAGGTTTCATGTAACAATTTTAATAAGATAGAGAAAAAGTAGACTAGATTTGTCAGGATCAATCATATCTGTCCCTCCCTACAGCATTCTCTGGCACATTTTGGCTAATATGCCACTAGCGTAACCGACACCCAGTTTTACCCCAAACTTGTTCATACTTTTGTAGGCAAGCTTTGCTTTCTCATCTTGCAGGATAATATGCTATTTCTCACATTTCTCCCAGTTCAGAGGAACACAGCAGAGACACATATGTAGACTTCTTATTAGGCTTGCTTTTTGATGATTATTAGGGACACGGTGGATCGAAAGGTCGACAGTTCAGCAGTTTGAATCCCTAGTGCTACGTAAGGGGGTGAGCTCCCATTACTTGTGCCAGCTTCTGCCAACCTAGCAGTTCGAAAGCATGTAAAAAATGCAAGTAGAAAATAGGGACCACCTTTGGTGGGAAGGTAACAGCATTCTGTGCACCTTTGGCATTGAGTCATGCTGGCCACATGGCCACAGAGACTTCTTCGGACAGCGCTGGCTCTTCGGCTTTGTAATGGAGATGAGCACCGCCCCCTAGAGTCGGAAATGACTAGCACATATGTGCGAGGGGATATGTTTTTTTTTGGGGGGGGGGTGATTGGAACAAAGCAAATGTGCTCTAAGATGTGTAAAAAGTGTAAAATAAACACATTTACAAATAAGTGTAAAATATGTGCTGAATGACAGTTGGTCTGCGGCTTGACAAATTCTCATCCCTACAGACATTCCTTTCTTACCCCTCCTAATAGGCAAAAATTAACCAAGCCCACCAGGCTTTTCTTAGTATCTTTAAACTCAGTCTTGAGCTATTCAGAAAGAAAGCATTCTGATATTAAGAAACGTCGGATTCTGACCTTACGAAATTCCAGTTGGACTTGGCCCATTAAATTTGCTGCATTTCATATGTGTTTTTTTTTAAACACACACACACACATACACAATCTGGTCCATCAACCTATTTGATTGCTTTATTTGCAGAAGACCAGTTATTGACTCAGCCTTTATGCTATTTCTGCTTCTTTTTCATATCCTTGCAGGTACATCATGGTTTTGGGGAGGAGGACCAAGATAGAGGCCAGAGGAAAAATGTTTCTTTGTATCCAGAGCAATCTCTAGGAAAGTAGAGGGATGTCGTCCTCCTCCCCTTTCTCAGTTTTCAGTATCATCCTTTTAGCCCGTTAGTAACTGGCACTCATCGACAAGGAGTTGCTGCAGGGCATTTCTCTTTTTCCTTTGGCTTACATTTCAGTTTGGAGATGCTGAGCTGTGCTGTGCTGTCTCTCCCTTTTGTGCTGATTGCACTCTGAGAGCTGGGGAGAAGGGTTAGAGAAAGGGGGCACTGCTTTAAATAAACCATATTCCAGTTTTGCAACAGCAGCTTCCCACCTTTCAATAGCCTTTGACTTGGCCTAAAGCCAGGGAGTTGAAAAGAATTCTTGCATCGTTGTACAGCACACAGTTACAGAAAGCAATCTGCTTGGCTTGTTGCAGCCACCAGTGTGCAGTATATCAGCTTCAGATTCATTTTGCATTTCTAAACAGAGAATGTAAACCGTAAAGCTTATAAGATGCTCACTTCTCTAGTTATTAAACCATCGTTTCTCATTAATGGCTTCAGTCTCTGTGAAATCATAAATCTTATAGATTAAATAATTCCCATTGCCTGATAGGAGAGGTCATTTAACTGCAAGGCTGAGGTGGTTTTAGTTGTTGGGAAAGTTGTGATGCTACCCCATGACATGCATTGCGATTCCAAGCAACGTGTTTGGGCTACTTTTGCAATAGGCCCGTCATTTGTGAAATAGAAAGTAACCTAGTCCCATAGAAAAGCATTTCCTTAATTGCCTGGCCTACTTCTGATCCTAATTTTACCATGTGACTTAACCATGAGATCAAACCAGTAGTGAGCTATATTTATTTAATCAAATAGCTTATACTGAAAATGGGGGAAGGGGGATTTTTTTCCCCCAGGTTGAAATGCCAGTTTTGGTGTTCCAATCATATATGTTCAGCAACAAATCAACGTATAGATGTATTTTGTTTTTCACACTATTGTTTCATAAACAAGATAAATATAGGAATAAATATAGGCAATTGTAATTATTTGTGACAATCACATTTTCTGCATTTCTCAACAAACTAATCTTTAAAAAGAAACAGGCTGGCATTGTTGAAGTTATAATAGAGGTATATATATATATATATATATATATATATAAATATATATATATATATATTTCAGATAGGAAAACAAGCCTCAAGACCAATCTTTTAAATGATGGAAACACCTGGGTAAACACAGAGTCCTTTTCAATGTTGGTTTGTTATTATTCCATACAGTGGATATTTTCAAGAAAAGACATTTGTCTGGAATGGTATAGGACCGTGATGGCGAACCTATGGCACGCGTGCCACAGCTGGCATGCAGAGCCCTCTCTGAAGGCATGTGAGCCGTCACTTAGCTCAGCTGCACTGCACATGCACATGCGCCTCCCACCAGCCAGCTGATTTTTGGGTCTCTGCCATGCATGCTCAGGGTACATGCGGGAGACACATGCGCGGGGAGCGGGAGTGAGCATGGGCAGCTGCAGGGAGGACTACTACACCCAAAACAGGACTCAGGGGTGCGCAGGGGGGGCTGTCACGCATGCATTGCATTATGGGTACCAGCACGCAATGACAAAAGCTATCCACTGGTGTAGGGTCTCCTGCTTGAGCAGAGTTTGGATTAGAAGACCTCCGAAGTCTTTTCTAACACTATTATTCTATGTTCTATTTTCCCTAAGCCCATTCCACCAGACCCATTCCACCAGGCACATATCTGGAATCCCTGAGCTAGGAGCCAAAACTTACTTACTTACTTACTTACTTACTTACTTATTTACTTACTTACTTACTTCACTTACTTTCTTACTTTATTTGTCAATCAAACTTCTACCTTGTCCATCTGATCAAAGATTACCCTAGGCGGTTTACAGATATTGAATAAAATATAGCTAGGAACCAAAACTTACTTACTTACTTACTTTATCAATCAAACGTTTACCTTGTGCATCTCACCAAAGATTACTCTAGTGGCTTACAGACATTAGATAAAATGCAATATAAAATATTAAATAAAGATCTTAAATTTAAAAATGTAATTAAAATAAAACTAAAGCAGAATGGGGAGGGAGGAAGCAAAATGTGCACAAGGAGGAGCTGGGGTGTATGCTACTCAATTAGCCACTTCCAATGTGCAACAACCCCATTGGGGCCCCACACTAGTTGGCATAGCCATGTCTTCAATGCCTTTTGGAAGGCTAAAAAAGTAGGAGCAGATCTTACCCCTGGGGCCAAGAGGTTCCAGAGGATGGGAGACATGGCAGAAAAGGCTCTTCTTCTGCTAGCCAAAATTCCTTGACTGATGTGATCCATAGCATGCCCCTTCTGCTGGTGGACTAATCCCATAAGAATGAGCAGGATTCTCAGATACCCTGGATTCATACCATGAAGGGCTTCAAAGTTGATCACCAACATTTTGAATTGGACTCAGAAGCAAATGGCAGCCAGTGCAGCTTGTGGAATAGGAGTGTAACATGGGACAGTCTAGGACAGGGATGTCAAACTTGATTTCATTGATTTCATCAGGATTGTGTTGGACCTCGGGGTCCAGGGTGGGTGTGGGCAGGATGAGTATGGCCAGCTTGATGTGTTTATTTATTTATTTATTATTTAGATTTTTATACCGCCCTTCTCCCGAAGGACTCAGGGCGGTGTACAGCCAGATTAAAAAACAGTACAATATACAAATTAAAACAAAAATTAAAATAACATATTCTATAAATGGCCGAAACCATCAAATTTGGCCCATAAAGTTCATAAAATACCCGAATTAAAATTATTAAAATTCAAAAGTTTAAAAAATTAAGCCAGTCCCGCTTGGATAAACAAGTGCATTTTCAATTCACGGCGAAAGGTCTGAAGGTCAGGTAGTTGACGCAAACCAGGAGGAAGTTCGTTACAGAGGGTAGGTGCTCCAACAGAGAAGGCCCTTCCCCTGGGGGCCGCCAGCCGACATTGCTTGGCGGACGGCACCCTGAGAAGACCCTCTCTGTGTGAGCGTACGGGTCGGTGGGAGGCATAAGGTAACAGCAGGTGGTCCCGTAAGTACCCAGGCCCTAAGCCATGGAGTGCTTTAAAGGTGGTAACCAACACCTTGAAGCACACCCGAAAGACCACAGGTAGCCAGTGCAGACTGCGCAGGAGCGGTGTTAGGTGGGAGCAGTATGAGGCTCCCTCAATCAGCTGCATTCTGAACTAACTGAAGCCTCCGAGTGCACTTCAGGGGTAGCCCCATGTAGAGAGCATTGCAATAATCCAGACGAGAAGTGACAAGAGCGTGAGTGACCGTGCATAAGGCATCCCGGTCAAGGAAGGGGCGCAACTGGAGAACCAGGCAGACCTGGTAAAAAGCACTCCTGGAGACGGCCGCCAAATGGTCTTCAAACGACAGCTGTCCATCCAGGAGAACGCCCAAGTTGCACACCCTTTCTGTTGGGGCCAATGACTCACCCCCAACAGTCAGCTGCGGTTGCAGCTGACTGTACCGGGGTGCCGGCATCCACAGCCACTCCGTCTTGGAGGGATTGAGCTTGAGTCTGTTTCTCCCCATCCAGACCCATACGGCTTCCAGGCACCGGGATAGCACTTCGACAGCTTCGTTGAGGTGGCCCGGGGTGGAAAAGTACAGCTGCGTATCGTCAGCGTACAGCTGGTAACTCACCCCAAAGCCACTGATGACCTTACCCAACGGCTTCATATAGATGTTGAACAGGAGAGGCGAGAGAATCGACCCCTGAGACACCCCTCGCAGTCGATCTCTGCCCTCCTGTCAACACCGTCTGCAACCGGTCAGAGAGATAGGAGGAGAACCACCGATAAACGGTGCCTCCCACTCCCAAACTCTCCAACCGGTGCAGCAGGATACCATGGTTGATGGTATCAAAAGCCGCTGGGTGCCTGTGGTGGGCTGGCCACTTTGCCAGCCAAAACAGGCCCCCAAGCTCCATTTTCTGTTGCCACAGCTTTCTACAACCCTCCACCAGTGAAAACGGAGCTCGGGAGGGCCACCGCAGCCCTCCTGAGCTCCATTTTCACTGGCAGAGGCACCATGGACTGGTCCTTCGCTGTTTCCAAGGTGGTCCTGCAGGCCAGATCTAAGAACCCCATGCACCAGGTCCAGCCTCCAGGCCTTAAGTTTGACACCCCTGCTCTAGGAGCCCCAAGAATTGCCTGCATAGCTGCATTAGATTGAAGCTTCTGGATATTCTTCCAGGGTAGTGTTCACTGTTAATTCCATTGCAGATTGATCTAACCTCTTTATCCCATTACATCAGTCCATCCCACTTGGTTAGGCAAGGAAGGTACGCTGTAGACCCCGTCAGCAAATGGTAGCGTTCCAGAAGAGAGTCTTCTCTGCTATTGCCTCTAGAGGGGAGCAGGCCCCAGTCCTTATCTTTCAGAAAAATGTGAAAACGTGGGGCATGCAGAGGAGCACACAGGCAGAATCCACCCAGTTTTGGGCAGTTATAATTTTTTTATAAATAAATAAATAAATTTGAAAGGGCATTATTTTCATATAAATATAGTAGGGAGTCCAATGATGGATATGACAGGAGAAGGAGGAGGAAGAAGAAGAAGAGGAAGAGAAAAGAAGAAGGAGAAGGAGAAGGAGAAGGAGAAGGAGGAGAAGGAGAAGGAGAAGGAGAAGAAGAAGAAGAAGAAGAAGAAGAAGAAGAAGAAGAAGAAGAAGAAGAAGAAGAAGAAGAAGAAGAAGAAGAAGAAGAAGAAGAAGAAGGAGAAGGAGAAGGAGAAAGGAGGAGGAGGAGGAGAAAGAAGGAAGAGGAGGAGGAGGAGGGGAAGAAGGAGAAGGAGAAGGAGAAGAAAATGGAGAAAAGAGGAAGAGAAGGAAAGCTGGAGGAATAATAAAGGAAACAATAGTTGTGGGTGTAGAACAGGAGTGATGTAAACCCTAATTAAAGTATTGAGATAATGAGAGAAAAAGAAGAAAAAAACAGAAGCCTGCCCAGGTGAAAGGAAATGAAGAGGGTAAGTGAGATGAAGGGATAAAGGAAGAAAGCAAGCTGCAAATCCTAAAAGGACTACTTAAAACCCAGTGGTACAATTGGATAGAGGAAAAAATACCTTGCTTTCTATTACTTAGTATTAGATTATTGGATTTCATGATTGCCACCTATTATTTAAAAAACATCAGGCTTCATGCTTCGTTTTACAGACTGATACACAACTCAGATATAGTTTATTGATCCATCACAAGTCTTTTCTCTGTGCTGAATAACATACTTCTGCTAAGGAAGAGAAAATTTGCCTTTTTATACTAAGAGTGATCTATCATATACCATACTACGAGGCACTCTTTCAGTCTGAGTAGTCTTTAGTGCAGCACTCCTGAGATTTATAGGCTGTGACTTGTTTCCTGAATTTTGAACAAATATTTATATGGAGCTGGTTGAAGAATACAGATTTTTAAAAAGTGGGAGAGAGCTTAGCCCTTCTGGGAAATACAAAGTAAAACTTAAGCTGTGTGGAAAATGAGGTGGCTGCAGGTGGCTGTTCGCCTTGTGTGCTCTCAGAAAAGCTGATTAGCCTTGGGAGGAATTTAATGCAATTGCAAATTTGGTAGCCACAGATGTCTTAGCTTTGTAAGAATTTGTCAGTTCAAGAAGTAATCCTACTGCTGTAGCTATGCAATAAACAAAAGTTATATACCAAGATAAAAACCATTTGCTTATACTGTAGGAACAAAACTATCTGTTCCGGTTATCATTACTGCATCAAACTTATCACTTCTTAAAAGATTGAAAAGAAAATCTGAAAATCACACCTAACTGAGCATGGATACATAACCGTGCGCACACGCATACGCGCGTACGCACGCACACACACACACACACACTGTTCACACTTTTTGAGAATAAATGAGAACTCTAACCAATTTCTGGGCTGCAAGCCCAAGAGGAAAAAAAAAAAGCCAGTTCATAATGTCTCTTTGGTGTGAGAACTAGATAAAGATTTTTATAAAATATGGTGTTCAAAGTTCATAGTACATTATTACAGCAAGTTCTGTGACAATTAAGATCTGCCAGAAAAGTTCCATGATAGTAGCTACTCTTTTAAAGAGCTTACTTATTCAGTCAATCTCAGAAATATAGCAGGGCCGAGGAACATAGAAACATTGAAAATAGCAGAAAAAGACCCAGTGGTCCATTGAATCTGTCTGAGTTTTTATGTTTGCTTGTTTTTGTTTTCTTTCTTTATTATTTTTAATTGTTATTTTTTGCTCATTGCATAGTCAACCAGACGTGCAGACTTGATTTGGCATTTTTATCCACCTATAAAATCCTTCACAAGGACCTAAAATAGGCAGATGTTGATGGTTTATGGTGTTAGACATATCGTCACAGTAAAGCTGTCATTTGCAATTGACTAATGGTGAATTTTTCAATGTTGATGGTGTTCAAGTGGTGCTCCGGTTATTTTGGGATTGCATGCAAGACACCTATTACTATTACTATCTTTGCTTTCTTTTACCAACATTGTTCTATTCCTATTTGCAGGTCTTTGTATTTTGATTATGTTTTATTTTATTAATTTATTTATATATATATATATATATATATATATATATATATATATATATATATATATATATATATATATATATATATATATATGTATGTATATGTATATATATGTATATAGATATATATAGATATATGTAGGTCTTTGGTTATAGATATATGTAGGTCTATTATATATATATATATATATATATATATATATATATATATATATATATATATATATATATATGTATGTATGTATGTATGTATGTATGTATATGTATATATGTTTTCTGAGGTTTTCACGGGTTGTTTGTATGTAGGTCTTTGGTTGTTGGGTTTCTCCGTGTAAAATTGGAAGTGTCTTGGCGGCGTTTGACGAATTCTCATTCGTCATCTTCAGGCTTCAGCTTTGTGCTTCTGGGAGCAAAAGAAGCACGAAGCTGAAGCCTGAAGATGACGAATGAGACTTCGTCGAAACGTCGCCAAGACACTTCCAATTTTACACGGGAGAAAACCCGAACAACCAAAGACCTATATATATATATATATATATAGAATAGAATAGAATAGAATAGAATTTTTATTGGCCAAGTGTGATTGGACACACAAGGAATTTGTCTTGGTGCATATGCTCTCAGTGTACATAAAAGAAAAGATACGTTCATCAAGGTACAACATTTACAACACAACTGATGGTCAATATATCAATACAAATCATAAGGATTGCCAGCAACAAGTTATAGTCATACAGTCATAAGTGGAAAGAGATTGGTGATGTGAACTATGAGACGATTAATAGTAGTGCAAACTATTCAGTAAATAGTTTGACAGTGTTGATGGAATTATTTGTTTAGCAGAGTGATGGCCTTCGGGAAAAAACTGTTCTTGTGTCTAGTTGTTCTGGTGTGCAGTGCTCTATAGCGTCGTTTTGAGGGTTGAAAATGTCTAGGATGCGAGGGGTCTGTAAATATTTTCACGACCCTCTTCTTGATTCGTGCAGTATACAGGTCCTCAATGGAAGGCAGGTTGGTAGCAATTATTTTTTCTGCAGTTCTAATTATCCTCTGAAGTCTGTGTTTTTCTTGTTGGGTTGCAGAACCGAACCAGACAGTTATAGAGGTGCAAATGACAGACTCAATAATTCCTCTGTAGAACTGAATCAGCAGCTCCTTGGGCAGTTTGAGCTTACTGAGTTGGTGCAGAAAGAACATTCTTTGTTGTCCTTTTTTAATTATGTTTTTGATGTTAGCTGTCCATTTTAGATCTTGCGATATGATAGAACCTAGAAATTTGAAGATTTCTACTGTTGATACTGTGTTGTCTAGTATTGTGAGAGGTGGAAGTATGGAAGGGTTTCTCCTAAAGTCTACCACAATTTCTACGGTTTTGAGTGTGTTTAGTTCCAGATTGTTTTGGTTGTACCACAAGGCTAGTCGTTCAACCTCTCGTCTATATGCGGATTCGTCATTTTCTCGAATGAGACCAATCACTGTTGTGTCATCTGCAAACTTCAGTAGCTTAACAGATGGATCATTGGAGATGCAATCATTGGTATACAGAGAGAAGAGAAGTGGGGAGAGAACACAGCCTTGGGGGCCCCCTGTGCTAATTGTACAGGTATTTGATGTGATCTTGCTTAGCTTCACCTGCTGCTTCCTATTTGTTAGGAAGCTTGTGATCCACTTACAAGTCTGTTCCGGTACCTGTAGCTGGTTTAGCTTAGTTAGAAGAATGTCTGGAATGATGGTATTGAATGATGAACTAAAGTCTACAAAAAGGACCCTTGCATAGGTCTTTGGAGACTCAAGATGTTGTAGGATGTAGTGCAAAGCCATATTAATAGCATCATCTGTTGATCTATTTGCTCGGTATGCAAATTGCAAGGGGTCTAACAGCGGATCCTTGATGGTTTTCAAGTAGGAAAGCACTAGCCTTTCAAAGGTTTTCATGACTACAGATGTTAAAGCAACTGGTCTGTAGTCATTCAGTTCCTTGATGGTGGGCTTCTTCGGCACTGGGATGATGGTAGAGCATTTGAAGCAAGAAGGAACATAACACATCTCTAGTGATTTATTGAAAATATGGGTGAAGATGGGGGCCAATTGGTCAGCACAGACTTTTAAGCAAGAAGGAGTTATCTTGTCTGGGCCTGGAGCTTTTCCTGGCTTTTGTCTGTGAAATAGGTCCTGCACTTCCTTTTCTGTGATCACTAGGGGTTGTGAACCCAATGAAATGGGGTCAGTTGTAGGAGGCTTGGCTGTTGTTGGTGTGTCTGAGATGGGGGTTGTGGAGATAGGTGGCTGTAGTTTCCTTTCAAACCTGCAGTAAAACTCATTCAGGTCATCTGCCAGTTGTTGATTACCTTCAGCCTGGGAAGGAGGTTTGCCATAGCCGGTGATATTTTTAAGAGTTTTCCACATGTTTGCTGGTTCATTTGCTGAAAACTGATTCTTTAGCTTTTCAGAATAACTTCTTTTTGGTGCTCTGATCTCCCTTGTTAGTGCATTTCTGGCCTGATTGTACAGCATTTTATCACCTTTTCTGTAGGCTTCCTCTTTGGAATGTTGTAGCTGCTTAAGTTTAGGTGTAAACCAAGGTTTGTTGTTACTGTATATTCATAAGTTCCTTGTAGGTACACATAGGTCTTCACAGAAGCTGACATATGATATTACGTATCTGTGAGTTCATCCAGGTCTGCAGAGGTATCTTTAAAAAATATTCCAATCAGTGCAGTCAAAACATGCCTGTAGCTTTAATTTTGATTCCTCCGTCCAGGTCTTCACTGATTTAATTATTGGTTTGTGGCTTTAAGTCTTTGCCTGTAAGCAGGTACAAGGTGAATCATGCAATGATCAGAGTGTCCTACAGCTGCACGTGGTAAAGACCGATAAGCATCTTTTAGTGTTGTGTAGCAATGGTCTAGAGTATTCTTGCCTCTGGTGGGACAATTGACATGCTGAAAGTATTTTGGTAGCTCTTTCCTTAAGTTTGCCTTGTTTAGATCTCCCAAAACAATGGCCAGTGAATCAGGGTGTTTGGCTTCAGCCTCCATGATTTGGTCAGCTAGAGTTCGTAATGCCTTGTTTACACAGGCTTGTGGTGGGACATAAACAGCAATTAGAAGAAATGAGGAAAATTCACGAGGCGAATAGTAAGGTTTGCAGTTGATAATTAAAGTCTCTAAATTGTTGTCACAGAATTTGTAAATTATTTTAAAATCTTGACACCAGTTTCTATTAATATATAGACATAAGTCTCCTCCTTTCTTTTTACCAGATGTTTCTGGGATCCTGTCTGATTGTTCAATCTGAAACCCTGGAATGTTCAGGCTGCTATTTTCAATTGATTCATTTAACCAGGTTTCAGAGAAGCATAGGACTGCTGAATTGCGAAAATCAGAATAGTATTTGTTTAAGAGGAGTATTTCATCCATCTTATTTGCAAGTGAGCGTATATTTGTTAGGAAAATTGAAGGCAGAGGAGTTTTAATGCAATTTCTTAGCCTGATTAAGATCCCAGATCGTTTACCTCTCTTCTTTCTCTTCCGTCATTTGGTTTTTTTAGTAGTCCATGGCTCTGTGGGAATTGCCTCCTCCTGTGTTAGAATCTCCTCCGTGTTTGTAAAGACAGGTGGGGGTGAGATCAAAGAAAGCTGCTCCTTAAAGAAATGATCCTTAATTTTTAGCAGATGGTCTCGTGAGTAGGAAATCCGTAGTGAGTCACAGAGAACAATTAGAAATAAAGAAACAATTAGAGAGCATTTCACCGAGGCAGCCTTCGTCGGTGCCATCTTAGGTAATATATATAAATATATATATATATATATATATATATATATATATATATATATATATATATATATATATATATATATATATATATATATATATATATTTTCTGAGGTTTTCACGGGTGTTTGTATGTAGGTCTTTGGTTGTTGGGTTTTCTCCGTGTAAAATTGGAAGTGTCTTGGCGGCGTTTGACAAAGTCTCATTCGTCATCTTCAGGCTTTGGCCGTGCTCCCAGAAGCACGGCTAAAGCCTGAAGATGACGAATGAGACTTCGTGGCTGTCGCCAAGATACTCAATTTTACGAGAAAAATAACTATATATATATATATATATATATATATATATATATATATATATATATATATATATATGTGTGTGTGTGTGTGTGTGTGTGTGTGTGTGTGTGTGTGTGTGTGTGTGAGATGACAGACATGTGTTTAAACATCCCAGGCATGTTTAAACTCATTTACTGATGATTAATCCACTACTTCACTAGAAGTTAGTTTCAGGCTTCCACTACACTTTCTGTAAATACTTTCTAACATTACTTTTGAACATCCCTTCTGTCAGTTTGAGGTAATGCCCCTGTGTTCTTGATTTTTGTTTAGTATTGAAAATACTGCCTTCTAGAACTTATTTACAATGTATCAAATCAATAATGGAAAGCTGTAAATGTTAAAGATCTACACCAGTTTTTCTCAACTTCAGCAAAATTAAGATTGAGAATGCTGGGGAACTCTGGGAGTTCCTCAACATAAAAATACCCACCTTCAACAACAAGACACTAACAGAGAATGAGCAAGGCAAAATGCATGACTTGCACAATGTAATATTTTTGCTGAAGTTGGTGCATGGCCAAAGTCTGCCCTCAGTGTTATGCATTCCTATTCCCTAGAGAAACCATCAATTTCTGCTGTATGAAGGAGAAGTTAGGATAGGCAATTTGCCACCCCTACCTAATTAACTCCTTAATTTACAAAACAATGATGAATCTACTGCAAACAAATTCAGGACGAACATCCAACAATATAACTCCCTCTTCCAAATGACCTCCTTTGGTGCTAATGAAGAATGGTTGAAATCCTTCTTGATTATTCAAGAGCAAATCCATCATTACCTTGGATGTTTAACTTCAAACTCCCAGGCAGCAAGCCAAATTTATTCAAATCTACTTCATGGATCCTCAAAACAGCATAAAATTGAAACGGAGTATACTCCATGATAATTGAACTAAACATGAGCTTGTTGAATTATTGGGAAAACTACTTTGACAACAAATGATTGGCCAGATTTAATTGCAAGAGTATTCAACTTGAAGAGAAAGTTTTTCATAAAGAAACTCACTGGAACATATCATATTATTTGGTAAATCTTTCCTTACATGCTAAGTGTGAGGGGTCTGCCTTATTTGCACTGTCTGCTGTGGCTTGCAATCTTTGTAAGGATTCAAGCCAAGGCCACAAGATCATAATACATTTGTGCAAACCAAAACGAATGAAGATCATTTGAAGAAGGCCCATCTTCAATGAAGATCCAGAGCTGAATAAATTGGCATTGAAGCACATGATCCATGGTTCCTACTGCACCAGAAGTTACTGGAAAATACATATACTGTACATACAATAAGAAGTACCCAAAAGCCATTAAATGAGCATGCAAGGTGTGGTGATGATTCATATCCTATCTACAGCAGACTGTCTTCAGAAATTGGAAGATTTGAAAGGCATCATGCAGAATGACAGAGTCAAAATACAACTTCTCAATGGTAGTGCCCTATAATGCACAACTATTGAAGGTGTTCAATTGTTTTCTCAATGTAGAAATATGCTCATCTGTCAAATCTATCAAATATGCCATCAAGAATAGCATAAAGTGGAGTGATCAGGCAATTTTTGCACTGAGCGGTGAAGATGAAGTCACACAGTACTTGACAGGCAGATCTATCGGGCCCTCTGAAACTGTTGCATCAATACTTGGATTTCAAATTCATGAGAGGGAACCAGCCATTGTTCACCTTCAAGTGCCCCTTCCACAACAGAATGAGGTATTCTTTCAAGATAACGTTGCTGTGCAACGGAATCATGATATGGTAAGAACCACTTTAACAGAATTAATGAACCTTTGCAAACATGATCCATTTGCAAAAAAAACCCCACTATGTGTTTGTACTATGTGGGTATTCCAAGATACTAAAATTGGAGTAATAAGAGGTGGGAAAGAAGGAAGATTGAGAAAAGAGTGGAGGAGTTCTCTGGAATTTTTGCAACTAATGTTCTGAGTTAAGTGTATATCATTAAGAAGTGGTGTGATCTCTACTACTTGAGACTGCTTGTTCGTCACATAAATGAGTCAGTGTCTTTTAAATTATTAAGACACATAATGGACACCTCCTTCCATTATTGAAGAATATCTGCAGAGAGAGAGAGAATTATTGCAAACTGATGATCATTGGCAATGAAGTTTGAAAGACACAGAAAGAAGAATCCCCAGAGCAATGAGAGATTTGTTTGTCATCTTGCTAACAAACACTGAAAACAACAAATCAACAAACAAACAGCAATTGTGAAACCAGTTCAAGAAGGAAATGTCTGAAGATTTCCTTCAAATCAAGAGAAGAACTACCAATGATCCTAGTACGAGCAATAGGAGACAACATAAACAGATTCTTCTGCATTTCCAAGAAAAACCTGAGAAATTTGGAAAAGCACTTGAGGAATATAACCTGTCAAAACTAACAAATGGTACAATTAATCAAACTAGTGCCAATCAGGAATTATTGCATGAACTGCAATACAACAGAGACAAATAGCAGGAATTTATACTACACCATGAGCCCCTGTTGAAAAATGAGCAAAGAATAGTGTATGACTATGTGTGTAAGTGCCTAAAAATCAATCTTTCTTCAATAATTTTAACTGATCCACCAGGAGAAACAGAAAAGACTTTGTTACCAACGAAGTTAGGCAAGATATTTCTGGTATTGCAACAACATTGATGCCTAATGGTAAAGACAGCACAACCAGATTCAAGATACTTCTCAAAATGAATGAAAATGTTCTGCGTAACATAAAAAAAACCTGTCCAATAGTCCAAATTTGGTCTGACACATGAAGCTTATAGAGTTCAATAAGGACTTTATGATGGTCATCCTGTTTTTCTTTTTAGATAAGGAAATATCTCTGCAAGGATGACCCAATGGATTATGTTTAGTTTAAAGATAAAAAGGTAACTGGAATTACGTTCACTTCAGTCTAGATTTTAACAGGAAATAATCGGTCACTGCTAAGGATGCCTTAGTTCTTAGGGAAGTCAGATGACAGATTGGACATTATCTTTCAGGATTGAAGAAATTTATTTAACCTCAAATTAGGAAATCTAAGATCAAATCTCTTTTTTTTCCTTTGAAGAGTTATGTTTGTCATCTGTAGAATGAGAAGAACTGAAAAAGGTGGATCAAGGAATGTTAACAGGGTACAAGAATTGTCACTCAAAGAATAGTAACATAAAACATCTTGTAATTAAATTCCAAAGTGAATGCTAGCAGAAAGAGTGGGGTTTAGAAAGTGTGAACTGAAGGAACAATCTGAGAGTAGGTTATAAATTTAGCCCAAGCAAATTCTTTTATTCTCAGAAAAACTGGTTCAGGAATACATAGGATCAGCAGTTTACTAGTTCTTTGTAAAATATAAGATACTAAAACTGTGTTGCTGTAAGGGAATACACTAAAGAAATTAATCTAAATTTGGAATTTCTTAAGGAAGTTTGTTTACAACCCATTTTAAGTTACTCAACATAAGATCTTTCTATTTGTTGCTGAAATCTGAAAGTAATAAATGTATTGTTCATATCTCCGCCATGTTTTACTTTGTACATTTTGAGATAGATAGATTATTTTCCTCATTATTGTCTGTCCACTGCAGGATGAAGGCCTCTTCCCCATGTTTCCAACCAATATAGTCCTGGGCTTTCTTTTGCCAATTGGGTCCGCAGTACTTGCTGATGCTGTAGATCCATCTTGTTTAAAGTCTCTTTGATGGACACTTTTTATCAACTGAGATCCATTTTATGACTGTCTTGGTCCACCCACCATCAGTTCTTCTTGCTATGTGACCAGCTCACTTCATTTGTTTTACTCTCTTGATAATATCATATACATTCGTTTAGTCTCTAATCCATGTGCAGGTCTTCCTATCTTGTCTTGTAATGCTGAGCATGTATCTTTCTATAGCTATTTGCACTACTCCTAGTTTTTGTATCGATTGTAGCACACACTGATAGAAAACTTTTCTCTCCAGGTATAGGGGAAGGTTGTTCTTGAAAATTATGCTTAGCTTGCTGAATGCCTACTGACCACATTTAACATGCCATTCAATTTCCTTTATTGTATCACCTTCCATTGAGATCCATTGGTCAAGATATATGTAGTGGTCTCCTACATCTAGTTCTTCTCCAGATATATTTTTTTCTTTCTTTGGTGAATTTATTAAACGTAACCTGGCTCTTTTTCAGATTTGTTTTTAAGCCAAATGGTTCTCCTGCTTTGTGCAGTTCTTTTATGTGTCTTTGTAGCTCTTCTGGGTCTTGTAAGAAGAGAACAATATCATTTGCATCATCTGCAAATCTTAAGTGATTTAAATAGGTGCCATTGATTTTTATTCCATCTTTTGCCCAGTCTAGTTTGTGAAATACACACACACACACACATCCCTCCATCCCTCCCTTGGGGTCAAACTTTGATTTTGAGAAATAAAAGAAAAAATGGAAATCCATAGAGAATGTACATAAAATCAGGATGCAAGGAAATTATCCTCAAACATATGCATTTTCTAAGGAGAAATGTAGACCAATTGTGAAGCTGATTTTGAAATTACTACTACTCAGTAATTGATACATTTGCATCCATGTTATCCTGTTATCCTAAAATTGCTATTCTTTATATTACCCACAACATTCAGTTTAAGCACTATTATTTATTTTCAATAAATTAAATACATTTAATGCTGACAGTCCTTTGTTTTCTTAGTAGAACAACTCATTACCGGCTACTTCTGCTGCTTCGGTATTGTTCCTTGCCATATAAGGCATTGATTCTTCTTTCTCCTCTTTACCAATCGATATAACATTTCATTAAATTTTCTTTCCTTTGAATCATTAGTTCCTTTGAAACTATAAACTAATCCAGAAAAATTCAGCAAACAAAATAAAACATCTAATTAGGATCATACTATAGTTAGATTGCTGTTGGCAGTGTCTAGCACCTCCTAGAATAAATCTTCATATCTCCTTTGTTAATGGAGCCAAAAACAAATTGATTACAAGGTCTTTTAATTTGCAGGACACTAGTATTGGTAGATGTGATGATTTCAGGAAAACTTGTCAACGATTCTTTTTCACAAATGGCTACCAATTTATAGGATCGGGCAGGATGTGTCACACGCAGGTCACACTCACCCCAGCTCCACAAATGGGAAAAACATCATGAAATATCACATGACAGCAACGTGATGTGGTGAGTTTGACACCTATGATCTAGAACAATACAATCCTATTGATTCAGTCAATGAGCAGCAAAAATTATCTATAACAGATTGCGGTTAACTGTAGAGATGACTATTTTGGACTACATTAAAAAAAACTATAAAACCCATTGTTTTCTCTGCATTGGTTTGAGAATTTTGGATGACTAATCAAAAAATTTTCTTCTTGAATCTTACTGCACTGTTTCTTTTAAAAAATTTAAATTACTATTAAATTTATGAAATTGGGAAAGATTCCTAATCCTGATGATTCCTAATCCAGTTGAATAGTATAAAACATATGGGATTTATTATACATTTTAATCTGAGGTCTGCTGTGACACTTTTAATTAGATATTCCTGAATTGCAAATATTATCGTTATTTCTAAACTGGAAAAGGCTTTTATTACTGTACTACATGTACAGATGTTTTCTTGATTAAATATGGATTTTAAGGTTACCGATACTTTGGTGCAGAGAGTATAAAATACTGCACCCAGCTAAGGCTGGATTTATATAGGTCACCAGCTTCCATTTTTAACTGATGTTCTTATTTTATTCAAAACAGACAAAACTAACAATTATAAATTATTTGAATGTTGATGATTTTGTTGACAAGTTCTCCTGACATTTTTAAAGCAGGTTTTCTTTAAATTTATTGGAGCCTTGTCAAAGCTTTATATTTAGAATTGGTATGATTTATTTAACTCCTAAATCATGAGTAATTATTATTGCTTATTTTGTGCTTGTTTAAATTTATAATGTGATACATTTCTCTGATGTATCTGTTTTTTTCACCGTTACTTTTTAATTTGGCTTTAGAACTCTTTATTTACATAACTAGAATTTGTGAAAATACCAATTGAATTATGTATTTATTTATATTTTGCCTTTGTTATTTCTATAAATAAGTCAAGACTGCAAGCATGCCTAATGCTCTTTCCTCCCATTTTCCCCACAACAACCATCCACTGAAGTGGGTTAGGCTGAGGGAGAGCAACTGGACCCAAGTAGGGTTAGAGTAGACCATAGAAACAATACTATCCTTGGATCCTATGAACAATGTTATTAAACAAAAGTTTTCACATACTGTGAAGACCGAAAGTGGATTTGAAAAAGCAGCTGTGATGCAGCATTTTATACATTATATACTTCACTTTCTATTTAAACAAAAACTAGGAACCACAAAAAAGTTTATTGGTTGTGGTTGTTGTTTTTTGCAAAACATTGACGTTTGGAATCATAAGAATTATGCCAGTGTCTTGACAGTATCTACAAAATATGAATTATATATGAATTATAACATATATCACAGAAATAGGAATATTATGGTTGATAAAGGAAATATGGTTGCTTACTGGAATGCCACTTCTACAGTCTGTGGATGTTTCTGATTAAGTACACATAAATTCCATCATACCACTGATAATAGTATTTTTTTCCTTTCCTTTCCTTTCCTTTCCTTTCCTTTCCTTTCCTTTCCTTTCCTTTCCTTTCCTTTTTTTTTTTTTTTTTTTGGTCTTTCAAGCAGTTCTGAATCCTGGCAACCACTTGGACAAATCCATACAGTTTTCTTGGCAATGCTTTTCAGAAGTAGTTTGCCATTGCTTTCTTCCTAGGGATGAGTGAGAGGAACTGGCCCAAGATCACTCAGCTAGCTTTGTGCCTAAGGCATGGCTAACATTCACAATCTTCCAGTTTCTATCACAGTGCCTTAACTACCACACTAAACTGGCCTCACAACAATAATATATGTAGCATATACTGTAAATGTCCTTCATGATGGACACAAACATGCCATAGAAAGCAATTTATATTTGGGAAACATGCACACCACAAATAATGTATGCATATTTGTCTTCTTCAGGTTGTGTCAAATAGTTGAAAAGAGTGTTTCCCAGTGTGCATTGGAAGGGGCAAATTACAATCAGATAGGTCTTTTGCAGGGCTATGCAGCTGCTACAAACATACCTGGATGTTTCTCTGTGGGTGCACATTCAGAGAGTTTCATTTTGATTTGATGCGCGCAAAGACAGTTTTCAAAGTAGCCAATCAAAGCCTTGTAAAAAACACATCTTTATTAATGGTTAGAAGGAAGAGGTCAAATATGGGGCTCCCTTGAAGAGCACCCGGAGGCTCCAGTTAGTCCAGAATGCGGCCGCGCGGGTGATAGAGGGAGCACCGCGCTGCTCCCATATAACACCCATCCTGTGCGGCCTACACTGGCTACCGGTAGTCTTCCGGGTGCAATTCAAGGTTTTGGTTACCACCTTTAAAGCGCTCCATGGCTTAGGACTGGGATACCTTCGAGACTGCCTTCTGCCGCCGATTGCCTCCCAACAACCTGTGCGCTCCCACAGAGTGGGCCTCCACAGGGTGCCGTCGACCAAACAATGTAGGTTGACGACCCCCAGGAGGAGGGCCTTCTCTGTGGCGGCACCAGCCCTGTGGAACGAGCTTCTTCCGGGATTACCACAACTCCCCGACCTCCGGACCTTCAGACGTGAACTGAAGACTCTATTATTTCAGCGTGCTGGACTAGCCTAAGAATAAAATGTTTTAGCAAAATTTTAATGGGGTTTTTACTGGTTTTTACTGTTTTAGTGATCAGGCCATGATAATATTTAGTCTTAACTGGGTTTTAATGCTTATTTATTATATTGTTTTAATATGCCTGTGAACCGCCCTGAGTCCTACGGGAGATGGTGCGGTATATAAGTATGATTAATAAATAAATAAATAAATAAATAAATAAATATGAGCTAAAATATGACTATACAAAACTTGTTATGTTACATTACATTATTTTATGCATACAATTTCAGAGTTTAGAATCCTGATTATTATTGGGTATATCAGCTCATCTTTTTGCCTCAAGTTAAGAATTATCTGATCCTGCTGAAATCCTAATACACGGCAAGTATTAGGATTTCTATTAGGATCAGCTTTGGTTCCTATACTCAATGCTGAAAGATAAGTAGAGTTGTAGATCTCTCTTTATACCCAATAAAAGCTTTCAGAATAGAATAGAATAGAATAGAATAGAATTTTTTATTGGCCAAGTGTGATTGGACACACAAGGAATTTGTCTTGGTGCATATGCTCTCAGTGTATATAAAAGAAAAGATACCTTCATCAAGGTACAATATTTACAACACAAATGATGGTCAATATATCAATATAAATCGTAAGGATTACCAGCAACATTTCTGAAGCTCAAATATATTCGTTTGGATTAACTCTACTATCAAGAAGGTGTTTTAAAAACTCATGAAGATTTTCTAAAAAATAATTTAATTTACCTCATAGTTCTTTTTTTTTCAAAATACTGGAGGTAAATATTTGTAATTTAATTTATTTGGCCTGAAGGACCTCAATTATGAGAGGTTCTGAAAGAAATATATGGAGTTCTGATCTGGCAAGCCAATTTTGTGGAAAGCTTATGGAATTTTATGGGATTGATAGTTGTTATTTATCTGACCTTTGGAAGGTCAAGTTGAATGTCATGTTCTGGTAAATTAAACTAATTTTCCATGATTTCTACAAAATAAAGTTAATAAAAAGTTGTCTTCTGGATGCCACAGATATGATCTAATAATTTTTTTTTTTACAATCACCTGCTACTTCAGATTTAATTGAGAAGCTGAAACACTAAACTCTATGCTGTGATCTTCTCCCAGTTGAATGCTGGACTGACTTCAACAGGTTTGTCTGTCTGTCACTCTATTTTATTTTATTTTTTCCTTTGTTTAGATATTTAGAACATTGTCATCTACAGTATGGCAGTACAGGGCCTTCTCTGTGGGGGCTCCCACCCTCTAGAACGAACTCCCCCCAGGACTCCGTCAACTTCCAGACCTCCGAACCTTCCGTCGCGAGCTTAAAACACACCTATTTATCTGCGCGGGACTGGACTAGTTTTTAAATTTTTTAAATTTTAAATTTTTTAAATTTTATAGGGGTTTTAATTGGTTTTAATATTTATATTATTTTTTATAATTAGGCTTTTCGAATATGTCTCTTAATGGTTTTCTTAATTTGTATATATATGTTTTTTATCTGCCTGTGAACCGCCCTGAGTCCTTCGGGAGATAGGGCGGTATATAAGTTCGAATAATAAATAAATAAAAATAAATAAATAAACAGTAGGAGATGGTTCATAATTGAAGATTCACTTTTTTGTATTCACATCAATATAATATACATTTTTTAAAAGAGGGTTCTGATATGATGCCGTATCCATTATCTTGCCCCTTGCTATCAGCACATGCTGCTAATTTGGAATCTGTCAAGATGATATGATTTATGGATTTTTGAAGCACGAATGATTAACTAAAATAATTATACACCAGAAGCAGAAATATTCACTTAATTTGGAACAATGTTTTTGTTATACTTTCATTTAATTTAGCTTTTTTTCAACAAAGGGCAAAGAAGATTTTCACACAATAAAGGCAAGTGTTTGAAAGTTGTTCTTTTGGAAGCATAATTTCCCTAGTCTTGTTTTCGTCCCCATTTCTTAAATTGCCACATATATCATTATTGTGGCTGTATCCATCTTTTATATGCATTTATATTTCTTAAAAGTAAATTTGCATACTGAAATAAATAATAAACAACAGTAAAATAATTAGAAAACTCTAATGACAGTGAGTACTGCTATTTCTATGGAACTAATTGCAAGCTGTTCTGTTATTTCTATCTGCTCAATTTTCAGGCATCCAACTTTTTCACCCATCACTATTCTTCTTACCCATCCTATATTTTTCTTATAATAATAATTAAACTCCCTATAGCTTTCATGTATTTTTTCTCTGTCTGTCTGTCTGTCTGTCTGTATCTTGGAAGCTGCCTAGATAAGTCCCTACACTTTTCTTTGCTGGATTTTTCAGAAGTGAATTGTCACTTCCTACTTCCTAGGGCTGAGAGAGAGAAGGACGAGTCCAAGGTCACCAAGGCAGCTTTTATGCCTAAGGTAGGAATAGAACTCACATTCTCCTGGTTTCTAGTCTGATGCCTTAACCACGACACAAAATTGGCTCTCTTTTCATGTAAAAATTGCCGTTAAACAGTCATCCTCTACTACAAATGCATTACAGCACCATATTTTTTTTTTAAAAAAATCACTCTACCCAAGCTTTTTTCCTCATAGCAAACTGAAGTATAAGCATTGTATTCAAGGTTTTCTGATTTATTTATTTGTAATGTGATAGTACACCATTAACATTAAACTAATATAAACCCAATAGAATAAGTGCTTTCAAGGTGTAGCACATTCAAAAATGATATAGATGTAGCCCATAAAGTCTTTTTTTCAGCATAGTTTCTTATATGCCTTAAAAGATTTCTACCGACATCAAGATAGAACAATGAAACTTGATAATGGATACACATGACAGAATCCTAAGTTTCAAGGTCATTGCTGTTTTAAAATCACTTTTATATACTTTCCTGTTTTAGAAGATGGTGGATAGGAAAGCATGACAGTATCTGTAGAAGAAAATTGTGATTACAGATAGTCCTGAACTTATGACCACAACCGAGCCCAAAATTTATGTTATTGAGAAATTTGTTAAGTTTTGACCCATTTTACAACTTTTCTTGTCACAGTTGTTAAGTCAATCACTGCAGTTGTTAAGCTAGATTGTTAAGTGAATCTGGTTTCCCCATTGACTTTTGTCAGAAAGTTAAAAAAGGTGATCAACCAGGGAGATTGAAATTGTCATAAAGCATCTGAATTTTGATCACGTGATAATTGGGATGCTGCAACAGTTGTAAGTGTGAAAAACTATCATAAGTCATTTTTTTTTCAATGCCATTATAACTTTGAATGACCGCTAAATGAACTGTTGTAAGTCAAGAACTACCTGTAGTAGCATCAGTAATTACTTATTTCTAGGATGTTCTGGAATGAGAAAGGAATGAAATAAACCTGCGTGCAAAAGAAATTCATTGAAACTTCCACAAAGAAAGAAAGAGAAATAGAGAGGAAAAAAACTTCAGGCAGTTCTGAGTTCTTCATTAGTAATAGCAGTATGACAATTTTTCTTTCCTTTAGATTTATTTTCTGCTGATATAGCAACAGAAGCATATGCATTTTGGTATATTTTTCTGAATCTAATGTCATTCTGGGATTTGATAGAGAGAAAATGACAAACACCCCAAAAAAGAGGAGGAATATTCATGAAAATTATGCACAGTCTCTTTTTTTCCTGAATGGATGACAAAATGGGAGAGATGTAATGAGAAAAATGTTTTCAGAGACATTTTATTCTGCTCTAGACCATTTCTGAAAGTAGGCTAGACTAATTTGGAAAATAATAATAATAATAATAATAATGATGATGATGATGATGATGATGATGATGATGATGATGATGAAAAAGAACTGGAAAAATCATGAAATATTGCGACCTGGCCATCAAAACTACATGGCTATGGATAAAACATGTAACAGTGATACCCATTGTCATCGGGGCACTTGGTACCACGTCCAAGAATTTTATAAGATACATCAACAAATTGCAGCTTCCTGCAATAACACCAGCAGAACTGCAAAAAACTGCGCTACTTGGAACATCATATATCTTAAGAAGGTACTTGGTTGATATCTAGGATGCTGGCAGCAACCCGTATCAACCATTAGCACCAGTCAATGGTATTTGTGATGTCTTTTTGAATGTTCAGTTGACTGAGTTTCATGTTTAATGAATAAAGATAAATTAATAATAATAATAATAATAATAATAATAATAATAATAATAATAATAATAATAATAATAATAATAATAATAATATAAAAAACAACTTGTGGAAAGAGTTAACAAGATAAACTATGTAGAAAAGAATTGCAGTGGTGAAGAAATGCTGAGATGACAGAATTAGCAATGGACTGAAAAATCTCACTTGGTGCCTTGAGCAAAAGGGTTATAGACAAGAAACAAAGCTGCTTCAGAAGCAAGAATCAGAAATTAAAGATAAAAGGGTCTATGTAATATTAAGTGTTGGGGCCTAGAGACACAAGGGATTTTGAGAGAAAGAAAAATGGCGGTCATGGGAGGTTGAACAAGGAAAGTTGTCAGTGATTTGGTTTCTTTGCTTCTAAAAGGATATACTCACATACTGCAGAACATAGAGGGTGGAAATGCTCCTGATATAGAAAGCAAGATGGTCCTATTCTACAGTATAGTCTAGGAATAAGATTGTCATAGACTGCCATAAAAGCAATATAAATAACACCAACCTCAGCAGTCAATCAAATCAGAGCAGCTGGGTTGTTTTACATTTTTAAATGCAGGCTGAGACTAAAATCTGCAGGCAGTGCAATAACAAGTCAAGAAGCCAAATCACATCTTTAAAAATGGAAGAACACTGACTGAAACGATAGAATAAATGATAATGAGCAAAGTTCATACTGAACACGGGAGGTACATTGTTAGAAATGTATGAAACTCTAAAGGTTTATTATATTTTTACTGTCATGTAAATTGTTTAATATCATGAATATTTTATCATTAGACTATAAGCTGCCAAGAATCTCTTGATTGTGTGAGTAAAACAAATAAACAAATTCAGATAAAACTCATGAAAATAGTAAAATGTATTGTAGTTGCCCATTACCAGAAACAATACAAATACAAAACAATAAAACAGATTTTTTAAAAAGTAAGCTTTGCTGATGGAATATTTTACAGGAAGCAAAAGGTTGACTGCTGAATGTTGTGAAATCATTTAGTGTTAAATTGTGGATGTCAGCTTGATTGTTTAATGAACATATGGAGAAATTTATTAAAAAATTGTGTTGACATTCAAGTTGCTGGTTAGGGATGTGAATGAATTTGTATGTGCATTTGTATATTTTGGTGACTGAATACTGCAGTTAGCCAGTATTAGATAGAATGTATGATGGACAAGAAAATTAATGTACCAGAGACCAAGGAAGTGGTAAGAAAATGTAATGAATTATTGGAGATTTTACATTGCAAGTTATGGCAAAAAACTACAGCAAAAAGATAAATTTGTGTATCTTAGTAAACTATTTACTAAGATGAGAAAATGAATGAGAAAATTTAAATCAAGCAATTCTGCTACAGAAGTGCTGGCAGAAACATGAAAGTATGTTGAAAGCAGTAGGAATGGGATTTTAAAAGAAATGTGGGTACAAACTGGGTACAAAAGAGGATGGCCAACACAAACGAAGCAAGTTGAGGTATTTCTGTTATATAGAGAGAGAAAGATTGAAGACTGAACTGAAAAACATATATATGAAAGAAAAGCGAATAGATTGACAGGAGGTAAAAGTGTGAAGAAGTTGCGGTTGGCAAAATTGGATGAGATCTTGAGAAAGAAAGAGGTTAGAAAATTAAAGCACAGAAGGCAGTATATGAAATGACATTGACAGATAATAGATAATGGATGTAGGTACAGTTTGCAAAGATATAAACACATAGACTATACAGTGGGTAGCAGAAGCTTAAAGTAGGGTAAGAAAATAATAGAAGTCAAAGAGAATGTACTTATTTTATCATACCTCCCTCCCTCCCTCTCATTCCCTCCCTCCCTCCCTCTCTCTCCTAATTATATGGGATACAATATCATATTTGCTTTTCTTCCACAAGCATAAGGAAACCAAAGATAAGCTGAAGGAAAAACTCAAGGATATGGTGAATAAAGAGGATAAGACAGAGGAAAAAATCCACTAGCAAGGCAAAAGTTGGGTGAATGATGCCTCAGCTCAGACCAAGAAAGTAATTTGTGAAAACAGTTCAGACACCCTGCTGCCCACGACAAAGCAATCTGTTGCCATCTTGATCATTGGATAATACCCACTCCTAAGATATCTTGACTGAGAAGTGGATATGTATGTTTGACTTACAAATATTGAAATTAAAAAATGGATTCTCTGAGCAAATGTGGCCTATTTGCTTAGAGAATCCATTTGTGGCCTACTCATAAGTTTCATATGCAAACCTCAGCAATTTCTCACAAGTGGTACTAACCTATAATTTTTAATCTGAGTAAATATTAAATGCATGACTAAAGAACAATATCATTGTTATTCCATTTTAATTTAAAACAAATAAAGTGACATTAAATTCATTTTCAACCCGTTCCAAGCCACTATTGGGGATTATGCTTGTCTTAGGTACCATTCAAAGCCAAATCTGGCTCTCAATCCAGAAAACGTTTCACACATTTGACTAAATGTGATTTCAAAATCCTCCTTAAGCCAAATGTCTTCATAAAAACATGTTACAATTGCCTAGAATTCCATTGTCTGTAGTCTACAGTCATCCAGTGAGGAAATAATGAAGAACCTATCGGATAAATGTCCTAGCTGAAGACAGTCAATTTTTGAAATACTTAGATATACTAAAAAAAAAAAAAAAAAAGAAAGAAAGTAGAAAGCCAAGACAGCTGCACAAGATGAAATGTCCCTCCTGGAGACACATGATAGAGCAAGGCAGGGTGACTTCCATAAAAATAAATGAAAAGGTTGGAATAATGTGCAGATGAATTTGATACAGAAAGATGATGCCAGAAGATGGCTTGTGCTGAAAACTGATATATGACACCATGAAATCGCACACAAAAAAATAAATGAAAATGGTGGGATGATTTCATGGGCTGTTAGATGGAAATTTAAAAGCAATCAGACGACTATGAGACAAGAGAGGATGAGACCGCTGTCTTTCTCTTTCTCTTTTTCTGCGGCCATTTGGATATCAGAGATAAGTGACTGAGGAAAGAACTTTCACTGATGAGTTTTTAATGGTTTGTGCTATTTCTACTTCAACATTTCTTTATTAGCAGGCCATGTAATTTTAACCCTGGTTATGAATGCTTAACCTGGACATCAGCAAGTATTAGATATTCAAATACAATGAGTTTTATGTATCTTTTCTCAAGATTTTTGGCTGTGATTTTAACTGGCTGTGAAATGCGAAGAGGTTGTTTTCCAGGTAATTAGATACAAAGAGAAGTGAAATTCATTTGACAAAGAAACACTGCACAAAATAATTGGTTTTTATAATGTACAAACAAATTTATTTTATTTATTTATTTATTTATTTATTTATTTATTTATTTATTTATTTATTTATTTAATTAGATTTTTATACCACCCTTCTCCCGAAGGACTCAGGGTGGTTTACAGCCAGATAAAAACATAACAACAATATAAATACAAGATAAAATACTATTTAAAAAACTTATTCAATTTGGCCCAGATTAAGATATATTTAAAACAATAAAACCCATTAAAATTAAAACTATATAAAATCTGAAATCCTATGCCAGTCCTGCACGAATAAACAAATATGTTTTCAACTCGCGGTGAAAGGTTCGAAGGTCAGGAAGTTGGCGAAGTCCTGTGGGAAGTTCATTCCAGAGGGTAGGGGCCCCCACAGAGAAGGCCCTTCCCCTGGGGGCCACCAGCCGACACTGCTTGGCGGACGGCACCCTGAGGAGTCCCTCTCTGTGAGAGCGCACGGGTCGGTGAGAGGCAATCGGTAGCAGTAGGCGGTCCCGCAGATAACCCGGTCCTAAGCCATGGAGCGCTTTAAAGGTGGTAACCAGCACCTACAAACCTATGCTGGTGGTAACCAGCACCTACAAACCTATACACATACATGAGCTCTTTAAAAATTAGATTGCTACAACAGAGTAGGAAAAGGCTAAGAGATTATGAAAACTTCTTTTTGAAAACAAATTATTGATGAATTCTGTCAATGTAATTAAAAAGTTAAATCTTTATTTTTGTAGGATCATATACCATATGAGGAAATTCAATTGCAGCAGTTTGAGAGAGATTGTTTTAAAATAGAAAATTTATTACGGGAAGTATGCAGTCCCTAAAGACAACGGGAATTGTCAATAAATCATTAGAACACCTTCCTAGTAACCTAATTAGGGCATATACTGTATGTTGACCTACTGTGAAATCAGTGTGATTGACTGTGAATATATCTGGACATTATGTGTAGAATTGAGAAATATATTAAAGGAGCAAATAGCAATAGCAATAGCACTTAGATTTATATACTGCTTCATAGTGCTCTACAACTGTCTCTAAGCAGTTTACAGAGTCAACATATTGCCTCCAACAATCTGGGTCCTCATTATTACACTTTGAATCAAGAAACTTATTCAATAAACCATCTAGAATTGGTTGAAAGATGGGCAGCTATATCAATGTTTTAAAAAAGAAACAAACAAGTTAGCTTCTTGGCTAATACTATTCAGCAATTGTCTATAGATGACAAGAAACCAGATGGTGTTTTGGATAAGGTAATCCAGGCTGGCAGTGAGCTTATCTTTCAGTGTTTTTTTTAATATTTGTTTTAAATGAGCCAGCTATGTCTAGACTCATAACAAGACTTTTATTGTGATTTCACCTTACTCCATTCCATTAATGTTCAAATCCAGATCAAATAAAATCAATCATTATTATGATAAGGGCCAGCATGAACTCCAGATTAGCATCTTGAAGAGACCAACAATCTTACTTGTGTTAGGTATAAGTTGATTGACAGGGTTACAGGTTGTCATGCTTGTTTGTTCATTTATTTTTATGTTACATAATTGCTAGTATTGCTATGAATATATCATTGATCTCCTTTAAGCAGCTTGTGTTTGGAGGGACTATAGTTCTTGACAGTGTAATTATGAGCTGAGATAACCATAAAAACAAGTCAGCCAATGAGAACTGTTTGGTGACTGCTCAGACAGCTCAGAGCCTGGGCGTGGCTTGACTGATCTGTAGGTATGGGTTTTTTCCCGCATAAAATTGGAAGTGTCTTGGCGACGTTTCGACAAAATCCCATTCGTCATCATCAGGCTAGGTGTTTATAGCTTCGTGCTTCATAAAGAAACAAAACTTACAGCCCAGCGACCTACTAGTGAGCTTTGATATCATATCCCTCTTCACCCAAGTGCCAATCAAAGAAGCCTTGACAGCTATCCAAAACAAATATAACCCCCCCAAGCACATCCAAGATCTGACCAGCAACTGCCTATCCAACACATACTTCATCTATAATGGACAAAAATACAAACAAATAGAAGGCGCACCCATGGGATCACCCCTCTCACCTGTCATTGCCAACCTCTACATGGAACACTTTGAAACCCAAGCTCTAGAAAAATCTGATCACAAACCCAAACTCTGGCTCAGATATGTAGACGACACCTTCATAATCTGGCCACACGGGAAAGAAAAACTTGACAACTTCCTAACACACCTCAATAGCCTACACCCCAAAATACAGTTCACCATGGAAACAGAAGTTAACAACCAACTTCCCTTCCTAGATGTCTTAGTCTACAGGAAACCCAATGGCTCCCTAGGACACACCATCTACCAGAAGAAAACACACACAAACCGCTATCTGCACGCACTCTCACACCACCACCCAGCACAGATCAACTCCATAGTCAAGACACTCATCTCTAGAACAAAACACTTAGCTGACGAACAACACCTAAAAACCGAACTACACACTCTCACAAACGTACTAACATCCAATGGATTCCAGAGAAATAAAATTACCAAACTAATCCAAAAAGAACCCCCCACTAAAATCCAAGACAGAGAAAACGGCACAGCCCTCCTCCCATATATAAAAGGCACCACAGACAGAATCAGCAAGATCCTCCATAAACACAACATCAAGACAGCATTCTGCACAAACCGAAAAATATCCACTATCCTAAGAAACCCCAAAGACAAAATTGAGTTAGAAAATCAAGGAGTATATGAAATCCCATGCACCGCCTGCAGCACCACATACATCGGACAAACCAACAGAAGAATAAGTGCACGCATTGAAGAACACAAGAACTCAGTCAAAAGAGAGGAACCAACTTCTTCCCTGATCCAACACCTTAAAGCCACAGGAAATAAAATTGATTTTAAAAAGACCAGAACTATCGCCAAAACTGAACACTTTAACAACAGAATAATCAGAGAAGCCATCGAGATAGAAAAACACCCACACAGCATGAATAAACGAGATGATACCTCCCACCTATCAGCCATTTGGAAACCCGTCCTTATCGACAAACGAGTCCCTAACATCAAGAATGAGGCAAGACCCACACTCACGAGTGCCACACAGCATGTCACCACCACACATCCATGCAGAAAGCAAACTCAAACCCACACCGATGATGAAGCACGACCACGGACCAGAAGCCAGACCGCAGCTGCATCATTAGCCATTTCAAACCCCTCCAATCCATACATGCAGCAGACTGACATCCACCATGAATATGTAGCACGACCACGAAGCCAGACAACAGCAATGCAGCCCACCAACTCAAATCCCCCTGTATCTCAGACCAACCTGAGCACAACCAAGTTCCCCCCAAACAGAGCAGACCCCTGTCCAATGAGAGCACAGCCAACCCCACCATCTAATCAGAGCACAGTCAAACCGCCAACCAATCAGAACACACCTCCACCCAGTCAGAACACAGCCAAGCTCCCAAGCAATCAGTTCAAACCCCCCACTAACAGTTAAAAGGAAGAAACAGCTGCCATAACACATTTCTCCTAGAAGCATTAAGCTGTAAATACCTAGCCTGATGATGATGAATGGGATTTCGTTGAAACGTCGCCAAGACACTTCCAATTTTACGCAGGAGAAAACCCAAATAACCAAAGACCTGCCTATATATATATATATAGTTGTTAGTTGCAAAGTCATGTCCGACCCATCACAACCCCATGGACAATGTTCCTCCAGGCCTTCCTGTCCTCTACCATCCTCTGGAGTTCATTTAGGCTCACGCCGACTGCTTCACTGACTCCATCCAGCCACTTCTTCTTTTGCCCTCAATCATTCCCAGCATTAGGCTCTTCTCCAGTGAATCCTTCCTTCTCATTAGGTGGCCAAAGTATTTCATCTTCATCTTCAGGATCTGGCCTTCTAAAGAGCAGTCAGGGTTGATCTCCTCTAGAACTGACTGGTTTGATCGCCTTGCAGTCCAAGGGACTCGCAGGAGTCTTCTCCAGCACCAGAGTTCAAAGGCCTCAATTCTTTGCACTCAGCCTTTCTTATGGTCCAACTTTCACAGCCATACATTGCAACTGGGAAAACCATAGCCTTGACTATAGGCACATTTGTTGGCAGGGTGATGTCTCTGCTTTTTAGTGCGCTGTCTAGATTTGCCATAGCTTTCCTCCCCAGGAGCAAGCATCTTTTAATTTCTTGGCTGCAGTCCCCATCTGCGGTGATCTTGGAGCCCAGGAAAATAAAACCTGTAATTACCTCCATTTCCACCAACGTAAAAATATTCCCCTCACTGAATGAATCATAGTCCAAAATGACAGACCATACTACGGCTTATGTTTGGGAAAATAATAATCTATTATCCAAAATTGTAATGGGCCAAAACTACAAAATCCTTGAAGTAAATGATTAATACCGACTTCACTTTGAGTTGCAGTTTCCATTCCATCCCATAGCCTTTGCCAAATCCAATAGCATTTTCTTTCTATTGGCTTTCATTTCTGCTGCCATTTTTGTCAGGATTCCTGTTCAGATTAGGTCTTCTTCATACCCTCTCTCCCATCTTAAATTACTTAAAAACATACATTTGGAATATAAATTGTTACCTTGGTATCTGAAATTAAGAAGTCAGGTGTGACAAGTAAATCCAAGTAGTTATAACTACAATGACAATTAAAATATAATGGTGGAAGCAATTATGGCTCTAAGAAGGCTGTATAAACAAAGTTGTCTGACAGGTTCTAGGAGTTGTAATTCAAACATCCAGAGGATAAAAAAAGAGCTAGGCCAGGTCAGCAACACAATGACAATATATTACGTTGACAGTTATATGGAAATATGGAGTTTCCAGCTCTATTGGATTACTGGAATTTTCAAGGCATTATATCAGCACACTTGTATCATATTTCCTTAAACAGCACCAAATATCTGTGAACATATATAGGCTTTGGTCTATAAATTAAACCAGAAAGAGTTACTATATTTATATTCTATATTTGATGAGAGCTGGTACTATTTAGCATTATTTTCTTCATGTTAATTACTTGGTTGTTTTACACTGGCAATTAAGCCCTTAATCAATCCCATTTGGTGTCTTTTAAAACTGTAATGAGAGTAAATGGCATAACATACTAATAAAATGCAGCGGTGGCCTTATTTTTATTAATTTTGGACCAGTGAGGCCAATTTACCCTTTGTAGCTCTTGATCTCCTGCTGATGAAACATCATCAAAACCAGTTGAATTACATCTGCTTCAACAACATTCATGCAACGAGGGGAATATTTTTGTGCTTCTTTTCTGTAATGTGAAATTGAAACTAATGATATATGATTCCTTCTTTTTACAAGAGATACTTATCAATTCATGTTGAATTAGGCCACTTATTTTGATTTCATGTACATATGGCTACTTACGCTAATGAATCATACTTGAGTTTAAATCCAAGAATAATAACAACATCCTGGAAAAAAGATACTTTAAATTAATCTTAGCAGTTTTTGTTGTTGTCCTTGTTCTGAGGACAACAAAGAACTTGAAAATGTGAGGAAAGTTATGGAGATAAAAAACATCCCTTAAAGGAAAATCAGCCTTACATTAGATTACAATCTTCTTATAGATATTCATATATTCATTCACAAATCATAGAACTGCTGCACTTAATTGATTAAATGGTTACATGAATCAAATTCAAACAGTATCTATGAAGGTACAGTATACAATCTATTATTGAGAATTGCATAAATTATTTTTAAGAAAGAGCTTTTAAAGAAACCAAAAACCAAGAGACCAGATAAGAAAATGAAAGATATTGAGAAGGAACAAAAGTAAAGAGATGTGAAAGAGGGAGATGAAAAAAACAGTGAACTGCAAAGAGAAAGGCAGGAAAGGGTCAAAAGGAAGTAAGATTACAAGTCAGAATAATATGTGACAAGTGAGATATACAGAAGAGACAAAGTGACATGAGACACTGATGAGGAGAAAAGAGCAGAAAGGACAGTGGAGAGAAACTCTGAGATGAAGATGCAAGAAAAATAAAGCAAGAGAGAAAAGACAAGAGATGGGTGAGCAGGTGAAAGAAGGAGCTAAGAGAGAGACCAGTCAAAAAGGAAGATATAAAAAGGAGACACAAAGAAGAGTAATAGAAAGGAGAGACAGCCAGACCAATTAATGAAGGAAAAGACAATGAGTTATTAAGAATAGAAGGGCAATTAAGGAGGCTGAGTGAGGAAAAGCAATGTACCAATGAAGAGGCATAGGAAAGTAGTCATCAGAGTGTGACCATAAGGGTTCAAAGTAAAAAGCCTTTCAAATATTTGCCAGCTAAAGATGATGAGGCTGGCCAATTAAAGATAAACTTTGTGCCTGCTCCTCCAGTCAAAGAAGGGAGGAATTCACTGTGGTAAAGAGTAAAGAGAGATGAAACAGTGGGTAGTGATATGCAGCCACTGCCAAAAAAGCCAATATAATCCTTGGTTGCATAAACAGAGGCAGTGGTGGGTTGCTTTTGGTTCGCCACAGTTCAGGTGAACTGGTAGCGATGGCGATGGGAGGCGCCCCCGATCCCCCCAGATATTATCAAAAACGCTTTGCACATGTGCAGAAGTGAATGCACACACCTGCATGCTACCAATAGTGAACCGGTAGCGCCAGGATTTAAAACCCACTACTGAACAGAGGGGTAGCATCAAGATCAGATGAAGTATCAGTACCACTTTAGAAAATGTTAGTAAGACCGTATCTGGAATACTGCATCCAGTTTTGGCCACCTCATTATAAAAAGATGTCGAGACTTTGGAAAGAATGCAGAGAAGAGCAAGTACTAGGATGATTAAGGGCCCGAAGACTAAGACATATGAAGAACAATTGCAGGAATGGGATATAGCTAGTTTAGAGAAAGGAAAGACTAGAGGTGACATGACAGTGTTCCAATTGGCAGTGTTCCAATATTTCAATAGCTGCTACAAAGAAAAGGAGGTCAACCTATTTTCCAAAGCAACGGAAGGCAAGACAAGAAACAATGGATGGAAAGTAATCAAGGAGAGAAGCAACCTGGAACTAAGGAGAAACTTCCTAACATTGAGAACAAGTAACCAGTGGAATAGGTTGCCTTCAGAAGTTATGGATGCGTCATCATTGGAGGCTTTTAAGAATAGCCTGGACAGCCACTTGTCTGAAATAGTATAAGGCCCTGTGTCAGCTTTGGAAGCCATATTAGGCTGGAAGCTTCCACACTGCCACCTTCTCCTGTGTGGGAAAGTAGCAGGGGGGATTTTCGTAGAGGGATTGGTTTTAGACAAAGTAGCATTCTTCCTTTCGGTCAAGGTCAGGACGATCCTGCATCTGGAGAAGGAGTGGTTGGAGTGCTGTCTCGAGATGGGACGAATGGTGAGTGGAGCATGTGATCGACTGAAGAGTGAAGGGATGATTTGGGGTTTTTTGATTTACTGAGGGAAAACGCGGAACGCTCAGGTTTGGTTTTCCCAGATGTGCCAGTATACCTACTCAATTAAAAAGAACTTTGAGAAATACTTGCTTCTGAGTTTTTAATTGGAATGCTGACACCCTGCTTGAGCAGAAGATCTCCAAAGACCCAACTGTTTTCTCTAGGGGACCGAGTAGAGTAACTTTTTATCTAATTGTAAAACAAGCTTTATTGGAAGTAATAATAATAACAGAGTTGGAAGGGATTTTGGAGGCCTTCTAGTCCAACCCCCTACCCAGGCAGGAAACCCTACACCATTTCAGACAAATGGTTATCCAACATTTTCTTAATCAAGTGAATCAATGTAATACTGCTTTAACCTTTTAACCAATAAATAGTAACAAAGTGGAATAAAATTAAAAATAAACCAGTTTCCATTCACTGCAATGATGTGATTTTATTTTATTGGTTGAGTATGCTGAGTCAAGGAAGAGATTGACCTTCCTTAACAAAAACTGTGGCCACAGATGATGATTTCCATAATGCAAAAGAACTTGAGAAACACACAGAAAGGTTCTTAAAATAAATTAGCTATAAAATATAGAAAGCTCACCAAACTAATAGAACGACACAATTTCTAAAAATGTGTTTAAATTGTATTTAAAAAGGTATTTTAATTTGAATAGAAAGCAATGCCTCTTCCAATATTTCCAGTATTAAAATATGGATTGTATTTTATTAATTAAAATCCATATGATTAACTAGCTAGTTTTTCTGGATATTTTTTTAATTCTGCACCCTTCCCTCCACCCTCCCAGTAACCCACAGTTCAGGATAAAGGATAATCTTAGAATCATTATAGTTTAAGAATATTCAGGTCACACAAAGGAGTTGATAAACAATCTTGTTTCCTGATTAAATTTGTTTGTTACCATTAATTGATGATTATGTGGCATCAAATTGGTTTTAACTCTTAGTGACAACATTTTTTTTTCCAGGATGATTTGTTCCTACTGTAGTCTTTCAATGGGCATTTCCAAAGATATGCCCTTTGCAGATGTAACTGAATCTATCCACTGTGGTCTTTCAATGGGCATTTCCAAAGATATGCCCTTTGAAGCTGTAACTGAATCTATCCACTGTGGTCTTTGGTCTTCTCTTCTCTATTCTTCCATCTTTCCCAGCATTACAGCCTTCTCCAGAGAGCTAGGCTACACATAATGTGTCCAAAGAAAGATAATTTAAGCCTTGATTCAGAACACTGGACAGAGACTTATCCATTTGTTTGTTCCCTTAGCTATCCATGATATTCTCAGAAATCTTCTCCAATATTAAAGTTCAAAGGTATCAACACTCTTTCCATCCTGCTTCTTCAACATTTAGCTTCTTCAACATTTAGCTTTTACTTCCACATAGTGTCACAGGAAATACATTCGCTTGAAGTATTTATTTATTTATTATTTATTTATTTTATTAGATTTCTAGACCGCCCTTCTCCCGAAGGACTCAGGGCGGTGTACAGCCAAGATAAAAATAAACAATATACAATTAAAAATAGATTTAAAAACTTATTATACAGTTAGGCCGATAAATTAAAATATATAATCTAAAAAACCCCAATTTAAAACTAAAAAATTAAATTTAAAATCTCCCCAATTTAAGAAAGCCCCGCGCGAACAAACAAATATGTTTTCAGTTCATGAAAGGTCCGAAGGTCAGATATTTGGCGTAAACCAGGGGAAGTTCATTCCAGAGTAGAGCCCCACAGAGAAGGATCTTCCCCTGGGGGCCGCCAGCCGACATTGTTTGGCGGACGGCACCCTGAGAAGTCCCTCTCTGTGTGAGCGTAGGGGTCGGTGGGAGGCATGAGGTAACAGCAGGCGGTCCCGTAAGTACCCAGGCCCCAAGCAAAATTTTGTAGGTATTTGCACATTGTTATATTTGTATCTTGCTGTAATCTGGTGACTCTTGGACTCTTATATGAAGTTTATATTAAAACATCCACCATAAGTCTAAAATAAATTTAAGAACAAAAATATACCATAAAACTCCAATCCAAGAAAATAATAAAATGTTAGTAAAACGACAAGAAAAACAAAGAAGAAAATAATGATGGAGCAGATTAACTGACTAGCATGCCTTCTGAAACAGTTTTGTGTTTAATATCCTGCTGAAAGCCACCAAGGACAAAAATAGTCTTGTCAGAAGCCTGTTTCAAAGCACCATAAACAATCTTCATTTTCTGGAAGTGAGGAATTGTAAGGAATTTCTCCCTGGATCATCTTAACAGGTCTGATGTTCTGAATTTTCACTTTGGGATGCTAATTGCTGCTACTACAAGGTATGTTCAATAACCATTATTTAAAGGACAAGCCCACAAGTGTTTTATAGCTTTGAAATAAATGTAATTGTTTTACTTTAATTGAGCTCGTTAACACTTATTTATTGTCTATCCTAAATTCAGTCCTAAAGCAATTGTTTCATGGTTGCACTTTTTAAAATAACCACAAAGCGAATCCAAGGTACAGTTGAGGAAGAGGAAGAAGGAATAATAATAATATTGAAATTATTTGGAGTATTATAAGTTTGAAAATACTACAGTCAAAATCCATTGAATATACATTCATAGTGAAAAATATAATGGCTTGTTTATTTTTCTTCTATATGAGTTGCATGAAGCTGCTTGTATTACATATCATAACAAATTGTTTTTTGATAATAATGTGGTTTAACAGCTTGTGCCCTCTACTGGCTTGAATACAATAATGAAAAAAAGGGAAAATACATATTTCCTCTGTAGGGTGCTGTAAAATTGAAAATTCTGGCAGAAGCTATGTCTCAATAATTTTATAGCACATTTAGAAAATAAGAGATAAAAATAAGCAACCTACCTGGGAAATATGCAGAACTGAATAGTATTCATACCACAAATATAAATATAACAAGCAACAGTGCTTTTGAAATGAGCTTTTGAATGTGGTTGTGTCAAGCACAAGGAACAGTTCAGCCATGCAACAGAGCTTCTCAGGAACATATTTTACTGCAGTCATATGTTCACATATTGCCTAAGACATAACATAGGTTTCTTTGATAGTTATACAAAAATAACTTCAGCTGAGCTTTCCCCTTTTGTCAGAATTTCAGGCTTTATGAGATTGTTCCTGCTATACAGTATATATTATTCCTGTATACATAGGAAATATGACTTCTGCAATAGAGTAGTAAATATCTGGAACACTCTACCTGATCCTGTTGTAAGTCTTACTAATCCCCATACCTTTTACCTTAAACTGTCTACTGTGGACCTTTCATGTTTCTTAAGAGGTCCCTAAGGGGGCGTGCATAAACACACCAGTGTGTCTACCATCCTTGTCCTACTGTTCCCAATTATATGTAATCATTCTATGTATTTATGGCTATGTTTTGCCTTTTTTTTGAGCCATTTTTTTCATGTGTCCATGTCTTCGTCTACACTGTTACTTGTTTCTTTGTTCTTGTTGACAAATAAATAAATAAATATACTGATGTTATTTGAATTAACAGATTTGGGCAAGGGGGCAGTGTGCATGGATGCGTGGGTGGGTGTATGTACAAGAGGGACAAAAGAATTGCTAACTGTATTTATATAAAAATGCATTTATTCATTTCAATAATTTTTATGAGCCAAAATATGTAAAAAATGACAAACATTGTATTCGCAGTTAGCAGGGAATGCTGCATATGATTGGTGCAGTCACAGCTGATAACCTACTTTGTTATAGTAAAACAAAAAACAACAACAGGGGAATAACTAAGACAGAAATAATAGTGGAGATTAGTATATAGCAGGGATCTCCAACCTTGGCAACTTTAAGCTTGGAGGACTTCAACTCCCAGCTTTGCTGGCTGGGGAATTCTGGGAGTTGAAGTCCGCCAGGCTTAAAGTTGCCAAGGTTGGAGACCCCTGCTACATAGGGCTCCTTCCTATGATGGGTGTGAAGATTATGAACTGAAATATAGGAGAAGTAAATTATACAGGATATATATAGGGGTCCTTGGTGCTCTCTGAGCTTGCTAGTTTTCTTGCAGACATTTCATTACCCATACTAGGTAATGTCATCAGTGCTAGTAAGGAGTGCTGTTTGCTATTCTGGTATCTTGCCTGGCTGTGTGGGTGGGGGTAGTCTTAGAGAGTCTTTGGTTAGACTGTTTACTGATGGTTTCTTGGTTGGGGTATTGCTTACTTGATTGTTTGTCTGAAGTTAACCTTCAAGTTACTCTATGCTGATCTGAGTGCTGATTACTGGTGGAGAGGTGCTGGAGACTTTATGGACTGGTTGATTATCTCTTTTGCATAGTTGATAGTTGTTGTTAGTGTCTATTGATGCCTGATTTTCAGAATGCCAGGCTTCTAGAAATTCCCCGGCATTTTAGAAAACTTGGAACTTCGTCGCCTTCGACAGGACCTGGGTTTAGCTCATAAAATCATCCGTTGTAATGTCCTTCCTGTTAATGACTTTTTTAGTTTCAATAACAATATCACAAGAGCTACCAACAGATTTAAACTCAATGTCAACCGCTCCAGTTTAGATTGTAGAAAACACGATTTCTGTAACAGAATTATATATGCTTGGAATGCATTACCTGACTCTGTGGTTTCTTCTCATAACCCCAAAAGTTTTACTCTAAATCTATCCACGGTTGACCTCACCACTTTCCTAAGAGGACTCTAAGGGGCGTGCATAAGAGCACAAATGTGCCTACCGTTCCTGTCCTATTGTTTCTTCCCCTATATATATATGTGTTTATAGTACCTTGTTTCTCCTCATATATATGTTTATATATTATATAATCCTCTATGTTATACTTGTATATATTGTTACGACGAATAAATAAATAAATAAAAAATAAATAAATTTTTAGACTTGGCCTAGGTCTAGGATTGTCACATTTTTCCAACTGAAACTATGGTTAAATCTACACACGTTGTGAAATTTACGATTTTTCATTGTGTCTTCTAACTGCCTGTTGGTATTCATGGATAGATGAAAGGTAAAAAAGGAAGAAAATAGATGCAGTGCCATCTTGGTACTCAACTACTACAAACTCATCAAATTTGTTACTCAACACATTTTAACGTGAAAATTTTGTCTCAGTTCTCATTGTTTGAATACACAAACTAGAACTGGTTGGTTGCCTTGTGACTTAGTACATTAGTCTAGATGGGAATAATCGGTATTCATCATTTTTGGTACTCATTGCACCGCCTAGAACCAATTAAGGATGAGTATTGAGGTACCACTGTATGTTATTTTTGTAAGTCCAATATGAATGGTATATTTGAGATTTGTACATGGTAAAACAAGAAGATACTCCCTCCAGAATCTATAGGCACTGAATGAACAGTAACTGATATATTTATAACATCATGTAAAGCCCATTAAATAAAATCCCAATAAATGTATCCTGAACAAATGCAGCAACCACATGAAAAGCAGAGGTATTATCATGGCCTTTTATTGGCATCAGTTTTCCATTGTCTGCAAAGCTGTAGTATAAGTGGAGAAATTACATGGCAATCATTCAGCATGCTATGCCCAGATACATTCAATATCAGTTTTTTGGTTACTTTCAATGACCAATATGGTGACCTCTAAAACACCCCTAAAACTTCAGATTGCCTATCTTTCCTTATTGTCTACTTGCATTTATCTTGTGCAAATGTATTGTACATGTTGTATTTTTCAGGCCTACTTGTCGCTAATAGCTTTTCCAACTTACTCTCATGCTATTGAACCTGATCAAATTTTTCCTCATCTTCAAGTTACATTCAAGATAAGAATCTATTGCGGTTTCAAGTAATCCATTTTTTTTGAGAAACTGTCTGTCTTGAAGTAAAACATGATTGTGCTACAGTTCTTTGATAATTTCCTACCAGCTCCTCTTCCTGTTTCCTTAGCTACATAACAGGTTTTTGTTATTATAGCTCTTTCTAAATTGCTTTTGTTTACTTGGTGTTCTAAGTTATTAACTTTATTATGGGAGAAGTGTTGACAGCTACTGTAACCACAAATAATTATTTTGCTAAACTTGCCTCTGTGTGTGTGTGTGTGTGTGTGTGTGTGCGCACACACACACACACACACACACACACACACACACACACAGTGTATATAAGTATGTGTATATATATATAAGGTAAAGGTTCTCCTTGCACATATGTGCTAGTCATTCCCGACTCTAGGGGGCAGTGTTCATCTCAATTTCAAAGCCGAAGACCCAGAGCTGTCTGAAGACATCTCCTTGGTCATGTGGCTGGCATGACTAAATGCCAAAGGTGCACGGAACACTGTTACCTTCCCACCAAAGATGGTCCCTATTTTTCTACTTGCATTTTTTATGTGCTTTCGAACTGCTAGGTTGGCAGAAGCTGGGACTAGTAATGGGAGCTCAACCCATTATGCGGCACTAGGGATTCGAACCACTAAACTGCCGACCTTTCGATCAACAAGCTCAGCATCTTAGCCACTGAGCCATCCCATGTGTGTATGTGTGTGTGTGTGTGTGTGTGTGTGTCCTTGACTCCCATGTAATGTATGTATGTATGTATATATGTATGTATGTATGTATATCCTTGACTCCCATGTAAGACTTGTTGCTTGGTGCTATCATTCAGTTACTTTTGAACATGAACTGGTTTGGAATGTTATTTATAGGTGTGTGTTGCCCCATCTCAAGCAACTGAAATCCTTTCCACCTGAACAGAAATTATTCTGGTATAGGTGACAGTATTTATACAACTAGAAGAGAAGATAAATCTAACAACTCCATCATTATTACAGATACAAAGGGAAAAGTCACTCAGATACTCTTAAATGTTTCCAGTATCCCATGTTTGTCTTCCCACAATTCTATCTTAATGTGATTCCCCCATTTCCACTATTTCCCCTTTGTGCTATATTTGTTGTTAATTGTTTTAAATATGCTACACTGAAGATCTGTAAAATAGTACCTAGCTCAGAGGTCAGCAACCCATGGCTCCGGAGCTCTGCTGTGGCTCCCTGTCCTATCACTGGCTGGCCCTGCCCCTTGCCCTCCCCTCCCAGTCACTCCTCACCTGGCCTTGGAAATCAGAGAGATACAGGGGGGGGGAGAGGGAGAGAGAGAAACATAGATATACAGAGAGAGAGAGAGAGATACCAGAGAGAGAGATGGGAGATAGAGAGGGAGAGAGATTCAGAGAGATACAGAGACAGGAGGAGAGAGGGGAAGAGAGAGAGGGGGAGAGAGAGATACAGAGAGAGAGGGGAGAGAGAGAGAGAAAGAGAGAAAAGGGTTTCGTGATTCCTGGTGTTTTTCAACAACTGGTTCTCTGTCCTAATGACTGGCTGGGGAGGCATGGCTAGGGGGTCATGTGACTGAGTGGGAGTGAGTGACATGGAGTTGGCCACACCCATCCAGGTTTTGTGGCTCCCTGTGTTTTTTTTTTCCTTTGCGAAACAGGTCCAAATGGCTTTTTCAGTGTTTAAGGTTGCAGATCCCTGACCTAGCTGATACTTATGCATTCCACAGTGTCTACTTGCTATTTATTCAAGAAGAAGAATGGGCTCTTGTTCTTTTTTTTTCTTCTTCTTGCCTCTCACTGTTAAAATCTCATGTCCATAAAGTTTTTGCCCATTTTGGATGAAATTGATTGGTGCAATACCTTTGTGATTACACTCTGAGTACATACATTTGCAGAGGTTGTCAACCATTAATTGATAATCCTAATTTGAGACTCAGTCTTAATCCATTTTGTGGGGGGGGGGGAGGAGTGTGAGGCAGTCAAAATAAGCAGCCAAAATATCAATTAGGACACAGAATTCACTAGCAGTGCAAAAACGTTTTGGCAGACAAAAAAGGAACAAGATTAGAAGAGCAATCAATTAAAAGTTCTTTATTATCATTTCTCTGTCTCCCTGCCAATCTTTAGTGTACTATTGATTGGTAGAAGTTCCCACAATATTTATGTATTTTGGAAATTCCATGGCAAGATACCAATTTTAAAACAACTTCCAGTTTTAAGTTTTTTTCATGACATTAGTTGTATTCAAAACTTTTATATTCTGAGAAATATTGAAAGTACATAGGAGACATGTAGTAACCTAATGAAAAGCTATAGTTTATAGGGTTGCCAAATTTTCCTTCAATTTTTAATATTTTTAATATTTAAGTTGAAGTGGAATACTTTTGGCTTAGCATAATTTTTCCTCCAAGATCTCAACTGAAGAATTTGGTGGCTTATATGCTGTAATTTTATTTCCTGCCTCTGTTACCTGTACCTTAAATGAAATACAGGAGAACTAATTCAAAACTTCATTGTGCTGATAGCATCTTAATGAAAGTTTACATTAGTTTCATCTAAAATTTTGCCATCCCATTCCACTTGCCAAATCATGAAGCAGCTGCAGTCCTTCTCAACAGTGTCTTTCAAATGAAAACTAACTTTCTAAAAGTCCTTTGGAAAGCGATTGCCAATCATTGCAGACAACACGGAATTAGATCAGGCAATAATTTGACTTCCAATGTCTATGACCAGTGGTAAGTCAAGTAACTTTTTTTTAACATAAAGTTTTTTTTAAAAAAATCTACTATTGCATTAAATTAGTGCTTAATAAACATCATGTTATCTTGGTTATTTTGTTACTTTGTAACAGTACATATTATATTCCTAATCTTTACTCCTTTTTTCCAACCATAAATAAAATAAATCCCATGTTTGGTAGTATCTTCTTTCTGTTTAATCTTCAACGTAAGTCTGTTCGTTTCTGCACAGTCCAATATTTTCTTAATTATCTCTTCATCTAGTGGTACTTCTTCATTTTTCCAATGCTGCGCAAATACAGTCCTTGCTGCTATTAATACATGCAATATTAAATATACACTTTGTTTATCATTTTTTTTCTGATACTATACTTAATAGAAAAAGTTCAGGTTTAAGATCGATATATTTTCCTGACATCTTTTCTATCCACATGTGCATTTTTGGCCAACATTTTTTTGCTTTAGTACAAGTCCATCATAGATGATAATATGTGCCGGTAAAGTAACTTTTCATAGTCATCAGGTAAAGAGGTTGAGGAGTCAAACAAAGTTAAAACTACAGTGTTCCCCCCCAAAAAAGACATCCCCTGACAATAAGCCCTCCTCCTAAAATAAGCCCTCCCCGAAAATATTTAAATGCATGCATAGCCGATCCCTGGCATTTGCTCTGGTTAGAGTTAGGGAGACAGAGCTGGAAATCATCTTGCTCCATGCCCCAAAATAATAAGACCTCCCCGAAAATAAGGCCAAGCACTTATTTCAGGGTTCAAAAAAAATATAAGACAGAGTCTTATTTTTGGGGAAACATGATATAAATCAGCCAAAGCTTGCTATCCTGTTGCTTCAAAGGAATCCCTGCGAGGGCATTTTTCAGTGTTTAAAGTTAAACAATAGATCTGGTGCCAATAAAGGAGAATATTTGTAGCTCAGTGTTGATAATGTTACTTAGTTTGGGTAGTGAAACATCTGCAAGAAAACAACTAAGCTGAGAGAGCACCAAGGACCCTTCAGATCTGGTGACTTGCTGGGTTTACCTGAAGATAAGAAGTTATTTTACAACATAGAAGAAAACCAACCATTTTTTATCCTCAGTGCTCTCTAAGTTTGGTTGTTTTCTTGCAGATGCAAGATTACGTAACTAGGTAACATCATCATTGCAAGAAAACAATCAAACTCAGAGAGCATCAAGGCCCCCATAGTTCAGCTCTGAGCTTCAAATACTCTGTTCTATTCTTTACCTTTATTTTAGTGGGATGAAGGAAACTGCACAATATATATAATGAACATTACCACCCAAACCCATTCTGGTGGACACAAACACAGAGAATTATTTTCCAAAATGCTTCCTATAAAGTTTGACATTACTCGATAAGCCAAAGATGTACACTTACTGGACAACAAGCATATCATCGAAAATGAAGAAAATCATATACTTCTAAGTAACCTAGACAAAGGATATTTCCCAAGCCTGTACTAACAACGACTGAAATTATATAATAAGGCAAATGCATTTCTCCCTATAGCCACATAAATGTACATAAACAAGCATCAAGGCTCCCTGCCACCTCTTCACAAATAGTAATGACTGCAGCAATCACATTTCAGTAATAACAAGCAGAAGCAGCAGGATGGCAAATAACACAACATCTTTTATTATTTCTCCTATACAGCCAACCAAATAAAATAGCTTTAGGGCTTAAATATTGAAATTCAAAGGCATTACATACATATGAGTGTAAACTAGTGGGTACACACATGGGAACAGGGAAGAGAGATGCGTTATTAGATCTGCTTAAGGACAGCACCCAAGAAAACAGTACACAATAATTAATCCAGCACACAGGTTTTGTTGCTGTTCTTTAAAGTGACACCTTGTTGAATTAAACAATATTGTTGCGTGATGCAGTTTAAAACAGACCTGTGCCAAAGTCTCTAATGCTCTTTTGTTTTAAAATAGAATACAATAGAATGAAATGGAACGGAACGGAACGGAACAGCTGTAGACATTGCCGAGGGTGGTAGAAGACCCACCCACCTCGTTTCCCCATGGATTTTAGGACTGGGCTATTTTTTCCATCTTTCCATCTTTAGCCTATCTGTCATCATGTATCAGCCACCATCGGACGATGGGTATCCATGTGAAGAACTATGGACTAATACCCTGCCATCCTGGACAATTATCATCTCCCGGCGACTGCTATCCCCTAGCGAAGTGTTATTTTTACGATTCGTTTATGCTATTCGGTACAGGAACTCTTGCGCCTGCGAGGTGCCCCCGCCTCGCAGGAATGGCCCGTTTTATTACCAAGGGCCGGCCTCAATGACGGGTCTTGGGACCCACAGAGGTGGCATGCGAAGAGGAAGAGCCTTTGGGGGTTTTTAGATAGGGCATTTTTAAGGGGTGGGAGGGGTAGGGCGGGTGTTGGGGGAAACCCGCCGGGTGGGGTATCAGTTCCTGCGCATGCTCGTGGCGGTGAGTTAATAGGTCCGAGGGTTACGGGGGGAGTTCAGGTTCCACTGGTGGAGGGTGGTGCTATTTGCACGGTATGGGGGAGGGGCAGATTAGGCGGAAGTGGGGGCTCGGATCATGTTAAGGGGGTGCGCGCTCGATGCTTGCAGGTGATCGCACGCCCCGAGCCCCCAGACTTTTCCTGTTCCCCGGATGGTCAAGACCCTCAGAGCCTGGGCCTTCGGCTGATGTTGTGTAATGCACTGTCCGTGGCCAATAAGGCCCCCCTAATTCACGATCTTATTCAGGGGGGTGCCGCGGACTTTATAGGCATTACGGAGACCTGGTTGGGCGCAGAAGGGGGCGTGCCCCTGGTGCAGATGTGCCCGCCAGGTTTCCGTGCATTCCATCAGCCGAGAGCCCAGGGTAGGGGTGGGGGGGTGGCGGTTGTGATTAGAGAGAGTCTGGAGCCGAGGGAGACCACTGTACCTCAGATTGCCGGGTGTGAATCCCTCTTTGTGAAGTGGGGCCATAGATGTCAGATGGGCTTGCTGGTCACGTACCTGGCTCCTTGCTGCGTGACAGCTGCCCTGCCCGAGCTCCTGGAGGTGCTTGCTGGGGTGGCAGTTGAGACCCCCAGACTTTTAGTCATGGGGGACTTTAACTTGCCATCTTCCGGCTCGTCATCGACAGCAGCTCGGGAGTTCACGGCTTCCATGACGGCCTTGGACCTGACTCAAGTAGTTGATGGCCCTACCCACATTGGGGGTGGTACACTCGATTTGATTTTTGTCTCTGGTCAGTGGTTGAGAGATCTGGACTTAAAGGAAATAGTCATTGAACCTTTGTCATGGTCAGATCACTCTCTCCTTCGCCTGGACTTTCTGACCGCCATCCAACACCGCAGGGAGACGGAGCCGATGCGTTGGTTCCGTCCCAGGCGCCTGATGGACCCGGAGAGGTTCCGGACGGAGCTTGGGCCATTTCCTGAGGGTCTGGCTCACGGCACGTCTGAGGAACTTGTTGCGGCCTGGGAACGGGCCGCGGCGGGGGCCTTAGATCGTGTCGTGCCTCTGCGGCCTCTGACCCGGCGCAGGTCCCAACCGGCTCCTTGGTTCTCCGAGGAGCTGAGGGGGATGAAGCGCCGGAGAAGACGCCTAGAGAGCTCCTGGAGGTCTAGCCGTTCAGAGGCTGATCGGACACTAGTGAAGTCCTATACTAGGACTTACCTAGTGGCATTGAGGGAAGCGAGGCATTGCTACGCCTCCTCCCTCATTGCGTCGGCAGATAACCGCCCAGCCACCCTGTTTTGGGTGACTCGTTCCCTCCTTCACCAGGGGGAGCGGGATGATCCGCTGCAGGGACATGCTGAGGAGTTTAACGGTTATCTATACGATAAAATCGTTCAGCTTCGGGACGGGTTGGACCAAAATTGCGGTGACTCAGGTGAGACGCCCGAGGGTGGTCTTGGTGACATTGTTTGGGATGAGTTTGACCCTGTGGCTCCCGAGGACATGGACAGGTTGTTGGGTAGGTTGAATGCCACCACGTGTTTACTGGACCCGTGCCCCTCCTGGCTGGTGCTGGCCACTCAGGAGGTGACACGAGGCTGGCTCCAGGCGATTACAACCGCTTCTTTGGTGGAGGGTGTCTTTCCGGCCGCCTTGAAAGAGGCGGTGGTGAGGCCCCTCCTTAAGAAGCCTTCCCTGGACCCGGCTGTTTTAGGTAATTATCGTCCGGTCTCCAACCTTCGCTTCGCGGCGAAGGTTGTAGAGAGTATGGTGGCATATCAGTTTCCCTTACACCTGGATGAAACTGTCTATCTAGACCCGTTCCAGTCCGGTTTCCGGCCCGGTTACAGCACGGAGACAGCTTTGGTCGCGTTGGTGGATGATCTCTGGAGGGCCAGGGATAGGGGTTGTTCCTCTGCCCTGGTCCTATTAGACCTCTCAGCGGCTTTCGATACCATCGACCATGGTATCCTGCTGCGCCGGTTGGAGGGATTGGGAGTGGGAGGCACCGTTTATCGGTGGTTCTCCTCCTATCTCTCTGACCGGTCGCAGTCGGTGTTGACAGGGGGGCAGAGGTCGGCCCCGAGGCGCCTCACTTGTGGGGTGCCGCAGGGGTCGATCCTCTCGCCCCTTCTGTTTAACATCTACATGAAGCCGCTGGGTGAGATCATCAGTGGTTTCGGTGTGAGGTACCAGCTGTATGCGGATGACACCCAGCTGTACTTTTCCACACCGGACCACCCCAACAAAGCTATCGAAGTGCTGTCCCGGTGTCTGGAGGCCGTACGGGTCTGGATGGGGAGAAACAGGCTCAAGCTCAATCCCTCCAAGACAGAGTGGCTGTGGATGCCGGCATCCCGGTACAGTCAGCTAAATCCGCGGCTGACCATCGGTGGCGAGTCATTGGCCCCGATGGAGAGGGTGCGCAACTTAGGCGTCCTCCTGGATGAACGGCTGTCTCTAGAAGATCATTTGACGGCCGTCTCCAGGAGAGCGTTCTACCAGGTTCGCCTGGTGCGCCAGTTGCGCCCCTTTCTGGACCGGGATGCCCTATGCACGGTCACTCACGCACTCGTGACGTCTCGCCTGGATTACTGCAATGCTCTCTACATGGGGCTCCCCTTGAAGGGCATCCGGAGGCTACAGTTAGTCCAGAATGCGGCTGCGCGGGTGATAGATGGAGCCCCTCGTGGCTCCCGCATAACACCCATCCTGCGCAGACTGCACTGGCTACCTGTGGCCTTCCGGGTGCGCTTCAAGGTTTTGGTGACCACCTTTAAAGCGCTCCATGGCATAGGGCCGGGTTATTTACGGGACCGCCTACTGCTACCGAATACCTCTCACCGACCCGTGCGCTCTCATAGAGAAGGACTCCTCAGGGTGCCGTCAGCGAGGCAATGTCGTCTGGCGACGCCCAGGGAAAGGGCCTTCTCTGTGGGGGCTCCTACCCTCTGGAACGAACTACCCCCCGGACTTCGTCAGCTTCCGGACCTTTGGATCTTCCACCACGAGCTTAAAACATACTTATTTAATTGCGCAGGATTGAGTTAGATTTTAAATTTATGGGTTTTAAATTGGGTTTTATTCCTATATTTTTAATTATTGGGCTTTTAGAATAAGTTTTTTAATTGTTTTTATATTGTATTTATGTGTTTTTTAAGTGCCTGTAAACCGCCCTGAGTCCTTCGGGAGATAGGGCGGTATATAAATATGATCAAATAAATAAATAAAATAAATAAAAACAGAACAGAACAGAACAGAAAAAATAGATTTTTTTTATTGGCCAAGTGTGATTGGACACAAAATGAATTTGTCTTGGTGTATATGCTCTCAGTGCACATAAAAGAAAAGATACATTCAACAAGAATCATAAGGTACAACACTTAATGATAGTCATAGGGTACAAATAAGCAATCAGAAAACAATAAATATAAATTGTAAGGATACAAGTAACAAAGTTACAGTCATAAGTGGAAGGAGATGGGTGATGGGAATAATGAAAAGATTAATAATAGTGCAGATTTAGTAAATAGTTTGATAGTGTTGAGGGAATTACTGGTTTAGGAGGGTAATGGCATTCAGGAAAAAACTGTTCTTGTGTCTACTTGTTCTGATATGCAGTGCTCTATAGTGTCGTTTTGAGGGTAGGAGTTGAAACGGTTTATGTCCAGGATGCGAGGGGTCTGTAAATATTTTCACAGCCCTCTTTTTGACTCGTGCAGTATACAGGTTGCATACAGTGAAGGCAGGTTGCTAGCAATTGTTTTTTCTACAGTTCTAATTATCCTCTGAAGTCTGTGTCTGTCTTGTTGGGTTGCAGAACCAAACCAGACAGTTATAGAGGTGCAGATGACAGACTCAATAATTTCTCTGTAGAACTGTATCAGCAGCTCTTTGGGCAGTTTGAGCTTTCTCAGTTGGTACAGAAAGAACATTCTTTATTGTGCTTTTTTGATGACGTTTTGATTTTGGATGTCCATTTTAGGTCATGAGATATGGTAGAATCTAGAAATCTGAAGGTCTCTACTGTTGATACTGTGTTGTCTAGAATTGTAAGAGGTGGAAATATGGAAGGGATTCTCCTAAAGTCTACCACAATTTCTATGGTTTTGAGTATGTTCCGTTCCAGATTGTTCCGGTCGCACCACAAGGCTAGTTGCTCAACCTCCTGTCTGTATGTGGATTCATCATTGTCTCGAATGTGACCGATCACTGTTATGTCATCTGCAAACTTCAGTAGTTTAACCTTCAAAATGGAATAGAAACAGACAGTAAGAAGCAATACTATCCCAATACAATGCAAGCAATATTGTTCATCAAAAGTTTTAACATGATGTGAAGATACAAGATAGATTAGAAAAAGCAGTTGTGATGCAGCATTTCATAATTGATATGCTTCACTTTCTATTTAAATATTTCTAGAAACTTTGACATTTGAAATCACCAGAATTGCCGGGGTCTTGAAGGTATCTTCAAAGTATAAATTATTATAACATATATCACAGAAATAGAAATATTACGGTTGGTAAAGGCAATGAGTTTGCTGATTAGAATGCCACATCTATAGTCTGTGAATGTCTCTGATAAAAGTAGGAGAACCTGATTTCCATCATACCGCTGACTACAGTAATTTTTCTTTTTCTTATTTTTTCCTTCTCTCTCTCTCTCTTTCTTTTCTTTCATTCAGTGTTGAAACCTGGCAATTGCTTGAATGTGTCCCTACAGTTTTCTTAGCAAGGTCCTTTAGAAGTTTTTGCCATTGTCTCCTTCCTAGGGAAGGAACTGGCCCAAGCTCACCGAGTTAAGCATGACTAGAACTCACAGTTTGTATCCTAGTGCCTTAATCACCATACTAAACTGACTTCACAACCATAATATATGCAGTATATAAATGTCTTTCACTTTGGCCAGAAATGTATCATAGAAAATTACTTATATTCGAGAACAATCATGTTCTGCAGGTAATGTCAAGTAGTTGAAAAAGGTGTTTTGCAATGTGCATTAGAAGGAACAAATAACAAGCAGCCTGGTCTTTTTAAAACCTATGCAGTTGCTACAACATGGTTCCCAGATGTCTGCACTGTAGATGCACATGCAGAGAATTTCATTTAGATTTGATGTATGCAAAGATAGCTTTCATTCAAAGCCCAATAAAAAGCACATAAAAAGCATTAATGGATGGGGCCAAATTGAAGCTAAAGTTTGTTCTGAGGCATTTCTTCTTAGTCTTTCTCACAGCCTTAATAATAAGGATGTTTGTGTGTGTGTGTGTACATACACATATGCATATACACATATATATAAGGGAAGGGTGCATAAAAAGGTGTATTAGAAATATTGCATACAAATATCTTTCTAGTTTCCTCCAAGAGCAGGGTCCATTTTTTAAATCAAGCATATATAAGACATAGACTTATACAAATATTTAAGGTATTATAAAATTATAAAGATTTCGATGAATTTCCTATCAGATTAATAGGCCATGGGCCAGGAGGATACAAAACCTCTTTGATCTTAAATTGTGAAACTTTGAAGCTGAATCAATTCAAACATCCAAAGAAATGCAGTGAAGAGCAAGAAGTAGCATGTCTTGCTGTAACATAAAGCCGGAAAAACTTCTCAGTAATTTCATTGTTTATTTTTAATTTTGCACAGTTAAATAAATTTTCACAAGAGCTAAGTATTTCACATGTTTCATCTTATTATTATAAAAGGAGCATGATTTATTATGGATATATCATTTACCCATCTTAAAAAATAAAAACAGAGGACATATGGATATATCATTGGTTCAGGTTTTCTTAGGCCTCACAGCCGGGAGAACTTGACTTGACTTTTTTCAGTGCTACATGACAGACATGATTAATAGTACCCATAGTTTTGCTTTCCCTGAGTTAGGTTTCTATTCAGGTAAAATGTATAATTTCCTGAAAAACACGTGGTATTTTGCTAATACGTATACTCTAAATGCTCGCTGATTGGTAGTATTAACTTTCTATATGCTAATTCCCTCCTTGCTGTAGTTACCCCTCCCTGCTAAAACTGCATAATAAAAGAGACTGTTGCGATCTAAAGGGAACCATCTTTTTACAACCCTTTTTTCGTGCTCTCTCATCTTGAAAAACTCCTGGTGTGGTGTCTTTTATTTGGCTTCTTTCGTCCTTGCGAGGACCCCCTAAAATTGTCTCAGCGAGGGCTGAGATTCGTTCCTGCGGGAACCCAGGACAACATCAACAGGGAACCTAGGACAACAAATACGTGTTGCAGACCAACAGCAACATCTGGGGGCTCGTCCTATCCTGTTGTGTTGTCCAGAGGCGCGATCGTTGTCTAGCGGTGCGTCACCTTCACCCTCATTGCTTACCCGTCCGGACGCGACACGTGCACACGTAAGTAATGGGCTCCTCGAACTCGAAAGTCTCATCATTGATAGGAATGAGCTTTACTCTCTGGTGAAGAAGGCTAATTGTTTGCAAAAAGTTAATGGCACCACTGTCTATCCTCTTTCCAAGAAATCTCTTACCTCTTTTCTAGTCTCCTTCTGTCTCTGTAGCTGCCTCTGCTCCCCCTGCAGACACAGCTCTTTCTCCTGCAGCGTCTCCCCCTCCGCCGGAGGATACAGACACGGCTGCAGTAACCCTTTCTGCCTTGGTTGCCTTTTCTTCTCTTTCTCTAAGAACTGAACCCCCGATATCGGCTTACCCTTTAAACCTCAATCCAGCAGGAGGGGGACAGCCGATACACGAGAACATCAATGTACGGGTGCTTAAAAATTTAAAAGATGAATGTGGGACCATCTCTGATTGGTACTGCAAGTCCTGGCAATGTGTGTCAACCGGAAAGATTTGGTGGACTACTACTGACTATATCAAAGCTATACTAGGCCCTGATAACAATTTGCCTTGGAATTCCTGCTCCAATTGGGCCTGCTGCGGCGTTCGCCTCAATCCTATGACTGTTACTTTTACTGAATGGATTAAAGGGAAAAGATGGGGGGGAAGGTCGAACGATAATTCCAGAAACAGTCATCCAGGAAATATATTCATAATTCGTCTTACCATGTCCTTAGAAACATCCCCACCTGTGGGCCCAAACAAACAAGTTAATTCGCCCTTTTTACAGCCCTTGATTAAAAGCAACAATCCATTGGTGTCCTTGGTCTCCTCTCCCTTGTGGCAGCCCGTACTTTTCCTAACAATGATAGTAGGTGTTGGCTGTGTATGTCTTCTCAACCCCCTTTTTATGAGGCCATAGGTTCCGCCCTACCTTTTACCAATAGCACCTCAGATACCGGTTGTAGGTGGTCTAACTCTTCTATAACGGTATCCTCAATTGAAGGTCAAGGTTGTTGCCTTGGGTATGTACCCTCTAACTTTTCTCACTATTGTATCAATGCCTCCTCGGATGCCTATACTTCCTGCACAATATACTTGTCCAAAGAAAGGCTAGGACTTGACACTGGAGGGTGGACTATAATACACACTACTCTATCAACTGCAGATCTTTCCAAACGTTTAAACGGTCAGTTTTTTATTCCTTCCAATGGCTCTATTTGGGCCTGCTCTACGGGTGCTACTGCGTGTGTCAGTGGAGACATTTTACACACAAAACACGCTTTTTGCATTCAGGTTTATCTTCTCCCTAAAATGTCTGTTTTTTCCAATAATGAGTTCTTTTCTCGTATGGAAACACCCCAATACCTTCCACGAACTAAACGGGAGGTGGTTACTACTATGACTTTGGCCCTTCTTCTGGGCCTAGGAGCCACTGGTGCTGCAACTGGAATCGCAGGAATGGTTGTGGCTGACAAAAACATCCGCAGGCTCAGTATTGAAATAGATGCTGATCTCAAACGCATTGAGCAATCTATGGTTGCCCTCCAAAATTCCCTGACCTCTCTCTCCGAAGTTGTGTTACAAAATAGAAGGGGTTTGGACTTGCTATTCTTAAAACAGGGTGGTCTGTGTGTAGCTTTGAAAGAAGAATGTTGTTTTTACACTGAAAGTTCTGGTGTTGTGCTTGACTCTATGGCAGAATTAAATACCTGATTGAAAGATAGAGAAAAAGAGCGTTCTCAATCCCACACGTGGTATCAGGGAATGTTTAATCTCTCTCCCTGGTTGACCACCCTCCTCTCTGCCCTAGCCGGTCCTCAGATTTTGTTGCTCCTTGCATGTACAATTGGCCCATGTGTCATGGGGAGAGTTCTAGCATTCTTGAAACAACGACTAAACAGTATTGGAGATGATGTCCTCTTACTAAAGCACACTGTTGAAAATGAATATAAACAACCTCTTTTAGAATTAGCCTCTGAGGCTGATGAAGACTCTGAATCGGGAACCATTCCTTTGGAAAAGTGTATCAGCAGCTCTTTGGGCAGTTTGAGCTTTCTCAGTTGGTACAGAAAGAACATTCTTTATTGTGCTTTTTTGATGACGTTTTGATTTTGGATGTCCATTTTAGGTCATGAGATATGGTAGAATCTAGAAATCTGAAGGTCTCTACTGTTGATACTGTGTTGTCTAGAATTGTAAGAGGTGGAAATATGGAAGGGATTCTCCTAAAGTCTACCACAATTTCTACGGTTTTGAGTATGTTCCGTTCCAGATTGTTCCGGTCGCACCACAAGGCTAGTTGTTCAACCTCCTGTCTGTATGTGGATTCATCATTGTCTCGAATGTGACCGATCACTGTTATGTCATCTGCAAACTTCAGTAGTTTAACCTTCAAAATGGAATAGAAACAGACAGTAAGAAGCAATACTATCCCAATACAATGCAAGCAATATTGTTCATCAAAAGTTTTAACATGATGTGAAGATACAAGATAGATTAGAAAAAGCAGTTGTGATGCAGCATTTCATAATTGATATGCTTCACTTTCTATTTAAATATTTCTAGAAACTTTGACATTTGAAATCACCAGAATTGCCGGGGTCTTGAAGGTATCTTCAAAGTATAAATTATTATAACATATATCACAGAAATAGAAATATTACGGTTGGTAAAGGCAATGAGTTTGCTGATTAGAATGCCACATCTATAGTCTGTGAATGTCTCTGATAAAAGTAGGAGAACCTGATTTCCATCATACCGCTGACTACAGTAATTTTTCTTTTTCTTATTTTTTTCTTCTCTCTCTCTCTCTTTCTTTTCTTTCATTCAGTGTTGAAACCTGGCAATTGCTTGAATGTGTCCCTACAGTTTTCTTAGCAAGGTCCTTTAGAAGTTTTTGCCATTGTCTCCTTCCTAGGGAAGGAACTGGCCCAAGCTCACCGAGTTAAGCATGACTAGAACTCACAGTTTGTATCCTAGTGCCTTAATCACCATACTAAACTGACTTCACAACCATAATATATGCAGTATATAAATGTCTTTCACGTTGGCCAGAAATGTATCATAGAAAATTACTTATATTCGAGAACAATCATGTTCTGCAGGTAATGTCAAGTAGTTGAAAAAGGTGTTTTGCAATGTGCATTAGAAGGAACAAATATCAAGCAGCCTGGTCTTTTTAAAACCTATGCAGTTGCTACAACATGGTTCCCAGATGTCTGCACTGTACATGCACATGCAGAGAATTTCATTTAGATTTGATGTATGCAAAGATAGCTTTCATTCAAAGCCCAATAAAAAGCACATAAAAAGCATTAATGGATGGGGCCAAATTGAAGCTAAAGTTTGTTCTGAGGCATTTCTTCTTAGTCTTTCTCACAGCCTTAATAATAAGGATGTTTGTGTGTGTGTGTGTACATACACATATGCATATACACACATATATAAGGGAAGGGTGCATAAAAAGGTGTATTAGAAATATTGCATACAAATATCTTTCTAGTTTCCTCCAAGAGCAGGGTCCATTTTTTAAATCAAGCATATATAAGACATAGACTTATACAAATATTTAAAGTATTATAAAATTATAAAGATTTCGATGAATTTCCTATCAGATTAATAGGCCATGGGCCAGGAGGATATAAAACCTCTTTGATCTTAAATTGTGAAACTTTGAAGCTGAATCAATTCAAACATCCAAAGAAATGCAGTGAAGAGCAAGAAGTAGCATGTCTTGCTGTAACATAAAGCCGGAAAAACTTCTCAGTAATTTCATTGTTTATTTTTAATTTTGCACAGTTAAATAAATTTTCACAAGAGCTAAGTATTTCACATGTTTCATCTTATTATTATAAAAGGAGCATGATTTATATCCCATTTTTCCTCAGAAAGAAAAACCAATACGCAAGATCCTTTCTTATTCACAATAATATTTGGGATTTACAGAGTGCTCTAAAATTCAGTCCCCTTATATAAATTATGCTAATTTTGCACATTGGTTTCATTTTGTTGTAAACACTTTCTTAGCATGCAATGCATACAACATAAAGTACAATAACGTTTTTCTGAATAAATAAATCAAAATAGTTTTTGTAACCATTTCACTACATTATTTCTTAACTGTTAAAGAGAAGATATGGGTTTGTCTTGTATATCGAGCAAGAACCAATGGGCAGAAACTTGACAGAGAGAGAGATGCAACCTAATCAAAACTAAACTATTTTAAATTTCTATTATTTTAATAGGATAGTACAGTAAATGCTTCTAATCTTTTTGACAACGTTTTATAAATTAAATTATTTTGACAATTTATATTTTACTCTCTGCTTAGTTTAACTTTGTGTTACACCACAATTTCCTTTTTTCCATAAGTTACTCTTTCTAATTTTTGAACCATAAATCTTATTCAAAGTTCTCCTTCTTCCAGTAAAGAGACTCTAGAAAGGGTTTCCAGAACCTGATAAATATCATTGTTGAATTTTCTAGAAATCAAGCAAGTCGATATTGTCTATACTTAAATATATATATTTTCAAACTCTGTATCAGGGGTGTCGAACTCATGTCATCACGGTGGTATCAGGATGTCATATGATGCCACTGTGACATAAGTTTGACACCTAAACCGGGCATGGATGTGGCCAGTGCATGACGCATCCTGCCTGCGGGCTGGGAGTTTGACAGCCCTATTCTATATATTTATATATTGATAATTTGGAGACGATTTTCCAGAGAAGGATAAACCCAATCCTGAAACAACTTTATTAAACAGGAGAGACGGAAAAAATCTGATAAATGCACAGTACCATCTTCAGATTTGAGCTTCTAGTGGCTCAACAGACTAATGCAGTCTGTTATTAACAGCAGCTGCTTGCAATTACTGCAGGTTCAAGTCCCACCAGGCCCAAGGTTGACTCAGCCTTCCATCCTTTATAAGGTAGGTAAAATAAGGACCCAGATTATTGGGGGCAATAAGTTGACTTTGTATATAATATACATATGGATGAAGACTATTGCTTGACATAGTGTAAGCCGTCCTGAGTTTTCGGAGAAGGTCGGAATATAAATGCAAATAAAAAAATAAAATAAAAATAAAAATTCAGTTCTTACTGATTATAACATAAGGCATTTAAAGATTTGTTTAACTATCCTATTAAAACAACAGAAATTTTAGCTCTGATTAGCCTGCACCATTAAGATCTTAGTGCCTAAATCCTATAAATATACCTTTCTTTATTTATTGGAAAGCAATGTATTTTACTGAGCTCCAGTCTTCTTTGTGTTTCTTTAGAAGTAATTACTGCTTACTTCTGGAGAGTCTGCTGGATTTGGAACAGGGTGGTCAGGGTCCAAATACTATATCATCTAAGAACTCAAAGAGCGGCTTGGGGGGAAGAATTATCTGTCAACCTGAATTCCCTATCTGTAAAATGACTGTTTTGTTCCAAGGCAGCATGCAAAGAGATTTATGAAATGCTGAAATAGCTCTGTGATGAAAGGGAGAGATTTAAATGCTAAAGGACACTCGCAAAGAGCAAAATAATAGCATTAAGAGCTATATGCCAATTAATGTGAAATTGATCTCAGTAAGGAAGGCAAATCACACCTACCTGACAGTGCAGAGGAATTACACTGTGAAGGGAAAAGGAACTTAAATTTGAGGACAGAAAGAGATTTAAGTTTTCATACCATGGGCTTGATATGTGGAAAATGGAATATTGCCTGTCTGGAAGGATAACCTCTCCAACTTGTTCACAATATAACTCGTTATTGATTCCATGAAAATCTGGAATGTTCTACTGTAAGAAATAATCATTACAAAACACTAGGTTTGACCTATTAGAATTGTGTACAAATGGATATGAATTCTGTTCTCCTAACAAAAGATTCCCGATTTCCAAGTTATTTCCAAAATTCAGGATCTCCACCCTAAGGTGCATTCAGTAGCAGGAAAGAAGACAAAACAAGCAAACATTCAGAGTATTTATATAGGTAAAGGTAAAGGTTTCCCTGGCACATACGTGCTAGTCGTTGCCGACTCTAGGGGGCGGTGCTCATATCCGTTTCAAAGCCGAAGAGCCAGCGCTGTCCGAAGACGTCTCCGTGGTCATGTGGCCGGCATGACTCAATGCCAAAGGCGCACGGAACGCTGTTACCTTCCCACCAAAGATGGTCCCTATTTTTTCTACTTGCATTTTTACGTGCTTTCGAAACTGCTAGGTTGGCAGAAGCTGGGACAAGTAACAGGAGCTCACCCAGTTACACAGCAGCACTAGGGATTCGAACCGCTGAGCTGCCGACCTTTCAATCAACAATCTCAACCTCCTAGCCCCTGAGCCACCATGTCCCCATAAGTATTTATATAAGGGTCCCCTATAATTTTAGCTGATGTTTATATGGTTGCATCTGGGGCCCAAGCTTACATCTGATTGCATCTAGGGCCCAAACTTTAAATTGCTTCTCAATATTGAACTTCCTATTTTTTTAAAAAAAATAAAAGTTGTCAATGCTTTATGTGATATTCCTACAGATGCTATATTTTCTTCAGGTCATCCAGCTTTTTTGACAATAACTCAGTGGTGGGTTTCTACCGGTTCACCCCGGATCAGATGAACCGATAGCAGTGGCGGCGGGAGACTCTGCCCACCTGCCCAGATACTTCTGTGCATGTGTGGAACCCACGAGAGAACCGAAAGCGATGGGTTTTGAAACCTCCCCCGCAATAGTTCAAACACATTTTTCTTGAACAAGTCATTAAAGCTTTATAATATAATATAATAACAGAGTTGGAAGGGACCTTGGGGGTCTTCTAGTCCAACCCCCTGCCAAGGCAGGAAACCCTACACCATTTCAGACAAATGGCTATCCAACATTTTCTTATAAATTTCCAGTGTTGGAGCATTCACAACTTCTGCAGGCAAGTTGTTCCACTTATTGATTGTTCTAACTGTCAGGAAATTTCTCCTTAGTTCTAAGTTGCTTCTCTCCTTGGTTTCCACCCATTGCTTCTTGTTCTACCCTCAGGTACTTTGGAGAATAATTTGACTCCCTCTTCTTTGTGGCAACCCCTGAGATATTGGAACACTGCTATCATGTCTCCCCTAGTCCTTCTTTTCATTAAACTAGGCATACCGAGTTCCTGCAACCGTTCTTCATATGTTTTAGCCTCCAGTCCCCTAATCATCTTTGTTGCTCTTCTCTGCACTCTTTCTAGAGTCTCAACATCTTTTTTACAGATGTTGATATCAGATTGGCAATGAATCTTCCCTTAACTAAATTTGGGAAAGGATGATCTTATTTAACTATGCTTAATTTGTTGCAGCATTCAGGTTTTGGATGGCAAAATAGTCAGGATCCCTGAAAATATCTAGAAATATCAGAATAGTGAGAAGTTTCAGGAGTATAAGAACTGTATTACATTTAGTTTTACTAAAAGGGGAAATAGATGACTGAGCATAAAATGAAAAAAATCATGTCATTCAGATTCCTACAGATTATTATCCCTACAAAGTATCCTGGGAAACTCACACAATCATTAGATGTCTTCAGAAATCTTAGTTTCAGTGTTACACACATCTTATCCACTCCTGTTTTTCTTGAATTTTGTATGGAATTTTTTTTGAATGTTTTCCCCAACAAGCAATCACCTCAGCCACTGAAACTCAATCAAAGCTGTGTGGTTGGTTTTTTGTTTTTTTTTAATGTATAGAAATTTAGAATCAGGTTTTGAAGCCAAGATTTTAAAAAACTAAAACATTACATTGGATCATCTTGACTAATTGCCAAAACTGATCAGTTTGATTAATAGCCTAAACTGATAATTTTCTATTATACTATTTAACCATTTCATCCTCTGCCATCCCATTCTTCTTTTGCCTTCAATCTTTTGCAACCTCAGGGTCTTTTCCAACCAGCCTTCTTTTCTCGTTTGATGGCCAAAGTATTTGAGCTACTTCTTCGGTATCTGTCCTTCCAAAGGACAGTCAGGGTTAATTTCCTTTAAGATTGATGATCTGATCTCTTTGCAGTCCAAGGGATTCTCTCAAGAGTCTTCTGCAGCATCACAATTCAAAAGCATCAATTCTTTGGCACTCAGCCTTCCTTATGGTCCAATTCTCACAGTCATACATCACTCCTGGGAAGATCATAACTTTGACCATACGAACCTTTGTCACCAAGATAATGTTTCCGCTTTTTAATATGCTGTTTAAGTCTTTAAGGAGCAAGTGCCTTCTAATTTCATGACTGAAGTCAGCTTCTCTAAGGAAGAAAATACAGAGCAACTTTCTTAGTGTTCCAGAATGACTTTCCTGATGCACGACATCTGCAGTGATCTTGGAGCCCAAGAAAATAAAATATTCACTGCTTCCATTTTTTTCTCCTATTTGCTAGAAAGTGAATGGGACTGGATGCCATGATCTTAATTTTTTAATGTTGCATTTCAAGCTAGCTTTTGCATTTTTCTTCTATCATCCTCATCAAGAGACTCTTGGTTCCACTTCACTTTCTTCACTTCATTTCAAACTGATGCCATAGTGCCGTATTTATTACATCATGGATTCTAGAACTCTAGAATTGGTATACTTGCTCTAAAACACTTTACCTATACCCTGTAGACTGGGAATGATGAGGCCTTGGGAAAATAAGTGATAAATTCCTCTAAGGAAGAAGATATAGAGCAACTTTCTTAGTATTCCAGAATGACTTTCCTAATGCACTTCTGGTAACAATGAAATAGTTCATGCCACTCAGGAATTGTTCCTATCATTGTCTTCAACTTATATGGAAGTGAAAAGCCCGGGAATGTTAGTACTGGCTTAATGTCAGGCTCCAAATAATGCACCCATCATAAAATGAACTCCAAGGCATGATGTTTCCTCAAAAATCTAATTTATTTAGTTACATCATGTTAGTGCTGCTGGTGAAAAGCCAGTACTAACGTTCCCGGGCTTTTCACTCCAATATAAGTTTCAGTTTTCTCAAGTTTCCAAAACAACTGTCACATTGTCCAATTGAGATGGGAGCTGGTTGCTCGGTGACATATCTCCTCCTTCTCCTCCGGTCAGCCAGGGGTTGGAATGTGACTGACTCACCAGTTAGGAATCCTGTTTTGACTGAAGGCTCCATCCTCCGCTTCAGCTCCAAACTGTGTCAAGATGAATGCATGTCAGAATGCCCAAGGATACAAACAATCCCATACCCCAATCGAATTCAGGCTTAACATTTAATTCAAATTTAGGTTTATTCCTGTACTGTCTCTAACATTCCTTTTAATCATTAACATGACATACAAATAACCAAAACTAGAAAATAATGTTGCAAAGATCACTAATCCACTTCTTCATCTGATAATTAATGACCAGTCTAAAGTAATTTACCTGTACCAATAGTAGCAGACAGGGAAAATCCTTCCACGAAACAGAGTTTCCCTGTGGACACAGAGGTGACATCAAACCCACACATAGAAATGCATCAAGGAGAAAAAAATCTACACACTCAGTTTCCTGATTGCTTATTTGTACCCTATGACTATCATTAAGTTTTGTACCTTAGAATTCTTGATGAACATATCTTTTCTTTTATGTACACTAAGAGCATATGCACAAAGACAAATTCCTTGTGTGTCCAATCACACTTGTCCAATAAAAAATTCTATTCTATTCTATTCTATTCTATTCTATTCTATTCTATTCTATTCTATTCTATTCTATTCTATTCTAAGAACATTTCTACCAGAGCTGTATGTCTACCAAATTAAACTTTACAGAGAGCACATTCACATATGCACCCATAACCTACAAAAAATACCTTTCCTATATATAGTTCTAGCCTCTGCACTCCCATTTGTAGCTACTTTTAAGTTCTGTTTCTATGCTTTCAAATAAAATTACCCACCTCATCTTCAAACAGTGTGTCCAGTGTCATTCTTATGCAACATGGCTTGAAAGCAGACCAGAACATTCTTTTAACGTTGGCATAGTAGATTTTCATACAGATTTTTTAAAAAGGGAGATGAAAACTAATACAAACCAATATAAAGATATGGGAAATTACCTGTGTAATAATCTTGCTGCAATTATCATGAACAAAATATAACATAATATAACATAAGAAAAAGAAGCCAAAGAGAAAGTTAAAAGTGCAAGACAGGGGGGAAAAAAGAAAAAGAAAAAAAGAAAGGAAAAACATGAACTAATTTTCAATTTTCTTTACGATAGTTATAAGTACAATTATAAATTTATCTCTTACTGTATGATTTATAAGATAACTCACTTCTTTCTATAATCTATCTCATTTAATCATCAAAACCATACTTTATAAGTTCCTTTTTTTCTGTTTTACAAAAAATGTCTATAAGGGGTTTCCAGGCAGCAATAAATCTAGATATTGTCTTCTCTCTGATCAAAAAGGTCATTTTAGCAATCTCAGAAAATTCCATTATCTTCATTATAAATTATATTCTTACATAGCAGGCACAAGCAACCAGGCCCACATGTGAATGGTTCAAGCTCACTACTTTATTATTCATCACTACTTTGTTATATTACATAAACTCCCCAAACTGTCAATCTTAGCATGGGAACTGATAGATAAGATTCTATAGATCTTAAGTGGGAGTCAATCCTGGCCCTCTTGAGACGGGAGAGGGGAAAACTTGCCACAGCCAACTTGTTACGGCCAACTCCTTATGGCCAACTCGCTACAGGACAACTCGCCTTGGCTAACTCATCGCGGGACAACTTGTTGTGGGATAATTTAACAATTCAAACACTTAGAATACAGAGTAATAGAGTTGGAAGGGACCTTGGAGGTCTTCTACTCCAACCCATTGTTCAAGAGGAGATCTTATACCATTTCACACAAATAGCTGTCTAGTCTCTTCTTAAAAGCTTCCAGTGATGAAGCATTCACAACTTTTGAAGGCAAGCTGTTTCACTAGTTAATTGTTCTCACTGTTAGGAAATTTCTCCATAGTTCTAGGTTGCTTCTCTCCTTGCTTAGTTTACATCCATGGTTTCCATCCACATAATTGATTCAACTGTAGTTGATATGTATCTCATGATCTGCTAACCTTTTTTGTTTGCCTATTATTTCTCATCTATAAACTGTCTTCTGCTGAGAATCACAAAAGTGTTTCAGGATACAACATGGCTTGATAACTATTCCATATGCTCCATATGAGATACCTAATAATGATTTTTAGAATCTACAATAACCTTGATTTTCTGACATCACAAATATCCATTACACACAAATCTGACATCATGTCCTTCGAAGAGCCTTCTATTTCTCAGCAGCAGTCACTCTTTCATCCAGACTAAACAGCAGGCTGCACAATACAATTTCAAACCATAAATCCAACCATCCTCTTTCTTGTGCATCTTGAACACCTTATATTTAAAACATGGTTTCTTACCATGTCACGCAAATTTAGATGCGTCCTTTTGCCACTGTTTAAATGATGCATCAACTTTTGGCAAAACAGATATTGTCTGCATCAAAAACATCTTTCTAGGCAAGGCATTCATTTTATCACAGAAATTTTTGCCAGCAATGACAGTGGTGTTCCTCAATTCTATTTGATGTTCTATTTTTATAGTTTTGTTAACATTTGCATCTTCTGCTTATTAATCTTGAATCCTACTAATGAACCAACTTATTTTAATTTGCCCATTGATATTTCAATTATCTTTAAAGGATCTTCCAAAACCAATACCAAATCATCTGCAAAAGCCCTTGAGCTATAAGACTCTTTAAAAATCTTTACTCTCACAATCTTCTCATCTTGTTTTATATCTCTGTTCAGTTTTTCAGGAACCAAAACAAATAAGAGGGGAGACAATGGGCCTTCCTGTCTTGTTCCTTTTTTTTTGTATTTTACAAGGTTTTGTTAGATCTCCATTAACAATTATTTCAGTAAGTCTAAATCGATCTTATCCATTTAATAAAGTTCTCTTCAAAATTCATATCTTCCAAAACCTTGAACAGGAAAGCCCAGTTCAAATGGTCAAAGGCTTTCTCTGCCACAAAGAAAATCAATAAGGCTTACTTTTCATAATGTGGCTCAAACAGCCAAAAATTTCCAACACATTTCTAATATTTTCCTTTAACTATATTTTATGTAAAAATCTACATTGATCCTCATGAATACATTCCTACAAAATTATTTTTAGTCTGTCAGCTAGAATCGTTATGAACAACTTGTAGACATTATTCATTAATGATAATTGCCCTATAGTTTCTTGTTAAAGTCAAATCTTATCCGTCTTCAGATATAGATGCTATATTGGCCTCTTTCCAACTCTCTGACATCTTTCCTCCCTGTAGGATATAGTTCAACATGTTTTGTAAAGGTTGTAAAAGTTCATCCTTAAAACATTTATAATAAGAACCTGATAATCCATCTGTTCCAGGTAACTTTCCTACTTTAATCTTTTTTTATAGTTTCAGAAACTTCCCTTTTCATTATAGGTTTGTTCATAATCTGTCACTGTTCCCCTGTAACTTTTGATGAATTTAGTTTCTTTAGATAATTATCTATTTTTTCTAGAGAGATGTCACTTTCTTTATACAAATTGGTTGATGCATTGCCCATCTCCCTCCTGTAATTTTAGTATGGTTTTCTTTTCTTTTTCTTTTCATAATTTATATGCTACCCATTTTCCTAGTTTATTTGCAAACATAAACATTTTTTGCTTTACATAATTCATTTGTATTTCTATTTGTCCTACTGTCAACACAGATAATTGCTGGATGGAAAAGGGAAGATGTATTCTTTTAATCACTGGAAAAGCTTTCAAACACACCTGCTTGTTGATATAAATGTCCATGTTTTACTTAAAAAATGCACACAACACACAAAGAGTTTGTTATGACACAATATCTAAAGAACACAAAGTATAAACCTACTTTCTAGGGATTTTATCCCTTTTATCATAATCATTCTGCAGATTTAGACAGTTTTGAATAAACTTTTATAGATTACATAGCATGGTACACTGTTTGAAACCATGTTTCAAAATCTTATCAAAAGCCAGCAAAAGGAAAAATAACTGGGAAATTTTCTGATTTGGGGTCTCTTTTATTCTCTGTTCATTTCTCACTGGGAAAACAGATTTTAGTTGTACAATGTGAAAATAAAAATACAGCATAAAATTAACATTGGAGGTAGGCCAACATTCTTTCTGAAAATACTTGGGACCATCATCGCTGTAAAAAGCTACATTTTGTGTGTGTGACCAGTGAAACAAAACTTGTGCATGTGTGTGTCTGTGTATTTCTCCTGGGACATTTCTAAAAATGTTCTAAGATTGTAACATTACTGTCAAACTTCATTATCAAGTTTCAGAGAGTTATTGGAAACTTCAGAGAACTGAGCTATTGGTTCCTTTTAGAAGTGAGAATAAATATTCTTTCAAAAAAAGAAAGAGGGAGAAACTACCATCTTCTAAGAATCCATTTAATAAAGAAGAAAGATAAAATATAATTTTTGGGAAGTCATTATGCATGGCACCGTAGGAAAGCAAGCTCTTGCCCTGTGGAGCTTACAATCTAAAAATCTCATGTTGGGAGCAAGAAATGAAGGGTTAGAAAATGGTCCCAGTTAAAGAAGCAAGAGAACATGAGATTAATAATGCAATATTATACAGATGTAAGCCAAGGACCAGGAATCCATTATTGTTGGATATATTTGGAACTTGGAGATCAGGCTTCAGAGGTTTTTATGAAATGGGTCTTCATCTACCTGTCTATTCAGAATATCCTTAGGGGATTAAGCAAATGATTTATGTGTGGTATTTTGATACAATTGCGTTCACACAGACTCTCAAAGCTGTACAATCTTGTAAGATCCATATAAAATTCCCTTCATTCAAATAAAAGTACCCTGGCATCCAAGTGATTTCTCTATTCTCCTACCTTCATCCGGATTCTGACCTGGGTACAGCACGTAGATGGGTTTGGTCGCGTTGGTGGGTGATCTCTGGAGGGCTCGTGATAGGGGCTGTTCCTCTGGCCTGGTCCTATTAGACCTCTCAGCGGCTTTTGATACCATCGACCATGGTATCCTGCTGCGACGATTGGAGAGATTGGGAGTGGGGGGGCACCGTTTTTCGGTGGTTCTCCTCCTATCTCGCTGACCGGTCGCAGACGGTGTTGGTAGGGGAGCAGAGGTCGACCACGAGGCACCTCACGTGTGGGGTGCCACAGGGGTCGGTTCTCTTGCCTCTCCTGTTCAACATCTATATGAAGCCGCTGGGTGAGATCATCTGTGGTTTTGGGGTGCAGTATCACCAGTACACTGATGATACTCAGCTGTACATCTCCACCCCTGACCACCCCAATGAAGCCGTTGAAGTGATGTCCTGGTCTAGAGGCTGTGCGGGTCTGGATGGGGAGGAACAGGCTCCGACTCAATTCCTCCAAGACTGAGTGGCTGTGGATGCCGGCGTCACGGTACAGCCAGATGGTTCCATCGCTGGCTGTTGGAGCCGAGTCACTGGCCCCTATGGAGAGGGTTCGCAACTTGGGTGTTCTCTTGAATGCTCGGCTATTGTTAGAAGATCATATGACGGCCGTCACTAGGGGAGCCTTTTATCAGGTACGCCTGATTCGCCAGTTGTGCCCCTTCATAGACTGGGACTCCTTGTGCATGGTCACTCATGCTCTCGTCACTTCCCGTCTGGACTACTGTAACGCTCTCTACATGGGGCTCCCCTTGAAGGGCACCCGGAAGCTCCAACTGGTCCAGACTATCACTCCAACTGCGGGTGATAGAGGGAGCCACTCGTGGTTCCCATATAACACCTCTCCTGCACAGGCTGCACTGGTTGCCAGTGGTCTTCCGGGTGCAATTCAAGGTGCTGGTGACCACCTTCAAAGTGCTCCATGGCTTAGGACCGGGTTATTTACGGGACCGCCTGCTGCCACCGATAGCCTCCCATCGACCTGTGCGCTCCCACAGGGAGGGTCTCCTTAGGGTGCCGTTAGCCAAACAATGTCGGCTGGTGACCCCCAGGGGGAGAGCTTTCTCTGTGGGGGCTCCTACCCTCTGGAATGAGCTTCCTCCGGGGTTACGATCACTCCCCTTCAGGAGAAGGGCGGTATAGAAATTTAATAAAATAAATAAATAAAATAAAAAATCAACAATAGTTCTCTGAAGAACTTGACTGTCTTGACTGATGTTTACAGCATTTTGACTATCTATTACAGAAGTTACCTAATTCATGAGCCACGGTGGTGTAGTGGTTAGGGTGCAGTGGTTAGGGTGCAGTACTGTAGGCTACTTCTGCTGCCTGCCGGCTGCCTGCAATTTGGCAATTCAAATCTCACCAGGCTCAAGGTTGACTCAGCTTTCCATCCTTCCGAAGTTGGTAAAATGAGGACTCAGATTGTTAAAGGCAATATGCTGACTCTGTAAACCACTTAGAGAGGGCTGTAAAGCAGTATATATGTCTGTGCTATTGGTTTCCTTTTTTCCCCCTCTGTTTGAAGCAACATTTACTCTCCTCTTGTTTTCTGGCATTCTATATAGAATCATGTGAAGTATTAGTACTGCTTTATAAAGCCTTACTAAGACCACACTTGGAATACTGTATCCAGTTTTGTTCACCACAATATAAAAACATGTTGAGATTCTGGAAAGAATGCAGAGAAGGGTGACAAAGATGATTAGAGGACCGGAGACTAAAATGTATGAAGAACATTTGCAAGAATTGGCTCTGTCTAGCCTAGTGAAAAGAAGGACTAGGGGTGACATGATAACTGTGTTTCAATATTTGAGGGGCTGCCACAAAAAGAAGGGGTCAACCTATTTTTTAAAGCACCAGAATGCAAGACAAGAAACAATGGACTAAGGAGAAATTCCCATATATATTCTTCTCCTGATGTTAAGAGATGGTTAAGAATCATGCTGAATAAAGGAGGAAGCAAGAGACATAAGGTAGGCAGGGGAAGAAATAAGAGAGAAGAGCAGAAAGGCACTGCAGGGATCAAGAGGACCTTCATATTGTCCATATCTCTAATGACCCCCAAAATCTGGGCTGACTGATACCAGTTTCTTAGGAAATTTTTAGTTTGTTTTTTTCCCATGAACCTTCTGAAGAAAGCAAATAATCAACTAAGTGGACTTAGAGTAGCAGATAGAAAAGTGATCAAGTTAGGCACTTAGTTAAGTGACCATTATTTTCTCTCATTCAAGCTTTGCCATCACTCTGTCCCTTTTATCCAGCTGGGCAGGAGTGTTCCTGCCTATTTAGTTGATAGTATCTGATAAATTGCCCTGGACAATCCCCCATCTTACTTTTAGCCATAGATAGGTCTTGGGTAGAATAGATATTTGCAAGAGAAACTTGAACATGAATCTAAAAGTTAGAAATCTTCCTTTGTCAGTAAAATCTTAAAATACCTTCCAGAGTTCATTCACTTATGATGTTGGTAAGTGCAGCTGGTCTTTAAATATAATGTGGGACTCATCATTTCCAGAGTGAATTCAGGTTAACTCTCTGCACCTCTGTTAAAGTCAATTTACGGAAGAACAATGTAAGTATGCCTGCAGTAAATCCACAGTGGTACATCAAAGATTCCTATGAGTCTTAGCAAGTGTCTATGTACACTGCAAGATGTTTTGCTTTAATTATCAAGGTCTTAACTTTAAGGTGACTTAATGGAGCAGAAATCAAAACTGTGCCCTGAGCTCAGGGGTTGGCTTGAAACAAGTTGCTCTACTGTTTCAGTCTGTTTCTTCCTTCTGTAAAAGGAAACACTCCTGGAGTAAAAAAAATTTGGTTCTCTTATATTGAGCAGTTAACTTTTATGGAATAGAATATAATTTTTGTATTGGCCAAGTGTGATTGGACACACAAGGAATTTGTCTTGGTGCATACGCTCTCAGTGTACATAAAAGAAAAGATACAGTCATCAAGGCACAACACTTACAACACTTAATGATAGTCATAGGGTACAAATTTAACACTTAATGATACAACATTTAATTAGAATTAGAATTTTTTTATTGGCCAAGTGTGATTGGACACACAAGGAATTTGTCTTGGTGCATATGCTCTCAGTGTACATAAAAGAAAAGATATGTTCATCAAGGTACAACATTTACAACACAATTGATGATCAATATATCAATATAAATCATAAGGATTGCCAGCAACAAGTTATAGTCATACAGTCATAAGTGGAAAGAGATTGGTGATGGGAACTATGAAATGATTAATAGTAGTGCAGATTCAGTAAATAGTCTGACAGTGTTGAGGGAATTATTTGTTTAGCAGAGTGATGGCCTTCGGGAAAAAACTGTTCTTGTGTCTAGTTGTTCTGGTGTGCAGTGCTCTATAGCGTCGTTTTGAGGGTAGGAGTTGAAACAGTTTATGTCCAGGATGCGAGGGATCTGCAAATATTTTCACGGCCCTCTTCTTGATTCGTGCAGTATACAGGTCCTCAATGGAAGGCAGGTTGGTAGCAATTATTTTTTCTGCAGTTCTAATTATCCTCTGAAGTCTGTGTTTTTCTTGTTGGGTTGCAGAACCGAACCAGACAGTTATAGAGGTGCAAATGACAGACTCAATAATTCCTCTGTAGAATTGGATCAGCAGCTCCTTGGGCAGTTTGAGCTTACTGAGTTGGCGCAGAAAGAACATTCTTTGTTGTCCTTTTTTAATGATGTTTTTGATGTTAGCTGTCCATTTGAGATCTTGCGATATGATAGAACCCAGAAATTTGAAGGTTTCTACTGTTGATACTGTGTTGTCAAGTATTGTGAGAGGTGGAAGTATGGAAGGGTTTTTCCTAAAGTCTACCACCATTTCTACGGTTTTGAGTGTGTTCAGTTAGAAATGTTAAAAGCTAATAAATCTTGAACATCACTTTAAAAGAAAGAATATAAATCAGATTAAAATACAAAATAATTATGTTAATTTCAAATTACAAAACCCATGTTATTTGCCCCTCATTTAGCAATAGCACTTTCACTTATATACTACTTCAAAGGGCCTTATATCCTTCTCTAAGCGGTTTACAGAGTCAACATATTGCCCCCAACAATCTAGGTCCTCATTTAGCCAACTTCAGAAGGATGGAAGGCTGAGTCAACCTTGAGCCATTCAAGATTGAACTGTTGGCAGTTGGTAGAGTTAGCCTGCAATACTGCATTCTAACCACTGTGCCACCATGGCTTTTACCATTTATCTCATATACTGTTTAGAAGAGAAACTGAGGCAGAGTGCTTAGTTTATATGTATGAAAAGATAAGTAAGTTTCAAAATAGTAAGTAGATTTTAGGCATTTTTGTTATAACTAGGTGCCTTCTTTCACTGTTACGTGACACATAAATTTCACTTGTGCTGTTGCACAGCTGGAGAAAAAACACTTCTTAAGGAATCAGGAAGGTCAAAACTTATTTAAAAACTCAGCCCACCCAAACGTGGGAGAAAGGAAAAACTTGGGCAAACCAGGACAGACTTCAATCTGCTATAAAACTCCTTAGCAAAACTCTCAAGCCATTTCCTACTTTTAGTACCAAAGAAAACTTTGAAATGAAAATTTTAGATTTTCAAACAAAAGAATGCCACTACACTTTAGATATGGTTACAAAGTCACATAAATTGGTGCTTCCTGTTTTATTGCTCTAGATTGCACCCAAGGTGGGCTCTTGACATCTTGGCGCCCGGAGGCAAAGTTGTATTCTGACATCCCCTGTGGTTTGGCTTATCTTCTGATTTTGTTAGAAATTTCAAAAAGGCACCCTCTTGTTTCTTTTGTCCTTCAAGACTTTAGCTTGTACTTTTTTTTTTCTTTGATCAGGCATTTTCACCCCATTTACACAGTGAATAATTTTAATTATATCAGCACCCATTCTTGTCATATGGTAACAATTCTGAAAAATTACATTTATCCCTTAAGTGGGGCCGCTATCTCACATCACTATTTTTTTTTTGCTTCTTTATTGTGCTTTTTAATATTGACACTTCCTAATATCTGGCACCTTTAGGTTGATGACAACTTGGCCTAGAGCTGGACCTGGTTGAACCACATATCCTCCCTTCAGAACTTCCTTGACCGCTCATGCTTTCTGATCTGAAAAAGCCCTAACGAAGGTCAATCTCTTATCTTCATTTTGAGTCTGAATTAAACAACAGAAGATGGGAAATTTGCATGCTTTCAATGGGAATGAAATACAATGCATTCACTCACAACAGTTGGCAACCTTATATCTAAATATGAGCAAGCATGTTATGCCTCATGAAATAAACATGTTCCTCTCCCTGAAAAAAAGAAAAGAAAAATCAGTGTGTTTTCCATCAAACTAAAGGAAAAATCTAAAAAATATAAAATAAGCTGACTGAGCATTTCTTCTTGCATTTCTACCTTGTCCTTGGATGAGATGAACAACTCTTCCTGCATTTTCCATTTGCATTGATCACTGAGCTATATTATTGATATATAGATTCTTTTCATTTTATTTTTAATATATCTAAACAACCCCCTTTCCCCCTATTCTTAGATCCATCACTAACCTCAGCTTATTATAAACTTTGGAATTTCAGACCTATCCATAGTTCTGGGTTACTTATATTTTCCATGGTGAGATGTTCCTCCTTCCTTATTGTGTATGGTCTTTTTAGATCTATATAGCCACATTTTTTTACGTTTCATTTATTTCTTCATTGGAATTATTTGCAATTCTGCTTTTATTATTCCCTTTTTATTAATTCCTATTCTCTTTAAGTTCTTTTGTCATTAGGTTCTTCTTGCTTTATTAAAATATGCTTTTTAAAAAATTCCAATATGCAAGTTTAGCTTCACTTAAAAATAAAGAATTCCAATACTGTACAGTTTATTTCCTCCAATATTTCTATTATTTTGACTTCCAGAACATTTCCCTGTTGGATATTATACAGGGAAAGATAACTCACTCTCTTGTTTTGTACTTTCTCCACCCTCAGGTTTATTATGTATCCACTGTCCACTTGAAGTTAAAAAAAAAGCTTGTTAGGGATTCCTCCTTAACCTCCACATCAAATTCTATTTAGCTCTTCTTGTTCACTTACTCAGTGAGCTCACTCAGTGAGTGAAAAAAATTATGCAGGGGTGAAATCCAGCAGGTTCTCACAGGTTCTGGAAATTTCCGGTAGCGGAAATTTTGAGTAGATCAGAGAACTGGCAAATACTACCTCTGGCTGGCCCCAGAATGGGGTGGGAATGGAGAGTTTGCAGTATCCTTTCCCCTGCCACACCCACCACAGAGCCAGTAGTAAAAAAAATTGAATTTTACCACTGCTTTTATGTATAAAACTGTGATTTGTTTTCAGTCAGTGGACATGGGAGACCATGAAATGCATCTTCTTAGTGGCCAATAATTGGTAGCAAATTGAGTTAACATTTACTATAGTATCTGCCAAAGATATTTTCTTAACTGTATGATAACTTTGTACATTCAGCATTATTCAAAAGTATATTGATGCTGCTATAGATTATGTGTTGTTTGATTCTCTATTTACTTCATATTGAACATAGGTGCAGCATAAATAATATGATAAGTATCTCCCAAATTATGGCATATAAGAAAAACTTTACGAGTAACTACAAGAGTCTTGTGATAGCTGCATTTCCTATAATGGTAAGCATAGCAATACATATGGTCCATCCTGAATACTTATTACTATGTGAAGATGGAAAGATTTTTAAACAGGATAAAATAGAATGGTTCTTGAGATATGGTTAGATCTACTGTAGTCCATGACATCCATTCCCAATTGCTCCTAATCACTGAGGTCATTCTGTTTCCAATGACAATAAAGGATCATACATAGCCTTTCTTGATAAAGCTGTGACTTTGAGACATCCTACAGCAAGTTCATCAGAGGGCTAGCTATCAGCCCAGCTGATAAGAATGAAATCACTACTTGCCTGTGGAGATATTCCAGAAGGTATAATTGGCACAAGTGTCATTGAGACTCCTGAAGCATGAGCCATGCCAAGCAAGAATAACATCCCTTCCAAACTGAAATATTAGCTTCCAAAAGGCTTCTGGACACAATTCAAAATGTTAGCTTCTGCAGCATAGCATAAACATATATCAGGCAACCCTTTGCCAGAAGTTATACCTACCAGTAGTGGGTTTCATTTATCTTCGCTACCGGTTCACTATTGGGAGCACACAGCTGCATGTGCAGAGCATCCGTGATGACTTCTGGGTGGCTGGGCAGAGCCTCCTGCTGCCGCCGCTACTGGTTCTCCCAAACCAGGGTAAACTGGTAGCAACCTGCCTATGTGATCTTTAAGAAAGGGCCTGTTGTGGTCTCCCCTCCCTATGAGGTTTAAAGGGAGTGGACCAGGTGACAGATTTCTCAGGGTCCCATCCCAGAAGTGTTTCTCATTTTATGAAATCAGAGATACCTTCAACATAGGGGTATTGGAGATATGGATGCTCTTTTCTTTACAGGTACATAAAAGAGGCCAAAACAACATCATCCCAACAAACACTGGGATGTCAAAGGAATGGTTTTGTTGTTGGTGTTGTTTACTGCTAAATCTGTTCAGTAAGAGATTAGTAAATCCTTGGTCTTCTCCTGTTTAGATTTGTTTGTGTTTTCTGTGGGGCTGTTTTAAAGACCACATGGAAGTTAGAACCAATTCAAAATCTTGTGGATCAAGCAAATACGGGCATTAATGAATTTGCCATCTAAATCCTCTGCTTCAAGAACTGTGATGGTTGTAAGTTTGTTTCTGAGAACAATTCAGAGTTTCCCTTCATGGATCAGATCCTGCGTACCTGCAGGACCATCTTCTCTTAATAGTATCTATCCATCTATTGAGATCTGAAAGAGAAAGCTCATCTAGGTCCCATCCTTTAGGGAATGCCTTCTCCTAGGAATTTAGGGTTAAGTCTTTGCAGTTATTGTTTTACTCTGATACAAACTTTGACATGATTGAATCCTAGGAAAATAAATGAATTTCTGTCTGTATTTGCTTTTGTTTTGGGGAGGGGGAAATTTGATTTACCTTCCCAGAATCTGTGAGGCTGGCCTATGAATATTGTATATATAATATTGTATATATAATATATATATTATAGACTTGCCTATGAATATTGTAAAACAAAATAAATAAATTTGGAAATTTGGTAGAAGCAAGTGTATATATACTTGTATATACACACACACACACACACACACACACACACACACACACACACACAGAGAGAGAGAGAGAGAGAGAGAGGGAGGGAGGGAGGGAGGGTATCCTTCTAGAGCATAGTTCATGATGTTTCTCCTTTCTCCTGCTGTGTTTTCCTTAAGGTTAAGCTACATGCCCCTTGAAATCTGCAATAGAATTCTCTTTGATCCAAAGAAAGAACAGAATTAAATGGCTTGGAGGCTGATAAATATTCTTAATGTATTCAAAAAGACTATGTTTCTCTCTATTTTACTTGGAATATACTAAGTTTGAATTCATAAAAAAATGTATTTCTCTTTAAGTCACTGGCTTGAAACAACCTAGTCTCAAATATGCTGACTTTAAAGTAGTTTTTGTCCCTTCTGGACTGAATCTAATGTATTAAAAAGCTAATTTTCTACCACATTTGTAATCCCCTCGATGTGGTTCTATCTGCATATAAAGCTTCAGCTCCAGAATAGAAGGGATTTAGTAGAATATTATTCAGGATTTCTTTTAAAGGAAATAATATAAAAGAAATGCATATATTATGTAAGAAAAGACTGAGCCGATATTTCATCTAATAAGGACTCCAAAGGAAAAAAGAAAGTTGGCACTTTCTCCAGTCACAAGACTTATAATTGGGATTCCCAATTATCTGTAACTCTGGGCATTAACAGCTGTCACAAATTGGCTGAAAAATGTTTCAAAAATAAAACTACTGAGTGAAATAAATTAATCCATAAAATAACAAAAATTAAACATTTCTTATATTTCTTCTGTGTTCCAGGGCTTACTTTTTCTAAAAGTAGAGTTTTTAATCATCTACCTTAATGATTGTTTTGCCCTGATGAAAATAATGACTTGTATTTCATGCTATTAGAACAATGTTGACTACTAACTCCATCCCAATCCATCATGTCATTTAAACTTAGCCTTTTAATTTCATAAAATGACCTATATTCTCTCATTAGGGCTAATGTAACGTACGCTTCCCCCAAATTTTATGAAGTTGAATTTTTATTTCTAATCTGTGTGTGGAATAGAAACCTGTTCACTTCAGTGTCCCTTTAACCCCCTGAAAATCTGTCTGTGGATGAGCCACGGTGGCGCAGTGGTTATACTCAGTGGTGGGATTCAAGTAATTTAACAACCGGTTCTCTGCCCTAATGATTTCTTCAAACAACCAGTTTGCCAAGCTGCTCAGAAAGTTAACAACCGGTTCTCCCGAAGGAGTGCGAACTGGCTGAATCCCACCACTGGTTATACTGCAGTACTGCATGTAGGCTACTTCTGCTGACTGCCTGCAATTTGCCAGTTCAAATCTTACCAGGCTCAATGTTGACTCAGCCTTCTATCCTTCCAAGGTGGGTAAAATGAGGACCCAGATTGTTTGGGGCAATATGCTAACTCTGCAATCTTTACAGTCCTTAGAGAGGGCTGTAAAGCCACTGTAAAGCAGTATATAAGTCTAAGTGCTATTACTATTGCTATGAAGATTCTTAATCATCCAAATCATGGTTGTTCTATAGGTTTTTTCCCAAAAAGCAATTGGACTTTCTTGTTTTTTTTTCTTCCAAAATGTTTTGCTTCTTATCCAAGAAGAAAAAAACAAAAAAGTCCATTTGCCTTTTGCAAAAAAAAAAAAAAAAAGTTCATTTAGGACCCCAAAAAATCTGTTCCCAAAGCTTCTCAAAGATTTTTTTTACTTTTACAACAAAGTCACATGTTTTCTGTTTCCCTCTTTTAGATATCACTTCTACACATTTGAAAACCAAACCATGGAATTCAGTGGTTGACTTTCAGTAGGTTATAGCAAAACGGCAATGTCAAGATCACACTGCTCAATCTGAAAAAGGATTCTACACTCGTGAGGGTTTGATTGTTCATTAAACATGCTCTGCAAATTTAGATGATTAATTTTATTAATTGTTGTGCACTGCCAGTTATAGACCATACAACAATCCTGTAAAATTCTGTGCTGGGAAAAACTACCTCAAGTGCGCACACCTGGAATATTGAATATTTTGAATGTGAAAATATTTAAATACAAAAATTTCCTAGTGTATATTTCAAGAAATAAAGAAATACATTTTTCATACAGTTTGCAGATATTGATTTATATGAACAAATATAAATATAGAAATCATGATTACAATTTATATAGATGTAATAACTCCTGTAATAAGCTGAATGGACATACGCTGAGTTCTAACTAGAATACTAATTGTTGGCTGGTGATTCAGATTCTTTGGGTTTTCTATATTCTTTGAAATTAAATTTATTTTATTTATTTATTTATTTATCAAATTTATATACCGCACCATCTCCCGTAGGACTCAGGGCGGTTTACAGGCATATTAAAACAATATAACAATATAATAAATAACATTTAAAACCCAAATTAAAACTAAATATTATCCAAGCCTGGTCACTAAAACAGTAAGAACCAATAAAACCCACATTAAAATTTAAAATTTAAGGGGCGTGGCCATGACCGTGGTGGGGTAAGGACCTTTCCTTCACTTCACAGGGCTTATTAATGAAGATTTATGAGAATTTATGCCGTTTGGAATGCACTGTTATGGATGAAAGTTAATAAATCATGAAGTGAAAGTGTTAACAGCCCAGCAGATTGAATTTAAAACTGGTAGGTCATCTGGAACGGCTTGAATTAAGGAGTTTCTACAGCGTGGGATGACCGAGCCGGCAGACACGATAAGTTGGAATAAATTGCTGTGTCTTGTTTTTCCAAAATTAACTATCGTGTTCTGTGTTAAAAAAAATTTTTTTCTATTGCTGAGGCTAAGGAGTGAATATTAAGGACTGAATCTGATAATGAGAAGAATTTAATTAAAGAGAAGAGAAACTAACTTTTTGTTGGATTGTTTGGCAGCAAGAGGATTTTACTGAGCGGATAATTTTTTCTTTATTTTTTTTTTCTCTTGAGAGCAAATTAATAGCTTGTTTATATTACAGAAAAAAAAGGATTCTGCTTCGTTTAAGTTGGTTTGTCTTCTTTTCTGCTCTGCTGACGTGGAGGAAAAATGGCGCTGATTAATGTTAGCTGTGAAGTTCTGTGTTTCTTTGTGGAATATCCTTGAACTTGAGAGATAACAGTGCAAATAAGCCGCTTCGCTTCAATTAAAAGACTGTCGTCCTTTGATCTTCACTAAGACCCTCTGTAAAATTGGTTTGGAATCTTAGTTTGGGAAATTTTTTGGTTTTTTTCAAAATGACTCAACAACTTTCAGAAACGCAGCAACTTGCTGCAGCTTTAAATAAAATTGGGGGAAAAATAGCAGGACTATCAGAGCGTATAGATAATTTGACATTGAAACTGACATCCAAAATGCAAAATTTAAAGCAAGAGATGAATGAAAACTTTGCAAAACAAAAAGAGGAAATGATAATGATTAAAGATGAAATGGAGCAGATGCATGTGCATGAGGTAAAAGTAGATCGGCAAATTGGCAAAATATTTTATAAAAATGAGCAGCAAGATAAGAGAATTTGTCTTTTGGAAGAAGAGATGAGGAAATATAATTTGGTTATCAGAGGAATCTCGGAAGAAAAGGAGGATAAATTGAAACAGCGGGTTCTGAAATGGATTAATGATTTGGATACACAACTTACGCTCACAATAGCAGACCTGGCAAGTGTTTTAGAATTGGATATAGAAGGCAAAATGGTTCTAACAGGAATGTGCTTGTCAGGTTCGCAAATCTTGGTGATAAGTTGGAAGTTATGGCCAAGGTGAGAGAGTTGGGAGATGCTTTGAAGTTTGAAGGGAAGACTATTCAAGTCTTCCCGGATATATCAAGAGAAGAAAGGGCATGGAGATTTTTTTTAAAACCAATCACAAAAGTTTTGAGGGATAATGGAATTAAATACAATTGGAGGCCACCACAACAATTGAAATTTTTTTATAAAGGAAGGATGCGTACAATCACCCCAGATATAGATGCATTATTATATTTACGGGAGCTTGGACTGATTGAGATGGAGGATTTAATGGAGATAAAAGATCAAATGCTTCAGATGGGTGGAACATATGCGGAAACATCAATCCCAGAAGAAGAAAAAGGGGCTATTGGAGGGCAAGACTCTAAAGGGTTAAAGAGGAAAGAAATATCACCTGTGTTGGTTGAACAGAAGAAGAGTCGTGAGGATACAGCAGGAGAAGAAGCAGATAAGAGTCTTGGAAAATACGAAGCTGAATGCGGGTCATCGCTATCTTTTTTTTTGAGTGATGAATTTAAATAGACAGCCCGAAAGAAGTGGCCCGGGCATTGGCACGTCCCCTCTCCCCCATTCTCTTTATAGAGGCGAAACCGATGAGGATGTGGGGGAAGAAGATTGTTTGTACTTTATTGTTTGTTTGTTTTTTTGTTTTTTTTGTTTTCTTATTGTTGTTTATATGTTAAATATAGGTTATATGGTAGTTTAATGTCGGGTGGTGGGCACAGAAAGGAAGATGCGGGGATAGGATTAAAAAATTTATATTTTAAATGGGAGTTATAAAAATAATGTCATGGAATGTGAAGGGTACAGGGAATCAGATTAAAAGAAGAAGATTGGAGTTTAAGATTAAAAGGGATTTACCAGACATTTTATTTTTACAAGAAACCCATCAGAAATCTGAAGATTCAAATAGAATGTATATAAAAGGTATGCAAATATATGAAAAAGCATTTGGAACTTCAAAAGCTAGAGGAGTTGCAACACTGATATCAGATAGGGTGTACTTTGAAAAACATAAGGTAATTTTGGATGAAGATGGAAGATATGTAATAATTGTTGGAAATCTTAATGAGGAAAAAGTGACACTTGTTAATTTATATTTACCGAATGAAAAACAGAGAATTTCTTGAAAAAATAACAAAAATTTTGGAGAATGAAAGTGTAGGGAAAGTAATTGTGGCTGGGGATTTTAATTTAATCAGAGATAAAATAGATAGTACTAATCCCACCCGCTGTGGAGGAGCAAATAAAATGGGGATTTTAAATATGTGGATGCTTCGAAACGGCGTGGTTGATGTGGAGAGAGGTTAAAGGAATTGAGAGAGTATACACTTTTTCTCTAAGATATATAATACATATTCTAGAATTGATTATATTTTTCTTTCTAAAGATTTGTTGAATAATGTGGATAAGGTAGATGTGGGAATTTAAAGATTCTGATCATGCAGAAGTTATGGTGGACTTAGATTTTAATTTTGAGAAAAAGAAGCTATTGGAGATATGACGAGAAATTGTATAAAATGAAAAGGATAAAAATGGATACTTAAAAATTGGAGGAAAGTTGGAGATTAAATGATAACGGGAGGTTAAATTTGAAATTGTTTGGGATGCGATGAAAGCGGTGTTTAGAGGAGAGTATCAAATTATCAAGTAGGAAATATAAAAATTATAAAATTAAAATGGAAAGAGATAAAAATCAGATTAAAGAATTGGAAAATCAATTTTGCTTACTAAAGAAAAAAATTCTTCAGGAGCTTAATATGTTAAGAAATAAAATGATAGAAGAAGATACAGAGTTAGTAAAAGAAATTTGAGATTTTTAAATAGGAATTTTTGAATTTAGTAATAGAAATTCTAAATTATTGGCAAAGATGGCGAAAGATAAAAGAGAGAAGAGAGAAATTGGAGTTTTGATAGATGATAGAGGTATAAGATGTTATAAAAAATTAGAGAAATGTGAAGTGGTTAGAAATTTTTTTCAGAATCTATATTCAAAGAAACCAAATAATCGGGAAAATTGCAAAGCTATTTAGAAATGTGTGTGGTGAAAATTGATCAAACATATAAGGAATTGATGGAAGAAGATATAACACAAGATGAGATTAATGGAATAATACAAAAATTAAAATTAGGGAAAGCTCCAGGTGAGGATGGATTACCTGTTGAGTTTTATAAAGAATTTAAAGAATTAATAATACCAAGATTGCAAAAATTATTCAATGGAATATTACATGGTGGGAAGTACCTTCGTCATGGAATAGAACGGTGATATCCTAATTCCTAAACCAGATAAAGATTTAGAAAGGATTGAGTCCTATCGCCCATTTCTTTAATTAATCAGGATGCAAAGATATTTACTGCTATTATAAGTAATAGATTAAATAGATTTATAGATAGATATATAAGTTATAATCAAGTAGGTTTTGTGAAGGGTAGATACATGAGTGATATTGTTAGAAGAGTATTAAATATTATAGATGTAGCTGAATATAATGGTGATAAAATTGGTATAGTATCATTGGATATTTTTAAAGCTTTTGATTCTGTACAATGGGAAACTATTAAAGTAATTGTGGAGGCTTTAGGCTTTGGTAATAAGTTTATACATGTTATTTCAAAATTGTACCAAAAGAGCAGTGCAAGAGTGAAGGTGAATGGAATATTAACTGAAGAGATAAAATTAGAAGCTGGTACGAGACAAGGATGTCCCGTCCCCAACATTATTTTTATTGGCTATGGAAATATTGACAAAAATGATAGAAAAAGATGAAGAATTAGAAGGATATAAGGGGTATAAGATAAATTTGTATGCGGATGATACTTTAATTATTTTGAAAAATGTAGAGAAAGATCTGAAAAAGATATATAAGCATTTGATAGAATTTGAGGAAATGACAGGATTGAAAGTAAATTGGTCAAAGTCAGAATTATTGATGGATAGTAATGGTAATGAGTCTGAGAATATGCAAGAGCAATTTGGGATAAGGATTAAAAACACATTGAAATATTTGGGTATAGTGCTTTCACTTAAGGTTAAAGAATTGAAAAAACTTAATTATGATGTGGTGATTAACGAAATTGAGAAGAAGATAGATAAATATAAAATTTTAAAGTTGTCTTGGTTTGGTAGAATTGCAATGTGTAAGATGATGTTGCTGCCCAAGTTCAACTTTTTATTCGAGATGCTACCACTAAATTTGACAGAGAAAGATATTGAAGGATATCAGAAAAAACTGGATAAATTTTGTAATGGTGGCAAAAGACCTAGATTAGTGAAGAAAATGTGGTATCAAAATCAAAAGGAAGGTGGATTAGGAATCCCCAAATTATTTAATTATTACTGTGCGTATGGTATCCGGATAGTGGTAAAAATATTTAAAGGTGAAGATAACTATTGGAGAGACTTAGAGTTAAGGGATATAGAGAAATTTGGATCAAGGTGGTTTTTAGATAAAGCAAATTTAAAATGTGTAAGTAGAAGTTATTGGTTAAAGGATTAAGTAAAATGTGGAATAAATTTGTTAAAATTTTAATTCGGATATAATCTTTTGGGGAGACAATTGAATTTGGCCGATTAAAAATAATATAAAACGAATGAAGTGATTAAAGAGGAAAATATAGAAATTATTAGAGATTGGATAAAAGTTATGGGAAATGAAAGGAGGAATAAAGAAATTATTGAAAAATTAGGGTTAAGTTGGTTTGAAAAAATACAGATAGAAAAATGGACAAAAAAACTAAGGGAAAATTATTCGATAAATAGATGTGAAACTGAATTTGAATATTTAGTATCTCGGATTATGAAAGATGAAATTGGGCTAAAGGGACTCGTTAGTAGGGTTTATAAGATTATAAATTCTGATGAAAAATTACAAAGAGTGATGAGGACAAATTGGGAAAAAGATCTTAATATTGAAATACCAGAGTCAGATTGGAATGTGAATTGGAAGAGTAGAATTATGAGAACTTTATCTATAAGGATTAAAGAGCACAATTATAAAGTTGTTTGGAAATGGTATTTGACTCCAGTAAGATTGTCACAAATGGATAAAAAAATTAGTAAAAAATGTTGGAGATGTGAGATGGAATTGGGGACTTATGAACATATGTGGTATAATTGTGATAAGGTTAAAAGGTTTTGGCAACAATTGGAGAAAATGATATTTGAAATGATGGGGAAAGTAATAATATTGAGAGTGGAAACTATATTATTGTTGGTAATTAAGGAAATAGAATTAACAAAATATGAAAAGAATTGATTAGAATTATGATTATAATAGGTAGAATTATAATAGCTAGATATTGGAAACTAGATGTGATTTTTAGAATAGAAGAGTGGAATTCTGAAATGTGGAAATTAGCTTTAAATGATAAAATGACATGTGATATTAAAATTAGAAGTGGTGTGTATAAAGAAGATATTTTCTGGAAGACTTGGAAACCATTTGTGGACTTTGCGCTTGGAACATTGGACGCTTCAGTACCTGTACCTCGAGAACGTGGATTTTGGCAATCATGAGGATATATCCGAAGACCCAAATCTTCCTTTTATGTATAGCACAAGGGTGTAATAATGTATTTTCTTTTTGTTTGTTTGTTGCAAAAAAAGTAATTAAAAAAAAATTAAAATTTAATTAAAACATTTTGTTCTTACTAGGATTGAAGGATCTTTAAATAAAGGAGTAATGTCCTACTACAGTTGTTAAATAAGAACTTTCTTCAATAAATACAAACACACACACAAACATCTTGCTCATTTCTTGCCTGTCAACAAAACTAATACCTCATGTTTTAAGGCTGGTATCTGGAGAAACAGATAAAACAACTTTAGAAGAAAGCTTTATTCTTTTTCATCCTTGAATAAAACAAGAAGTGTTTACAAAAACTCTTGAGGTTAATTAATATGTACTTGCAAAAATGTATGGATTTTAGAAAAAGAAAAATCAAGGAATATTGGTTGTTAATTAACATTTTCACAGAAATGTTGCATAAATAAAATTCTACTTGTCACACCTTAATAAATTCTTCAAGACTAAGTGATGATCTAAATCTCTTAAATCATACATGTGTATCCATACTGTTAAACTTTTTCCTTACCTGATTAACTACCTTGCAGAAATAGCCCTTGGCAAAGAGTGGACATCTGCTCCATTTTATTTTATTTTGTTTTAAATAAAGAATGAATAATTTCCAGCCAATGTATTTGCAGAGTCTATTCTGTGCCTTTGCGTGCAGAATCATACCGCTCAACCCATCAGTAATCTAATAATCATCAGTGCTTGGAATACTTTACCTGACTCTGTGGTCTCTCTTCCCATAATCCTAAAAGCTTTATCCAAAAACTTTCTACCATTGACCTCACCCCATTCCTAAGAGGACCATAAGGGGCGTGCATAAGTGCACAAATGTGCCTACTGTTCCTGTCCTATTGTTTTTCTTTTCTTCTTCTTATATATATATATGCTTATACCTCCTAATATTTACTCATATATATGTCTATATATTATATAATCTTTTTGTATACTTACATATATTGTTGTGACAAAATAAATAAATAAAATAAATAAAAATAGTTCCCAAGGAAGAAGGGACCAGTTTTTAAGGTTTTCTGGAAAGCTAGGAGAATGGGGATTTCTTTCATGGGGCAAGGGTGTGCCTTCTTCCTGGGTATTAAGATGATGGCCCTGAGTGATTAGGAAGTCACTGTGAAACTTACCAGATACTTAAGGTAAAGGTAAAGGTTCCCCTCGCACATACGTGCTAGTCATTGCCAACTCTAGGGGGAGGTGCTCATCTCCATTTCAAAGCCAAAGAGCCAGCGCTGTCCGAAGATGTCTCTGTGGTCATGTGGCTGGCATGACTCACCTCAACCAAAGGTGCACGGAACGCTGTTACCTTCCCACCAAAGGTGTCCCTATTTTTTCTACTTGCATTTTTACGTGCTTTCGAAACTGCTAGGTTGGCAGAAGCTGGGACAAGTAATGGGAGCTCACCCCGTTACACGGCAGCACTAGGGATTCAAACCACTGAGCTGCCAACCTTTCGATCAACAAGGTCAACGTCCTAGCCCCTGAGCCACCTTACCAGATACTTAGCAAAACATTAAAAAAGAAACAAACTAAGACTTGACATGTTAATGAGATGTAACAACAGACCAAGTGACAAAATAGAATTAAATCACTTTCAAAAATCTCTGCTGTTCCCAAAATTATCTCTCTTTTCCTCCCCTCCCCTCTCCTCTCCTCCTTCCCCTCTCCTCTCTCCCTTCCCTTTCCTCTCCTCTCCACCCTTCCTTTCCCTTCTCCTCTCCTCCTCCCCTCCCCTCTCCTTTTCCTCCACTTCATACTACTCCACTTCACTCCCTTCTCCTCTCCTTCTCCTCCCCTGTCCTCTCCCCCTTCCCCTCTCCTCTCCTCTCCTCTCCTCTCCACCCTTCCCTTCCCTTCACCTCTCCTCTCCTCCACTTCACTCCCTTCTCCTCTCCTCTTCTACCCTGTCCTCCCCTCCCCTTCTCTTTCACTTTTTTCCCCAGATAAACACTTTGATATTATAATGTTACCCTAGTTCACTGTTTATTTTTTAAAAAAACTTTTTGTATGGGATGTTCTATTCCTTCAATCTGTCTTCAGATAAATTTGCTTGGAATCACACTGATGGTAAAACAATGAAGCTTTGCACAAACTGAAATAGCCACAGCCATGGATTTTTTCCTCCTACAATCTTTTTTATCCCTTGTTTCATGATTCGTCTGAATTCCTTCAAAACTTAGGCATAATTCCCCCCTCCCCCTCCCTCCCTCCCTCCCTCTCTCCCTCCATCTCTTTCTTTTAGCACTATGCAGGTAGACATTGAACAGTAGTCTGATCATTATCCAGAAGCACAAAAAACTGTTCTGGCTGTAATAGCACTTGATATCTCACCTGAGTAGAATTTGCTTTTTAAAATCCCAATAGTTAAAATCATTTCTAAAAATAAGCTTCATTGTGAGGTAAGTGGGTAGATCAGGAAAGGCGCTGTGAATGGAGTACCTGTTTGGACTAGCATATTATATTTTCCTTTTAGTGTAGGTGTATTAGTGTTATTTCTAGAAGTCTCCCCACCCCCGTTTTGATGACTTTGAAGTGTTTGTAAGACTTCTAAAAGCTGCAGAAGTCAAGGCAACATTTATGTGTCGTGAATTCGAAATACAAAGTAAATGAATCTATCTAATAAAGAAAAACATTTTAAAGTTAATGTCTCTTTCTGTAACCATTCTTGTAACAAACACATTCAGCATGCAATAAGGATGTCACAATTGTATTAGCTTGCATTCTACACATTTCCTGGATATAGATAAGAAATAGGCTCAAATAATGGACCAGTCTCTAAGTGAGACACTATTTTTCCTCTCATCTCATCACCAGACTGGAATAATAGTATGGGGGGAAAAATCCTTTAAAAATAGTTAAGAATTAATGGGATAAATGCTTTGCATGGCTGAACTTTATATAAATATATGCTGTTATTTGAATCTCATCTTAGTCAAGTGCAATGGTTTTCAATTAGTATTACAGTAATTTTGCAATCCTTCACTGACTTCTATTCAGCCGTCTGGCCTGAACAATACATTTAGAATAAAAACTCAAGTATTTGAAAGACTATGAATGTAATGTTCTCCAGAGGCTTCAGAAAAAGAGATATATCAATCAGTGTATGGTTGAATAAAGTAATAAAATATTTGCTTCTGTTGACAAATATCCTTGAGTTGAAATTAAATACTATGAGTTTATGATTCCTCCTGAGAAAGTAGACAGGAGCTATGTCTACATGAAACCACAGGATGAGGTTATCTACTGACACAGATCACATATCGCTTATGCCTGCATATTTAAATAGAAAGAATATAAGCAGTCAAAAGTAACATAGCCACAGTTTATTTATGTACATGTAGACCACATAATACCCACATATTTTTATTTATAACAAAAACAAAAATGAAAAGTACTCGGTTAAATCCACATCAACAAATGAATCCTGTTGTGAATCTATGTTTAAGAAAGCTAAATTATATTGCAAAACTTCTTTCTCTGTTACATGTGCACATACTTACATACTGTACACCCTTTCTGAGTTTCTCAAAGGAGCAACAAACTCTTGAAACTATTGATATTCACATTTTGGACAGAGAAGACTGCTGGTTTGAAAGACAGGCCATCTATGTCAAAATGAACATCCCTCTTCAAGGGGGGTGGGTGGGTGGGATATGACATCATCTATCTATAATCTATATCATAGTCCTTTCAACATTCCAAGAAGGCTCCACACCCATTTGCACCACTCAGATGACCCTGATGACACAGATAAACCTCCAGGTGACCTTAATGACTCCCTAAAAGAATGCAAATATCCAGCTGTCTGCAAGGAGTATAAATCCTTCCATTCCCAATCATCTAGTCAGAGCTGAAGAAGCTTCCTGGATGAGAAGCAAAATGTCTTCAAAGAAAAACCAGAAAGTCCAGTTACCTCTTGAAAAATCATCTTTGGGACATCCACAGCTGAAATTTCTGCAGGTTTATCTATAATGATTTACATACAAATAAGGCTTTCTTAATAAAATCTCAATGCAGCTCTGATCATAAAATAGAATAACGGGCTGAAAAGGATCTTGGAGATCTCAGAGTATCTTATTATCTCACACAAATGTCTGCCAATCTTTTGCTTGAAAACTTCAGAGATAGACCACCTTCCATGGATTAATACTTGTCAGGGTCAGGATATTCCTCAAAATTTCCTTTTGAGTTTGGATCTCAAAAGATTCTTCCATTGGCCCTTATCCTGTTACTGGGAGCTATGGAAAATAAATCCATACCCACTTTCTTTTGATACCTCATCAAATATTTGTATATTTGTGCTATATCTCTCCTAGATTTTTGTACTTTAAGTCAAACATATTTAGCTTATTTAGCTGCTCTTCATAGGATTTATCCACTTCATGACCTTTGTTGCTTTCCACTGGATTGTCAAGGAATGAGACAGCAAACAAATAAGCAAATTATTAATAGGAGACTTCCAGAAAAGAGGATGTAATCATGAGAAGAAGGAAGCTTGAGAAGCAACTGAAAATAAACTCATTTTGATTTTTTTTAGCATAAGATGGGACAGAGAGAAACTTGGATAATTGTCAAGATTCTGCTGTTTTATCTTACTAAATAGCATTCCTGGAATCTCTGGAATTTCTTGGTCTGATCTATCTTGAAAAATTGACATTATTTGTTCTAGGTGTCCAGCATTTTTCATATTGTTCCAACTAGAACTGGATGCAATATTTGATGTTGTTGGAAGTTAGCACCCAACCCTCTCCCAGAAAAATGAAATATTCTAGGAAATATTAAAAAGGCACAATATTATATTTCCCTGCATGAGAAATGGAGAAACATGTTTTTTAGACAGGAAGCAGACACTCTTAATAGCCCCCAACCTCCTCAATAGCCCACAGCAGATGTCAACACTTAAGAGGTAAAGAGATAGCTAGGTCTATTCATAAGCAAATGCCCTCACCCAAGATCCAACAGATAGGATTAGCCCTCTATCCATCTAGCAACAGAACTCACCACATAGCACCTGGAGAGATTTGCATCACCTAGCAAAGCTCAACCAAGCCTGGGACGCAAAAGACAACCTACAAAGTTACCCCTCCATGGCCCTATGGGAGTCTGACAACCAATCAGAATACAAGCTCAAATTCAAAGCCCAACAGAGGGTATACATCTCTCTCTCTCGCTCTTTCTTTCTCCCCACTTGGAACTGAATCCAACAATGTGTAATTTAATTTATTCAGGATAGAACAAAGGACACATAATGATTTTTGAATTGTGACCTGAATCATGCCATTCTCAAATCTGCCATTCAAATCAAGTCAAGGCAGATTCTCATAGGCCTAATTAATACAACCCAACCTGTAGCTTTTATGTGTGTATAATATTTTACTCCTCTTTGTCTTTAAGGTACCACAAGAGTACATCCCTTACAACTGCATTCAAGATTAATTCTAAGGATCTTCTGAGGAAGAAATTATGTATTCACCATCACATGCAATCATTGATCTCAGATAATTGCATTAAAAATCCTTTCTCTCTTTTTAAAATCTGTACAAATATTTTCCACAAGAGCTGATTTTTTAATTTATGAATAACTTTAAAATTAGATTTGAACAAATTTTCTTAAAGTTGATATACAACTGGGAGATTGGTCTGTTTTGTGTCGTCTTATATTTTGATATGTATAGGTTGGAGATTTTCTCCTTTTGATTTGCAGTATAGATTCACTGATAATCAGAACTTTTGAGAAAGTTTTTTTTATCCCAACATGAAAAATCTACATTGTGTTTAATTATTACTTCTAGTTGCTTGATTCTATTTCAGCATCCACTATTTTTCTTAAATTCCATAAGAGATTCTGGGCAGTTTAGATGTATTTATCTCCATCTCTTTATTGCATAGATTTTTCACCACTAGCATACATCGTGATCTAACTGTCAAATATCTGTTAGCAGTTTTGTCATGGAGCTAATGTTAAGTTAAAATCTAACTTCTTTCTAAATTAATTCCACCATAAATAGCATTTTTGCAGAATCAGAACATTCTTCTAGAGTCTATGAAGGATTTGGTCCTGGATACATCTGGACTAGAACCTGAAAGACTGGGATGTTACAACATTTTTCAAAATAAGGCAGAACTCATAAAAAAAGTATGCATAATATTAAACATTCCTTTTAGGTGCAACTATTGAAGTAAATTAAATACAAGCTCTTAGAAAGCAATGATGCCAGCAGTCTGAGAACTCAGCAGGAAAGAACATTAGTGGCTAATGTGGTTGAAAAACCTGAAAACTACCTTGAGGAGGTGGAAATATAGCCTTTTCAGGGTTTAGTGCAGAGATAGAAATTTTTCCACCTGTGTACCTAGATATATTCTTATAGATACCCCTCTTTGATGCCTCCTTTGACTTTACTGTTTACAGTTTCCAATGGACCAAACGAAGAGATATACTAAAAACAAAGGAAAAAATGGACTCTTTTATTGAGATCCTGTGGGTCCAATAAAACAAGAAGGGGGATAATTACCACTTAAAGCTGTATTGAGAAATAAATGGGGATGGTAGTGGGGTGGTAAGATTGTCCATACACTCATGACTACCACTTTATGAACCTGAAAATGCTATAATTTTAAGAAGTTTATCCACCTTTCATGATGCTCTCAAACTCTAAATCTGTCAAAGTTACACATTTATTGAATCTGTATTGAAAATAAGTCAGCTGCTGGTCTTCAGAAAGAAAACCTATTTCTTCTCCTTTCAGGATCTTTGTCCTCAGAGGAAAAAAATCAGCACAGAAGGCTGATAATTATGATCTTGCTTCGGTTTTCCTTTGCTTTACAAACTCACAAAGGTCATGAATGTGAGGTCTAGTAGCAAAGCTAATCTTTAATCACTGTTGCTGTAAGAGCCAGTCATTAAACGAGAAATACCTGTAGTTGCCAAGTGTTATCTTGTAACCCTTAACTCCAGAAAGCTTTCCTAATATGGAAAGCATAGCAATACTACAAGTAGCAAGTTGACATGTCAAATATAGTAGATGATGATAGAATAGCTAAGCTTTTTCATATTATATGTGCACAGACACATCATCCAGAATACAGTTTGTTCTTCTATTTATCTTCCATTTATAATCTAGAGATATACTTTGGAATAGTTAGAATTTAGAAAACAGCTCTTAATCATGTAAATCCATGTTCTGACTCTAATATTTTTACCCATCATTCATACTTCGATCTTTGCCTGGTCTTTGGCATGTCACTGCTTTGGTTTACACTAACAAGTTATTGCATTTCTATACATTGGTGTGTTCAGATGGACTGATGTACTTCATTAGACTGACCATTCAGTATATAGTTCATTAAGCTCAATAGCCATCATGATCATTAGGAAAAGCTTAGATGTTATATTCTGTTCAAACATGGATTATCTCTATTCAGCTAGCCATTGATTTATATGTATCTGAGCTATTCTTCCAACAGCTGGAATAAAAGTTATAGTTTGTCACTAAGCCAGAAACAAATAGTAATTAAAAGAAAGTCTATGTTATGGCATAATAGCCGCAAAATTCTGCCATTACTCTCTAATAAGAACACAAATTAGTTAACTGAGAAATGCTTGAGCACTCACAATTACCTAAGGATTTATAATCATTTCCAGGCTTGTAAGAAAAATAGACAAATACTTATCATAATAATGTATGGTTGAAATGATTAGAAATGAAAGTCATTTTTATAATTCATTTTTTTGATATTTTGTTTTAATGTTTTGATATTTCTATTTTAATAAGATATGTGATAATATATCGCCATGCTAAGACTATGTAAGCATATACTTCAAAATAACAAAATATTACAGTAAGTCATAGTTATGTTAGGATTTTATATTTGTTTTAATCTCTATTGATTGATAGTTAATATAGGAAGAAATATAAAATACAAGATGAAGTATTAAATACAATTCACCTGCTACTCTATATGATCCAGGAAGTCTTAACAATATTTCTTCCTATATTAACCAGACTTCATCTACCTGATATAAAAGTATCAGAAGTGACATTGACGTGTGCACAAATATGTGTAAATCTTATTTGCCAAACTCATAAATGACAAAGCTGAAAGAAAATGGAGCAATGAATATATGATAATTGTTCGTTCTTATGCTGAATGCTGAAATAAATAATGGAAATGATAGAGCTGAATGTATTAGGGAGCTAAATGTATTAGGGAAAAAAGTTAATTTTATTGTTTTTAAGAGAAAGCTTGTAAAGGTTATTTGAATGCAAGATTGCAAATAACTGATAATAGAATATTTATTTCTTGGTTCTCTTTCCCTCTCTGGGTCTTCCCAAAATTGCTATGGATCCAAAATGAATCAAGCCATCAAAAGATGAGGAAAAAAGAAGACACTGAAGAAATAGAAATTGGCAGCTAAGGAATAGCGGGCCTATGGAATTTAAAATGAAGAAGCTGAAAGTGCAGATAACCTTGAGAAAAAACAACTTAACAGCAGCAATCCAGAGACAATCAGTTGTACAAAATGCAAAATCAATGTAAATCAATGAAATACCTCTTTAATACATATCACATTGATATATCAAACCTAGGAATTAAAAGGTAGATGACAATTTGAATTTCAGGAGTGATTTGATATGAAGAACTCATTATATCAGAGAAATCAAATAAGTATATTTTAATTAAAGTATCTAACAGACTATTATCTCCAATATGTGCTTATTTGCCATTTGGAATTATCCAGATATCCTGTTGTAGTGTACCCATTTTAAATGTAAAGTGTTTCTGTATTTTGCAGACTTTTCCTTCTACACAACATGAATATTAAACTTCTGTAAATTATTATATTTTGTTTTATTTTAGTTCTATAGCTGATCATTACCCTGAACGTATTCAGAGGAAAGCACACTGATAAATATATAATTGATAAATAGCTAGATGATAATAGAATAGAATCACAAACCAAAGTATAATAGATGAATAGATAACTTTTGCTCTGATAATTCAGACAGTTAACAATTAGCCATACTTGTTGTTAACTCATGTCTGATTCTCCGCAACCCATGGGTCACAGCACACCAGGCTTCCCTATCCTCCACTGTCTGTTGGAGACTGGCCAAACCCATGCCCATTGCATTAATGACACTATCTAACCATCTCATCCTCTGCTATGTCCTTCTTTTGCTTTCAATCTTTTCCAACATCAGCGTCTTTTCCAATGAGTCTTCTCTTCTCATTAGGTGGCTGTAGTATTTGAGCTTCAGTATCTGTCTTTCTAAAGAACAGTCCAGGTGGATTTCCTTTATGATTCACTGGTTTGACCCCCTTGCAGTCCAAGGGACTCTCAAGAGTCTAGTCATGCTACCCGTATTCATAAACATCTCTAATAATGGTAGAGTCTCTCTATATTTTTTAAAAATCTATTTCTTCTGGAAAGTAAATTGCTTTGCAAAGACATTAATGCCAAGTGCAAATATTTTATAAAACTCTTAGCAATGAGACAAAGTGAATAGTAGTAGAAAGTCAAGCATGTTTTGGTCTTCTGGGAGAACTAGATTATTTTATTGCCAGTGATTTATGAATTTCTCTGCACATCAGTGACATCTATGGAAATTATAAGATAACACTGCTTTGGACCTTGAGATGGAAGAGAACAAACAATTGCTGACCAGAAATTATGAAGATTAATGAATAATTTGTAAGCTAATTTGTGATGCTAAATGTACCAATAATTTTCATGGCAGTGATAAAAAATAAATGATTATTAACACTTTTTTCTTCCTTCACCCCTCATTTTCTCTTGAGGAATCCCAAGAATGAATGATCTGCTTAGAAAATGGTTTGCTTGTTACAGTTATGTGGTTTAATCATAAATCTACTGAAGCAGGCATATGAGAAAGAAATGAATCTTTTAAAAATTGATTTATTGTTTATGGTGAAAGATTGAGAGAATTAGTAAAGGAAAGGGGTGATGAAAAGCTCGGACCATTTTTTTGTATTTTTGAAACTGAATCTTCAGAATAACTGGAGTGAGCAAAAGTAAAAATGTGAAAGAAACAGTGTAAAAGTAGGATAACTGCTAAAAGAGAATGTGAGCTGGTCTGAAACAGTATTAGAAGACAGATTAACAACAGAACAAATGAAAAATCAATGTAAGGAAAGGTGAGGTAGAAGAAGTTGCTTAGACAGAATGAAAGGAATTAAATTGTAAAGTTTAAAAGAGATAGAGCAAGGCAGATTAGGGAGATGTAAACCCAGAGTTTTGAGAAAGGGGGCTTGAAATCTCCAACTTTCATTCTATAAGTTCAACCCTGCATGTCTCTATTTTGCATGGCCTGAATCTGGACTGTGTCATTGTTAGACTCTTTCATTGTAAAGTTGGTTCAAAAGTCATTCTTTTCGTCAGCATGAATTACACCGAGCTTTCTTAACAAGACTTATTGAACTAAAAGGGATCTGTTTACAAGAATGTAATAAAATTGAATGGTTTTTAATGAAAAATGTTGGCTACCATTTGGAGGGAGAGAGAGAGAGAGATTCATATATCCATATCTATATCTATAAATTTAGATTTCATTCTATTTTTAGAGTAGGTAGGGAATCACTGCTGCAGCAAAGATGTGGAAGACAGCAAGGAATAGTTTAAACTAATAGAAGCAGAGAAAATACATGGCGATTTTGATAGCTTTTTTAATAATGTTTTGGAAGTGGGTGAAGAGGGTAAAACAAGAAGTAGATAAAGGTGGCTAAACAAGTTAAGAAGGTTAAACAAGTATTATCCATCAAGGGGAATAGAACTAAAATGGAAAGTGGTGTGTGACAAACTTTTTAAAAATTATTATTCTACAATTTTCACCACTTTTATCATTTCAATCAGAACTCTGCCAAAAGGTTTCCTGGGTACAATTAACAAATTTACTGCTGTGTAGCTTTTGTATTCTCTCCTATTATCTTTCTATTTGTAGAAGGAAGGATAACAACATTATTTCCTTTGTCAGGCACAGACAGAACCTTCACATATGCATTAAGCTTGATTTACCTCAGAGAGCTCTTTGGCAATCCCTTCAATTTAAGTAATTACCATTTGGTTTATTTGGTCCAGAAGCAATTACTTCTGTACTTGTACAGTGGTTAAATGAAATTAAATGTAAAGTTAAGCCTTCTTGGTGAAATTAATATTTATTTATATGATCTGTTAAATAAAAAAAATTGTAAACCCATGGAAAGTTGTATTAAACAATGTGAAACTACGTGTCTGGTTATCTTAAAATCTTACAGATCTACACATTATTTTGTGAATCTAAATTCCTCAAATAATGTTTGTTATGGATTGTTCAGCATCAGCCTGCTATTGAAGGTTAACTCAAGAGTTGGTACATTCACTGTGTGCCTTCGTTTTGCCCAATTATAGTGCATTTTGGTCTGGCAACAATAGGACTGTTAATATGGTCAATCAGTTATATTAAATATGTACATATTGCCATATGTACATATAATAAATAAATTCATTGATATGGAACATATGAACAAGTGTTTGAAATTCTCAGTGATATCCAATATTAGGGATTTTGGGGTGTGTGTGTTGGGATTGGTTAAAAGAGCTATATTTACTTATTTATATTTATTTCTCAAACAACTTAATATAACTGTAGAAAGAGAAGTCCACACTTGATTGATGGCTACTAATTGTTAAAATCTCTCTCTCTTCCCTCTCACACACAAAGAGTTAAGTAATAAGATGTTTAAGTACTTTGGTCAAAGTTTTGACCACCCAACGAAGTATTTGCCAGACAAAAGTTGAGCAGACCACATTTTTATTCTTTATCAGGTCATGGAAAAATGAATGAAACTAGGGAAGCTTATTGTATATTTGTTGATTTAGAGAAAGTGGATAATAAATTGAATAGGCCTAAAACTGCACAAATCTAAATTGAGGGCTGGTTGGTAAATAAAGCAGTGGTATGTAAGAGGGTATGGTAAATGTGAGACTAAATGGAATGCTTAATGGAAGTTTAGCACTGAATAAAAAGACAAGAATATAGCATCTTCCAAAGTTTCAAGATTTTTTATGGATAGGTATATAATATGACATTAGAAGTATGTTCTGTGTCATGCTGAGACAAGAATGTGCTTGTTCTTTTCCATGATGCCATGTTGTTGTTTAAGAAAATATGGCTTTTTGCAGAGAATCTAGATACACCTGTTTTTCTCAACTTTGTCAGGTTAACGATGTGTGGACTTCAACTCCCAGAATTCCTGGCCAGCATGATATTGTGGGAATGTTCTGAACACCTTATCAAATTGCCAAGGCTGATAAACAATAACACTGTAGGACATGGATCTGAAAATTAATGTATGAAAGACAAAGGTATTTGAATTCAATAGAGAAAAAGAATTAGCATTGTAAATTATGTGGACATCATATATAAATGTAGAAAAAAGCAAAACACAAAAAGAGGAATTTGGATGCTTTAGCAGAATGTTTACTGAAGATGGGAAAAAGATGGAGAAAATTTAAGATCCTGAAAGCACTTGTAGAAAGGTAATAGATCAGGGGTGTCAAATTTGCATCTTCATGGTGGCCTCACATGATGTATCACAATTCCCCCCCCCTTCAATAAACCGTGCATGGGAGTGGCCAGCGTGTGACACATCCTGCCCACAGGCCAAGAGGTTGACAGCCCTGTAATAGATACTTCTACGGCCAGAAATTAATGTAGATCAGAATAAGTTATATGATTGTCTATAGGTCCTTGCTTATGTCTACTCCAGTATGTGGAAGTGAGCAATGAATATGTCGGGGTGGAGAGGAGAATTAAAAATACAATGACTACAATGAAAACGCATGACTCATGTATGAGTGATGTATGAGTGATAAAACAAGAAGAAATGATTCAAGACTGAATTAGTACTAAATTAAAATAAAGTGAATATAATTAGGAATGACTTTAATGAAAGGAATATATTGAGTCTATAGGTGATGTAGAGAGAATTAAATCACAAAACAAGTAAATGTGATGTGAGTGGACAGGGATGATGAACTCTTTGAAATAGAAAAGAAATGAAAAATCCAAAGAAAAGGGGGCAATATATGAAGTGGAGTATGGACATGGTGGAGGAAGGACAGTTTTGGAAAGACAGAAAAGTATGGAAGGATATAGCGCACCATGTTGGCATACAACCATTTCAGTTTTCCTTCTTCTCTACTGTCTTTAATTTCTTTTGTTTAGGATTTCTTTCTCTGTTCTTATGCTTTCTGTAATGTTTCTCATTCTGAAAAGGGGGGGGGAGGGAGCTGATGAGGAGAGAGAAAGAGAAGAAAGAAAGAAAGAAAAAAACCCTCAGAGATTTTTAAGTAGAACCCATTGATCAAATGTCAGGCCGGTAGTAAAAGGTGGACCATGTTGTTCAGCAAATCTGCCAAAAGTTGGTTTCCTTGTCAGTTTCATTAGCAATCCAATTGTTTCATATTGTTTTCTTGAGGGCCATAAGGAAGTTTGGCATCTCTGGGCCTTTCTGATGGAATAAAATGGCTCCTTTTTTTTTTTTACAATCCTTAGAAAGTAAAACTGACAATACCATCAAGCTTCAGAAAAATGAATTTCAATTGCTGTGACGTTTCATAATGCCGCCATGTCAAATATTTTTCATTATTGGGACTGCCAACATCTCACAAAATTAGCATTACGCCGCACACAATGGATGGCTCGGTTTTAAAACTTCTGACATGACAGATGACAAATCAAAGGGATCCATTTCCTGTTATGAAATTGAATGGGGAAAAGAACCCCAAGTATCCCTTGGCTGTTAATGAAGTTTTTGCTCGATTTTATGATTCTTTATGCATCCTAGACCAGTTGGTAAGTAATGGAGAACACACAGGGTGTTTACAAGCAGGAAGGAGAAGAATAGGCTGTCGGCTTCTGACAAATTATCCCTGGAGAAGAAAATAATTCCTTAAGAAATATATATTTGGTGCTAAGTTAATAAAAGCTGGGTCTGATAGATTCCCCATGAAAGTCTGTAAGACCCTTTCCAAGTATACTTTATCCCCAGTCCTGTCAGAAAGGTCTGAAAAGTTTTCACACAGTATCTGGAGAAAAAAAATCCTTTCTGCCCCTAGCCCATAATAATTTTCTTTCCTGTCCTGGTGTAAGAGAGATGGTCTGAGGGTACATAGCTTCGCTTGCCAATAAATGCAAATGAAATCGCCAGATTCAGACATCACATTACTGACGCGAAGTGCAAGAGGTACAAAGCTATAATTCATTGGCCAGTTTAGGTGGGTTATGCTGGTTTTGGATGTACAAATGATACAGCTGTTTGAGCCATTGCTAGGGAAAAAAGAGAGTCCATTAGTGTCCATAAATTAAGGCACTGAAAGGATTTAAGGTGGAAATAAGATGCACATGCCTTGATTCTAAATATATTTTGTAAGCTAGACCTTTGAATATTGCTTTTTTCCCCCATCCTAGAATGCATGTCTGTTAAATGTTACAAAGTGATAAATGTTACAGTGTTTCTGTAGTGAAAAGCTCACTTCAAAGTGAGTTGACCGGCAAATACATTTAATTAATTAATAGCAATAGCACTTAGACTTATATACCACTTCACAGTGCTTTACCTCTCTCTCTCTCTCCAAGCGGCTTACAGAGTCAACATATTGCCCGCAATGATTTTGGTCCTCATTTTACCTACCTTGGAAGGATGGAAGGCTGAGTCAACCTTGAGCCTGGTGGGATTTGAATTGCCAAATTTCAGTCAGCCGGCAATCAGCAGAAGTATCCTGCAGTATTGCACTCTAACCACTGCGCCACCATGGGTCATAAATAATATTAATAAATAATAAATGTTACAAACAGGGATTTAATCAGAAATATTTCTGTCTTATGCTTTTTTATAAAAATAATTGTGAGTTCCCCCTTTCAATTCTAGCCATCTTGATTTTGCAAAGCATTAAATAGCTATCAAGAATAATTGCTAGAACAATGGAAAAATAAACGGCAACACCCAGTAACTTTAACCACAGGAACAACTTTGGCCCAGTACAACAGATCCTGTAATAAAAACAAGTAGGTTGTCTTATTATTGGTAGAAGGCATCCATGAGTACTAACTGGCAGTCACTTATAAAAAGTGGATGGAACCTTTGAATGCCAGTTTTGTCTAGTGGTTAAGGCATTAAGTTAGAAAGCAGGAGACTAACAGGAGTTCTAATCAGTGGTGAAATTCAATTTTTTTTTACTACTGGTTCTGTGGCATGACTTGGTGGGTGTGGTGTGGCTTGGTGGGTGTCGCTTGGTGGGCATGGCAGGGGAAGGATACTGCAAAATCTCTATTCCCACCCCAGAGGTGGTATTTGCTGGTTTCTAAACTACTCAAAATTTCCACCACTGGTTCTCTGAAGTACTTAAAATTTCCACTTCTGGTTCTCCAGAACCGGTTAGAACCTGCTAGATTTCACCCCTGTTCTAATCCAGTTTTCACCATGAAAACCAGCTGTGTAATCTTGGACCAGTCACTGTCTCTCAGCCCAATTTATCACAAAAGATTCTTTGTTGTGAGAAAAAATCAGAGGAGGGAGGTCTGTTGGATATGTTCACTGCCTTTAAGTAATTTGTAAAAATAATAGAGGCAGGGTAAAAATAAATGAATAAATAAATATATTGTCACAGTAGTTATTTTGATGTTTTTGATTGCACCCTGGAGATATACCTCTAGCCAACAGATTAGGCAAGTCCCGAAGGTGTTTTTTTCAAGAGGCACCTCGATTTTCTGGTTTTTCTTTGAAGATGTTTCGCTTCTCATCCAAGAAGCTTCTTCAGCTCTGAAGAAGCTGAAGCTGAAGAAGAGAGCCGAAGAAGCTTCTTAGATGAGAAGCGAAATGTCTTCAAAGAAAAACCAGGAAGTCCAGTTGCCTATTGAAAAAACACCTTTGGGACAACCATGACCTGGATGACTGAGAATCTCCATAGACATTTAAGGTTGACAAAGCAAACTACTATATATATAAACAACCATCAAACTGCATTTTTCTATGCACTAATGACACTATCTAACTTAGTCATGAAACATCTATATGGAAACAGTCAAGCTCAAAGGATTCTATAAATCCATCAGAGGTTTCCTTGTCAATATATACAATGTACAACTCCAAGTTAAGAAGCCTCAGCACACTGTACAGCTCATCTTTGAGAGTAAAGAAATTCTGAGAGAAAGAATGCTTCCAAATCTGAGGGTGTTTTGGAGTATTTTCTTGACTGAGTCACAACATCTTAAAAAATTAGATGCAACTATATATTTCATTTCTAAACATAATGTATATCCCTGATTAGATGAAAAAGGAGGAAGGAAAACAAAGAGAGAAGGAGAAGAAAAAGTGCCTACTAGACAAGATGGATGTCTGGCCATCCAGCTAAAACCACTCCAATTGAAGGTACATATTATATTTGATAAATAGAACAATCCATTATTTGAAATAAGAATCACACAAACTTTAGGATATTTGGAAATTTAAGACCATAAAATAGCTCTGGGATGAAAGACTATTAAGGTTATTGTGGGGACATGCATAACAGATTGATCTTACTATAACTGTCAGCTACATCTACAGATGTATTCATTCATGCAAATACTCATACTTCCACTGCACACATGAATGTAGTTTCAGCCCTACACTGGATGACAATATATGTTAGTCATCAGTTAATGGTACTGAGAAGGAATGCTAAGCATTTGAGATACTGCAAAGTTTAAGGTAGTTTTGTTTCCCTTACTTATAACTGCATTGCCATGGATCATTGCATTTTGCCATTGCAAGTATTCTAATTCAGATTTACGTTTTCATAGCTGGCTATAGTTATGAGGAGGAGGAGGGGGAGGGGGAGGGGGAGGATGAGGAAGAAGATGAAGAGGATGAGGAAGATGGAGAAGGAGAATATCAATATATGAAAATACAAATCAAAGGATTGTACTATAAACTCGTTTGGGATGGTCCCAATGGTTGTTTGGGGGCCATATCAAAAAATCTTAGATAGCGGTTAGAAAATTTCCATCTGTCAATTGCAAAATACCACTCTGCTTGGATCCATACACGTACTAATTTGATAGTATTTGACTTTTACATATCCTAGGTTTTGGGGAAGAACTCAATAGGTATGAAAGCTAACACCAGCTAACAACTGGCAGACGTAACTTCTCATTGTTGTGAACAAATAGTAATTACAATCCAGACTTAACAATTGTCAATAAAAAAGACAAAAATGTCTGCATAGTGAACATGGCAGTCAAAGACCTGCAAATATGCAGAAACTCCTATTAAGACAGAAGCAGTGGTGGGATTCAGCCAGTTCACACCACTTCAGGAGAATCGGTTGTTAACTTTCTGAGCAGTTTGGCAAACTGGTTGTTGGAAGAAATCATTAGGGCAGAGAACCGGTTGTTAAATTACTTGAATCCCACCACTGGACAGAAGTACTAGGTGAGGGGAAAAACTAAACTGGAACTTTCTGGCAATAGGAGTGAATGTTAGTGCCAAGTATTTACTCATGTGAAAATCTCTCACTTCCTAGTAGTCTGAATAGGCACAATCGAGAGAAAAGCTTAAGAGAGCATTAATTCTGTGATTGATAAATGAAGTGAATGGTTGTCTAGCTGGAGACCTAACCAATTTATTCTATGTTCATAGATTATAGTCAAACTGTTCAAACTTCTGCAAATTTAGCTTAAGATCTGCAGTGGTAGAAATCTATTTTGCATGGTTTATGGAGTCCTGGAAGGATTTATATCTTCTGGCTACAGAATTTTCTTGTAACTTCCAGAGATTTACAATACCCCAAACTAGAAAAAAAAAGTCCTCAGTGAGCTTCATTTAAATATCTTTTGATAGATAATATTTTTCCCAGTTTGAGATCTTAGCTATGCCTCCTCATTTATGATGGAAATGGTGTGGATATACTCAAGTAAAAATATTCTCTCTGTGTTGTAAAACATTATATATTTACTGATACCATCTAAATGCAATAAGGATTAACTAAGATATTGTACTGCATGATCTCTAATCTAATAACAATTACTGCTTTATAGTATATTATTAAATAAGGATAGTCAATTTTATTTTCACACTGATAATTTATCAGTTTTCTGACCCAAAGCTTGTGCATACATGATGCATTCATGTATGATGTATGATGCTAATTTATACATCTGTGTGCTTGATCTTATTTTTCCTATTTTCAAGCAGTCAAAAGTGGTTCAGTTAAAAATGAAGAAAAGGCATGGATTGGCTGAAAAGGGGTTTTTAAAAGGTACAGATGGGAGAGGGAATGAAGGAAAAAAGGAAGCGTTGGAAATCAATTTTTCATGGCCAGAAATAATTAGTGATGGTATTTTAGATTTATAGATGGTTTTATCTAAGCTCGACTCTTCCTCTGAAATTTTTGGAGGAAATTAAAAAAAAAACACAGTCTAATACAATGCCAAAATGTGGAGTGGATTTTGAAATTTCAGTTCTCCATTGAAATATGGAGTTCTCTTTGATTCCTTTTAGTCCAGTATTAATTCACAAGATAATTGTAGAATAAAATGAGAGGAAGCATCTATGTTGGCTTGAGTTCTCAATAGAAAAATGTAGTACAGGTAGTCCTTGACTTATGACCACAATGGAGCCCAACATTTATTTTGCTAAGTAAGACATTTATTCAGTGAGTTTTGCCCCATTTTAAGACTTTCTTTGCCACAGCAGAGTCATGCAGAATCACTGCAGTGGTAAAGTTAGTAACACATTTTTTAAGTGAATTTGGCTTCCCCCATTGACTCTGCTTGTCAGAAGATTGCAAAAGGTGATCACATGACCCCTGGCACCCTGCAACCATCATAAATATGAATCAGTTGTCAAGCGTTTTAATTTTGATCACCTAACCATGGAGATGCTGCAATGTTCATAAGGGTGAAAACTGGTCACACGTCTCTCTTTTTTTGGCGCTGTTATAACTTTGAATGGACACTGAACAAACTGTTGTACGTTGAGGACTACCGGTAGTATAAAATAAACAGATAATAATATGTAATCATTCCTCCTTTGGTGGATAAAATGAGAAACATGCTATAAGCGATGAATGAATTCAGCGGTTCTTTCCTACATAACCAGAATGTTATTTCAGCTTGAGATCCTATTTGGGAATTCAGAACTGCTTGTTCATTGAATTTCTTGGGGAGGGATGGGGAATATCTTACTTTTGGCTGAGTAGGAAAATGCAATGGAAGTAGTGTGGGTAGGAAAGAACTATTTTGTTGCTTAAAGGGATTTTAGGCCCGGGAGACCATGATGTATCTTTGAAGCATATGATTTGAACAGTGTAGCTGATGAAGGTTCAAAAAAAGGACAAGCAGAATTATTTTAGGACTAGAGCAACTCCTTTATGAGAAAAATTTCAGATATTTTTTTGGAGGGAAAGTGGGAAAGGTATGGTTGATAAATGTATGGCATGGCAAAGAGAGAAAGAAAATGTTCCCCTCACTGTTAAGCGCCACCATATTTATTTATTTATTTATTTATTTATTTATTTATTTATTTATTTATTTATTTATTTATTTATTTATGCATACATACATACATACATACATACATACATACATACATACATACATACATACATACCTGGAAGTACTTGGAAGTACTTTTTGATACAGAACATAGTTTAGGGAATTTACAGCCATCGCTTTAGTAATGATTACCAGTTTAAATATTATTAAAAGAGACAAATTCATGGACAATGGACTACCAAAGGTCACTAGTCTTGACAACTATGAATGATTTTTTGAATCACAAGCAATGTGCCTAATACATAGACTGTAAGCTTTTGATATGTATTGCAAACTGGGCTTGGGCACAGAACCTTGTCTGTTGATACCTTATAACAGTGATGGCAAACCTTTTTGGCACCGAGTGCCGAAAAGGGAGCGCATGCACATCTGGCCCAATCCGGAAGAGGAGCTGCCCAGGGTGCATGTGTGCGCCCGAAAATGAACTTCCAGTTTCAGCTACTGAACTTCCAGTTTCAGCCAGCTACTCTTCTGGATTTCTGGTGCACCTGCACACGTGGCAATCAGTTGGCCGGTGTGCATGCTCACGCAAAAGACCAGCTCTTCTAGTTTTTGGCACTGCCGCATGCAAAAAGGCCAGTTGATTGTTGCGTGCACATGAGTGCCAGAAACCCAGAAGATGAACAGGCGATGCCGTGCGTGCCAGGCGACATGGCTCCGCGTGCCACTTTGGGCATACATGCCATAGATTCGCCATCACGGCCTTATAAGATTAGGTACAACAAGATTATGCATTGATATGATTGATTGCAGTATCCTTCTGGATCAGCTCCAGGAGTTGAAAAATGGAGACGCTGTTTTATGATGATTGTCTTCCTTCCTTTCTTCAAGGCTGATTCCAGATGGTGTTGTTCGGGAGGGAGAGGCCACTTCCTAGGCCCCTCCTTAATGGACTGTTGTTATTAGGTCAGCTAGATCCAGCGAGATTTATGTTTAACCTTGGATGGGATTTCGCTTATCCTTTCAAAGGTGGTCCACAGTCTGGGGCTTTCTTGGACTCAAAGCTTTTTTTAAAAAAAGAATCTGTTTTTTTTATTTAATATAACCATTGTGAGCCATCATCGCTAATCAAACACCTTACAAGTCTCGAAAAACCAATTCTCCCGGCTGTGGAGTTATTTTTTAAAAAAATGTTTTTATTATACATTTTTCTTTATAATACATCACATTTCCAGTTTTGCAATGAAAATATACTGGTTGTATCCAGTCCTTTTTATTTTATTTTATTTTATTTTGAATTTTATTTTTATTACGATTTTCTTTTTTCATAACAATTGTGCATATTCAACAGAACTGTGAAATATATTATTGTATACTTCAGATCTACCTTTCATATAATTTCTATATATATTATAAACATCTAATCATCAATAGCCTTATATATATTGTATCCAGTCCTTTTTAAGTATACATATTATTATACACCCTGGTTATAACCAGTATTCTCTTAATCATAAGTTATAGTCTCTTTTAAATACATAATGTTGTACGTCACAGTTATAACCATTATTCTCCTAATTATACCATAACCTTCTATATATTTATCTCTATATACATTTTAATCTATAGTCATGTACAATCCAATAGTAATATTTCTTACAAAATATATTCTTATATATATCTATATAACTACAGGTACCTGAACACAGTAAGTGGATCATAAGCTTCCTAACAAACAGGAAGCAGCAGGTGAAGCTATGCAGGTGAAGCTAAGCAGAATCACATCAGATACCTGTACAATTAGCACAGGCCCCCCCCAGGCTGTGCTCTCCCCACTTCTCTTCTCTCTGTATACCAATGACTGCATCCCCAATGATCCATCTGTTAAATGACTGAAGTTCACAGATGATACAACAGTGATCAGTCTCATTTGAGACAATGATGAATCCGCATAGAGATGGGAGGTTGAACAACTAGCCTTGTGGTGCAACTGGAACAATCTGGCACTGAACACACTCAAAAATTTAGAAACGATGGTCGACTTTAGGAGAAACCCTTCCATAGTTCCACCTTTTACAATACTAGACAACACAGTATCAACAGTGGAGACCTTCAAATTTCTAGGTTCTACCATATCGCAAGTTCTAAAATGGACACCTAACATCAAAAATGTCATAAAAAAGCACAATAAAGAATGTTCCTTCTGCGCCAACTCAGAAAGCTCAAACTGCCCAAGGAGCTGCTGATGCAGTTCTACAGAGGAATTATTGAGTCTGTTATCTGCACCTCTATAACTGTCTGGTTTGGTTCTGCAACCCAACAAGAAAGACACAAACTTCAGAGGATAATTAGAACTGCAGAAAAAATAATTGCTACCAACCTGACCTCCATTGAGGACTTGTATACTGCACAAGTCAAAAAGAGGGCTGTGAAAATATTTACAGACCCCTTGCATCCTGGACATAAACCGTTTCAACTCCTACCCTCAAAACGATGCTATAGAGCACTGCACACCAAAACAACTAGTCACAAGAATAGTTTTTTCCTGAATGCCATCACTCTGCTAAACAAATAATTCCCTCTACAATGTCAAACTATTTACTAAATCTGCTCTAATATTAATCTTTTCATCATTCCCATCACCCATCTCCTTCCACTTATGACTGTATGACTGTATGACTATAACTTTGTTGCTTTATAATCTTTTGATTTATGTACACTGAGAGCATATGCACCACAACAAATTCCTTGTGTGTCCAATCACACTTGGCCAATAAAAAATTCTATTCTATTCTATTCTATTCTATTCTATTCTATTCTATTCTATTCTATTCTATTCTATTCTATTCTATATTACTGTATTTGTTTCTATTTTGTTAATCTTCTTTCATTATTAAATTACTAATCTCTGCATCTGTTATCTAACCATTTGTACAATATGAACAAATATTTTTGATGAACATGTGGCAGCTATGGTCAAAAAGCTCCTTGTACAGATGTTATGTCTACTTTATATGCAGTTCTATCATTCTTTCTATTGTAGTTGTCTCTTGTAACACATTACTACTCTAGGATTAATCTCTATTGTTCCTGTGATGCATTTTCTGTTCTGTTGTATTACTCTCTGCTAAAATGGTTTCTGCACAGTGATGGTTTGTAGTGTGCTTTCTTACTCTACATGAAACATGTACGACTTCATCTGGTATGCCAATTATTCCCTTTCCCATGTCAAAGGGTCCTTGAGATAGTCACTCATGCCTCAGTCACCTTATGGTTTAACTACTACAATGTGTTCTATATGTGGTATTGCTTATGGTTTTTCATTTATTTTGCTTTTTTTCTGATTGTAGTTAATTGTATTGCATTGAGAGGGAAATGTGGAATGCAAATTTTCTTGGTAAACGCAAGTGCTTTGGAAGCGATCCAACTGGTGAGTCTTATTAAATCTGAAGCATCACTTAGGCAGTAACATATTACTCAGATTCATAATCTTGACATCGAGCGATTTCTTATTTATGATTTTCTAGAATAATATTTTACGAAAAATGCATTTTTTCTATTCTTAAAATTGTTTGGGTTTTTTGATGATTTTTATCAGCCACTAAATTTAAAATCTTGGGCATGCAGTAGAAGAGAATATATGTTTCACATATTGAACTGTGGAGTCCTTGCTTTGAGCCTGGTTGTTTGCTTGCAGATATTTCCTTACCAGACTAGGTAACATTATTAGTCCAACTGTGAGGTTTGCTACATGTTTATATACAGAAGCATGCCTTGCCAATATTATGAGGATTTGGTTTTCTGCAAGCATCATGGACCAAAGTAAACTGAAAAAAGCTAGGGAATTCCTGAAAGCTTGGCATTCAGACAAATCAGCCATCAATAGACACATAAAGATAAATGACAGAGAACTAAAAGCTCCCCAATTCCAGATCACATTGCCACATCTACAACAGGAACAACATCTCTCCAGCAAAAGGAAATGGCATTTATATATCCATTTTTCAAGCTTAGTGGGATGAGTCTGAGAAATTCCAAAAAGAATTTGAGTATATGTATTTTGAGTATATGACTGACGCATTCTTCAGCTTTTCAGTTCCACCAAATGTTCTCAAGATGTTCTGGAAATCCAATGTTCTTTCCTACCAGGTCTTATAGGTTGTATCTATTATTACCTCTGTCAAATTCCCTGTAGCAAATTAAATCACAATTCACAAGAAGGCGATGACCCTTTCAAAAAAATTTCACTCGTCTGGGACAAGGATATAATTATTAGGCCATTACAGCATACAAAGCAAATAACTTTATGTACACAAGAAGATAAACTGCTAATAAATAGTTGCTTACTGCAGAACCTGTATATTTTGTATATTAAAAATTATACAGATTAAAAAAAGATTTAGGAAGAAAACTAATGTATTATTGTTATAAATTCGGGATGAAATGGGGAAGTGAAAAATCCTTAGTGCTCTTTTCTGTAACTTTCTGTAACAATTCATACAAATTTACTGCATCTTTGTTTTTATTATTGGTACATCTCTACTATAAATCACTGTGCATTACTCCCTACATTTGCTTCATGCCAGCCTGTTGAGATTTAAGCAAACCCTGTCTATATATTATGAATTGACTTTTTTACCCCAAGTTCTTCCTAAAGTGTGCTGCTCCTCTTAATCTTACTTCTGTAACTGCGTAGTCAGAGTGCTTGTGATTTGGATTAACCTGCTGATAATAAATAACAGACATATTCATAATAAGATCATGTTCCTCTATGATCTGGTATTGAGTAACTGAGCATACCTGGCTGAGTGGGGACAGGGATAGTGCTGACTCTACGATTTGTCTTCCTGGTTTGGGGTTCTTTATTTCATTTCTATTTATTTATTTATTCATTTTATTTATTTATGTATTTCATCAAGCATGTAAACATAATTATGAATACATGAAATGGATACGAATAAAAGGAAACATTAGGACAGGGATGGTAGGCACGCTTTAAGACCTCTTAGGAATGGGGTGAGGACGACAGTAGACAGTCTAAGGTTAAAGTTTTAGGGGTTTGGGGAAGAAATCATAAAGTCAGGTAGTGCATTCCAAGTGTTGACAACTCTGTTACTGAAGTCGTATTTTCTGCAATCTAGTTTGGATGAAACTTTACCATTAGTTTGTATCTATTATGTGCTCTTGTATTGTTTTGGTTGAAGCTGAAGTAGTCATTGACTGGTAGGATATTGTAGCAGATGATTTTATGAAAACAGCTTCATTTTAAGGTGGGAAAAGACATCTTAATTTTGTCTAGGGACCATGTTCCTGAGTCATGAAATGCCTCTGTATGTAGTAGGGCAGATGGGACAGGCTAGGGATCCTGCTTACTTCTGGAATTCTTGATCTTGTGGGCAGGCTGGTATTGGAGATCCTCAATACTCTGGATGTAGATTCTGAGGGTTCAGGGTTCCATGCAAACCACAGCTTGTTTCATGTAATCTCAAATCCAATGTGCACATCTAGAAAGATTTTATCTTTGGCATCTGATCTCAGTATGAAAGAGAGTAGATTAAGTCTTTAGGCATGAGTTCATTCTTGGTGCGTTTTGACTATTGTGAATGTCTTTTACCTGTGGAATTAAGCCAACCAATATCAGGCTAAGGAGAAATTTCCCTTACAGTGAGAACAACTAACCAGTGGAATGGTTAATTGCCTCCAGAAATTATGAGTGCTCCATCACTGGAGCTTTTAAAGAAGAGATTGGACAGCCATATGTCTGAAAAAGCACAGGGTCTCCTGCTTGAGCATGGAATTGGACTAAAAGACTTCCAAGGTCCCTTCCAACTCTGTTATTTTGTTTGCTTCAAAGTGAATATACCTCATAAATTGGCATGGGAAAAATTGAGAAGAACCATTTGTTACTTGTGAATGATGCTAGAAATAGATTGCTTTAGGGTAAGAAGGCAGGGTTAACTAATTTTTATTTTCACTCCATATTACTTCCATTAATTAACCTTAATCAGAATTGTAAAACCTTGATTAATAAATGTATGTAACTTCTACACAGATAGATTACATTTCTAAACCGTTTCTTTTAATACATATATAAATTCAACTCAAATTTCATTTTTTATATTACTATCTATTATTCTTGAATGTCTGGATAGAGTTCATATTTCTACAAAATTCATAGTTTTTAAACCATTCCAACTAAATGGAGGGAAAAAGGATTAAAGAGCTCATAATTTGCAAATAAGCACTTGATGTCTAGGGTAATTTAAAAGTAAATGCTCCCCCCCCTATTTTAATCAAGTATTTGCTATATTATTTGAAGCATGGTTTCACTTAACAGTGGCCATTAAAAATAGTTCTTAAATGTAATCACTCATGTCTTCTATTTTCTTTAAAATAAAATAGCTGAACTCTTTGAGATATGGAAATCTGTGCAAAGAAATGATGATTTGCTTTCAATAGCAGCCTGTCTCTTTGCATCAATAAATAACTGCAAGTTCAAATAAAACTGACACATAGTTATCTAATGACCAAGATCTGTGAAATATGAGGCAACTGGATTTCTAGGTTTCCTATCACTTCCAGGCAAGGCTAAGATCAAAATGATGAGATAAAAGGTCTCCTTTTTAAGAAGCAGATCTGCAACACCATAGAAAGTCTAATTAGGAAGACCAGTGTTAGAGTTGTTGGTCCTTTGGAAAGAACAGATAAATAATATAGGTGAATCCACTTCAGCAATAAATAGCAGCAACTTCTCCAATCTCAGGGTAGTTTCAATCAATTCAATTTATTACAGTCAAAGACCAGAGACCAGAACAAATAAAAATACTTAGTAATTATAGAATTAAAAATTGTAATATAAAATAATAAATAACAGCTAACATCTATGATAAAATCTACTCTGTCAATTATAATAATACAAGGGCAACCAATAGATTTAAACTTAATGTAAACCGCTTTAATCTAGATTGCAGAAAATATGACTTCTGCAACAGAATCATCAGTGCTTGGAATACTTTACCTGACTCTGTGGTCTCTTCCCATAATCCTAAAAGCTTTAACCAAAAACTTTCTACTATTGACCTCACCCCATTCCTAAGAGGACCATAAGGGGCGTGCATAAGCGCACAAACGTGCCTACCGTTCCTGTCCTATTGTTTTTCTTTTCTTCTTCCTATATATGTTTATATGTGTATATACTATATAATCTTTTTGTATGATGTTGTGACAAAATAAATAAAATAAAAAATAAATAAATAAATACTAAAATTACAATCCATAAACTGTGTGGCCCATAGTCAGTTTAATACTAAAAGGGAAAGGAATAAGCAGTGCAATGGGGTTGTCACATTTGTTTTTTCTGTTCAAAAAGTTTTTATTGGTCAAAAAAGGTTTAAACAAATACATATCAGGTATGGTAAATTTTCATTTTTCTTATACAAGATAAGAATTTAACTCAAATTTTTTAACACATACAACAGCCATATGGCAAACAGGTGACACGAAGTAGCTAAGTTTACAAATCTTACATACGCAATAAAGAAGGGTCAAGAATAAACAGAATATCGTACAAAAGAGAATAAGGAAAACCAACACAATACCAAATATCTTTATCACTTCCTAGTTTTGGATCTCAGAACTCTGGGTTCAGCCTGACCCAACTCCAGGGCCGCAACAGCGGCAGCCGCCTCCGCCCCATGGTCTATAACCTCCCCTTCTTCAATTCCTGGGTCATCTGATTCCAGGAGGGCTTTGTGTTCCTCCACGTAGGCCGTAGCCTCCGCAATTGTACTAATTTTTTTCGTAATGCCCTCCCGGAAAATCATCAATCCCTCTGGCATCAGCCATCTGAAGCCTACTCCCTTCTGGTACAATTTGCTTGACAAAAAGTAATATTTCTTTCTCATTTCACGTACCTGTCTGGGAATCTGCCTCAGAATGGCTATCTCCCTGCCCCTGTAAGTCAGTGCCCCACTCCTATGTTTTCTAAGAATTTCATCTCTCGTCTCTCTTCTCACAAATTTGACATGAACCTCTCTGGGAACTGCATGCGTGCGTGCATATTGTGAATTAACTCTATAAACTCGATCCACATCCCAATTCATGAAATCAACACCTCTCCCAAGAAATTCTCCCAACAATTTAGTCACAACATCTCTCAAATCTTCTTGGTCCACTTCTTCCAAATTTTGAAACCTAAGGAAATAAGACATTTTATCCATCTGTAGTCCAAGCACAGCATTGCCTGTCGTCTCCTCTCTTTTCTGCACTGCCGCATCTCACCCTCAGACCTTCCACTTTCTGCTTGTTTTCTGCTGAGACTTGTTGAGTATCCTTTAAATCCTTTTGGATAGTCACAATTTCTGCTCTTATTTCCATTTGGCCTCTTTGCAAATCATCCAGTTTCTTGTCCATATTAGATAACTTTTCCAGAATTCTCTCCATCTCTCCAGCAGTTGGTCTCTGACCTTTTGCCATTTAAAAAAAAAAAATTCAAAATCCTCAGGCAAGCACAGTATCCTTGTAATTTCCTCCGGATCCACCAGGGGGCACTCACAGGAGCAACGAGTCCAGTGTACAGTTAGTCAACCAGGAAGTCAAGGGAAGTGATGTCATCAAGATTCTCATAGTGAAGGCGGAAGCTGGACGCCACCACTGTTCCCCAGAGGAGGGGGCCTCAAACCTCCCTCCTAAATTTCTCCATCACCTCTTCTCCAGAGCTCCACAAAACCGTAATCTTCTTATTTTAAGTTATCCTCTCTCCAGAATGACTCGTGCTCCTTCCAGCCGCAGGGGAGAAAAACCCCCCCGCACTCCGGAGCACTCCACTCGCGTTTACCGATATCCCCTTCCCTTCTCCATTCCTCAATTCTTCTCCGTTCCCTGTTCACCACCAGGCTGCTGCAGTTATAAATCCAAAGCCCCGGTGTCACCGGGCACAGCGGCCCAGGCGACGACCAAAGTAATGGCCGTGGCCTGTGGCCTCCAAACCCCGCCGAGCCTAGGACGCGCCAGCATCGGTCCCCACAGTCCTGTATGTCGGCTGGGAGACCCCTGGCGAGCCGTCCGTGCGGCAGGTGTCCTTTTCGGAACACCTGGCCCCTGGGGGCCTCGGCGGCGGCCGGATTCGGGCACTGGAGGCAGGAGAAGCCTCCAGACGACCCGTTGCCTCTGGACACCGGAAGTCGTCCCCCGGGTTGTCACATTTGTTGTATAAAATAGCTATGGTGGATTAGACAAGTGTTTCCGACCAATACCCAGTGCCACTGTGCAGAATCTAGCCACCTGCGCTATAGTTTAAAAATATGAAATATGTATGTATGTGGACACACCAGGGGTGAAATTCAACAGGTTCTGACAGGTTCTGAAGAACCGGTAGCGGAAATTTTGAGGAGTTCATAGAACTGGCAAATACCACTTCTGGCTGGCCCCAGAGTGGGGTGGGAATGGAGATTTTGCAATATCCTTCCCCCAGGAGTGGGGTGGGAATGGAGATTTTGCAGGATCCTTCCCCTGCCACGCCCACCAAGCCACGGCCACAGAAACACACACACACACACACACACACACACACACACACACACACACACAAATATTGAATATGTATTCTGAGCAGTTTGTTGGAAGAAATCATTAGGGCAGAGAACCGGTTGTTAAATTATTTGAATCCCACCACATCCCACATCCCACATCCCACATCCCACCACACACGCACACACACACACTATTTTTTTTAGAAACAGTTAATTAGAGGGTTTTCTTTAAGAATTCTGTAGAGCTTTTATTACTGAAAGCTGCTACAAAATATTATTGTACACTGTCATCCAAAGAAGCAAACATTAGTGACCGAATAAAATCTACATGAACCATGGAGTGACATCCCTAAAGGAAAAAAAAAATAGCACTTAAACTAAGTGGTGCTGCTGAAATCTGGAATCATCAATCCGAGAGACAATCTGGCAATTTTTTCCTACATAATCAGCCATTGGTTCAAGCCCTTTATGTTCTCTCATGCTGTTTAATAATTCTCATATTATGGGAACGACGAGGGATGCATTCGCTTTTAGCTTTGTTATTTTAAATTATTCATTGATCGATTGGCTGTAGAACCTGTCTTTTTGCCAATGTGTTGTAACATCAAAATTCGTACACTGTCTTGAGTTTGGCGAGAGGGCAGCAAAATTTTATGCAGATTCGAGTGCAAGGGTGGTAATGAGCCGGATGGATTGGGTTTAGATGAATGAATTTGCCCAGCTGCTATGAAGGATATGATATTCCTGCAGGGATATATCAATGGCGCCAGAGATAGGGTGGCCTGGGAAGCTCATCAGCCTCATTCCAGGCTGTGTCTGGCTATTGCCAGACACAGCCTGGAATCTCAAATACTTGTTATTATGCTGATCCACCATACTAGCCTGAAGATGATGTACTGAGTTTCTAATAGGGCTATGCATAGATTAGTTGACTCAATTCAAGAGCTAAACTACATGTCCCAGGAATCAGCCTGGATTACACAGAAGATATTTGGACTTCCAGAGATGCAGGAAAACAGTTCTTTCTGTGGAACTTTTCTTACATCTTTAAAAATATAGTTCAGGGCTATTCCCCCCCCCCTTGTTCTTTAAAAGAGAGAGGTTGTGAGGCTAGCATTGTGATGCAACAGCATCCTGTTTCTAAGATTCCTCTCTCCTGGGCAGTCAACAACCCAAAATTTCTGCAGGAAAATTCTGCAGAGACAAATTCAAGCTGGAAATAATGAAATAACTTTCTCCACCTAATAATGCAGGCTATACTAGCAGTTCCTAGAGAGAAGTAGAACAGTGCACTTGTGTGTACCATTTAGTTCAAATCTAGCATCATAGGTTGACTTTCAACTAGCATAAAAAAGTGATGAAATTATAACTTCGATTAACAGATAACAGAATAATAATTCTGAATAATTATCAGAATAATTCTAATAATAGAATAATAATAAAGTTGGAAGGGACCTTAGAGTGCTTCTAGTTCAATCCCCAAGCAGGAAATCCTACACCATTTCAGACAAATGGTTGTCCAGTCTCTTCTTAAAAACCTCCAGAATTGTACAGTGTTTCCCTGAAAATACAACCTATCCCAAAAATAAACCCTACCTTGATTTTTATGTGTATGCCTAATATAAGCCCTACCCCCAAAATAAGCCCTAGTTAAGACCCCGCCCACTCCATCCCACCATCTGGTTGTACAAGATACGGCGAGACACATGCGTAAAAAATCAAGCTAAGGTGGTGGTGGGTGGAACTGCCCCACACATCCTGCATCCGCATATCTTAGGACCGTCCCAGCCAGGCCTCCCATGCCCCGACACCTGTCATACTGTTGCCTGTGACTACACGTGCCATGTGACCTCTTGCTATGAGCAGTGGCACCGGTGCAATATGCTACATGCGAATGGCTGCAGAAGAAGTCAGGCAATGGTATGTCAGGTGTCGGGGCGTGGGAGGCCTAGCTGCAATGGTCTTAAGGTAAGCAGATAAGGCATCCCCCCCCAAATAAGATCTGGTGCTTAATCCCCCCAAATAAGATTGAGTCTTATTTCCTGGAAAATATGGTAGTAACCACAGCTTCTAGTGGCAAGCCATTCCACTAGTTAATTGTTTTAAATTTCAGGAAATTTCTCCTTAATTCTAGGTTGCTTCTGTCCTTGATTAATTTCCATACATTGCTTCTTGTCCTGACTTTTGTGTTTTGGAGAATAGGTTAACCCTCTCTTCCTTGTAGCAGCCCTCAAATATTGGAACTTTGCTATTGTATCACCCTAGTTATTCTTTTAATTAAACTAGACAACCCAATTCCTGCAACTATTCTTTATATATTTTAGCCTTTATTGCTCCTAAGCTAAGAACAAAATGTCTTGATTGCTTGATTGCCAAATAGGAAGCTTATGCCTAAATTACTAACCAATAATGCACCTGATTGATCATGGGACTAACATCAAGAAGGCAGACAAATCAAAACTGGCCCTTCACTTGAGAGAGATCACCAGCTGCTCCGGATATAGATTCTGAGGGTTCAGGGTTCCATGCAAACCATAGCTTCTTTCGTGTAATCTCAAAGCCAGTGTGCACATCTAGAAAGATTTTGTCTTTGGTGTGTACAGTTGGCATCTGATCTCGGTATGAAAGATAGTAGATTAAGTCTAGGCATGAGATCATTCTCTGTGCATTTTGACTACTGTGAATGCCTTTTACCCATGGAATGAAAAGAAGGAGTTTGATCCTGACTAGCTCAAGGTTGACTCAGCCTTCCATCCTTCCAAGTTTGGTAAAATGAGGACCCAGATTGTTGGGGGCAATATGCTGACTCTGTAAACCACTTAGAGAGGGCTGTAAAAGCACTGTGAAGTGATACATAAGTCTAAGTGCTATTACTATGTATATGTGATATGGAAAAATCAGGAAAGGCTCAGTTCAAACCATGCCTCCATTATGAACTTTACTGGTTAGTCTTAAGCAAACTGCTGCTTTCTTAATTACCCACAGGCAAAGTTCTTAGCTGTTTAAGCTCACTGACCATTTTGTCCATCACATCTGTAGTTTGGGGATAAGAAGAGCTGATGTAAAGGTCGACACAACTAGCGAATGCGTTGAAGCACTGTAGAAATTTCTTATTAAATTTTAAGATCCCAATTCAATTTCATTCAGTGCGCCGTGGGAAGAAGAGAAGAGATGCCAGCAATAGGAGTCTCTAGCTTATGAAGTAGCAAATGAAAAATGGCACAGTAAAAAAATGTTCAAAATTTCCTTTTAGTCCTGGAAATTACTGTGGCTTTGCTGTTTTTACTGAATGGTTTTCAGTAGACCAGGCTGTTCCATTGAACTACACAGAACAGAGGATTCCAATGAATGCAATACATATGGCTCAGTGGGCATTATTTCAGTGAATAGATCACATACCAGTTCCATTCATCACTATTTCACCTGACAGTGTATGTTAGCAAGAGTGATGCACTTCCCCAATAGGAGCCATTTTATTTGTCCCTCTTAGTGTATCTGCCTGGTAAAAAAAAAATGTAATAGGTGACACTTCTGAGGATTAAAATGCTAGTCTTGAAATCCTACCTTTGGGCACAACTCCAAATAAAATTGGTTGACAGGTGATTAACATTAAACACTAGAGCTTTGAAATCTTATGCTAAATCCAAGACTCCTCACATCCTGGACATAAACTGTTTCAACCCTTACCCCCAAAATGATGCTATAGAATACTGCACACCAGAACAACTAGACACAAGGACAGGTTTTTTTCAGTCAACTTCACTGGCTGACCCCTCATTAATATCATAGACCATAGAATAACAGTGTTGGAATTGATCTTGGAAGTCATCTAGTCCAAGCCTCTGCTTGAGCAGGAGACCTTATACCATTGCAGACAAGTGACTGTCCGCAAGTCAGTAAGTCTTATAAGTCTCCAGTTAGGAAATTTTTCCTTAGTTCTAGATTGCTCCTTGATTAATTTCTATCCATCGTTTCTTGTCTCGCCTTATTTATGTTGTCATCATTTTTTTTGAGAAAAACACACACTCTATCTAGCCTATTTTGGATCTCAATATTAATTAATGTATCTAAATATTCTAATACATACAGGTACTCTAAGTACCCAAAACCTTTGCTAGACCAGTCCTCGAATACAGCTCATCTCCCTGGAACCCCACTGTATATGGGACATTAACACAATTGAGCAAGTCCAGAGGTATTTCACGAGAAGAGTCCTCCACTCCTCTGCTCACAACAGAATACCTTATGCCACCAGGCTTGAAATTTTGGGATTAGACAATTTAGAACTATGCTGCCTACGGTCTGACCTAAGCGTACTACACAAAATTATCTGCTACAATATCCTACCTGTCAATGACTACTTCAGCTTCAACCTCAATAATACACGAGCACACAATAGATACAAACTTAAGGTAAACTGCTCCAAACTCGATTGCAGAAAATATGACTTCAGCAACAGAGTGGTCAATGCCTGGAATGCACTACCTGACTCTGTGGTTACTTCCCCAAACCCCCATAACTTTAACCTTAGAGTGTCTACTGTTGACCTCACCCCATTCCTAAGAGGTCTGTAAGAGGCATGCATGAGCGCACCAGTATGCCTTCCGTCCCTGTCCTACTGTCCCCATTTATTTGTATCCTTATCCTGTATTCATAATCATGCTTATACTTGTATCTGTTATCTTACAGGTGTTTGACAAATAAATAAAATAAATAAATAAAATAAAACATATATTAAACTTTCAGTAATTATCCACTAATAAACCGCATAAACTGATTAGGCAATATAAAATAAGGAATGCGTTTAAAAAAAACAACAACAGCAAAAATATAGTGGCATGGAAGAGGGACAAGCCACATTAATACTGGGGTGTAGGATAAAGAAAAGTCAAAATGAACAATTAATTGCTTATTTACAGTGTTCAAATTCAAAATAAGTAATTGCCTTTAAAAAAATTCCTTAAGGAAGCCTGTCACTCTGACAAATTTTAACCAGAGTCCAAACAGAGTTAAAGTCAAAGGTTGATCTCCAGGGGATCTACATGCCTTTTAAATTAGTGATGTTTGTCTCCTAGATAAATAAACCTTTGTTAATCAGGATGTACCTGCATACATAACAGTTTTCCCATTAATCATTGCAGCCACTGTAGTTTGCCTATCTATTTCACTCCCTTAGATTAATTAAGCAAGCATCTGTTTCACCATGGGAAAACCAAAACAAGGCATGAATATAGAACTTTCCTAAAATCCAATAGCTATCTCATTTTAATCTCCTTTGAGCTGTTTGCTCATTTTATCAGAAAGCATGATGGACTATGTGTATAAACCCCCTCCCGCCAAATAAAATGTCTGCAGAGGCCTTCATCTGGGGACTTGGTAATGATTAGCATTGTTCACACTTCATAAATGATTTGGACGAAGTGCTTACATGATCACAAACACAGTACCCATCTTATTCATTAAAGCAGCTCAGGTGTTGTTGTTTTTTCTTTCAGGTTTTCACACCAGCCTTGGGGTGGGGTAGGGGCAATGCTATTGTTTTAAGAGTTGCATTAACTTTAACAAACTGATTCCTCAGTGGGGCAGCTTCTTTCCTTCTGTTCACAAGTTGGGCTGCTTCTCTGAATGCTAGAAAGCATTTCTTCTGAATGTTTTTTTTTTTTGAAGCATGTACAGCCTTGGGGGAGGGATGTGCTTGGGGAAATGCTATGTCTTGTGGTTGCCGGTCACAAGTGGCCTTTGCTAGCTACTGTCGCTAGCTTGGGTAGAAGGTACTTTTTTCAGAGAGAGATAAAGGCTAATTGGCTCTACCTCACCCCTGAAGAGCAATAGGTTTGCTAAAGGGCCAAATCCACATGTCTCCACTGATTAATTCTATCCATGTTCTATTTAAAAGGAAAGCAATTGCTTTCAATTCCCCTCCCCCACTCCCAAAAGAGCAGAAAATTCAATGAAATTTTCAAAGGAAGAGTACAGAATGATTTTATTCCATCTTTCACTATGCAATCATTTTTCCCATTAAAGTAGTTAACTCAAGAAAAAAAAAGATATCTTAAGAACATTGCACTGAATGGCATTCAGTCAGTCCATATGAAATGAAATGAAATCAAGTTGGAGTTCAAGTCTGATTTTGACTGGAAGGTTTTTCCGAAGTGCAGACCTACCACCCAGAACACCGTAGCAACATCCAGCTGGGGAGAAACCAGCTACTTTTCCCAGGACATCAGTGGCAATGTAGTTCTTAAAGTAAGAAGATGCCAGTTAGATGGAATTTCATTGATTTAAACCAGCTAAATTCAGACAAACATTAGTGATTTAAACTGTAAATCTAAACATTTGAATTCTACTCAGAAACCTACTGGAAGCCAATGCAGGGCCCAAAGCAAGGTTTAATGTGCCATATAAAATGTGGACATCTGGATTTTGTACACATAGATGCCTTCTGGGTGCTCTTCAACATCATCTCCATGTAGAGCTCGCTGAAATAATCCAGATGAGTGGTCATGTCAAGGATGTGAAATATTGTGGCAACATTCTCCCATTCCAGACTGACCCACAATTAGTTCAAAAATTCAGCTGTCCAAAGGCATACTCTCCAACTATGATATCTACCTAGTCAATTTGTAGCAGAATTCTTTTCACAGGACAAACTCCAAGTTAGAGGCTGTTTCCCATCACAAGACAATGCTGAGACCAACAGAGAGCCTCAGTGAACAAATATCAACTCTGCCTTTCTTTCTTAGGATAATTTCATCCCATTTTGTACTGTTCAGGTTCTGATACCCTCAGATATGAAAATCAGAGTTTATAGTAGTATAAAGAGTTTAAAGCAGTATATTCTAGGTTCTATTATATCTCAAGACCTAAAATAGACACCTAACATCAAAAACATCATCAAAAAAGCACAACAAAAAATGTTTTTTCTGCACCAGCTCATGAAGCTCAAACTGCCCAAGGAGCTGCTGATACAGTTCTACAGAGGAATTATTGAGTCTGTCATCTGCACCTCTCTAACTGTCTGGTTTGATTCTGCAAGCCAACAAGACAGACACAGACTTTAGAGGATAATTAGAACTGCAGAAAAAACAATTGCTACCAACCTGCCTTCCATTGAGGACCTATATACTGCACGAGTCAAAAAGAGGGCTGTGAAAATATTTACAGACCCCTCACATCCTGGACATAAACTGTTTTAACTCCTACCCTCAAAACGATGCTATAGAGCACTCCACACCAGAACAACTAGACACAAGAACAGTTTTTCCCCCGAATGCTATCACTCTGCTAAACAAATAATTCCCTCAACTCTGTCAAACTATTCACTAAGTCTGCATTACTATTACTATTAGTCTTCTCATCTTCTCATCGTTCCTATCACCCATCTCCTCCCACTTATGACTGTATGACTGTAACTTGTTGCTGTATCCTTATGATTTATATTGATTGTTTCCTAGTATGATTTGATTACTTATTTTTACTCTATGACTATCCTAAGTGTTGTACTTTATGATTCTTGATGAATGTATCTTTTCTTTTTATGTACACTGAGAACATATGCACCAAAGACAAATTCCTTGTGTGTCCAATCACACTTGACCAATAAAGAATTCTCTCTCTCTCTCTCTCTCTCTCTCTCTCTCTCTCTCTCTCTCTCTCTCTCTCCAACATAGCCCAGGTTAGCAAAGTATAGTTCGTATCATCAGTATACTATTAATAACAAAACCTGAAGTTTGGATCTGAGTTTGAAACCCTCCCCTCCCCAGCCCCCAGAAATAGCTTATGTTAGGTAAAGCAAAAGGTTTTATTTTTCAGCAAAATCATGACTAAACTTAAAGTCTTTAGTTTGCATATGTATAATAAGCAAGCTAAAAATTATAGGCATCATGTGTCTGCTAATGTCGTACAGCATATCCTTCCATTTTGGCTTTTTCTGGGACATTTGTTCTGCTTCTATCAAGATGACTCTAAATGTCACTAAATCTTCTAAATTTCATTAAATCTTCTTTTGTCAGTGAATTTTTCTGTACTTTCCACGGAGCACAATTGATAAGATAGAAGATAGAAAAGATAGATAGATAGAATTTTTTATTGGCCAAGTGTGATTGGACACACAAGGAATTTGTCTTGGAGCATATGCCCTCAGTGTACATAAAAGAAAAGATACCTTCATCAAGGTACAACACTTGCAACACTTAGTGATAGTCATAGAGTACAAATTTAACACTTTATGATACAACACTTAATGATAGTCATAGGCTACAAATAAGCAATCGGAAAAAATATCAATATAAATCATAAGGATATAAGCCACAAAGTTACAGTTATACAGTCATAAATGGGAGGAGATGGGTGATGGGAACGATGAGAAGATTAATAGTAGTGCAGATTTAGTAAATAGTTTGACAGTGTTGAGGGAATTATTTGTTTAGCAGAGTGATGGTGTTTGGGAAGAAACTGTTCTTGTGTCTAGTTGTTCTGGTGTGCAGTGCTCTATAGCGTCATTTTCAGGGCAGGAGTTGAAGCAGTTGAAGTCAGCATGAGTCCATGCAGGCAATATGTCCAAACCTCCCCATTCCTTGCTTCTGAATGTCATGGGCTGGTTGTAGCACCATTCTTTAATTGTTTCATTTTGTATTTTGTTGTAGATTTAATAGATTTAATATGTAGCCTAGGAAAAGAGTTTTGAAAACTTCAAACTTTTTCAAAACTTTCTAAAGTAAGATTGAGATTCTGCACCATACAGCAACTTGGTAGCATTAATGAGTGATGGATATGCATTTGGGGAAGAGCACTTATGCTGCATTTCCCCCACCCTTTCTTTTTGCTGGAGGCATCATGTCAGTGCTTTGAAGACTGAGGATGTTTGGCCAATTTGATTGTTGATATTGGCTGCAGTGACTATTTTCTCTTCTTGGACAACTGAGCCAAGGTATTTAAATCATTCAACTTGCTCAAACGTGAGCTTTGTCAAAGTGGATCTTTGCCCAAGAGGCCTTGGTTGTGAATGCATGATAGATGTGCTCAAAACACATATTTAAAGAACTACAGCTTCAAATAAAAATACAATTTGTTTCATTTTTCAAAATAGACTCGTATTACTTGGAAGTTACTACTAAATTTCTTTGATCCTATGTTGTTGGCTATGGTTAGAAGTTAAGCCAATTCATTTTAGCTCAGTTGTGGTGCATTTAACTTCACTGTAAAGCCAGTATTTAAAATGCTGCAGTTCTACAAACCTTACTGATAGATTTTGGAGATGTTTTTTATTCTTATTCTAGCCTGCTTGTTGTGGTCCACCAGCAGCCTGTAGAGCTGGCAACGGAGTCGGACAGTGAGGAGGATGGGGAGGAACATGGGCCAGTCCTGGAGTCTGAGGAAGGCTCAGACGAGGGCTCTGCGTCAGAGGCAGAGAGGGGCCAGGGCCATCTGGAAGTGATGCACGAACTCCAGAGCCTCCAGAGTCAGACATCAGAGAGGTAGAGGAACAGGAGGAGCCTGTTCCCAATGCACACATGTGCAGAGCTGCCAGAAAGCAAAAACAGCTAAAACAAAAGGGACAACTTGGGAGTAAGGGCTCCTGCCCTTACTCCGGAGCGTTATGAAGATTGGCCCCTCCCATAACGCTTAAAAGAGGAGTAAAGGCATGTGGGCCCTTTGCAGGAAAGCAACATTGTTAATTTTGTTCTCATTTGGCATCTCTGTTTGATTCTGGGGTTAGTGTGGCTTTGCCAAGTAGGTCTCTGGTAGCATGTCAAAGAAGATAAAGGTTGGTGATTATCCCGAAGGACTTCTCCTGAAGGACTTTTTGCAACTAATTGGGACTCAGAAAATTAAGATGCTTTAAGATGTACCTGATCAATAATTTGTTCACGACTTTTTTTCATGTTTATAAAATTTTTTAAATATATGTTATTGATTTAGAGGCAGAGGAAGATGATGGGGAGGTGGTCCTTGTGAGTTCAGGACTACTCCTATATAAGAAAGAAATTGTCTATGTGATCGCTTGGCAGTTTTAAGAAAGAGTTTTTGGATGGTCTGACCTCTGATTAGTAATGAAGACATAAAGCTTTGATTGGTGAAATTTAAAAATTTAATAGAAGATTTATTAATGATGTTTTAGGGAATTAAGCTTGGGGACTAGACTTCTTTTAATTACCTTTCAGAATAGGTTGAATTTGATTTTTTTTAATTAGATTTGTGCAAAATAATTAAATTTAAGAAGAAGAAGAAAATACATTGTATTAGATTATAATTTGGGTGAAATTTAATAAGTTTTAAGATGTACCTGACCAATAATTTGTTCACAATGATTTCTTTTTCCATGTTCATAAAAAATAAAAATATTTGGAAAAAGAAAGAATGTAATTTAGAGCTGTTGCAATAAAAGAGGTTTTTGGGACTACCCGTGTGTTTTAATGAATCAGGAAACCGAGGTTACAACACTGTTTTTTCCCTTAAGATCTTGGCACACAGCTCTTTTAGATCACACAAACACAAATATACCCTTCTTTGGGGTAGTTTGATTTGTAGTGGTAAAAATACCATATGTATACTGTCATTTAAGAAGTTGGTGTAATGGTTAAGCAATCAGGCTAGATGACCAGGAGTTCTAGCCCCATCTTGTCCACTAAGCCAAGTTGGATAATTTGGGCAAGTCACTCTCTCTTAGCCATAGGAAGGAGGGAATGGCAAAGTGATTCTAAAATCTTGCCAAAAAAACTGTAGAGACTAGTCCAGGCAGCCAAGAGGAGTCAACAGTGACTTGAAGGTACCAAACAATAATTGTCATCTCACCTTTCAACTGCCATTTCCAGTTTTTCAAAAATGGATTGTATAACATACAAGAACACTATACAGGTAGTCCTCGACTTACGACCAGAATTTTTTTGTCCTTTTTTTTTGTTGTTTAAGTGAGTTTTATCCCATTTTTTCTTGTCACCGTTGTTAAGTGAATCTGGCTTCCCCACTGACTTTGCTTGTCAGAAGGTTGCAAAAGGTGACCCTGGGAACAGCAACAGTCATAAATAGGAAGCAGTTGCCAAGCATCGGGATTTCGATCACATGATCATGGGGATGCTGCAAAGGTTGTAACTGTGAAAAGGTCACATTTTTCCATGCTGTTGTAACTATGAACGGTTACTAAGTGAACTGTTGTAGAATAGAATAGAATAGAATAGAATAGAATAGAATAGAATAGAATAGAATAGAATAGAATAGAATAGAATTTTATTGGCCAAGTGTGATTGGACACACAAGGAATTTGTCTTGGTGCATATGCTCTCAGTGTACATAAAAGAAAAGATACCTTCATCAAGGTACAACATTTACAACACAACTGATGGTCAGTATATCAATATAAATCATAAGGATTGCCAGCAACAAGTTACAGTCATACAGTCATAAGTGGAAAGAGATTGGTGAAGAGAACTATGAAAAAATTAATAGTAGTGCAGATTCAGTAAATAGTTTTACAGTGTTGATGGAATTATTTGTTTAGCAGAGTGATGGCCTTCGGGAAAAAACTCAACTTGTGTCTAGTTGTTCTGATGTGCAGTGCTCTATAGCATCGTTTTGAGGGTAGGAGTTGAAACAGTTTATATCCAGGATGCGAGGAGTCTGTAAATATTTTCACGGCCCTCTTCTTGATTCGTGCAGTATACAGGTCCTCAATGGAAGGCAGGTTGGTAGCAATTATTTTTTCCGCAGTTCTAATTATCCTATGAAGTCTGTGTTTTTCTTGTTGGGTTGCAGAACCGAACCAGACAGTTATAGAGGTGCAAATGACAGACTCAATAATTCCTCAATAATTCCTGTAAGTCGAGGAGTACCTGTACAGAGTTCAAAACGTGAATCAGACCTTTATGATCCCATGACATTTAAGACCTTCTTTCTTTCTGGAGCATTGCTTTCTGAGAAATGTGTGAGTGGCCCATGTCCCAATTTGCAGAGCTTCATGTCTCTCCTCTCCTCTCCTCTCCTCTCCTCTCCTCTCCTCTCCTCTCCTCTCCTCTTCTGTCCCAGGCTTCAGTTCCCTACTGTGCCTTTCAAAGAGAATATTAACTTGATGGCTGTTATATATATGAGCTATGACATTTAGTCTCTCACCCATATACTTTGTTAGTATTAGGAACATTTTAAAAAGGAGGAGGAAATGCTGTGCTACAGCTACAAATTAGAACTTTAAAAATAATTGTCAATTTCCAGCTTTAAGGTTGGTAATTTGAAACTCGTGGCCTTTACTTGCTTTTCATTATTGAATGACATCTAGCACAACACAACTTGGATCTATTTTCTTTTCATGAAAGGGGAAGAATAAAAGTGGAAATGCTGCTAGGTTCTGAGTAATCTTTTATGGGACTGCTCAGTGGCTTTGTTAACAATTACAGGGAGAAGAAGGTCATGGCCTCAAACAGATTTGAAATGATTTGTTGGCATTGCTTTAAAAAAGTGAGAGAAATAGGAAGCAAGGAATGAGTGGAAGAAAAATAAAAGTAGATTACACATGAAGCATGCTATAAGGCATGTTGTCTTGCATATCATGATCATTATTATTTTTATTTCTTGAACACTTTGCAGCTTACTTAATTTGTCTCACAGAAAAGATAATTCATTTACTCCTATGAGGGTAGGAAATATTGAACAATGCTATGTTATAATGAAGGTCACAGTCTTAGAATTCCCAAATTTTGTTAAATTTGAGACAATTGATCAAATCACAAGGTTGGGATGACTCTGATCACTTTCCTTCCTAATTTTGACAATAAACCTACCACTTCTGCCTCTACAGCTTGTCCTCATTGGCATTGGATAAGCCCATCCTTTTTGGTTCTTTTGCAGCTGAAGAATAGAGAGTTTTTGGAGTACTTTTGGTCTTTATGACATGGCTAAATTAAAGCCTTTGGGATGTATAATTGCTGATGTTGCCATAAAAGAAAAAAAATGATGTTGTAAAGACTGATTTTGCCTGAAAGCAGCAACAGAGGACACATAGGCATTTAGGCATCAAAATGGACTGGAATTGTACACATTAAGTCAGAAGAATATCACTTTTACTACTCAGTTTACTACTAAGTAAACTACTCAGGACATGAAAAATAAACTCCGAACATTATTGCATTCAAATTCAGGCCCAAATAACAAGGCCCAAATTATCATATTTTAGGCACATTATGCAAAGACTTATCTGTCTTGAGAAGAGGATGAATAGCAGCAATGTGGATGGACTCAGTTACCATTGGAAGATCTGAAGGACCAGATTGGGATAAATCACCCTGGACAAAATCTATCTATGTGGTTGCTAAGATTTAACACCAACTTAGTGCTACATAATCAGGCAAGCAAAGTTTCTCTCCCTCTTGTAAAAAAAAAATGAAATTATGTTTTTTCCTCCATTGTCTGCATTTTTACAGCACAATATTGTGACAAAGAGTCATTCCAGATCACAAAAAGTTGAGAAACTGCCACTTCTTTTTACAAATAGTACAAAATATAAGATTGGTTAGTGCCTTTCTTTCCTTCAAACTATACCAGCCACCAGCATTAATAATAGGTGGCACTAGATTGACTTAATGAAGTGGAATGAATGAATGAATGAAGGACGTGTTTGGAATATCTGTAATTGTAAAGGCTATCCAGGAAGAGGAGAATGAGCCTCTATCTTTTCCCCTTAATGACTTTCCTGGACCATCTTCACACCCAAAAGACTAGCATAAGCTCAGAAATATAGCTGTACTTCCTCTCCTGGGGTTCCACAAAGCCATTAACACTTGCTTCTGGTCCCATGTTATATATTGATTTGGCTCATGTATTTATTTTTATACTGTTTATTGTTCTAGCTGTTTTATTCAGCTGCTAAATTTATTTGGGGATTGATTTTTAAAAAATTGATTTTACTATTATTTTATTTTGTAAGCTGTCTGGAGTCTTTTGGAGTGGGTGACTTTAACAAAATGAATTCAAGTATACTATTAAATAATTAAAATTAAATTAAAATCTCCTATAGGGGAGACACATGGCACATATATAGCAAGAAAGTAAAGGACTTGTCTCAGTTATAGATCAAGCATGATTTCCATTCTACATAAAGAAATTATTTCAAAGTTCAGGATTGACAGTGTGACATTTTATTGGTTTTACTAAAACTGAAGAAGTGGCTTGCACAGAGGAAGAGTCTTCAGCAACTTTTGTCGTAGTAAGTGATGCACAGTGGCTGAAGGCTGATGAATCCTGCTATCAGAGAGCAACAGAATGAGCAATAAAGCTAAGAAATAAAGTTCATTGGGAAGAAAGGATAAATTTTACATCCTTAATCTAAGTATTTCTGGGACACCATAGCATGCTGCCTTCCAGGCACTATTGTGCACTCAGTTAAAGAGGCTGCTAATCTGATCTTGATGCGTTTCAAGATATCAGCTATGGACACTAGAATAAGGGTAGTTATTTCTTCACTCCAGTTATTTAGTCTGCAAATTAATAACTAAAGTTAGTAGCTCAAATTGTTAACCTTGAAGTTGCAAGAGAAGGATTATGCTTAAAATACATAATATCTGTAGTAATCCTTACAGAAACAAAAGTTGATTTTGACATTCAACATAAAAGTAATATCACTTGTTATAAAAATTGGTAAGAAAATCCCAGAAATGGGATTTGAACACAATGGTATTCCCAATTGTATCCGTGCAAAACTTTTTGCATCAGCGTTTATGCAATCAACAGTGTCCTACTTCAGCATAATATCCCCATCAAAAATCCATACAGATTTCAGAGAATGGTCTGGGCACCTCTTGATTTGTCCTTCTATTTGCCCTGGTTTTCTCTCTCCTGTAGCATCAGACAATCCTGTAGCATCAGACAATTCTTAGTTATCAACTGTGCAATGATTGAGCACAGGAAGGTTCTCTTTCTCATCTCTTTCACCTCATTTCTTCCACTCATCTCTTCCACCTCATTTCTTCCACCTCATCTCTCTCTCTCTCTCTCTCATCTATCTATTTCTATTGGGAGCTCAATTCCTTTGACTGTGGCTCAAGGTTGACTCAACCTTCTGAGGTTGGTAAAATGAGGACCCAGACTGTTGGGGGCAATATTCTGACACTCTAAACTGCTTAGAGCTTGATGTAAAGCACTATGAATAGAATAGAATAGAATAGAATAGAATAGAATAGAATATAATAGAATAGAATAACAGAGTTGGAAGGGACCTTGGATGCAGGAAACCCTACACCATTTCAGATAAATGGTTATCCAACGTTTTCTTAAAAATTTCCAGTGTTGGAGCATTTACAACTTCTACAGCAGTGGTAGTCAACCTGTTCCCTACTGCCCACTAGTGGGCGTTCCAGCTTTCATGATGGATGGTAGGGGTTTTGTCTGATACTGAAGCACTTTCATTTTTTTAAATTCAATTGACTTTTTAAAAAAAAAATTCATAGCATTATTTAAAAACATTTTCATTTGGTTTTCATAAAATTTCCTGTGACAATTTAAATTTCTGAAAATATACTATTTGTATCGCCTGTGCATAAGTTTAGTTCACATTACATAAGTAAAACTAAATGGTACTATAGTGTGACTGCAAACAAAAGAGCCTCATCCCAGAATAGCTCACGTATTTCCCTCCACACTACCCAGCTGTAACAGAGAAGCAGAGCTGGTAGCCAGCGCCCTCCCCAAACCCAATCCACGATGCACGAGAGGCATGCGCAAACAACGATACATTTTATAAATCACCATTACTGTGGAACCAGTGGGCGGTAAAATTTTACTACTAACAGAGATACAAAAGTGGGCGGTAGGTATAAAATGGTTGACTATCCCTGTTCTACAGGCAAGTTGTTCCACTTATTAATTGTTATATGAAGTGGTATATAAGTGTAAATGCTATTGCTATTGCTATTTCTCTCCCTCTCTCTCTCTCTCTCTCTTTCTCTTTCTCTTTCTCTATCTATCTATCTATCTATCTATCTATCTATCTATCTATCTAAGTGTGTCATGCCCCTGTCAGAGTCTGACTCTGATATGGAAGGGGAACAGAGAGTGAGAGAGTGGCTCCATTGGCTGTGGAGGAAACTGGGGAAGGGCAAAGTCAGGCTGGGCAGAGCAGGGGAGCATTAGAACAAGGGAGAGGGGGTTCTGATGAAGACAAAAGCCCACCCCCTCCTCATCCTAGGGCATGCAGGGAAGAACGGAGAAGAGAACAAGGTGGGTTGTGTGGCTTATGAGAGAGGAAAGGGCCCTGACCCCTTTCACAAGGTACACCTGGAGCTGGAGTTTAAAAGGAGAGACAAATGGGTGGGGCGGTTGTTGGGAACAAACACTGAGTTTGGAGCTAATAAAGGGAGTTGTACTTATTTTCTGACTGTAATGCCTATGTGTCACACTCCAGGCTGAGACAGAAAGAGAAAGAGAGAGGGATGGAGGGAGGGAGGGAGAGATTAAACATTAATGCTGCTATATTCTTTAAGTAAAACATTTTGTTTTAACAAGGGAAATACATAGTTGAATTGTGAAGGCATAGACCATATGTCTATTCTTATTCAGGTAATTATATGAGGAAAAGGTCAGAACATCATTGTTTATGTCTCTTATTATAGACTGGCCTACATAATTGAAACATTAGAGATCTGTGCAAACAATCTCTTTAAGCTTGGGAAAATGACAATGATGGATACAATGGGGAAGGAAAGACAAAAATGTGTGGTTCCACCATTTCTGTAATTATATACTATAAATAATTGCATTCCAGGGATCAGATTTCAGTGACCACCATCATGTCTATTCTGTTATGTCTGGCCTGCAGTATGATCAGACTTCTGTTTAAGGCAAACCTTGAAACATAGGCTGGCAGAAAGGGGACTGTAAAAATGAAGTCAATAAATTGCAACCTTTTTTTCTTCTGCATGATTATGATTTCACAGGGAAGAACATTTAAATAGTCTTTTATTCTGTAAGATGAACAAACTGCATACTTATCAGAATTGTAAAACAGCTTTGTTGAAGTTGAGAGTTGCCTTTGAACCCTGCATAGCATTGGGGATTGCTAATATGCAAATAGTAGTAAATGAACTAAATATTATTTCACTTAATTTACATTTAATTAAAAATAAATAAATATAGTATGTTCATTTTCCAGTAATGTATTCAATCATTTTTGCTTTTGTTACATCAACAAATACAATTTGTATTAAAAAAAAATCGGAGGTCTCAGGGTTCACACCCAAAACTTTGTAGACCATGTACGGTAGTTGTAAAAAGATAGTAAAAATTGAAAAAGAGAGTCAATCAGTCAGTCAATCTTCAATCAATTTTTAAGTTTGGAAAAATGTTTTAAAGCTTTTTTTGTCTTGCTATGTTTTTTTTTCCTTACAAGGAAATCTTGTAGGGTATTAAATAGGCAATCCATGCCAAATTAAGTCTCTGACAGTTAATTAGACTAGGAAGTCAGAAAACATTCCCGTAATTTGGCTAAGAAAATTGCATGGACTGTAGTCACTAGGAGCTGAGCTCACTTGACAGTACTTTTAAAATTAAATGGTAGAATTTTATTTCATACCACTTCATATCTGCAGTGAAGGATAAACATATACACACAAGGAATATTGTGTGTGCATTCATTCTCCCACTATACTGTAGATATGAAATGATATGAAATAGATTTTTGCCTATAAAGCTACAGTTACTGAGATCCCAATTTTCTGCCCATGCTGTGTTTTTTTTGTTTTTTTTTACATTTATACCCCGCCCTTCTCCGAAGACTCAGGGCGGCTTACAATGTATAAGGCAATATAAGGCTGCAGTTAGTCCAGAATGCGGCTGCGCGGGTGATAGAGGGAGCCCCTCGTGGCTCCCGTATAACACCCATCCTGCGCAGACTGCACTGGCTGCCTGTGGCCTTCGGGTCTTCAAGGTTTTGGTGACTATCTTCAAAGCGCTCCATGGCATAGGGCCGGGTTATCTACGGGACCGCCTGCTGCTACCGAATACCTCTCACCGACCCGTGCGCTCCCACAGAGAGGGACTCCTCAGGGTGCCGTCAGCTAGGCAGTGTCGTCTGGCGGCCCAGGAAGGGCCTTCTCTGTGGGGCTCCACCTCTGGAATGAACTGCCCCAGGACTTCGTCAGCTTCGGACCTTGGACCTTCCGCCATGAGCTTAAAACATATCTATTTAACTGCGCAGGACTGAGTTAGATTTTAGTTTATGGGTTTTATCTTGGGTTTTAATTTTTATATTTTTAATTAAGGCTTTTGAATAAGTTTTTTAATTGTTTTTAGAATTGTATTTATTGTATTTTTTGCTTTTAAATGCCTGTAAACCGCCCTGAGTCCTTTGGGAGATAGGGCGGTATATAAATATAAACAATAAATAAATAAATAAATAAATAAATAAATAAATAAATAAATAAATAGTCTCATTCTATTTGTATATATATATTTTTTACAAAGTCAACTTATTGCCCCCCCAACAATCTGGGTCCTCATTTTACCTACCTTATAAAGGGTGGAAGGCTGAGTCAACCTTGGGCCGGGCTCGAACCTGCAGTAATTGCAGGCTCTGTGTTCTAATAACAGGCTTCTCTACTGCCTGAGCTATCCCGGCCCCTGAAAACACATATGCAAATCTGTCTCTTAAGCTCTCCTGTGACCAATTAGATTAATAACTGAGCCGTAGTGGCATAGTGGTTAGAATGCAATATTGCAGGCTGAATCTGCCCACTGCCAGGAGTTTGATCCTGACTGACTTAAAGTTGACTCAGCGTTCCATTGTTCCAGGGTCGGTAAAATAAGGTAAAATATTGTTGGTGCAATGTGCTTACTCTGTAAACTGCTTAGAGAGTGCTATAAAGCACTATGAAGTGGCATGTAAGTCTAATTGCTATTGCTTAGAGAGTGCTGTACAGCACTATGGAGCAGTATGAAGTGGTATATAAGTCTAAGTGCTATTGCTATTGCTGATTCTGTTAATTGTTTATTAAAGACTGATTCTGCTATTAAAAAATCCTGGTTATCTCCTGGATGATTCACATTTTAATTTATTTGTGTGTTTTTGCACTATATGAAGCATGTTCTATTAATATCTTAAAAAAACCTTCCTTCCTTCCTTCCTTCCTTTTTATTAATTACCCACCTTGGTTATTTTTACAAATAACTCAAGGTGGCAAGCATATTGAACACACCTCAATTTTAATATTTTATTTTTATTTCTAAGTTACATATTTTCATTTTCTAATACTTGGAAAACTTTCAAGCAGGTCATGAAACCAATAGCCACCTTCTGTTGCTCATCCTTTTTATAAATTGTCATCTTTAGCATCTCAGGAGGATATATGCCAAACCAGATGAGTATTGCAGTCATCGCAATACATTTAAAGTGTCTTCCCGCAACAATACCGAGACAGCTAAAAATAAAAGAAAGCAGGCTAAATAATAACTTTCCAACTTTAAGATGTCTGGAGAAATGATCAATAGAAGCAGTTCCACATTAGCTGTATTGATACTTTCAAATCCTTCCGAAGCAGGTTGCACCTGTTCTGCAATTACCTCCTTTTCACTAGTTTTGCAATGCTGAGAACAAGAACTTCATTTAATTTCTTGCTGAGCACTGCAAGTCATGAACTAATAAATGTTCACCTCCTTCCCATTCTGTGCAAAAGGAAAATTATGTATAGGCCGCAATCACATACACAGCTTTCTTTCATGTTATGTGCATCTGTCTGGTGGAGGAGAAAAAGGGGGAAAAAGTTCCAATAGATGCAGCTGCAAAACTAGGGTGAAAATTTTCTCTTTAAAACCTGTTAAGACGCCTAAGGTCTGGGAGCCAGAAGGCAGGTTGAGACAAGAGTTGCTGAAAAAGGGGAAACAGATCACGCATAAACCAGGTGGATTTACAACAGTGGTAAGATGGTGGGCGGTAGGGGTTCTGTCCGATACTGAAGCACTTTCCTTTTTTTTTATTTAATTGACTTTTTTAAAAATTTTCATAGCATTATTTAAAAACATTTTCATTAGGTTTTCATAAAATTCCCCGTGACAATTTAAATTGTTGAAAATATACCATTTGTATCACCCGTGCATAAGTTTAGTTCACGTTACATAAGTGAAACTAAATGACACTCTAGTGCGACCAGAAACAAAGGAGCCTCGTCCCAGAATAGCTCGTGCATCTCCCCCCACACCACCCAGCTGTAACAGACAAGCAGAGCTGGTAGCCGGTGCCCCCACCAAACCCAATCCACGATGTGTGAGAGGCATACACAGACGACGATACATGGCACATTACAGTGGAATCGATAGGTGGTTAGAAAATTTTACTACTAACAGAGATACAAAAGTGGGTGGTAGGTATAAAAAGGTTGACTACCCCTGATTTACAATGTTAAATAATAATAATAATAATAATAATAATAATAATAATAATAATAATAATAATAATAATAAAATATAACTTTACCGTAGTTTCAGATCTGTAATTCAACAACGCCAGAAATAAATTAATTCAGCTCTTACACATAGCTGAAATTTTGGGATTATTATTACAGCTGTTTTCATAGTAGTGCAGATTTCCTGTCCCTTCTGTTTTACTTATTTGTTTGTTTGTTAACCACCCTTCTCCCTCATAGAGAGGCCCTGGGGAGTGTACCATTTAATTGACATAATAAAACATTGAAAACCAAATAATTTAAGACTGAATTTTTTTAAAATGTAAAACAACATCATAAAATTACAAAAAATAAAATAAAATAAAATCAAGAGTTCCAAGATGGAGAGACTAGGAGCTGTTAATACAGGTGGGGTGGGGGGGAGTTCAACCAGTTCCTTGGCTTTGTGGGCTCCTGTATCCCCCTTGCAAGGCTACACACAGCCAGGTTTTATGACCTGTCAAAGAATATGAACCAACTCCAAAGTAGGGGTGTCCTACTGAGAAGATATTCTTAGTGCTGCAAAGCAAAATACCCTTAAAAAGGACGTGAGCAAAGAAACTTCCCTGAAGATATAAGACAAGGATAGACTGAAATAGGAAGGAACATGTTTTCTAAAAATGGAGCCTGCTACCTAGGATTTTAAAATTAAGCACAATATTGTGAATTGGAAACAAACAGGCAATTGCTAAAATGTGTTTCCACTTGGCTATATCAGTTAATATTCTGTGCTAATTGAGATTAATAATTATTACAGCTATGCATATTATTTTTGAACATGGAGACTCTATTTATACTTAATACTATTATGCTATATACTACTATTCTACTATAGTATATACTATACTTAATACTATTCATAGTTCTATATAACATTAAAAAAGAAAAAACTGGCTGTTTTTATTGTATTGCCTGCTTTTGAATTCCTTGACATGAAAAACATGTATGAGTTGTTAAACGTATGTGTTAAGCAACAAAGATGATTAGGGGACTGGAGGTTAAAACATATGAAGAACGGTTGCAGGAACTGGGTATGTCTAGTGTAATGAAAAGAAAGACTAGGGGAGACATGATAGCAGTGTTCCAATATCTCAGGGGTTGCCACAAAGACGAGGGAGTCAAACTATTCTCCAAAGCACCTGAGGGCAGGACAAGAAGCAAGGGATGGAACCTGATCAAGGAGAGAAGCAACTTATTTTCTGACAGTTAGAACAATTAATCAGTGGAACAACTTGCCTCCAGAAGTTGTGAATGCTCCAACACTGGAAATATGTGAGGCCTAATATCAGGCAAGTAGAAGATTCTCAACTAGGCGAATGACAGATTCATTAGAATATTATTTAGTTGGAAAAGTTAAATATCCTTTATACGATCAAATGTGCATTTAGCCCTTCCTCCACCAATATTCATAGTGTTTAACGAACTTCCCAAAAACATCATTTTTATATCGCCTAAAAAGGAAAGGTTTAGTTGAAGAAAATTTATTCTGAAGATAATTTATCTATGTAGTTGGTAGGAGATGAGAGCAACTTCATGTTACTTGGTCAATTAATCAACCAGAAAGGAAGCCATATACTATACATCTTTATAATTTCAAGAAAAAAAACTGGAAAAAAGCTAGTTTCACTTTGGTACTTTCTGATACCAATTTGGAAGACTATCATAGAAATACTACATAGAAATATTAATTGTGACTAATCTCCAGATATTTTGGTTTATAATGCCCAAAGTAATATCCTTAACTTCCATTTCTTCATAATTTTAACATGTTATTCAAGGAATGTAGGATGAACCTTAAAATTTTAAATAGATTTAAAATTAAATCTAAATGGGATGGATTAAAATAATTAAATAGAATATAATTTCTACTATAAATAGAAAACAAAAGACAATTGGTTACATTACTAAAGGGAACTGAAAAGAAAAAAAATATTTTCCAAATATTTCTCCTTACATTTGGTGAAGTGCTATTTTGCATCCTCCAAAATACCACTTTTTCTTTCATTGTTTCACATAGATGAACAAGATTCATAATCATCACTCGTTTTTAATTAAGAAGAGCTGAACTTTCTCACACTTCTTGTAATGAGTCCTCTTATTAAAGAAAAAATGGTCCAAAAGAAGAAATTGAGAAACTAATTATTCCCTAGATATCACAATGCTACCTATGCCCAGTCTTACCTTTTACTAGGTGCTGTATTGAATATTATGGAGAAAACTGATATGACCTTATTCTTTGTCTTTCCCAGATGGTACTGGCTGAGATTGGCATTGTGTAAGAGGTCACAGCCATTCAACCTTCTCAGTCAGACTCCTGCTGAAAGTATGTACTCATCTCCCTCATTTATTTTGTGCATCATATACATTACAGCCTCTTTGGGGAAGAGGACTTGTCCTTTATGAGTTTTCTTTTGAAGTGAATACAAAGCACACCCTTAGGATAAACAGAGTTATTAATATTCATGGGAGACAAGGAGCATTCGATCCCCGAGGCCTTCTTAAGAACAGGCTAATAATCTGATAGGAAAGAGGGAAGATAGGAGAGGAAACAAACAATGGCTTTCAGAGCTATGATTAAAGCCTGTGTCCCTGAAATAGTTTTATGCAAAAGCACACACACACACACACACACATGCACAAACACATACTCAGAACTTTTTGCTCTCTAGCGGTTGAACAGGACAACTCAAAAGATAAAACAGTTGTATTATTAATATTTTTCCTTTTTCTTCTCTTTATTATTTTCAAAATGAACATTTGACTCTTTTATGATGTTACAAATTTAAAATTTGAGACTGAAAAATTGCAAAAAGTCCAGATTAATATAGTTTCTTGTGATTAATTAAGTTTATTCATTTCAGAATTAGGACAGAATATAAACCAGAAGAAGAGGTTTCAGCAGAATTGATTGATTGATTGATCACCACTGAATACATAAATGTACCTAAATACATCTACCTTGCTAGTGGTTTCCCTTCCCTTCCCTTCCCTTCCCTTCCCTTCCCTTCCCTTCCCTTCCCTTCCCTTCCACAGCATTAAAGTCTTCTACAGAATACTCTTGTAGAGTGTGTTTGAAGTAAGAAGATTTGAACCTGGTCATTTGTACCTTTAGTGACAAATCTAGATTGATTTCTACTGGTTTGTTTTCTTGAGTGTCTACACTATCCTCAGGAATTCTTCTCTAACACTGAAGTTCAAATGTGTCAGTGCTCTTCCTATCCTGCTTCTTCAATGTCTAACTTACATTGAAGAGTGTAACAGGGAATACACTGGCTTGCACATTTCTGATCTTTCTTGTACAGAAGATTATGGCATTTGAATATTTTTCCAATGCCCTCATGGTTAATCTACCAAGTACTAATCTGTGACATATTTCTTGATTGCTTGTTCCTTTACTGCTGATGGTTTATCCTAAAAGGCAGAAATTATCCACCACTTTAATATCTTGATTGCCAGATTTAAAGCTGGTTGTCAGTCTGGTCTTTTTATATTTAATTTAGTCCCATTTTTTAAATGTGCCCCTTGACTTTTTTTTTTACTAGCACTTATTTTTGACTATCAAATAGGGTTATCAGCATAATATAGGTTATTGATGTTTCTTTCTCCAATTTTAAAATGAAACTTATCTTGTTCCAATCCATTTTCCCTTAATATACAATATATTCCACATATAAATTGATTAATTTAGGGGAACATATGTAGCTTTGCTGCAGTCTTTTGACAACCTGGAGTGAGTTTGTTTCATCATGATCTATATTTAATTGTGACTTTCGGACCTCTGTTTAAGTTTTTAAGTTTGAGGACAATTGCATGTTCTGGGATTATCATTTTTCTAAGCATATTTCACAGCTTGATATGATTAATACAATGGAAGATTGTTCTATACTCAAGCTAAACATATAGTTTTTGATATTCTTCGGTTTTCTCAATTATCCAGCATGCATCAGTAATAATGTTTCATGTTCATGTTTTGTTTGCATGTGAAATTAAGAATATTCTACAGTAGTTTGCATACTCTAGACAGTATTGCGCATGTCCAAGATGGCGCTGCGCCGCTGAACAGCTGATGCGGCGATGGGCCTATTTTGGACCGGACCGGGTTGGGGGGGTCTTTTTGGCAGCTTGGACCCCCCGCCCGGGTGGAGGACAGTGCGGTGGGTCGGAGGATGGGCGGATTGAGGCGGGGCGGCTCCGGGTTCCCTCAGGAGGAGTCCCGGAGCGCTCTCCCTCTGGCGATGGTGTGGCCAATGGCGGCGGCAGCAGCGGCCTGGCCTTCCCCAGCGGCGGCGGCCGGTTTTCCGGCGGCGGCGGCCTGGCTCGGCTCTGCTTTGGGAGGGGCCTTAGAGCTTTCTCCCCTTTGGCTGTGGTGTCGGTGGCCTGGCCTTTTCCAGCGGCGGCGGCGGCGGCTGAGTTCTTCGGTGGCAGCGGCGGCCCGGCCTGGCGTTGCTCCGGGAGGAGCCTTGGAGCTCTCTCCCCCCGGCGGCGGCAGTGCTGTCGGCGGTGGCGGCGGTGGGCGGTGGCCTGGCTGGACCGGCCTGGCGATGGCCTAGCCTGTTGGTGGGCGGCTGGGTCCGGCGAACTGGCCCAGTAGTCAGGGCCGGTGGCATGACCCAGGAAACCCGGCGGGTGAGTGGCCTACTCCAGCTGGCGCCCTGGCTTAGTGGCCACGAAGAGGTCCGATGGTCGCCTTCTTTGCCACTCTGAAGGTTGTCCACGGGTATAGGGGATGCCCTCCCTATCACCTAGAGGACGTCTATGGGCCGTCTGTGGGGGCTTTTTGAGTCCTTTGCTCCCCCCCTGGACTTTGGGAGAGAGATGCCTTGTCGGTGGAGCAGCTTGGCCCATCAGCCGCGTGCTTTGGCCTCTTTGTCAACTTGAAGGACGACCACGGGCCATGTGGGCGCCTTTTTATCATCTTGGAGGATGCCCATGGGCTGGCTGCGGGGACCCTCTGAAGATCTTTGGCCCCCAGTTGGGGGAATTGAGGATGGTCCTGGACAATCCTAGCTTGGCTATTGTAGGACTTCATCCTTTCCCCCTCCCCTCGTCCATAGACCACCCCTCGGGATTGGATATGAGGGGTTGGTGCTCTGACTGAATCATAGCGGTTTTGTTCATCCACCGCCTAAGAACTATATCCCGTCTGCCTTTCACCCGGAATTACTGGTGCGTCAATTTTCATCTTGACAGGTCCAGGATGGGTCTGCTTGCCGGACTCTTATCATGCGGACATTTACAGCGGCTGACCTTCTTGCCCTGCGAGATTCCCCTCTCTCGCGGGTTTGGCCCCCCACATTATCGAGGGCCCATCTTGAGGACGGGTTTTGGAACCCCGAGAGATGGCATGCCAAAAATAGGAGACTCAGGGGATTTTTAACTAATTGTTTTAATCGGCTTTTTAAGGGGAGTTTTAATGGGAATTTTAAGGGGAGAGTGGGAACTGACGGGTTTGGGTTGGAGGGGTTGGGGGGAGGGTGGGGAACCCATCGGCAAGAGTATGTCCAGTCCCAGCGCGCTCATGACATTATTTTAGTTGGTCCGAAGACAGGGGGGGAGGGGATTGTGCAGAGCAGAGAGTGTTTTTCCATCTGTACGGTAAGTGGGAGAGGCAGATATGGCGGAGGCAGGGGGCCATATCATTCTTTGGGAGCACGTGTTCGATGTTTAAAAGCGGTCACGTGCTCCGGCCCCCCAGTCCTCACTCGTTCCCCGGATGGTCAAGACCCTCAGAGTTTGGGTCTTCGGCTGATGCTTTGCAATGCCCGGTCCATGGTTAATAAGGCTCCCCTGATTTGTGATCTTATTCAGAGGGAGTCCGTGGACTTTATGGGCATTACGGAGACCTGGTTGGGCACAGAAGGGGGTGTACCCCTGGTTGAAATGTGCCCTCTGGGTTTCCGGGCATTTCATCAGCCGATGGCCCAAGGTAGGGGTGGGGGGGTGGCGGTTGTGATTAAAGAAAGTCTGGAGCCGAGGGAGTCCACTGTTCCTCAGATAGCTGGTTGTGAATCCCTCCTTGTGAAGTGGGGCCATCGGAATCAGATGGGACTGTTGATCACGTACCTGGCTCCTTGCTGCGTGACTACGGCCCTACCTGAGCTACTAGAGGTGCTTGCTGGCGTGGCGGTTGAGATTCCCAGACTTATGGTCTTGGGGGATTTCAACTTGCCATCGGCCGGCTTGTCATCAACGGTGGTTCAGGAGTTCCAGGCCTCCATGACGGCCTTGGACCTGATTCAAGTAACTGATGGCCCTACACACAGCGGGGGAGGCGCGCTAGACCTGATTTTTATCTCTGGTCAGTGGGTTAATGATCTGGTTTTAGGAGATATAGTGAAGGAACCGGTGTCATGGTCAGATCATTTTCTTCTTCGCCTAGACTTTCAGACCGCCGCCCACCACCGCAGGGAGACGGAACCAATGCGTTGGTTCCGTCCCAGGCGCCTGATGGACCCGGAGAGGTTCCTGACGGAGCTTGGGCCGTTTCCTGAGGATCTTACCCACGGCACGACTGAAGAACTGGTTGCGGCCTGGGAACGGGCCGCGGCTGGGGCTTTGGACCGTGTCGTGCCTTTGCGGCCTCTGACCCGGCGTAGATCTCAATTGGCTCCCTGGTTCTCCGAGGAGCTGAGAGAGATGAAACGCCGGAGAAGACGCCTAGAGAGCACCTGGAGGTCCAGCCGTTCCGAGGCTGATCGGACACTAGTGAGGTCTTTTACTAAGACCTACCTAGTGGCAATGAAGGAGGCGAAACGTTCTTACGTTTCCACCCTCATTGCATCGGCAGATAACCGCCCGGCCGCCTTGTTTCGGGTGACCCGCTCCCTCCTTCATCAAGAGGGACGGGATGACCCCTTACAGGGACGAGCTGAGGAGTTTAACGGTTATCTATACGATAAAATCGTTCAGCTTCGGGATAGTTTGGACCAAGATTGCGGCGATCCAACCGGGATGACAGAGACACGTCTTGCCGATGTTATTTGGGATGAGTTTGATTCTGTGGCTCTCGAGGACGTGGACAGGTTGCTGGGGAGGTTACATGCAACTACATGTTTACTGGACCCGTGTCCTTCCTGGTTAGTGCTGGCTGCTCAGGAAGTGACACGAGGCTGGCTCCAGGGGATTATAAATGCTTCTTTGATGGAAGGGGTTTTCCCCGCCGCCTTGAAAGAGGCGGTGGTGAGACCCCTCCTCAAGAAGCCTTCCCTGGACCCAGTTATTTTGGGTAATTATCGTCCAGTCTCCAACCTTCGCTTTGTGGCAAAGGTTGTAGAGAGTGTGGTTGCATGGCAGCTCCCCCAGCACCTGGAGGAAACTGTCTATCTAGACCTGTTCCAGTCCGGCTTCCGACCCGGTTATAGCACGGAGACGGCTTTGGTCGCGTTGGTGGATGACCTCTGGAGGGCCAGGGACAGGGGTTGCTCCTCTGCCTTGGTCCTATTAGACCTCTCAGCGGCTTTTGATACCATCGACCATGGTATCCTGCTGCGCCGGTTGGAGGGATTGGGAGTGGGGGGCACCGTTTATCGGTGGTTCTCCTCCTATCTCTCTGACCGGTCGCAGACGGTGTTGATGGGGGGCAGAGGTCGTCCTCGAGGCGCCTCACTTGTGGGGTGCCTCAGGGGTCGATTCTCTCGCCTACCCTGTTCAACATCTATATGAAGCCGCTGGGTGAGGTCATCAGTGGTTTCGGGGTGAGTTATCATCTGTACGCTGATGATACTCAGCTGTACCTTTCCACCCCGGACCACCCCAACGAAGCGGTCGAAGTGCTGTCCCGGTGTCTGGAAGCTGTACGGGTCTGGATGGGGAGAAACAGACTCAAGCTCAATCCCTCCAAGACGGAGTGGCTGTGGATGCCGGCACCCCGGTACAGTCAGCTGCATCCACGGCTGACTGTTGGGGGCGAGTTAGTGGCCCCAAAGGAGGTGGTCCGCAACTTGGGCATCCTCCTGGATGGACGGCTGTCCTTTGATGAACATCTGGCGGCCGTCTCCAGGAGGGCCTTTTACCAAGTTCGCTTGGTCCGCCAGTTGCGTCCCTTCCTTGACTGGGATGCCTTATGCATGGTCACTCACGCTCTGGTTACATCTAGGTTGGATTACTGCAATGCTCTCTACATGGGGCTGCCCTTGAGGTGCACCCGGAGGCTACAGTTAGTCCAGAATGCAGCTGTGCGAGTGGTAACGGGAGCCGCTCGTGGCTCCCACGTAACACCACTACTCCGTAGCCTGCACTGGCTTCCTGTGGTTTTCTGGGTGCGCTTCAAGATTTTGGTTACCACCTTTAAAGCGCTCCATGGCTTAGGACCCGGGTACTTATGAGACCGCCTGCTGTTACCTTATGCCTCCCACCGACCCGTACGCTCTCACAGAGAGGGTCTCCTCAGGGTACCGTCCGCCAAACAGTGTCGGCTGGCGGCCCCCAGGAGCAGGGCCTTCTCTGTGGGGACACCGATGCTCTGGAACGAACTTCCCCCTGGCTTACGTCAAGTGCCTGATCTTCGGACCTTCCGTCGTGAGCTCAAAACACACCTATTTATTCAAGCGGGACTGGCATAACAGTGTCAAATTTTAATTTGGGGTTTTATTAATATTTTTAAAATTTTAAAACTAAATTTTAACCGGGTTTTATTATTTATATGTCTATTTTAAATATTTGGCCTATTTAATAAGTGTTTTAGATTAATGTTTTACTTTGTATATTTATGTGTTTTTTATATGGCTGTACACCGCCCTGAGTCCTTAGGGAGATAGGGCGGTATAAAAGTATGAATAAATAATAATAATAATAAATAATACTCATTTAAGTCTACTTTTGGAGGCGTTGGAATGTAAATGGACATCTTCCAATCTGTTGGCCACTATCTCATCTTCCAGATTTGCTGGCATTTCTTGGATAGACGCTTGACTGATTCTTTTTCTGTTGCTTGCTACATTTCAGTGGTTTCCTGTAGACTTAACTTGGCAATAATAATAATAATAATAATAATAATAATAATAATAATAATAATAATAATAATAATAATAATAATAATAATAATAATAATAATAATAATAATAATAATATTTTAATTTATAGACCGCCCTTCTCCCGAAGGACTCAGGGCGGTTTACAGCCACTATAAAAACAGAAAACAACACATACAATGCTAAAAACAACCCTTAAAAAACTTATTCAAATGGCCAATTTAAAATACAGTATCAACTCTATAAAATTTAAAATTTAAAATTTAAAACCCATATTTAAATGGGCAATGACCAGAGTACTGATTTAAGTTCTATCTTCTAGAACCAGAGATTCTTGTACGTAGAGAATATTTTATAAGATATTTTGGATGTTGATATATCTACTGTATTATACTCATTATTCTTTATACTCTTTTCATTTTTGTTTGATCTCCTTTGATCGGGTATTATTTGTCCATTGGCATTCTTTAGCATATCAATTCAAGGTTGGAATTAGCTGGTAAGTTCAGACATCTTTTGAAAGACTTCCCTTGCTTTTCTATGTCTCTTTCTAACTTTGAAGTCTTTACAGATGTTGTGAAGTATGGTTTCTTGTCACCTCTAGCAGCTCTCTAAAACGCTTTCTTCCTGCATTCGTGCTTTTTGTATTCCATGTTCCTAATATAATCCTATCTGGATTTTCTTCATCTGCATCCCGAAGGCTTTAACCTAGACGGATCATAAACACCATTAGTACTCCAAAAGATCCTCAGCATCCATCTGACCCATGAGGCCTATTAATTGGCACTATATTATCAATCATCATATGCTTTCTATCCATGTGGTTTTCTTAGTAAAAAATTAGAAGATGTTTTCCATTGACTTCTCCCATGCAGTATCAATGGATGTGTTTGCTGTTGTTACTAAAGATAACATCTGCCTCTGACATCTTTTTATATTGCTACTGCCAAATATACTGTGTTTCCCCAAAAATAAGACCCTGTCTTATATTTTTTTGAACCCCGAAATAAGTGCTTGGCATTCTCAGGGAGGTCTTATTATTTTGGGGCATGTGGAAAAAGATGGGGCTTCTCTTGCCATTTTACCTGATTTCCATCTCTGCATTTAAATATTTTTGGGGAGGGCGTATTTTGGGGGGGAGGCTTATTTTAGCACATGTGCTCAAAAGCCCAGCTGGGCTTATTATCAGGGCATGTCTTATTTTCAGGGAAACAGGGTAAGTACCTGTTTGCTTTAGCTGGGCAGCTGGGATGAACTTGGATGATCTTATTTATTAATTTTATTTGCTGACCATCTTGCCATAGATGACTCTTGCTGAGAATATAAACTCTGTGCATATTCTTCCCATGAAACAGATCCCCCTTCCCACCATCATGCTTTCATGATGAGGCTTCACCTGCAACCAGGGGTGCAATTCAGCTGGTTCAGACCGGTTAGGGCGAACTGGTAGTTAAGGGAAGCATCTGGGCCTGCCCCGGCACCAGGGGTGAAATCTACTTACCTTCCTTACCAGTTGGTAAGGAAGGGTACAAAACACATTACTTCCTGGTTAAAACCAGGAAGTAATGACAGCGGGGCAAGTGAGTGGAGCCTCACACCGTGATTGCTACCGGTTCTCCAAACCACCAACATGATCGCTACCGGATCAGGCAATCCGGTCCAAACTGGGAGCATTTCACCCCTACCCAGTGCTATCCCGTCTTATATAATCACCGTATTTTTGATGCAGCGTCCATGTGCACAAGGCATGCACATGAGAGAAGCTATCCCGTCCTATACAATCGCTGTGTTTATGATGCAGTGTGCATGTACGCAAGGCGCGCACGCTCACATTTTCGATTCTGGGTGAACTAGTTGTTAAATTATGCAAAGCCCACCTCTGCCTGCAGCCAAGTGTTTCTACCTTCAATACATCTAACACAGAACCTTTTAGGGATCAAAGTACTCTTCCAGATCAAATCAGCAGCAATGGAAAAAGGGACATAAAAGAGAAAACACTGCATTGAGTCACAAATGCAGCAACCTGTTCTCCCTTTCAGGTGTGGCCCCTTTGAATTATCTCCTGGTCTAAGCCTAACAACACAGCAACATTTTGTATGGGAGAGGCCAGCTGATCCTGCAGAAAATTTCTGACCTGCCACCCCAATCAGCAACATGCTTTCATCTGAATTATAAAATTGGAAGGAACAATAAAATGATGCATCCTTTCAAAGAATTTCAAAGGAGTGTTTTTTATATTTCCAGGATGGGGATATGAGAAAACTTCATTTAGGATTTTGCTTGGTATGGAGTTTGTATTGCTTACTTTCAATGGATCCATGGTGGAACTTATAGTAGCAGGTACCAGAAGACTAAGGACTCTTTTTTTTTCCCCTTCAAAAATATCTTTCCCACACTTGAAATGGTATAAGATCCATTATCCAGCACAGTGGTGGGATTCGAATTTTTTTACTACAGATTCGGTGGGCGTGGCTTGGTGTGCATGGTAGGGGAAGATTAATGTAAAATCTCCATTTACGCCCCACTCCAGAGGAAGGTTGCTGCAAAATCCCCATGTCCTCCCAATCAGCTGGGCCTCGGGAGGCAGAGAATAGATGTGGGTGGGGTCAGTCAGAGGTAATATTTATGGGTTCTCCGAACTACTCAAAATTTTCGCTACCGGTTCTCCAGAACACGTCTGATCCAGTATCCACCATGCTTAAATCAACACAGTGTTCTCTCCAGATGACAGGTCTCCTCACTTCTTGAATTGACCCTATGTCCATAAAATTCTTATTTTTTTAAAAAATAAATACTATACATCCTCTAAGCCAAATTAGACCACCACATCAAATTGCCAGAGCAAAACATCTCCTGCAAAAGTGCTATTAAAACAGATCTGCTTTGCAACATTTACTCTTCTCCGAGATTGGCATACATCTGACAATGATATGAGGTCTTGTTTGAGGATTGGAGATCTTGTGGGTTTTCTCTTGGCACCTCCCTAATCCAGCAGGTTTTCTTTTATCCCTCTCTGAACCTGCTTTTCCACAGCTTGAAAATAATCTGTTTCAGAGATTTTTCTGGCAATCTATATGGAGATATTTTTCAGGTTAAATGTTTCCCACTCTGTGCATTTTGTAAGTTTTCAATAGTTTGCATAATTATATAGAATAGAATTTTTTATTGGCCAAGTGTGATTGGACACACAAGGAATTTGTCTTGGTGCATATGCTCTCAGTGTACATAAAAGAAAAGATACGCTCATCAAGGTACAACATTTACAACACAATTGATGATCAATATATCAATATAAATCATAAGGATTGCCAGCAATAAGTTATAGTCATACAGTCATAAGTGGAAAGAGATTGGTGATGGGAACTATGAAACGATTAATAGTAGTGCAGATTCACACTATGTTATTAAAGTAGAATTATTAGATTTGTGCAGAAGGACGCTCACAAGGCAGATAATTTCGCTCTTCTTTTGTCCATATCCCCCAAAGCCTCTACATGGGGCTAAGTAGAGAATAATAGAATAAAATAAGGAGATAGGAAGATAGTCCAAATGCTCCGGCAACGTCTGTGATGTTGGCAATTGCCATCTCCCTCTTTTGAGTAATTTCCATTATTTTCAGACCTTTCCTCACCATAGAAAGGAATTTGGGCAGTGCAGGTATCTGCTGGGTGGCTCTATGAATGCAACTCTCTATATAATTTTCATATGATAAAATTAAATCTGCATTATAAGGAATACACACACATACACACACACACAGACTGACTGATTTTTAAGTTCTGGGTTGTTGCTATTTTAGTAGGAAAGTTTTATGAGCCAAGATCATGATTATATCATTATTAACAATCTCTACATTTCCCAGGATTTGTTGTGAGGCTTGGAAAGGAGGTGACTTTTTCATATATACTGCATATCTCTCTTTTCTTACCACCCCTCTCTCTGTTAAAATGAAGACATCCACCATGAGATAAATTCTAATCCATGAAAAAAAACATTCCATTCTCTGTGAAGAAACCTCACTGATTTTGTTGAGAAGAAAAGCTATTGACAAGTAAATCCAACACGCACAAGCCAACTTCATGCACAATAGATTCTGTATTCTCTCATAAATTGAGACCAACTGTTTGAGTATAGCATAGTTTATGTTTTCTTCATACCTGGTTGAGTTAATTTGCTCTCCAATAATGCTATATGGGTAATCCTAGAATTATGATCACAATTGGGATCAGAATCTAGGAGGTTGCTAAGCTAGGAGGTTGTTGAGTCACACCCAATTTCATGACCTTTTTTGCCATGTTTGTTAAGCATATGGTTACAGTTAAGTGAATCATGCAATTGTTAAGCAAGTTTGGCTTCCTCATAGCTTTTTCTTATCAGAAGCTTCTGGGAAGGTCACAAATGGTGAGCACATGACCTCAAGGCATTGCAACCTTTGTAAATACAGATACATGCCAGTTGCCAAGTACCTGAATTTTGATCACATGACTGTGAGGATGCTACAGTTGTTGCAAGTGCAAGGACCAATTGTATGTAATATCAAACAGTCAGTAAATGAATTGTTGTAAGTAAACTATTATCTGTACAGCTGAGAATATTTTTTTTCATAAATAATTCAACTTCTTTTAAAGGATAAATTTCAGACAATGAGCACAAACCATTATGTCAAATGGTCAATTAATTCATGGTGATTAATTTGTGACATACTTTTAAGCACAGCATATTTAATCTGCATTTCAGTCATGCAGTGGAGTTAAATCCTATGATTTTCCAAATTCACTAGTCCATTTTCTGTAAGAGAATTGAAAGAAGGCATCATTAGCAGGTACTATTTGCAGGGTGTCATTAAATTCTGCCATATCTCACAAAAGCACTTGACATTCACAAAGAAAATACTACATATCACTTTCGAAGGTGTCTATGTAACCACACACACTGGTTACCTGTGTCATCACCTTGTCAAGTGGGATGAACCTTCTCCCAGAAGTAGATGTGCAAGGCAAATTAGTAATACAACGTATATCAAATGTAAAAGTGAGATATCTGACAAATAATTGCATATACGGAGTCTCTGGTTTCCCAGGTGCATAATATAGTAATGGAACTTGACATATTCAAGACATTAATTCTAAGAAGTGATTTCTGATGATATCAAGCAGTTCTACACAAAAAGAAATAATAATGGAAACACTAAGAATATAGTTTTGAAGTAAAAGCACTATGGAACTAATCCGTATGAATACACTGATAGCAATTTATTCCACTTTTTTTTGCATTTTGATTTGTTTATAATTGAATTGGAGGAACTGGGCAGGGTTGATATTTCTTATATTGGAGACAGTTAATTGCTGGACTACAGTTCTCTAGGAAAAGTGAGTTACTAAATTCTCCTTGCATCAGCCTTCAATCCATACAGTATATACAGGATGACTATCTATAAGAGTCTTTTTAACCATTAAAGATCTCCAGGTGCTATTTTCCAGGTCTTCTTTTACTAAGAGTATTATAAGCTATTCATCTCCTTAACCATTCTTAGCCACTTCTAAGAATAAAGTAAAACAGCAGACATTCAACTAAAACAAACTATTGAAACAATAAAATAATTAATTTAAAAGCAATTAAAATGTTAAAAGTGTTAAAAATAACCCTAAACAATTTATGTAAATAAGCATATTTGAAGTTCTCTCCTAAACTGTAAGAAGGTACTCGCTTAGCAATCACAATCGGGAACAGCAACTTTGTCACTAAGCGCCATGTTTACTAGATGAGAGGCTTGTGGACATCACTTCCCTTCTGGTTGTTAAGCAAATCACTGCAGTTGTTAAGTAAAATATCATGTGAACTAAGAACTAAGGAGAAATTTCCTGACAGTTAGAACAACTAATAAGTGGAACAACTTGCCTGCAGAAGTTGTGGGTGCTCCAACACTGAAAGATTTTAAGAAGATGTTGGATAACCATTTGTCTGAAGTGGTGTAGGGTTTCCTGCCTGGGCAGGGGGTTGGACTAGAGGACCTCCAAGGTCCCTTCCAACTCTGTTATTTTATTTTATTCTAGTCTAGTCTAGTCTAGTCAAACTATGACTCATTTAATTCTTCTCTATAACCTGTCTTTGTTGCTAGCCATTTACGAAGCACACATATGGCAATTATGTGACATGGGATCTTGCTGTGATGGTCAAAAAAGTAAGGATTGGTTGCAAAGCTATTTTTTAAACACTACTGTAACTTTGAATGGTCATTAAATAATTGGTTGCAGTTGGTAAGTGAGGATTAGAGCAGAATAACTCCATATTTGTTTTTACAACAGGATTTCTGTGTTGGTTATGACCTTTAAAGCGCTCCATGGCTTAGGACCTGGGTACTTACGGGACCGCCTGCTGCTACCACACGCCTCCCACCAACCCGTACGCTCCCACAGAGAGGGACTTCTCAGGGTGCCGTCCGCCAAACAATGCCGGCTGGCGGCCCCCAGGGGAAGGGCCTTCTCTGTGGGGGCGCCCACACTCTGGAATGAGCTTCCCCCGGGTTTACGTCAAATACCTGACCTTCGGACATTTCGTCGCGAACTAAAAACACATCTTTTTATCCGCGCGGGGCTGGCTTAAATTAGTTTTAAGGGAAATTTTATTAATTTTAAATGGGGTTTTTAGCATGGAAATTTTAATCTCAGGCTAATTTAATAAGTTTTTAAATGGTATTTTAATCTGTATATTGTATTGTTTTATTTTTTTGCCTGTACACCGCCCTGAGTCCTTCGGGAGAAGGGCGGTATAAAAATAAAATAAAATAAATAAATAAATAAAATAAAACTAGATATAAAATGTATCCATAGCAGTATCTGCAAAAGCTGCCTTATTGATTGCCATAGAGCACAGGCTGGCTAGTATGGGAGCAGACCGGCTTAATACACTGAAATCTAAATTTGAGTTAACAAAACAGAAATATTGGGTTCAGAGCAGGGGTGGTATTCACTTACCTTCGCTACTGGTTCGCAAATGTGAGATCAACCTTGACTGCTCTTTAGAAGGCCAGTTCCTGAAGATGAAACTGAAATACTTTGGCCACCTAATGAGAAGGAAGAACTCCCTGGAGAAGAGCCTAATGCTGGGAAAGATTGAGGGCAAAAGAAGAAGGGGATGACAGAGAATGAGGTGGCTGGATTGAGTCACTGAAGCAGTAGATATGAGCTTAAATGGACTCCAGAGGATGGTAGAGGACAGGAAGGCCTGGAGGAACATTGTTCATGCGGTCGCAATGGGTCGGACACAACTTTGTGACTAACAACAACAACAAAAGCCACATAAAAACCTTACAAAGATATAATGTGTTCATCTCTGCTCTCTCAGAGTATAGGTAGACAGTACCATTTTTCAGTTTAGTTTCTCGTAGTTAAGGCATCATGACTAGGAAGTAGGAGACTGTGAGTTTTAATTCTGCCTTAGCAAGGAAAGCCAGCTGGGTGATTTTGAGTTTGTCACTCTCTCCCAGTTTAACTCACCTTATAGGGTTGTTGTTGAGGAAAAATGAGAAGAGGAAGGTATGTTGGATTTGTTCTGAACCTTGAGCTATTTGTAAAAATAATAAAGATGAGAAACAAACAACAAATAAATTACATTGGAATGTGGCTATAAGAATGGAGCCAGGACTTGCAGTCCTAGGATTTTGTTGTACATTAAATACATACATGCATACATACATATGTTTGCAGTATACATAGTTAAAGAACGTTGATTATAATAGTAAACTCTAATATCAATTTAAAGAAAGAAAAGGGAATAGAAAAAAGGAATAAACAGTCCAAGGAAAAAGAAAGACATGTTGTGGTCCTCCGATGGCCTGCAGAGTTATCAGCAGAGTCAGATAGTGAGGAGGCTGGGGAGGAACATGGGCCAATTTTGGAGTCTGAGGAAGGCTCGGATGAGGGCTCTGCATCAGAGGCAGAGATGGGGCCAGGGCCATCTTGGAGTTATGTGTGGACTCTGGAGCCTCCAGAGTCAGACATCAGTGAGGCAGAGGAATAGGGGGAACCTGTTCCCAGTTTGTGCATGCGCAGAGCTGCCAGAAGGCAAGAACAGTAAAAACAAAAGGGTCAACTCTGGAGTAGGGCTTGGAGATGATTGGCCCATCCCATAAGACATAAAGGAAAAGCAAAGGCATGTGGGCCTTTGCAGGAAGCAACTGTTGTTTGTGCTGGCCAGCTTCAGGACTGCAGCTCCATGTTGACTCTGTGTTCTGTGTGGCCTTGCAAAGTTAATTGCCAATTAGGTCTTGGCAGCGTGTCAAGGCAGATAAAGGTGGGTGCTTAGCCTTATCCTGAAGAACTGTGGCAGACCTCTGTCAGACTCTTTATAACTATTTGGGACTCATCTGTGAATGAACAGATTGAGAATGAACAGGCTCTGAATGAGCAGAATTCACAGCCATTGAAATAAAAAGATGGTTTTTGGGACTCATCGTGTGCTTTTACTATATCGGGAAGTCTAGGTCAGAACAAGAAAAGAAAAAGAGAAAGCAAGTCTGTAATAAAAAACAAAAACAAAAAAAACATATAAAGAAATGATTTCCAATCATCATCACAAATCTAAGAATCTAATAATTCTTCATCCTCTCTAAAGTTACAATAATTTATCTCTTCATCTTATATCCTATACCTTATCTTCAGACAAATTTATTTATTTATTTTATTTATTTTATTTTATTGTTTATATTTATATACCGCCCTATCTCCCAAAGGACTCAGGGCGGTTTACAGGCATTTAAAAGCAAGAAATACAATAAATACAATTCTAAAAACAATTAAAAAACTTATTCAAAAGCCTTAATTAAAAATATAAAAATTAAAACCCAAGATAAAACCCATAAACTAAAATCTAACTCAGTCCTGCGCAATTAAATAGATATGTTTTAAGCTCGCGGCGGAAGGTCCGAAGGTCCGGAAGCTGACGAAGTCCTGGGGGCAGTTCATTCCAGAGGGTGGGAGCCCCCACAGAGAAGGCCCTTCCCCTGGGCGTCGCCAGACGACATTGCCTCGCTGACGGCACCCTGAGGAGTCCCTCTCTGTGAGAGCGCACGGGTCGGTGAGAGGTATTCGGTAGCAGCAGGCGGTCCCGTAGATAACCCGGCCCTATGCCATGGAGCGCTTTAAAGGTGGTCACCAAAACCTTGAAGCGCACCCGGAAGGCCACAGGCAGCCAGTGCAGTCTGCGCAGGATGGGTGTTATACGGGAGCCACGAGGGGCTCCCTCTATCACCCGCGCAGCCGCATTCTGGACTAACTGCAGCCTCCGGATGCCCTTCAAGGGGAGCCCCATGTAGAGAGCATTGCAGTAATCCAGGCGAGACGTCACGAAAAGCGGGTGACTGTGCACAGGGCATCCCGGTCCAGAAAGGCGCAAGGGGCGCACCAGGCGAACCTGGTAAGCCGCTCTCCGGGAGAGGGCCGACAAATGATCTCACAAAGACAGCCGTTCACCCAGGAGCACGCCTAAGTTGCGCACCCCCTGCATCGGGGCCAATGACTCGCCACCGATGGTCAGCCGGATTTAGCTGACTGTACCGGGATGCGGCATCCACAGCCACTCTGTCTTGGAGGATTGAGCTTGAGCCTGTTTCTCCCCATCCAGACCCGTACAGCCTCCAGACACCGGGACAGCACTTGATAACCGTTGGGGTGGTCCGGTGGAAAGGTACAGCTGGGTGTCATCCGCATACAGCTGATACCTCACGCCGAAACCACTGATGATCTCACCCAGCGGCTTCATGTAGATGTTAAACAGAAGGGGCGAGAGGATCGTCCCCTGCGGCACCCAACAAGAGGGGCGCCTCGGGGTGACCTCTGCCCCCTGTCAACACCGACTGCGACCGGTCGGAGAGAGAGGAGGAGACCCCCCGATAACCGGTGCCTCCAACTCCCAATCCCTCCAGCGGGCGCAGCAGGATACCATGGTCGTTGGTATCGAAAGCCGCTGAGAGGTCTAATAGGACCAGGGCAGAGGAACAACCCCTATCCCTGGCCCTCCAGAGATCATCCACCAACGCGACCAAAGCCGTCTCTGTGCTGTAACCGGGCGGAAACCGGACTGGAGCAGGTCTAGATAGACGGTTTCATCCAGGTGCAGGGAAACTGATATGCCACCATACTCTCTACAACCTTCGCCGAGCGGGTTGGAGACTGGACGATAATTACCTAAAACAGCCGGGTCCAGGAAGGCTTCTTAAGGAGGGTCTCACCACCGCCTCTTTCAAGGCGGCCGGAAAGACACCCTCCACCAAAGAAGCGATCGTAATCGCCTGGAGCCAGCCTCGTGTCACCTCCTGAGTGGCCAGCACCAGCCAGGAGGGGCACGGGTCCAGTAAACACGTGGTGGCATTCAGTCTACTCAACAACCTGTCCATGTCCTCGGGAGCCACAGGGTCAAACTCATCCCAGACAATGTCACCAAGACCACCCTCGGACGCCTCACCTGAGTCACTGCAATCTTGGTCCAACCCGCCCCGAAGCTGAACGATTTTATCGTATAGATAACCGTTAAACTCCTCAGCACGTCCCTCCAGCGGGTCATCCCGCTCCCCCTGGTGAAGAAGGGAACGAGTCACCCGGCACAGGGCGGCTGGGCGGTTATCTTCCGGTGCAATGAGGGAGGAGGCGAGCAACGCCGCTTCCTCAATGCCACTAGGTAAGTCCTTGTATAGGACTTCACTAGTGTCCGATCAGCCTCTGAACGGCTAGACCTCCAGGAACTCTCTAGGCGTCTTCTCCGGCGCTTCATCCCCCTCAGCTCCTCGGAGAACCAGGGAGCCGGTTGGGACCTGCGCCGGGTCAGAGGCCGCAAAGGCACGACACGATCTAAGGCCCCCGCCGCGGCCCGTTCCCAGGCCGCAACAAGTTCCTCAGACGTGCCGTGAGCCAGACCCTCAGGGAATGGCCCAAGCTCCGTCCGGAACCTCTCCGGGTCCATCAGGCACCTGGGACGGAACCAACGCATCGGCTCCGTCTCCCTGCGGTGTTGGGTGGCGGTCAGAAAGTCTAGGCGAAGGAGAGAGTGATACATAATACATAAAAGGTCATCTTTTCATTCTTGGTATCATCAGAAAGTCCATAAATGATATCCAGAAGTAACAATATATGTTATTTTAATCTTGATCAAATAAATCAATTTTATATCTCTTTTTTTTTTTTTACTTCTAAACATATCTTAATATTTAGGTAGTTTGTCAAAGCATTTGATTTCTCTTCATTTCTTATTTTTCACATTGCAGAGTTCTTCAGGCTCCATGAAAACTCTTTTGCAAATCAAGTAGAAAAACGTTATTCAGGTCACTCTCTTGGTTTGTTGTTCCCTTTTTAAATTTTAAATCCTCAGATAGTTGGCTTTTTTTTTTTTTTGTAGCACCTGTGAAACATCCTTTTATAAATTATTCTCTTGACCTGTTGGTTGTAAATCCACTTTCAATGCCGTCTGTATCTTGTCAGAAAAACATTGTTCTATATCTGACATTTCTTCAGTAACAGTTTTTGGACATAGTTTATCCATAGAAGCAGACATCAGATATCATGGCTACTATTTTCTGATTTTATCCTTCAAAGTCTCCTTTGATATTATTTTATTGTCATAACCATCTTGCAGGCCTGTATATCTTCCCTCTACCTAAAATCTTTAGATCCCTCTAGTGTCCACTTTTTGAAATCATAAAATTATTTATATGTTGTGTCCTGTAAAAAAACCAAAGCAGGATCTATTTTCCCTGAGAAACTGGGGAATCTTATTGCAAGTTTCAGTAGTCTAATTTTATCTGAAACCTTATTTTATTTATAACTTTCTAAGATCAAAACCATATTTAGCTTTTTGCTATTTATTTCACATTCTTTAAATTCTTAAGCTTATAATTAAAGTATTTTTTCATTCAGGATTAAAGGCAGACTCACCCGCTGTTTTCAAACTTCTTATTCTAAGGTCTGTAATAGCTTCGAAGTAGTTAATGAGCAATTTCCAAAAGTGATTAGAAAGTGAGGCTTGTGAATTTAATGTCCTTTAATGTCCTGCTGTAGTTGGCAAGATGGCTAATCTTATCTCATAGTGCTGTTTTCTACCTTGAGTTGTTTATAAAAATAATAAAAGCAGGATATATTTTTTAAAAATCCCAATAGTTTTCTCATGGGGAGCAGCCATCTGGAGCACATGTGAGTATTCTCCCATCCAATGAACTAATCTACTTGTTAATTGACATGTTAATACTATTTTATAATGCCTTGGTAAAGCCACACTTGGAATACTGCATTCAGTTTTGGTCGCCACAATGTAAAAAAGATGTGGAGACTCTAGAAAGAGTGCAGAGAAGAGCAACAAAGATGATTAGGGGACTGGAGGCCAAAACATATGAAGAACGGTTGCAGGAACTGGGTATGTCTAGTGTAATGAAAAGAAGGACTAGGGGAGACATGATAGCAATGTTCCAATATCTCAGGGGCTGCCACAAAGAAGAGAAAGTCAAGCTATTCTCCAAAGCACCTGAGGGAAGAACAAGAAGCAAGGGGTGGAAACTAATCAAGGAGAGAAGCAACTTAGAACTAAGGGGACATTTCCTGACAGTTAGAACAATTAATAAGTGGAACAACTTGCCTGCAGAAGTTGTGAACGCTACGACACTGGAAATTTTTAAGAAGATGTTGGATAACCATTTGTCTGAAGTGGTGTAGGGTTTCCTGCCTGGGCAGGGAGTTGGACTAGAAGACCTCCAAGATCCCTTCCAACTCTGTTGTTGTTGTTGTTGTTGTTGTTTCTGGTTCCTTGGAACCTCAGCTGTGCTGATCAGTAATTCTTTTGCAAAGACATCTCCAGTTGACCATATCATTTCCAAAAGCCTATCTGGGGTGAATTTCTAAATAGGGATCAGGACAGGAATTGAGTAACATTATTTTATATCACCTTTTTCTACGCAGCCAAAGGGAGGGTCTATTTTCTGCCTCATTTTACATGAAAACAGGAGCTGTTTTTCTTGATATAGAAAGAACCTGAAATCAGTTGTTAATGAATGCTCAAGATTTATTTTTCTGTGGAAACTTATTGAGGTGTTTATTCATTCCTATGTATTAAGATTGTTGGTCTTGCAAGTACAAAGATAGCCAAGGAAATGATTGATGGGCCCCTTGTCAGTCAACAAGACTGCTGATTTACCACCAGCTTATCAGGTACTTAGTTGAGGACTTGGTAGCACAAAGAAACAACAGCCAATCAATGGCCATCAACACACCAATCAACCAATAGGAAGGCATCACATCAATGTGATACATAGAATAGCCCAAAGCACATATTCCAGTAGAAAGAAATTCCCTGAGGATGGGCTCCAGCACATGTCCAAAAGCTCAGAAGATTAAAACTCTGGCCCAGATTGGATCTTGCAGAGTATCATACTATAGAAAAAGAATGTCAGTACGCTAAATGCATAATAACATTAGCAGAACATCATATTCATATTAAAACTAGTATGAACTATACACTACTAAAACTCTTATTTCTGTAACCTTTAACTGGATGAAGAAGTGCATAATTTAGCAAAACTTTTTCGCCCAAGGTATTTCCAATAGGCTAACTTACAGAATCCCATTACTCCAATGGGAATTGAGAATGAAATTGGAAACTTTCTCTGCCTGTTATGCAGATGTGGGCTCCTCTCCTCCTTTATCTAATTGTTTCCTAGGAAGCATTTCTTCCCCCTGTCTGCCAAGGTCATTCCCACATACCATTACATCTGTACATCACAGACAATGGAAATTAATAGGACATATTAGTTACACTTCAAGAGCAACTCTAGATAACTCAGAATTCCATTAGTGGGCATAAGGCATTTTGTTTCAGCAACAGTTCTAAAGTTTCCAGTAAGCATTTGGTAAAGGAGAAGTTGTTTCTATGGCTTCCACTTTGTCCAAGTTGTCTAGCACCCCATCCAGTCAAGCTGCCACTAACTTGGTTGTTGATTTATGTATTTCTTTATTCACTTTGTTTGCCTGTTCCTAAAAGCTTTGGGTAGCTAACAGTATAATCCAGGGGTAGTCAACCTTTTTATACCTACTGCTCACTTTTGTATCTCTGTTAGTAGTAAAATTTTCTAACTGCCCACCGGTTCCACAGTAATGCGCCTAATATCGTCGTCTGCACATGTCTCTCATGCATCGTGGATTGAGTTTGGGGGGGGCGTCAGCTACCAGCTCTGCTTGTCTTTTACAGCTGGGTGATGTAAGGGGAGATGCACGAGCTATTCTGGGATGAGGCTCTTTTGTTTTCGGTTGCACTATAGCACCATTTAGTTTCACTTATGTAACGTGAACTAAACATATGCGTGGGCGATACAAATGGTATATTTTCAGAAATGTAAATTGTCATGGGAAATTTTATGAAAACCTAATGAAAATGCTTTTAAATAATGCTATGACATTTTTTAAAAAAGTTAATTAAATTAAAAAAAAGGAAAGTGCTTCAGTATCAGACAAAAGCCCTACCGCCCACTATGAAAGCTGGAACGCCCACTAAGCGGGTGGTAGGGACCAGGTTGACTACCACTGGTATAATCAGTCCAGCCCCACCCCTAAAAGATTAACAAATATATTGAGCAAAACCCATAAAAATCCCAAAAGCTCCGTACGATGAGCAGAGAGTTATTTTAAAATAATCAAAGCTGTGTAAGTGAGGTCCATTATATCAGATCTTCTCAGTATCTTATCTTCTCAGTATCGTATCTTCTCAGTATCTAAAGGCATTGGACTCACATTGTACATTCCAATAGTAAAATTTTACAATGTCCCTATGAGAAGGACTTTCAAAGTGCACCTATGGTGTATATGATCCAATAGTTTCCCAAAATTTCATATCCTTTCTCTTTCCTTATAGTATGGTAAGCTCTTTATCCCAACCTGCTATTTTCCCTATGTATTCTGATCTTATTTATTTTTCTCACAAGACTTCTACTATTTCCTTTCAAGTTCTTTTGACAACCCCTTTATTGGTGGTAAAATCTTCTATATTTATTTATTTTATTTATTTATTCGTCGTAACAATATATAAAAGTATAACATAGAGGATTATATAATATATAAACATATATATGAGAAGAAACAAGGTACTATAAACACACATATATATATAGGGGAAGAAACAATAGGACAGGAACTGTAGGCACGTTTGTGCTCTTATGCACGCCCCTTAGAATCTATAAATTCTGTTGAGTCCCGTGGTACCATTCTCTATCTGGGACAGGCTTTTCCTTTCCCCCACTCCCTGCTCTGCAATAGATGGCATTGATTTTCCTACTTCATCTCTGGCCCCTCCTTTTCTGTGCAGTGCTATCTGGATATTGCTTTCTCTTGTTCAGGGATTTATGCTGAAATATGAGAATAGCCAGATTCAGAGCAAACTGAAAAAGATCAAGTTTGCAAATCCTGCTGACACTATACCGCTTCTTTATATTATACGATGCAGAAAATAGCACATGATGAATCATACCCCCAAGAACAATACCATCTGTTGTAAAACAGATGACACTTTTCATCATTACAATGGCACAGCTTGTTCATAGAATTTTGATTTTTCTTCCCCTAGTGGATGAGAAATATACATCTCAGTGTTTACACTGTGTTAAGCACACATGGAAAAGATTATGTGAGCTTCTTCCTTTTCTACAGAAGCACATAATAATAATAATTAACATAAACCTCAAGTCCACAGGGGATGAGAACTGTCTTTCTCTGAGTAAAGTCAATGAAGATGGATGATTATGAAAAGGAAGCTTCCTAAAATGTCCTTGTCTGAACTTTCAAAATTTCTCATTGTCAGACTTTCAGTTGATCAGAAATTTCATCACTTTTTTGGGGGGCAGGGAGGAGAGGGCCTGGTCATTTTGCTTCTGTACAATCTGGCCAGTGGTAGAATTCAATTTTTTTTACTACCGGTTCTGTGGGCATGGCTTGGTGGGCATGGCAGGGGAAGGATACTGCAAAATCTCCATTCCCATCCCACTCCAGGGAAGGATACTGTAAAATCTCCATTCCCACCCCACTCTGGGGCCAGCCAGAGGTGGTATTTGCTGGTTCTCTGAACTACTCAAAATTTCCGCTACCGATTCTCCAGAACCTGTCAGAGCCTGCACTTTCCCCAAAAGAACAGAACAGTTCTTTCCCCAATACACTTTCCCCAAAAGGTTTCCACAATTTTGGCCACTACTGTATATTCTATCACATGTGTTATTTATATAAAATGACTTTGTAAAATGGCACAACAGGTATACATGATTTATTTACAAGCTTATCTTTAATTTCTTAATTTTGCTGAAAGAAAATTATGCAATCAGCATGAAAGATTCAAATCAACTCTACTTTTTTTGCAGCTGTCAGTTTTGCTTTCTTCATCATTTGCTTTTTAAAAGTCTCCTGTTCCCTCTTGTGTGTAAAGGAATAAGTGATTTTTTTATACAATCGTATCTAAAACCTCTGAATGAAATTCAGTGAACTGAGTCTTTAAGTGACATTTGACTGACATATTTATATCTCACTGCAGCTATTTTTGAAGTCTCTGTTGTTATGAAATTACAAGATTATTGAAAATTGTCTAAAATTATTTTTTTTTTAAAAAGAGAGGGTCAAGTGAGGTTTTTTTCTTGTCACTTCTTGCAGACCTGACCTGTTTAAGAAAGTTATTTGTAGTCCCATCAGATAAAGCTGTTCTTCCATATGAAAAATAAGTGTGTGGGGGTATGGGATCTCTGTCACACATTGTGTTGAATTTGCACAGAATTTTGATAGGTAAAAGTGTTGACACTTTACTGTTGGTCCAGATTCTTCCTCTCCCTGTGAATTTGGAGCAACTTATGTATTGGTTTATTTTATTAAATATATATGCTATTTCAGTGCCAAATAATTCTGTATGCTTCTATGTACTATATGTTTAGTGCATAGGTTCAAAAACTTTCCACATGGTGCTTAAAAAATAACCTGCACCTGAACATCAGCAAGACCAAGAAGATGGTATTGGACGTCTGGAGGAAGAGAGAGAAACCTGCCCCACTTTACATTGAGGGGGGCTGTGTAGAGAGAATTTCCTCCTTTAAATTCCTGGGTGTCTACCTCAGTGAAGACCTCACCTGGAAGAACAACATGATCCAGGTGGCCAGGAAGACCCAACAGAGACTCCATTTCCTTAGGGTCTTGCGTAAAAACAGGGTGGACCAACAACTGATGACCTCCTTTTACTGGTCCACAATAGAAAGCGTCTTCACTTATTGCATCACAGTATAGCATGCCCGCAGATAGAAAAACATTACAGAGGGTGGTGAGCACAGCACAAAACATCGTGGGCTGTCCTCTGATACCACTAGATGAGATTGCTAGGGCTCGTTGCCTTAGAAGAGTGAGGAAGATTCTCAGGTATGACTCTCACCCTGGTCATCACTTCTTTACCCTCCTACCATCAGGAAGGAGATATAGAAGTATACCCAGCTGCACAAACAAGCTGAAGAACACTTTTCATCCGTGGGCTGTCAGACTCCTGAATGAGAAATAACATCATAACTATGTAGTATAATGGATCGCAGGGCTGGTGCAATGTGTAACATGTTCACACTGGTGCAATAGGACTGATTGCTAATATGATTTATTGGGTTATGGATTTTTTTGTCTTCATTGTGAGTTGTCTTGTGCGGGGGGGGGCTGCACTGAGGGAGCTCAACCAATCTCATTATACATATGTTGTGCACTGACAATAAAGATTTGAATTTAAAGGTACTGTTGGAAGAAATGCCCATCTGGATTCAGTTCCAAGTGGGGAGAAAAACACTGGAAACATGGTGGCTGATTGGAAAGATGGTTTTTAATGGTGGACAGGATCACATGGTTTTGAGGTCCTGGGCAAAAAGGGAAGAGATGCTGAGAGTGCCTGAGTTTTATGCCATCTCTAAACTTTTGAATTTGAGCTTGTATTCTGATTGGTTGTCAGACTCCCATGGGGCCATGCAGGGGTAACTCTTTAGGTTGTCTGTGTCCCAGCCTTGGTTGAACCTTTCTGGGTGATACAATCTCCCCAGGTGCCATGTGGTGAGTTCTGTTGCTAGATTGATAGAGGGCTAATCCTATCTTTGTTGGATCTTGGGTGAGGGCAATTCCTACTATAACTCCGCCTGCAGGAGGTAGAGCTTTGTTATGTAGAATAGATTGGCCCAGAGATTAATGGCTCATTGACAAAGGTGGGTGGCTGAGTTTCTGCCTCCCTTTTAGGGGAAATATTCTGCCCTTTTAATATTTCCTAAAATATTTTATTTTCCTAGGAGAAGGGTGGATGCTAACTACCTACAGTACAAATACAATGTATATATGCAAACATAATGTAACTCCTATTTTAAAGCCGAATTGCTGGGGAAGGGCTGTCTCGGAGCTGATTCTCTTAGTGACTTCCCAATCAGGATTCCCCACAACCATGAGACAATTTCCTTTAACCAATGAGGAATAGCTCTATGTGGCCATTCCCTAACACTCTCTCTCCCTTCCCCTCCCCCGCAAAATCCAGAGAAATCCAGGAGAAAATATACCCAAATTTAGGTTTTGAGCAAGCAACAAACACTTGCTACTTGCATTTGAAAAAATAGCAACAACAGCCATTTGTTGTTTGTATGTTTGTACTTCGGTATGTTTGAAGACAAGAATTACTTTCAACAAGATTGAGCCACTGAAGTCAATGAAATTAAACACCTTGTGTTCTATAGAGAGGTTTGCTGATTGCTGGCAGTTCATGTATAACTGACTGGACTTTTTTCTTAAAGGAGAAGTACTGAATAAAGCAAGTTTTCTCCCTCCCCATGGCAAGAGCTGTTTTGATGGAAGTGTCAAAAAAAAATCTCAGCTTCTTTCTCTTCTCTTCTTCTTTCTGTTTCTATCCACTTAAACCCCTGCTTTCATTCAACTTCCATTCAACTGTCTACTCTTCCTTGCCTGTTCTTCAAGACAGGATCCTCCTCCCTTCCCAACTGACTCACTGGGTGATTGACCAACCTGCCAGCCCCTTTCTGTTCTTACTGGCCAAGTAGCACCTGATCCACTCGTATTAACTGCATGGAGAGAATCCCAGCTGGGCCAAGTGCTGCAAAGTAATCTTTTTCTCTCCCTTTAAAGCTTCTCATTTATTCCTGTAGGAAGGTAGCACCCACCCCTCTCCTAGAAGAATGGAATATTTTTAGGAAATCTTAAAAAGGCAGAATATATTTCCCTGGATGAGAAATGGAGAACCATGGTTTAAAGACAAAGCACTTCCTACTTTCCTGCCTCTCCCCCCACCTTTGTCAATGGACCATCATCTGCAACACAGTAGGACCCATCTAGCAACAGAAACTACCCACATGGCACCTAGGGAGATTACATCAGGCAGCAAGGCTAGCTATGACCTCTGACAGCAACCAATCAGGATACTGTTCCTGTGCCCCAGGAAGTTCAAAGCCAGAGAGGGTATGAAACCCAAGGGGTCTCAGCATCTTGGCCCTTTTCTGCTAAGGAACTCAAACCATGTGATCCTGTCCACCATTAAACTATCTTTCCAAGCAGTCTCCGTGTTTCCAGTGTCTTTTTCCCCACTTGGAACTGAACCCAGAAGGATATTTCTTCATCCAAATTCTTTTGGATAAATACGCCAGTTGACCTTTCTCATCTCCTTTCTCTCTTCCCCAATATGTCTACCTATAAACCAACAGCTCTATTATTTTTAATATATTTTCGTACATTTCTTAAGCCAACAGCAAAAAAACCACCAAAAAATCTCTAAGACCAACACTGACAAGCAAGCCATTAGAATATAAACTGGCAGCAAACAGCAGTTCTTACTAACTCTGATTATGTTGCCTAATTTGGGTAATGAAATGTCCTCAAGAAAACAAGCAAGCTCCGAGAGCACCCAGGACTTCTCATATCGACCCTGAGCTACAAATATTTTCCTTTATTAGAGACTAATATCTTTAACAATTAAAACTTTAGAGAATGGGGCCTAATGAAATCTCAGGAATAAAATGTGAGCTAAACCTACAGCAAATGTTTTGGAACCAACTTAAAACAGTTTGTGTATCCAGCTATTGAGGTTGCCTTACAGAAGTCGATCCAGTTCCATTTGTCTGCTCATATTGGCCCTGACTTTCAGATTATTAGACAAAAGGCACTCTGACAGCGTATAAAATTGAGATGACAAAGTGTTGTAAATCAAAGTTCGTGAACATTATAACCCTTCAGATTTTTTTTTTCTGAAAAGGGACTGACAGCTATTGCTTGGCACCCTGAAGTTAGACCAATATATTTTCATTCCTCCCCAACTGTTCCTTGCCCCATGCAGGTGAAAAGATAAATACACGCTTTCCAAAACTAAAATCAAACTCACTCCAGGTACACAGAATATTTGTACATAATATTCCCTTTAAAGAAGTAACCAGTGCCTGCAATTCAGACATTATGTTCTTTCCACAGGGAAACCTCAAAGAAAAAAGAAGGAAAAGAAAATGTTTTGTGTCATAGCCTAAAAATTTCTATCTCTCTGATCAGCAACAATTTGGCTCAAAACAGAAAGAGGCAGAAGTAGATGAGTGAAAGTTTCAGAAAAATAAAAGAAACAGTGTAGGAAAACAGATCAGAAGATCACGTGTGAGTGATTCAAAGACCAAGGAAAACAAATCAGAGAACTATGTATGCTCAGGACAGATGTTGAGATTGCACCCTTTTATTCCTGAACACAGCAAGGGAATGATAACATCTGCCTTATCTCTTCATATTTAGTTACTGGAAGACAATTATTTTTCTTCCAGCTGACTCACATTGGTTGCCAGAGCCAGACTGTGGGGAAAAGAATTAAAGCAGAAGAATATAGAGCTCACCCAAGGTCAATTTTCGTTCAGATAATATATGCTGCAGTGAATGATAATAGTATAGCCACATCCTTGCTTTATAGCAAAGCCAGTGAGGGTATTCTTTAGAAGATATGCAGCGGTTTTTCTCAGAGAGAAAGAGGGCAGCAAAAGGATTTACAAGACAGGACTCTCACAATTCATGGAAATGTATTAGTTTGTATTGAATGAGTCTAGCTATTTCATTGTAAGACATGGTTTCTGGCTCAGTATGTCATAAAAATGAAGTCAATTGTGGTGTGCACAATAATGCATTTTTAAAGGAAGCAGGGCTCCCTTTTGTGTATAATCTACAATCTATGTGGATGTTCGTTCCATTTCTGATGTAGGAATTTGGTCCCCAAACAGAAATTCCTTAGAAGCATCAGGTACACAGATAATGTAGCTCCATGCAACTGACTTTCTAACTTCATTAAAATTTCTTGTCTGAAGTTTTGGCTTAAGATGGAGAAGCTACTATTTCATCATTCTACTTATTTTTAAACTCTTGCTTGCTTGTCCTATTTAAAGATATAGAACAAATACGTCAAATACCTGACCTTCGGACATTCCGTCGCGAACTGAAGACACATCTCTTTATTCGCGCGGGGCTGGCTTAAATTGGATTTTTAATGTGAAATTTTATTAATTTTTAAACGGGGTTTTTAGTTTACGGTAATTTTAATTTCAGGCTAATTTTAAATAAGTTTTTTAAATGGTATTTTAACCTGTATATTTGTATTGCTGGTTTTATCTTGCCTGTACACTGCCCTGAGTCCTTCGGGAGAAGGGCGGTATAAAAATCAAATAAAATAAATAAATAAATAAATAAAAATGAATCGTTTTGAAAAAATACCTGGTGCTAGGTAGAAAGTCAGATTTTCATGAATGCTATCTCAAAATAGAAATAAATACATGGACAGGTTACTGCCCAATAGGCTCCTGGGTATTCAAGTAGGGGAAATCATCATTGCATGAAACTTCAGGTCTATAGTTGCTCATTTTATTATGAAGCTTCTAGATTTTTATCTATTTATTTTGCAGAACTAAAAAGTAGCATTTTTATTGCAGCAAATATGTGCTCCTTCCTTCCTTCCTTCCTTCCTTCCTTCCTTCCTTCCTTCCTTCCTTCCTTCCTTCCTTCCTTCCTTCCGTCCTCCCTCCCTCCCTCCCTCCCTCCCTCCCTTCCTTCCTTCCTTCCTTCTTTCCCTCTAGGCAATTTGAAGAGTGAAGGGATAAAAAAAAAAATCTACATCTATTTTCCAGACCAGGAACTATGTTTTGATTGGGGTATAGCTATCGGGTACTAATACAATATATGAATATAATATTTAGGTAAATCTCTTTATATTTTTATATTAGGCATTGCAGTAATTTTCAGCTTTACTCAGACAGGAGGAAATGGGTCACAAATCTATTTCCTTTGATTACATTCAGTGTTCTCTTGCTAAAATACCTGCTATATATATTTGGATTCTTAGACGTAGGCTTTCCAGAATAGGCTTTGCAATATCTTTGAATGTGCACCTGGAGCAGGAGGACATGAATGCAAGTGTAACACCTTTAGTAACTGACATGTTCATTCAGAAGTGACAGGTAAACCTATGTTTACAATAAGCCTTGACTAACCATCCTTCTGGACATTGACTTAAAAACTGCCAAGAAATCAACATGTTTTTTTCCCCCCCATGGGACATGTTGCTGCAATGAGAACTCAAACCAACACAAACACAAAAACAATAGGTGGAAGTCCTGTTACTATGGCAACTTGCCTTTTAGACTGGACTGATCCCTTCTCTTGAATCCTGACGTTTGAGCTTTGTGAAGGTATTTTTGTCTTGCCACATCCTGTCCCTTACTCAACAATTTACATAGGCCTTCAACCCCAACATATGACATTGATGGGTGCATAACACAACACTACCTTCATCACCATGGAAACATAGGTTTGGAGCAGTTTACCTGGATGGAAATTTAGAAGTCAGAAACTTCATTAAAGGACACGCAGAACAAACTTTCGCTTTATGTCCTGCTATGCTGTTGATTGTGGCAGAGAGGTTGGTTTGTGGGAGGGCTGAGGAAAAAACACCATATTCCCAGCAAGGTAACCCAAGGTGTGAAGAGTATCCCAGATGGCCAGCTAAAGCAAGCAGGCACCTATACTGGACAGCCACATTATAGGAAGATGCTGGAAGTGGATTATTACTTTACTGAGGATGGCAAAAGCACCAGTTCATACTGCACAGGAGAAGGCAATGGCAATCTATCCTGAATTTTACCAAGAAAACCACATGGACAGGAAATACAAAATGATTGATTATATAGTTCTGGATGATGGGTCCCTCAGGTTGAATGCCATTCAACAAATTATTGAGGAAGAACTGAGGATCTTTTGGAATATGAATGGTTTTCATGACATGGCTAGATTAAGGCGTCTGATGACGTTGTCAAGCAGAAAAAGAAAATCTGAAACTGCAAAGACAAGCGTTAAAGCTGGAACATGAAAGTCAGAAGCATGGATGTGGAAAAACTTAATGCAGTGAATGATGAATTGAATCAACTAAACATTGACATGTTAGGCACCAGGAACTTGAAATGAACTGGAATTAGATAATTTCAATCAAAAATCACATCGTTTACTTCTCAGGACACACAAGATAAATGTTGGGTTTATAGTCAGAAAGGATACAGCAAGAACAGTACTTGACTACAATGCAATAAATGAATGTGTTTAATATGATGATCATCCAAAGTTATGGATGATCATCCAAAGTTATGGATGATCATCCAAAGTTATGTTCAAACCTCTCATGCATAAGAAGAGGAGGCTGATGAGTTTTATGATCAAGTTCAAGGTGAAAGGACAGAACATGCAAGCAAGATATGCTGCTTGTGGTTGGAGACTAGAATGCCAATGCTGGATGTATTGAGGGGAAAATGTAGTTGGAATATGTGGAATAGGAAACCAAAACAAAAGAAAATGATACCTTATCCATTTCTGCCAATTCAGTGACTTATTCATTGCTAACACAACATCAAGCTACCAAAATAATGCCTATACACATGGATATTACCCAATGGAATACACAGAAAATAAATTGACTACAGATAGTCCTTGGTTAATTACCACTTGTTTAGTGACCATTCAGCTTATGATGATACTGAACAAGTGATACTTTTGACCAGTCCTGGAACTTTTGGCTATCACATGATCATGATTTGGATGCTCAGCAACTGGCCCAGATTTTTTACCATTACATGGTTTCATGGTTATGTAATAATAATTTTCAAACTTTCCTGCCAGCTTCCCACAAATAAAGTCAATAGGGAAACTAGCAGGGAGTCAAAAGTTGCAGTCACAATGAAGTTCTTGCTTAATGGCCACAGCTGCAAATAACATCCTAAGGATGTTTTCATAGGTTTTCACGGATATAGGTATGTAGGTCTTGCCATATTCGGGTCTTTTCCCGTATAAGGTTGAGAGTATCTTGGCGACGTTTCAACGAGGTCTCACTCATCATCTCCAGGCTGGTGCTTTCGGCTTCATGCTTCTGTGAGCAAAGCATGGTCGGAGCTGCTGTCTCTCTACAAATACTGGTGGGGAGTGTTGCTGTGAGCGGGTTGGTTGGCTGTGTGGTTGCATCTTGATTGGTAGATGGAGTGGCTCTTTGCAGATTGGTCAGCTGCCTCGCAGCATCCTGTGTGGGTGTGGTCCTAGTCTTTTGTTCCTGAGCTTTGGTGTTGTGGCCTCTAGAGTTCTGTGATGTGATGTCTTGTGATGAAGCATCCCGGGCCCTGGCCTAGCTCCGAGTCTGAGGTCCTGTCATATGTTCCTGGCCTGTGTAGCTTGCTTTGTGTGGGGATCGGAGGGGGGGTGCAGCAGCAGCCAGTGGTGCCAGCATGGTCTGGCTTCTGGATGGTGGTTGTGTTTTGTCTGTGGGATGGGTTTGGGTTTGAATCTGGTGAGGATGATCGGTGGTGGTTTTGTGTGTTATCCTGGGTCCGGTGTCAATTTTCGTGGCTGGGACTCATTTGTTGACCAAGGCCAGTTTCCAGATGTCTGGTAGGTGGGAGGTGTCATCCTGTTTGTTCATGTTGTGGGGGAGTTTCTCTATTTCAATGGCTTCCATAATTATTCTCTTGTTATAGTGTTCAGTTTTGGAAATTAATATGGTTCCTATACATTGTAAGCCGCCCTGAGTCTTCGGAGAAGGGCGGGGTATAAATGTAAACAAAAAAAAAAAAGGAATCAAGATGCAACCACACAGCCAACCAACCTGCTCACAGCAACACTCCCCACCTCGACCAATCTGCAAACACCCACTCCATCTATCAATCAAGATGCAACCACACAGCCAACCAACCCACTCATAGCAACTCCCCCACCTCCCCACTAGTATTTGTAGAGAGACGGGAGCTCCGACCAGGCTTTGCTCACAGAAGCACGAAGCCGAAAGCACCAGCCTGGAGATGATGAGTGAGACCTTGTCGAAACATTGCCAAGATACTCTCAACCTTACACGCGAAAAGACCCGAATATGCCAAGAACTTTGTACCTATATATATATTGGTACAAAGAAATATAGGAGTTGAGTCATGTGGTTAGGAGCTGATTGTGGGACAGAAAATGAATTGCACAAGTTGCAAGTCCAAATTAAGCAAAACTGGAAAGAAAAAAGCCAACCAGCTTCCACAATATGATATTGGGTATAAATCCACCATTTTCAAGGAGAACAGTAGGAATTCATTTGAGATCTTGAATCCTATTGCTTAGAAATCAGAGCAACTGTGGAATGAAACAAATAAAAGTTGCTAAGGATGTATGTGAAAAGAGATTTCAAAGAATAATTTAAAAAGAAGAAAGTTGGATGTCAAAACAAAATGTGGAAAATGCCAAAAAGAGAAGAGGAGCCAAAGCCAAAAGGACAAAGACCTCAGGAAGCAACTTAATAAAGTATTTTATCTGAGAGAGCTTTTATAGGAGACAAATAGCAGCATTACAGCATAGTCTGTAAAGGCATCTAAGATGGAAACAGACATGGAAAAATGAGGAAAAAAATCTGAAAGTCTGCTGAATTTAAAAGAAGTTCCAATCTTGAATTGATATACAAAAGAATACACAAATGGACCAACAGTGTCTGATTTGACTTCTGAGGAAGCAATGGTGAACTGAAGACAGCTCCTTAAAACTGGAGTTGATGCACACAGCACGAGAAAGGCCAAACTCATCTCCAGATCAATGAAGGAACTATCACCACCCACACGTTTGCCCCATATAGTGGTTCCCCATGAAGAAATCTTACAACATCATCATCTTCTTTTAACAACCCCATAATCCCTTGACGGGTGGAGTCTGGGCAACTGAATGGAGCTAGCAGAGTGTTTTAATGGCCAGATACCCTTCCTGACACCAATATGGACCTTTGTTCGGCAGATATATTCTCAGTGTGCCCAGTGAGAGAAATAGCTGCCTCTACCTAGGATTGAACTCACAGCCTCCTGATTGTGAGGTGAGAGCCCCACCTCTAGTCCACCGCATCACCCAAAGAAATCATACAACATTACCTCTAAATTCAAAAGGATTCCAAACAACAGTTGACAGATATCCAGAGGAGTCCAGCAGAGAAGTGCAGCAACTTCTCACAACCATTACTACTGTGTATTATGGCTGATCCAAGCCTCTCAGATGGGTACAGAGTGAAAGCCTTGCCTGAAACAATTATCCTGCTATCCAAAATCAGGAGGAGAGTCTTCCCAAAAGGAGAGGAGCTAATTTCAATCTGTAGAAGCCAGCACATCTGTGCTAAAATTTATGCAAGGGTAAAAAAAAAGACATTAGCTTAAAAGGAACAACTAAAGATAACTTAAGCCTGCTTTCTAGTATGAGCTGGGGACTATATCTCATGAGGACATGGTATGAAAAAGAGATAATCAGGGAATGCTTATATATCAGGTGCAGATAAAGACAAACTCTATCACTTTCAAGAGAACCCTGAGTATAATCATAATATACCACAGATTGTTTCTGGGAATAGGTAGTGAAAATGGACTTCTGCAATGTCTTGATTGACCTCTATGTTATTAAAATATGCTTTCTTTTCACTTTTTCCCCCAGAAAACACCTATTAGTAGTTTTCGCTTACAGATATGCTTAACTATGAGGGAAAAAAGCAGATTTCCCTTCAAGGCATTCAGGAGAAATTATGACATTTTCTCCAGAAAAATAAGGTGAAGATATTCTATTATATATTTCCCCCATGTGGTTATTTTTCTTTAAACGAATGTGGTTTCCCAAGACAAATCAAATATTGTGGATCTCATTGTTTTCATGGCAAGATAAATTAGTAAATTACTTGAGACCAAGAAAAGTAATGAGCCAACCTGTCTTTGACTTGAAAGTATCTAGCGCTTTTAATTACAAGTGGATTATTCCCATTTTAGCCTTGACATCTAATGTGGGTATTTCAGCCAAACAATTCTCTTGTATATGGATTAGGAAATCTGACTGCTAAAACTGTGAAGTGGGTTGTTGAACTGCAAGCATCAATAACATTTATGTGACTCAGAGAAGTAAGAAAGTAGATTTCCCAAATCTATTGCAATTGATAACTAAGCTCTTATAGATCTCAAAAAGGCTTGAATTTCACTCTGCACAAAGTAAGATTAAACATTAAAGACCTGAAATACTACGAACAGTATTAAGGTACCAAATTCTAATTAAGAGTCATGTACAAGGTCATACTGTATTCGTTCTAGATTAATTGATCTTGAGGGAAAAATCGGATCATCTTTTTTTTCCACAAAAGACATTAATAATAATAAAAATCATTATTTCAACCATTTCATTCAGATGGGCTAGCCTGTTAATTCCAAATGCTTTTTAAATTTTCATAATCAAAGCATTATGAAAAGCAACTTTAAATAGGGGGAATAGATAAGCCACTACCTTAATTTGTAATTCACCTTTGCTGAACTTGGACTTTCCAGATGTATTGAGACTACAGTTTCTCCAACATTTATCCAGAAAAGCTTTGGATGAACACGCTTTTGTGATGTGATTCCAAACGAGTTTATATAGGAATACGTCAATGTGATTTTAGTAGTATGAGAGAATTGGCAGCTTCAAAGAAATAGGAAGAGGTAAACAAAATTCATATTTAAAATGTGAATTTACATAATGTAAACATATTTTATAATTTACATTGAATAAACTAAAGAATGGAAAGAATGAAAATGAGCATATCAGTTTTTATATGTCTGGGTATAATCTGAATAGGAACTGTGTAGAAAAACTTTCCCATCTACCGTATTTTTCAGAGTATAAGATGCACCGGACTCATCTTAGTTTTTGGAAAGGAAAATAAGAAAAAAGTGGATTGGCAAGTGGATTGGCCTCCCAGAATACCCCCAATCAGTGTTCCCAGGAGTGAATTTTAGCAACAGATTCCTTGGTTGTGAGCTCTGTGCTTTGCTTTTTTTTCTGCTTCTGAAACTTCTGAAACTTCTGAAACTCTGTTTCAGAAAAAAAAAATTCTGCCTCTGAAAGCCTCCAAAACAGCTTCAGAAAAAAAGCCTCTGAAGCTCTGTTTGTGGGCTTCTTTTCTGATGCTTTTTTCAGCCTCTGAAACCTTCGTTTGAGAAGCTGGGCGGGGCTACATTCAAAGTATAAGACAAACCCAGATTTTCACCCTCTTTTTTGGGGGAAAACTGTGCATTTTATACTCCAAAAAATACGGTATTTATACACTGATTTTCCCAAGGAAAGAGAACTGAAGACAAAATGCTAAGGTTATTCCAGATCAAAAGTGGAACATTAGCATACAAGGCTATTTAAAACATATGCTATTGATGATAAGAAGCTTAATTTTTAGCACGACATTCTAGCATATGCTCTATTGACTAAATTCAAACATAATATATAAGAAGATATATCAAAATAGTTAAAACCTATATATTACATAGCCCTTATGCTCATTTGTCATTTAATAAAGTAAATGAGACAACATTCTTGAATTCTACGCAATGTAAACATATTTTATAATTTACATTGAATAAACTAAAGAATGGAAAGAATGAAAATGAGCATATCAGTTTTTATATGTCTGGGTATAATCTGAATAGGAACTGTGTAGAAAAACTTTCCCATCTACCGTATTTTTCAGAGTATAAGATGCACCGGACTCATCTTAGTTTTTGGAAAGGAAAATAAGAAAAAAGTGGATTGGCAAGTGGATTGGCCTCCCAGAATACCCCCAATCAGTGTTCCCAGGAGTGAATTTTAGCAACAGATTCCTTGGTTGTGAGCTCTGTGCTTTGCTTTTTTTTCTGCTTCTGAAACTTCTGAAACTTCTGAAACTCTGTTTCAGAAAAAATTCTGCCTCTGAAAGCCTCCAAAACAGCTTCAGAAAAAAAGCCTCTGAAGCTCTGTTTGTGGGCTTCTTTTCTGATGCTTTTTTCAGCCTCTGAAACCTTCGTTTGAGAAGCTGGGCGGGGCTACATTCAAAGTATAAGACAAACCCAGATTTTCACCCTCTTTTTTGGGGGAAAACTGTGCATTTTATACTCCAAAAAATACGGTATTTATACACTGATTTTCCCAAGGAAAGAGAACTGAAGACAAAATGCTAAGGTTATTCCAGATCAAAAGTGGAACATTAGCATACAAGGCTATTTAAAACATATGCTATTGATGATAAGAAGCTTAATTTTTAGCACGACATTCTAGCATATGCTCTATTGACTAAATTCAAACATAATATATAAGAAGATATATCAAAATAGTTAAAACCTATATATTACATAGCCCTTATGCTCATTTGTCATTTAATAAAGTAAATGAGACAACATTCTTGAATTCTACGCAATGTAACTTAACAATGAAAGGGGCTATTTCTCAATTTTTCCTTATTGTATTCAGGAGCATTTAAGGAATGTTCAAATACTTTTCCTATCTACCTTCTGAAAATGGTTCTTTCCAGCTGTTCCTGTTGCCGCTCCTATAATGTAATATCTTTTGTTAGTGCTATACAGTTCCCAGCATTAAGCCTCACTCTAGTGGAACTTCTTAAAAAAGGATACATATCCTTCTTAAGGATTATAGTATGTGGCAGATTCCTCTTTTTCTTTAGTAATTCAGAAATGTTGTCTGTTCATTTCAACTACTGTACATAATTGGTTTATCTTACATGGTACTGGTGATTTGTCTCTTTGAATTAATATGTTTGCCTTTGGTGAAATGTTTGTTAAAATAGTTTCAAGGATGCTGTTTTTTCTTACAACAAACAAACCAACAAACAAAAACTTCCATGTCTGTTGGTTTTTTTAATTGCTACATGTCTATAAACATCATATATAAACATATAAATATAAACATATAAACATCAGCTTCAACCACAACAATACATGAACACACAATAGATACAAACTTAAAGTAAACTGCTCCAAACTCGATTGCAGAAAATATGACTTCAGCAACAGAATGGTCAATGCTTGGAATGTACTACCTGACTCTGTGGTTTCATCCCCTAACTCCCCTAACTTTAACCTTAGACTGTCTACTGTTGACCTCACCCCATCCTAAGAGGTCTGTAAGGGGCATGCATAAGCAGTGGTGGGATTCAGCCAGTTCGCACCACTTCGGGAGAACCGGTTGTGAACTTTCTGAGCAGTTTGGTGAACTGGCTGTCGGAAGAAATCATTAGGACAGAGAACCGGTTGTTAAATTACTTGAATCCCACCACTGTGCATAAGTGCATCAACATGCTTACCGTCTCTGTCCTACTGTCCCCATTTATTTGTATCCATTTTCTGTATTCATAATCATGTTTATATTTATATCTGTTATCTTATACATGCTTGACAAAATAAATAAAAAAAAATCATTTGATTCATAAGAATATGGTATAGGTATAAGGTAGGTAAAATGAGAACCCAGATTGTTGGGGGCAATAAATTGACTTTGTATATAATATACAAATGGATGAAGACTATAGCTTAACATAGTATAAGCCGCCCTGAGTCTTCGGAGAAGGGTGGGATATAAATGCAAATTTTTAAAAAAAGAAATAATCTTGAAAAATAAATGAACCTTTCAGAGAAAATCAATCCTCCCCCCATAACAGTAAATATGATCTTGTTGATTCTAGCTCCCTTCCATTCAAACCCTAAGTAATCAGTTTCTCCAACATCCAAGTACTAGTGAGAACTAGATTAGAATAACACTAGACAGCTAATTTTATATGTTACTAATGCTAACCAAGCAAAAGCAAAATGGATTTTTAAAGCATCCTCTACATGTGTACAAATTATTTTCCCATGTTGTTTGTTTTTATCCAAGTAGTCACAAGACAGTGGTGTTCTCTATTTTAAGGTGTATCACAAAGTGAACTGAATAAGAGGAAGTGAATTCTCCGTCTGCCGGCTTTTTATTCTTATGCTTCATTGCTTCAAATATCTTTCTTTCCAGCCAGGCTTAGTGCTATTTCAGCTATTAGCAGGAAAAAAAAATCTTGAAGAAATAACACCCAGAGAAGTAAAGCAAGGAGAAGCAAATTCAGTGGCCCTCACCCATAGTTTCCTTTTGATGATAAAGCTCTTTTTCCTTTTTCCCCTATGTGTTAAAACTTCCAGGATCAAGATTATGAGAAATGAGTAGACAAGACTAAATGATTAGTTGTATGTGTCATAAATGTGATTGCTGTAACATTTGTGCAATATTGGATTGGACTTAATGTTTTTGTGCAGCTATGTAGCTGTCTGGCATTTCTTAGGGAAACAATGTTATCTAAATACAGTCTATGTTCTAAAATCTAAAGTAATCGCATCAAAAATATAGCTATAGGAATAAATTTAAGAGAATTGATTTTATCTGGCTCATTGTAACTTAACCACTTAGTATTTCACTTGTAAGTGAAACTGAATAATAGTTTTCTTTATAGTTATTAAATCATATAATTATCTTATGACTTTAAATTGACAAAATAAAAATATGTATCCAGAAATGTACATCTTTAGGCATATAATCTAGTGGATGAATTTGGAAAACTCATTGTACCTTTAAAATTGTAGGAAACAAAAAAGAAAATGATGAATGAAATCAAGCTAATTCCTGGAAGTTCTGGGAAAAGCTGCAAGACAAGTGAAGAGGGTGATTATTTGTCCATACTGTCCCTAGAAGTTGAACCCAATTCAATAACATTTTAACTTAAAAAAGAGTAAAGGTTGCTATATTGGAAGCCTTCACCTACTATATACCAACCCGTATATAATTTGATTTTGACTTACTGTGTTGTATTGCCAATTGTGGCTTGAAACCATGTTTGAATTCAGTCATTGCATAGTTCCTTAATTCAGTCCATGAAATTTTTCTTGTAGCTATTGTATTTATTTATTTTATTTATTTATTTATTTATTTATTAGATTTCTAGACCGCCCTTCTCCCGAAGGACTCAGGGCGGTGTACAGCCTTATTAAAACACATAGGTACACAATAAATTTAAAATACATTTAAAATGAAATATTTAACCGGCCAATTTAAAACTAAAACGGTCAAACGACCGATATAAAACCCTAAACTATAAAATCACCATTAAAAACCCATAACTTAAAAAACTAACCCAGTCCAGCGCAGATAAATAAGTAAGTTTTGAGCTCGCGGCGAAAGGTTCGGAGGTCCGGAAGTTGACGAAGTCCTGAGGGGAGCTCGTTCCAGAGGCGGAGCCCCACAGAGAAGGCCCTTCCCTGGGTGTCGCCAGACGACACTGTCGCGCCGACGGCACCCTGAGGAGTCCCTCTGTGAGAGCGCACGGTCGGTGAGAGGTATTCGGTAGCAGCAGGCGGTCCCGTAAGTAACCCGGCCCTATGCCATGGAGCGCTTTAAAGACGCTCACCAACACCTTGAAGCGCACCCGAAGGCCACAGGTAGCCAGTGCAGCCTCGCAGGATAGGTGTCACTCGGGAGCCACGAGGGCTCCCTCTATCACCAGCAGCTGCATTCTGGACCAACTGCAGCCTCCGGATGCCCTTCAAGGGGAGCCCCATGTAGAGAGCATTGCAGTAGTCCAGACGAGACGTCACAAGGGCGTGAGTGACTGTGCACAAGGCATCCCGGTCTAGAAAGGGGCGCAACTGGCGCACCAGGCGGACCTGGTGGAAAGCTCTCCTGGAGACGGCCGCCAAATGATCTTCAAAAGACAGCCGTGCATCCAGGAGAACGCCCAAATTACGCACCCTTTCCATCGGGGCCAATGACTCGCTCCCGACAGTCAGCCGCGGACTCAGCTGACTGTACCGGGATGCCAGCATCCACAGCCACTCCGTCTTGGAGGGATTGAGCTTGAGCCTGTTTCTCCCCATCCAGACCCGTACGGCTTCCAGACACCGGGACAGCACTTCGATAGCTTCATTGGGGTGGCCCGGTGTGGAAAAGTACAGCTGGGTGTCATCAGCGTACAGCTGGTACCTCACACCGAAGCCACTGATGATCTCACCCAGCGGCTTCATATAGATGTTGAACAGAAGGCGAGAGAATGACCCCGCGGCACCCCACAAGTGAGGCGCGCGGGTGACCTCTGCCCCCGTCAACACCGTCTGCGACCGGTCGGAGAGATAGGAGGAGAACCACCGATAAACGGTGCCTCCCACTCCCAACCCTCCAACCGGCGCAGCAGGATACCATGGTCGATGGTATCAAAAGCCGCTGAGAGGTCTAATAGGACCAGGGCAGAGGAATAACCCTATCCCTGGCCCTCCAGAGATCATCCACCAACGCGACCAAAGCCGCCTCAGTGCTGTAACCGGTCGGAAGCCGGACTGAACGGGTCCAGATAGACAGTTTCCTCCAGGTGCAGGGGAAACTGATATGCCACCATATTTCTACAACCTTCGCCGCTGGCCAAGGTTGAGACCGGACGATAATTACCTAAAACAGCCGGGTCCAGGAAGGCTTCTTGAGGAGGGCCTCACCACCGCCTCTTTCAAGGCGGCCGGAAAGACTCCTCCAACAAGGAAGCACTCGTAATCCCTGGAGCCAGCCTCGTGTCACCTCCTGAGTGGCCAGCACCAGCCAGGAGGGGCACGGGTCCAGTAAACACGTGGTGGCATTCAATCTACCCAGCAACCTGTCCATGTCCTCGGGAGTCACAGGGTCAAACTCATCCCACACAACATCACCAAGACCGCCCTCAGATACCCCGTCTGAATCGCCACAATTTTGGTCCAGACCGTCCCTAAGCTGAACGATTTTATCGTATAGATAACCGTTAAACTCCTCAGCACGTCCCTGCAACAGGTCATCCCGCTCCCCCTGGTGAAGGAGGGAGCGGGTCACCCGAAACAGGGCAGCTGGGCGGTTATCTGCCGACGCAATGAGGGAGGAGGCGTAAGAACGCCTCGCTTCCCTCAGTGCCACTAGGTAGGTCCTGGTATAGGATCTAACTAGTGTCCGATCAGCCTCTGAACGGCTGGACCTCCAGGAACTCTCTAGGCGTCTTCTCCGGCGTTTCATCCCCCTCAGCTCCTCGGAGAACCAAGGAGCCAGTTGGGATCTGCGCTGGGTCAGAGGCCGCAAAGGCACGACACGGTCTAAAGCCCCAGCCGCAGCCCGTTCCCAGGCTGCAGCTAGTTCCTCTGCCGTGCCGTGAGCCAGACCCTCAGGAAGTGGCCCAAGCTCCGTCCGAAACCTCTCTGGGTCCATCAGGCGCCTGGGACGGTACCACCGTAATGGTTCCATCTCCCTGCGGTGTTGGGTAGCGGTCAGAAAGTCCAGGCGAAGAAGAGAGTGATCTGACCATGACAAAGGTTCAGTGACTATTTCCTTTAAGTCCAGATCTCTCAACCACTGACCAGAGACAAAAATCAGGTCCAGTGTGCCTCCCCCGATGTGAGTGGGGCCATCCACTACTTGAGTCAGGTCCAAGGCCGTCATGGAGGCCAGGAACTCCCGAGCTACCGTCGACGACGAGCCGGCAGATGGCAAGTTAAAGTCCCCCATGACTAAAAGTCTGGGGGTCTCCACTGCCACCCCGGCAAGCACCTCCAGGAGCTCGGGCAGGGCAGCTGTCACGCAGCAAGGAGCCAGGTACGCGACCAGCAAGCCCAACTGACATCTATGACCCCACCTCACAAAGAGGGGGGTCTATTTGTATCTATTTTTTTTAATTAGCTTATGTTTCATTGAATATTTCTTTTAAAATTACTTATAACTTTTCCTTCCTCCAAGGAATTCAAGCAATTATTGTAAACAGAAGCCATTTTATTAACAATTAAATCTGTATATGAGAAAGGTAAATGATTCAAATAGAGATACGAGCAAGTTCAACAAGTAAAGACATTAGGGCAGGGGTGTCAAACTCAATTTCATTGTAGGCCACATCAAGGCTGTGGTTGACCTCAGGGGGCCGGGTGTATGTGGCTGACTGGGTGAGTGTGGCCAACTGGGTGGGTATGGCCAGCTTGTCGCCATTCCCCAAACTGCTGGCATATTTCCTCTTTGCACTGAGTAGACCGGGCCAAAGCCATGCTGGCCTGGTGTTTCCTCTTTGCATGGGTAGACCAAGCCAAAACAATATAGGTAGACCGGGCCAAAGTGAAACGGGTAGGCCCCTTACATTTTCCAGGACAGTCCCACAGGCCAGATCCAACCACATTGCAAGCTAGATGCAGCCCACAGACCTTGAAAGTGACACCCCTGGATTGTAAAAGCACAATGGAAGGACTAGTTACTGGAACTATCCTAATTTTGCTGAATAATCTCTGTGTAAGCATTCATGTTTATTTTATGTCAATGTAAAAATATTCATGTGTTGTATTTCAGATTATATTATAGAGAACAGTATTGCAATGATAAATTTTACTATCAAACAGAACTATTTATTTCCCAGCTGCATTGGAAAAAGAAATTTAACTGAAACCAATTACATGTTTATTCAGAAAAAAAATACAACTGAGTATAATGGACTGTAAACTCTGTTCAAAAAGTTTTTATTAGTCAAAAAAGGTTTATACAAATACATATCAGGTATGGTAAATTTTCATTTTTCTTATCTAAAATAAGAATTTTACTCAAATTTTTTAACACATACAACAGCCATAAGGCAAGCAGGTGACACGAAGTAGCAAAGTTTGCAAATTTTAAATACGTAATAAAGAAGAGTCAAGAATAAACAGAATATCGTACAAAAGAGAATAAGGAAAACCAACACAATCCCAAATATCTTTATCACTTCCTAGTTTTGGATCTCAGAACTCTGGGTTCAGCCTGACCCAACTCCAGGGCCGCAACAGCGGCAGCCGCTTCAGCCCCATGATCTATAACCTCCCCTTCTTCAATTCCTGGGTCATCTGATTCCAGGAAGGCTTTGTGTTCCTCCACATAGGCCGTAGCCTCCGCAATTGTACTGATTTTTTTCGTAATGCCCTCCCGGAAAATCATCAATCCTCTGGCATCAGCCATCTGAAGCCCACTCCTTCTGGTACAATTTGCTTGACAAAAATAATATTTCTTTCTTTTTCACGTACCTGTCTGGGAATCTGCCTCAGAATGGCTATCTCCCTGCCCCTGTAAATCAGTGCCCCACTCCTATGTTTTCTAAGAATTTCATCTCGTCTCTCTTCTCACAAATTTGACATGAACCTCTCTGGGAACTGCATGCGTGCGTGCATATTGCGAATTAACTCTATAAACTCGATCCACATCCCAATTCATGAAATCAACACCTCTCCCAAGAAATTCTCCCAACAATTTAGTCACAACATCTCTCAAGTCTTCTTGGTCCACTTCTTCCAAATTTTGAAACCTAAGGAAATAAGACATTTTATCCATCTGTAGTCCAAGCACAGCATTGCCTGTCGTCTCCTCTCTTTTCTGCACTGCCCGCATCTCACCCTCCAGACCTTCCACTTTCTGCTTGTTTTCTGCTGAGACTTGTTGAGTATCCTTTAAATCCTTTTGGATAGTCACAATTTCTGCTCTTATTTCCATTTGGCCTCTTTGCAAATCATCCAGTTTCTTGTCCATGTTGGATAACTTTTCCAGAATTCTCCATCTCTCCAGCAGTTGGTCTCTGACCTTTGCCATTTGAAAAAAAAAAAATCAAAATCCTCAGGCAAGCACAGTATCCTTGTAATTTCCTCCGGATCCACCAGGGGCACTCACAGGAGCAACGAGTCCAGAGTACAGTTAGTCAACCAGGAAGTCAAGGGAAGTGATGTCATCAAAATTCTCATAGTGAAGGCGGAAGCTGGACGCCACCACTGTTCCCCAGAAGGAGGGGCCTCAAACCTTCCCTCCTAAATTTCTCCATCACCTCTTCTCTCCAGAGCTCCACAAAACCGTAATCTTCTTATTTTAAGTTCTCCTCTCTCCAGAATAACTCGTGCTCCTTCCAACCGCAGGGGAGAAAAACCCCCGCACCGGAGCAGTCCACTCACGCCACCGATATTCCTTCCCTTCTCCTCCTCAATTCTTCTCCGTTCCTGTTCACCACCAGGCTGCTGCAGTTATAAATCCAATGCCCCGTGTCACGGGCACAGCGCCCAGGCGACGACCAAAATAATGGCCGCGGCCTGTGGCCTCCGAACCCCGCCGAGCCTAGGACGCGCCAGCATCGGTCCCCACAGTCCTGTATGTCGGCTGGGAGACCCCTGGCGAGCCGTCCGTGCGGCAGGTGTCCTTTTCGGAACACCTGGCCCCTGGGGGCCTCGGCGGCGGCCGGATTCGGGCGCTGGAGGCAGGAGAAGCCTTCCAGACGTCCGTTGCCGCTGGATACCGGAAGTCGTCTCCTAATGGACTGTAAACTCAAATCATGAAGTATTGTATCAGAATCTTATCCAAGTGGAATGTTAGAAAAAAGGGAGACAAAACTTGTCATGGAGGGAACAGATGAGCTATCAAGTAGATAGCTTTTTACATGAGTAATAATTGCAGCAGAAGGTATGTTTGACTCCATAATAATATTACCTGTCATGGAAGAGGGGCTTGCAATGCTCTGATGAGGCTGAGAGCTATGCTGACAATAGTGTATTCTAGCAGTAGGGTCATCCATGCCAGACAGGTTTTAGTGAAATAACCAGACTAAATGTATCCACCAAACCACTTAATATGGTGAGGAAACATAAAAAAAATCTATATTGGATTGGTTGTCATTCAAGTCAATAAGGACCATGTCAGATATTAGAGTTCCTGGACATTTGTTGATAAGTGGTCAATGCGACTCAGGAGAAATATGACTGGACAACCAGAACCTAACTCTATAGATTATTTGAAGAACAACAACTACAGATACAACAAGTAAGACCACACATGAAATACTGCATCCAGTTTTGGTTGCCATGATGTAAAAAAAAAATGTCGAGACTTCAGAAATAGTGCAGAGAAGAGCAACAAAGATGATTAGGGGACTGGAGGCTAAAACATACAAAGAATGGTTGCTGGAATTGGGTGTGTCTAGTTGAATGAAAAGAAGGATTAGGGGAGACATGATAGCAGTGTTCCAATATCTCAGGGCTTGCCACAAAGAAGAGGGAATCAGGCTATTCTCCAAAGCACCTGAAATCAGGACAAGAAAGCAATGGATGGAAACTAAACTAAGGAGAAATTTCCTGACAGTTAGAACAACTAGTGGAACAACTTGCCTCTAGAAGCTGTGAATGCTTCAACTGTGGAAGTTTTTAAGAAGATGTTGGACAACCATTTGTCTGAAATGATACAGGGTTTCTTGTCTGAGCAGGGGATTGGACTAGATGACCTCCAAGGTCCCTTCCAACTCTGTTATTCTGTTATTGTATTAAGTATACTGTCTTTGAAAATCGCACCATTGTGGCTTGTTATTAAAATAAGCAGGTTAAAATTTTGAGGGATTTCTGAATACAGACTGATAAAGTCTTGACTCATAACACACCAGTTATAACTGTGGTTGAAAAGAGGATAATTGAAGTGTTTTAATTGAATAATAGAAAATCACAAAGTATCACAATCTGAAAATCTAAATTGAAAGATTATGGCCGTGATAGTCCCAGTAGTTATCAGCACAGTGATTGACGTACCAAGAAATCTTAGAGAGCAATTAGAAAATGTGCTTATTGGCAAAAATTCCATCCATCAATTGCAAAAGGTCTCAATGCTTGGATCCACACATATATTACGCTGATCCATTATGACATCCGGGATGATTTCTAGAGGCAGAGGAAGAATGTAAGAATGGAGTAGTGGACTATTCCCACGAAGATGGTTATGTTGGTGTGATCACACAACATTTTTTAGAAAAGATTTTAAATGGCTGTTCTCGGATTTATATTAAGGAAATAAGTAGAGAATTTTAACATTTATGTAAGAATACAAGTGACAATTATAGAATAATTATTAAGGATGTTTTGGGGAATGGAGGGAAAGATTGCAGAATAAATTGAGTTGAGAGGGAAATGAGTGTTATTATGTAGAGGAAAAAGGTTACTTCTTTTGCTTTTAAGAATAAGTAAGGTAACAAAAATGATTAGTGATAAAAATTTCCATGGGAATAGTTGAATACAATGAAGGAATTATGGGGGAAATAAGCAGCAATTACCCTTTTTAATTTTAAGTTTTTTTGGGTTTTTTATTGAGAATTGATTAGATGGATTTTTTTTTTAAGGTAAAGGTTCCCCTTGCACATGCTTGCTAGTCGTTGCCGACTCTAGGGGGCGGTGCTCATCTCTGTTTCAAAGCCGAAGAGCCAGCGCTGTCCGAAGACATCTCCCTGGTCATGTGGCCGACTCAATGCCAAAGGCGCACGGAACGCTGTTACCTTCCCACCAAAGGTGGTCCCTATTTTTTCTACTTGCATTTTACGTGCTTTCAAAATTGTTAGGTTGGCAGAAGCTGGGACACTACACAGCAGCACTAGGGATTCAAACTGCCAAGCTGCCGACCTTTCGATCAACAAGCTCAATGTCCTAGTTGATAATAATAATAATAATAATAATAATAATAATACACACACACACACATAATAATAATAATAATTATTATTATTATAATATTATTATTATTATTATTATTATTATTATTATTATTATTTTAAATATATGTTATTTAGAGGCAGAGGAAGATGATAAGAGGGAATAGTCTTTGTGAGTTCAGGACTATTCCTAAGTAAGATGGAAATTGTCTATGTGATCGCTGGGCAGTTTTAAGAAAGAATCGTTAGATGGTCTGATCTCTGATTAAGTAATACAGATATATGTTCAGATTTGTGAAATTTAAGAAGTTAACAGAAGATTTATTAATGATGTTTTGGGGAATTAAACATGGGGAATAGACTTCATTTAAATATTTTTCAAAATAGGATGGAATAGAATTTTTTTTATTAGAGATGTGCAAATAATAATTAATTTTAAAAAAGAGAAGAAAATATATTGTATTAGACCATAATGGGGGGTGAAATTGAAATATGTTTAAGGATGTACATGACTGATAATCTGTTCAAAATGATATTATTATTATTATTATTATTATTATTATTATTATTATTATTATTATTATTATTATTATTATTATTATTATTATTATTATTATTATTATGTTTATGTTTATGTTTATAAAAATAAAAATAAAAATAAAAATAAAAAACTTTTTCAAAAAGAAAAAAGAAAAAATCACAAAGTATCACAATCTGAAAATCTAAATTGAAAGATTATGGCCGTGATAGTCCCAGTAGTCCCAGTGATTGACCTACCAAGAAATCTTAGAGAGCAATTAGAAAATTTGCTTATTGGCAAAAATTCCATCCATCAATTGCAAAAGGTCTCAGTGCTTGGATCCACACATATATTACGCTGATCCTATTATGACATCCGAGATTCTTGGGAGGAACTTGATGTATATGAAGGCTAACACCAGGTAAAGAATTGTCAGTTATGGCTCCACATTGGTGTGAACAGATTATAATAATAAAAATCGCATCTCGTTCTTATCCACATGGAAGTAGTAGTATTTCTGCAATTAAACCCACCAACCAACTCACCAACTGTTACGCTGAAAACATCTTGGAAAAAAGTAAAACAACTGCAGTTTGTGATTGGGTTCATTTTGAAAGATAAAGGAATTTTTAATAGGCTAATACTTCCCTATTACAAATAGCTATAAGTTTAACACTTTATGTTTAATGGATAATCTCGGGAATTATTTCTAGGAGCTACCAAGAATGCTATTAGTATGGTAATCAGCATTGCAGAGTAAATTGGTTATAAAATTGGGATAGACAAGAAAAATCCAATGTCAGGCAGCCTTTTCTAGAAATTATAATATTAGGTCTGCTTTCCCTTTGTAGCTTGTTTGCATCCAAACTGACAATTGGCACTGCATAGCTATTAAACTCACGAGGGGCTGTGTAGCTAAATTATTATATCAGTCTAGAAGCACTTAAGAGTAAGATATTATGGCAACTCTTTAATATAGAGCTGGGAAAAAATGTTCTGGGAAATGAAGAAAACAAAAAAACCATGAACCATGAACCAACCATGAATATTTCACTCAATCACAAGTCTTATATTTTTCATCCTGTAATTGGTATGTAGAAAGTTGTTATTCTGAGAATATGAAGAAGAAACGAAATGAAATAAAGTGTTTCTATTTATTTGTCTGACAATTTCAGGGTTCTTATCTTAGGTAATCATAGACACAATTGATGTAAGCTGTTTATAATGGATCAATCAGTGCAGATCAAATAAATATTGTCCACTAAATGTTTTTTCCCCTTCTGTTGCCCACTGTTTTGATAACAGTGCAAGAAATCTAAATTGCAAGAAAAATGTTCCAAAATGCCAATTACATTGGCAGTGTAACAAGTTACATTTCCATTTTATAGCATTTATATTGCCTTGCCACAAATATAATGCACACAGAAACTCAAGGAGATTATAGTGAAAACTGCCTAAGTGAACTACCAAGTGCCTTGCAAGGAAACATGGCAGAAGAGGGCCAATTAAACCCAATCAGCTTCATGTAGCAAATAAGAATGGTAACGGTAGGAAGAGACATCAAGCAGAGAAGCATTCTGGCCTGAAAGGTAACAGCAGTAAGGGGGAGCTTTTCAGGTTTTCAGAAAATAAGGCTCTGTAGTCTAACCTATATAATGCTGTATTTCTAACCTTCATAAAGACAGCACTGCTGTCCCTTTCATTTCCAATGTGCTTCCATGCAATGATGATTGCTTTCAATGTAATTGTGGTTCCACAGTGATCCGTTAAGGGAGACTATGCAATATCTGTTACATTTATAATCCATTCAAGTGGCCTACCAATCTCCAATTATGTAGTAGAAGGTGAAAAGGTTACATATTTTATCTTTTCCCTTCAGAGAAGAAGCATGTTCAAGTATTCCAATGCTGCAGTAGCTGTAAAAGCAAATCACATAGACCATGTCAGGTTCCTTAAAAAAGGAAAGAAAAAAAAAGGGAAGAACTTCTTACCACATGTACATCACAACTGTGGAAGAGTACAGAATCAGAAATAAGAACTGCAGTGAAAATTATCCACCCACTTCATGTTGACCAAATCTGATTAGAGCAGAAGAAAAGAAAGTCAAACCAATGTTTTTCTACCTGTAAATGCCTTTTTCATACTTGGATCAAAAGAGTAGAATGATGCAAAATGATTCTAGAACTATGAAGAAACTAAGGAAGGAAGGAAGGAAGGAAGGAAGGAAGGAAGGAAGGAAGGAAGGAAGGAAGGTCTAGTATTTAAAAGAAAATTAATAATATCAAAATTGAAATAAAGAAAATGTATGAAATAGTTTTCATAGTACATAAAAGTATATTTACAGTCTTGCAAGAAAGAAGCACTGATGAGTAGTGGGATTGATACAGCCTGTTTTCCATTACTAGGAACAACTAAAAGTGGTTTGCTCTTGAGTTATAAAGCAATCTTTGTTCACCCACCCTTCATCTGCAAGTTCAGCACCATCTTCTCTTTCTTGCCACATGTTGTGGTCCGCCAGCAGACGGAGTTGTGAACCTGGCAGCGGAGTCAGACAGTGAGGAGGCTGGGGAAGACAATGGGCCAGTCCTGGAGACAGGGGAAGGCCCGGACGAGGGCTCTGTGTCAGAGGCAGAGATGGGGCCAGGGTCATCGGGGAGCGATGTGTGGACTCTGGAGCCTCCAGAGGCAGACAGCAGAGAGGCAGAGGAACAGGAGGAGCCTGTTCCTAGTGCACCCATGCAAAGAGCTGCCAGAAGGCAAGAGCAGCTGAAGCTAAAAAGAAGACTTGGGAGTAAGGGAAGAAGATGATTGGCTACTCCCATAAGGCTTAAAAGAGCAGCAATGAGTCATTGGGTTCTTTGTGGAAAAGTAATATTGATTCCAGTGCTTCTTGTCAGCGTCTCTTGAACTTTGTGAGGTTTTGCCAAGAAAAGCCTTTGTCAGGTTGCCAAAGACAACAAAGGTTGGTGATAAGGCCGAAGGACTGTTTATAAGAATTTGTTTTGGACTGAGAATGAATTAATTCTCAGCTGTTTTAATAAAATAAGTTTGTGCAGGACTGAATTGTATTTGGTAATCACTACTTGGGCCTCGGTCATAGCACCACATTTCTCAATGTTCCTTAAACCTTTGGAAGACATGAAGAGATAATATATCAGGGGTGAAATGCTCCCGGTTTGGACCGGCTCACCCGATCCAGTAGCGATGGCGGCGGGTGGTTTGGAGAACTAGTAGCAAAAATCCCTGGCCCCGCCTCCTGCCTCGGCTGAGCTGCACCATCAGAGGTTTTTTTTTCTTTTAAAAGCAGTTTTTCTTCAGCTGAAAACATGCCTTTAAAAGTAAAAAAAAAAAAGCCTTTGAGGATCCCGTGGCTCAGCTGAAAATGTCAGAACCCTTTAAAAGTTTTTTTTAAAAAACCTCTTTGGCTGAAGAAGTTGTAAAAAAATGTTTTAAAAGGCTCTTCTGATGATCCCAGATGAGTTCCTCATCACAAGAACCTTAAAAAAACGTTTTCTGCAAGCTCTTCAGTCAAAGAACTTGTAGAAAATCTCGGCTGCGATAAGGCACTTACCTAATTAACTGCTCCTTTCCGGCTGGGAAAGCCATGCTTTACATCAGTTGCATCAGCTAGCAACTGAATCTGCCTGCCTGAAATCCATCTCCTCAGTCAGCAACTGAATCTGCCTGCTTTGCTGGCTGAGGAGCTCTGGGAATTGAAGTCCACAAACCTTAAAGTTACTAAGGTTGAAAACTCCTAATCTAAAAAATATAAATGAAATAAATAATAAAATAAAATATTAGTGCAGCTTTCTGAGATTTGGTGTGTTTCTGTAATGTTTCACTCTAACTACACAAACAAACAAAATCTCACAAAGCTGTATGTGACATTTTGTGTATGTGAGTCAGTTATGTTGTGTTGTGTTGTGTTGTGTGTGTGTAAAGTGTGAAAGTTGGTTTTTGAGCTTTTTGTGGCTATGTGAAGTTCCTGCATGTTGCAGGGGCCATTTTGGGTGAAGTGCAGCTGCTTTTACATTGAGTGTGAGTCAGTTGTGTTGTGTTGTGTGGTGTGTGTGTAAAGTGTGAAAGCTGGTTTTTGGTACCTCTTATTGTTTTATATACATCATTATTTTTATTATTTATTGTTATTGGCCATGCCCACCAAGTCATCTTACCACCAAGCCACGCCCACCAATTAAGCCATGCCCACAGAACCGGTAGGGAAAATTTTTAGATTTCACCCCTGTTATATATATGCAGGTTTTGGTATGTTTGGGTCTTTTCCCGTGTAAGATTGAAAATATTTAGGCAACGTTTCGATGAGATCTCATTCATCATCTTCAGGTTGGGTTATTTTTTGGCTTTGTTCTTATTTGAGCAAAGAACAAAGCCAAAAAAAAAACCCCAGCCTGAAGATGATGAGTGAGATCTCATCGAAATGTTGCCTAAATACTTTCAATCTTACACAGGAAAAGACCCGAACATACCAAAACCTGCATACATATACCCATGAAATCCTACGAACTTATATATAGATATATGTTTTCTGAGGTTTTCACGGGTGTTTGTATGTAGGTCTTTGGTTATTCGGGTTTTCTCCCATGTAAAATTGGAAGTGTCTTAATGACGTTTCGATGAAATCTCATTCGTCATCTTCAGGCTGGTGTTATCAACTTCGTGCTTCTAGGAGCAATGTGTGATCAAAGCCTTTTAACTGTTAGTGGGGGTTTGAACTGATTGGTTGGGAGCTTGGCTGTGTTCTGATTGGGTGGAGGTGTGTCTGATTGGTTGGGGAGTTGGCTGTGCTCTGATTGGCTGGGGGTGTGTTCTGTTTGGGTGGGGGCTTAGTTGTGCTCAGGTTAGTCTGAATTGCAGGGGGATTTGAGTTGGTGAGCTGCATTGCTGTTTTTTTTTTTTTTTTATTGAAAGAGTTTTAAAAAAACAAAAACATTTTTCCCCTTTTCCCCCTCCCTCCCAAAAACAAAACACCCCTCCCTCCCCACGCCCGGCTTCCCGGGTCAATCACAAGGTAAAGTCCAATCCAAATAACCACATCCAAAGCTTTTCGTCTCCCAGCCCCCTCCCCATTACATAAAATAACTTTCTAATTATTCAAAGGCAATCTGATATTTCTTAATCTGATATCTGTTTTGTAGATAATCAATCCATTTTTTCCATTCAATTAAATATCTTTCCTGCGTATTGTCTTTTAAAAACGCTGAGATTTTAGCCATCTCAGCCAAATTAATAACTTTCAATATCCATTCTTCTATTGTAGGTATCTCTTCTTTCTTCCAGTATTGTCCAATCAACAGTCTTGCTGCTGTTATTAAATTCAAAATCAATTTAGTCTCAATCCCTGTACAATCCATTATAATTCCCAAAAGGAAAAATTGTGGCAGGAACTTTATCTTCTTCTTCAGTACATTTTGAATAATCCACCAAATTCTTATCCAAAAGACCTTAATTTTCTTGCAAGTCCACCAAATATGAAAATATGTAGCATCATCACAATCACACCTCCAACATTTCGCTTGGATATTAGGATACATACATGATAATTTTTTGGGATCTCCTGACTTTTACTTTGAGACTGTTGCTCTTCTTTACGCTTAAGGGCTCCTCTTGTCACCCTTTGCTCTTGTGGTTCCTCTAATACTGGCAGCAATAAAGGCTCTTGGGTCACCACGCCTTCTTGAGTCTCTTGAAGTTTTTCTATCACTTCTATTTCGACTTTCAAAACTGTAGAAAGAAAATCCTTTGCCTTTAAAACCGTGTCAATTCTATATCTCCTTCCTTGATAGAATAGTGTCAGTCCAACTGGCACCTCCCATCTGAATTGAATCTGATGTTTTTTAAGTTCTTGTGTAAAAAAAGCAAATTCCTTCCTGTCTCTTAACATCTTTGAAGGAATCTCTTTCAACACCTTCAACTCCTGTTCTCCAATTTTTAAAGTTGTCTGATATGAAACTTGCAGAATTTGATTTCTCATAGTCCTTTTCACAAAATAAACCACAATGTCCCGAGGAAGCTTTCTCTGTCTTGCAATCCAAGAATTAACTCTATATATTTTATCAATTTGGTAAGCTACCTCTTGGGGTCCGCTTCAATAAATTCAGCCAATGCTTCTGATATAATTTTTCTTAAGTCTTCCACGCTCTTCTCGCATACCACAATTCTAAGAGCTCCTTCCATAAGTTTATATTGTAATATCACAACCTGATCTTCATTTTGATCCACTTTTTTCTGAACACCTTTCATTTCGTCTTCTAAATACTTATTTGACTGAGAGATCTGTTGCATTTCCACTTCCAATCCTTCAATTTTTTTACTCAGTCCTTGAACTGCCATAAGAATATCTTCTCTTATTTTTGCATTAAAATTCTCCATCATCTCTTTTGCCTATCTTCAGAAAGTTTTAATTGTTCTTTCAATATTTCCTCAAGACTTGGTTCAGATCCCTTCTTCCAGAAGGCTTTAAAGGTTTAGCTGCCATTCTGTCTTCAAAAGAATCAGGAATTCAAACTTAATAACTCTCCTTCCTCCTTTCAGTATAAAAACTCCGTTTGTAACAATCCACAAGTAACGCTGCTTCATTGTACTAAAAAATTTTTACTTTCACTTTTAGACGCCATTTTAAAAGTCAATTAATCAAAGACAAAGAAAGGTTTCAAATTTCAAAAAGGGAGTCGGTACTTGCCGTGCTGATTCTGCATCAAAGATTGAACGCTTGTGAAATTCCCGTCTGCTTGGAATATCAATCAATTTAATAAGTCCTCTAGAGCAGAAGCAACATTCCTCTCCTTTTCCCTGATAAAAACAGGGGCGTGCTGAAGTTGGAAGGAGTGGAATTCGGTGGGGTCATAAATCCAGGAAAATTCGCTCTTGAGAGCAAACCCCCTGTCAGACCTGCCACTCTTCCACAATTCTGATAACCTCTTTCACCCAGAGATTATGCTAAGCTCAGTGAACAGTGATTTATTTTCTGTTTCACTGACTTTTACAATCTTCTAACACGGAGTGCTCTGTTTGAGCACCCAGCAGGAGGGTGACGTCACTGGAGCCTGCATTGCTGTTGTTTAGTGGTGCAGGCCACCACTAAAATCCAAGACAGAGAACAATATATAAAAGGCACCACAGACAGAATCAGCAAGATCCTCCACAAACACAATATCAAGACAGCATTCTGCACAAACCGAAAAATATCCACCATCCGAAGAAACCCCAAAGGTAAAATTGAGTTAGAAAATCAAGGAGTATATGAAATCCCGTGCACCGCCTGCAGCATCACATACATCGGACAAACCAACAGAAGAATAAGTGCACGCATTGAAGAACATAAGAACTCAGTCAGAAAAGAGGAACCAACTTCTTCCCTGGTCCAACACCTTAAAGCCACAGGACATAAAATTGACTTTAAAAAGACCAGAACTATCGCCAAAACTGAACACTTTAACAACAGAATAATCAGAGAAGCCATCAAGATAGAAAAACGCCCACACAGCATGAATAAATGAGATGATACCTCCCACCTACCAGCCATTTGGAAACCCACCCTTATCAACAAATGAATCCCTAACATGAAGAATGATGCAAGACCCACACTCACGAGTGCCACACAGCATGTCACCACCACACATCCACGCGGAAAGCAGACTCAAACCCACACCGATGATGAAGCACAACCTTGGACCAGAAGCCATACCGCAGCTGCATCACTAGCCATTTCAAACCCCACTAATCCATACATGCAGCAGACTGACACCCACCAGGAAGATGTAGCACGACCATGAATGCGAAGCAAAACAACAGCAATGCAGCTCACCAACTCAAATCCCCCTGCAACTCAGACTAACCTGAGCACAACCAAGCCCCCCCCAAACAGAACACACCCCCATCCAATCAGAGCACAGCCTACCCCACCATCCAATCAGAACACAGCCAAACCCCCACCCAATCAGAACACACCTCCACCCAATCAGAACACAGCCAAGCTCCCAACCAATCAGTTCAAATCTCCAACAGTTAAAAGGAAGAAACAGCTGCGGTCACACATTGCTCCTAGAAGCACGAAGCTGTAAACACCAGCCTGAAGATGACGAATGAGACTTCGTCGAAACATTGCCAAGACACTTCCAATTTTACGTGGGAGAAAACCCGAATAACCAAAGACCTACACACACACACACACACACACACACACACACACACACACACATATGCAAGTCTTGGCATATTCGGGTCTTTTCCCGTGTAAGGTTGAGGGTATCTTGGCGACGTTTTGATGAGGTCTCACTCATCATCTTCAGGCTGATGCTTCTGGCTTCATGCTTCTGTGAGCAAAGGGTGATCGGAACTGTCGTCTCTCTATAAATACTGGTAGGGAGGTGGGGAGTGTTGCTATGAGCGGGTTGGTTGGCTGTGTGGTTGCATCTTGATTGGTAGATGGAGTGGCTGTTTGCAGATTTGGCAGCTGTTTCGTAGCATCCTTTGTGGGTGTGGTCCTAGTCTTTTGTTCATGAGCTTTGGTGTTGTGGCCTCTGGAGTTCTGTGATATGACATCTTGAGCAGATGGCTGTGATGCAGCATCCCGGGCTTGGAGCCAAACCAAATCCCGGGATGCTGCATCACAGTCATCTACCAATCAAGATCCAAAACTAGGAACACACGCCCCTTATTTCCTCTACACCAAAAACTGCAAATCTTAAATGTAAATTGATAAATGCAAGAAGTATTTTAAACAAATTATCTGAATTTCTACTCTTGTTAAATACTGGTACTTATGACATTATATTTGTATGTGAAACATGGCTGAACTTATCCATCCCTGATTCCATTATTTCAGAGAAAGAGTATCATGTTTTTCGATCAAATCGTGAAAACTATGGAGGAGGTAGAGTAGCTATCTATTACAAAAAGTCACTAAATCTAAAACATATTCAAGTTGCACATAAACTCGCTCTTCCTGAAACTATTGTATGTGAACTGTCCTATAACGTCACACTTCACTTCCTACTATGCTACAGAGCTCCTGACTATGACATTGCACATGCGAACATGTTAACCACATTACTAACATGGGCCACATCTTGCCCTTATCTCCTCATCTTCCTGGGTGAACTAAATCTACCTCTTATTAACTGGATAACAAATGAATGTACAAATGAACCCATCCATACTACCCAGTACAATACTGTTACAAATCCAGGTCTTGAACAAATAGTAACTAACAATACAAGACTCAACAATTGCCTAGATCTCATCTTCTGCAACAGCGCAAACTCAATTTATGGACTACAACTAAAAGAACCCTTTTCCAACAGCGACCATAACACTTTTGTCTCAATATACGACCTTACAAAAATTTTCATAATAATGGTATCCCAAACTACAATTTCAAAAAAGCCAACTATGACCTTATAAGCAACGACCACTCATCTCTTGATTGACAAAATCTATTCTCAACCTGTATCACTGCAGAAGACCACTATAGAGTTTTCCTACTTGAAGTCAATAAAGTCCTTAATCTTTACATATCACAAACCACCACCAAAATCAGAAAAAACAAATTACCCATATCAATAAAAAAGCTGTAATCCAAAAAAAAAAAATCCCTCTGGAGAAGAAACAAAAAGGGATATGTAGCAAATTTCAAAAACTGCTACAGAAATATATGCAACCAAATAAAAACTGAATGCACCAATTATCATACCAAGCAAGAAGAAGACCTTCTATGCACAAATTCCAACCGTGCTTTTTATAATTTTGTAAACAACAAACTTAAAGACTCGAGATCCATCCCACCACTAAAAGAATCTAACGGCAAAGAATATAATGATGAAACAGTTAAAGCTAACCTCTTTAACACATTCTTTGGCTCAGTCTTTGTTAACAGTAATGGCTTATACCCAACATTCCCCAATCGTACCAACAACGAGTACAATGATCTATCACATATAGATTTCGCAGAAGATAATGTTGAACAAGCTCTTCGCAAACTAAAACCATCCCTATCTATTGGACCTGATGGACTATGTGCATACTTTTTAAAAAAGCTTTCCACTAATATAGCAGAACCCCTAAGTATAATCTTTGAAAAAGCTTTCACAACCAGTTCCCTTCCCAAACTTTGGTCACTAGTCATGGTCATCCCTGTCTTCAAAAACAGCGACCCCAGCCTAGTTGAAAATTACAGACCAATCTCTCTATGTTGTGTCACCTGCAAAGTAATGGAATCTATCATCAACCAATCCATTACCCTCCACCTAGAAACAAATAACCTACTCTCTAATAAACATTTTGGTTTCAGAAAAAAAATTATCCTGTAATTTACAACTTCTTCACTGCAAAAACATATGGACTACAAATCTTGATCAGGGCAAAGCAATAGATGCAATCTACATAGACTTCTGTAAAGCTTTCGACTCAGTAGTACATGATAAACTTCTCCTAAAACTAAAATACTACGGCATCTCAGGACCCCTCCATAATTGGATAACAACTTTCCTGTCAAACAGACAAGTGGTTAAAATTGGCAATGCTATATCAAATCCTGTTCCTGTCAAAAGTAGCGTTCCCCAAGGCAGCGTTCTTGGACCAACACTCTTCATATTATACATTAATGATCTCTGTGACCAAATTACAAGTAATTGTGTTCTCTTTGCTGATGATGTCAAACTATTTAACACCACCGACAATACAGCTACCCTTCAAAAAGACCTTGACCTTGTATCTGAATGGTCTAAAACTTGGCAACTCCAAATCTCTACCAACAAATGTTCAGTCTTACATATTGGAAAAAAGAACCTAAATACACTAAATACAAGCTTGATGGACATTACCTTACAGATGACCCTAGTGGAATACACTACCTGACTCTGTGGTTTCTTCCCAAAATCCCCAAAGCTTCAACCGAAAACTGTCTACCATTGACCTTACCCCATTCCTAAGATGTCTGTAAGGGGCGTGCATAAGAGCACAAGAGTGCCTTCCGTTCCTGTCCTATTGTTTACTTTCGTTATATCCAATTATTGTTTTCTTTTGTTATATCCAATTAATATAGTTATGACATACTCATACTTATATATATGCTTATATATTGTATAGTTATTTCATGCTTACACTTATATATACTGTGTATTTCATGCTTACGCATATATATACTGTGTGACAAAATAAATAAATAAATAAAAAGATGCAGTGTAGCCAATCATTGAAATGCAATTTGCATTTTGCAAATCTCTGCACGTCTCAGTTGTCGTATTTATAAGATAAGAGTGAAAATCATGTTTAAAACATATTAGCAAATCTTAAATGGAAACTAATTAAATAATGAGAAACTATAGAATACTGTGAAGTAAAACTATAATTCTTGTATTGTCACTGTTGTTATTTTTGTTGTTATTATTATTTATTAAAATTATTCCAGACAACAGTCCTTATCTCAAGCTCACCTTTATTTCTCAGGAAGAAACAGTGGTATTGTTTTTTGATTCAATTGAGTCCAGTTACTGAAGGTGCTGTAGAAGGTCTTGCAATTAAACTACAAAGTTCTTGGTATGATGTAATGACATCCTGACAACAAAGGGCACCTGTCTTTGTTTAGCCTTTTTTTAAAAAAACTTGCTTCTTATCAGTCACAATTTTTAAATCTCCAGAATTTTCATTTGCTTGTTCCAATGTTTAAATTAATAATGCTTGAAAACTTTGAAACCAAAATTATAGGCCAGCTTCACATTACTTTCCTATTAGAAATTGTGGAAAATATTTGTAGCTCAGACGGATGTTGGTGGTGGTTTGTTCTTCAAGCTTGTTGCAGAAGAGAACTGAAACAAGACACTTCAACCCAAGCTCTGCTGATGATGTTACCTAGCTTGGTGATGAAACATTCAGAAACTAAACAAGCTCTGAGAACAAACCACCATCCACCTTCACTTTCCTATCTTGCATTTAAGAGAATTTCTGGATTGACATCTTTCAGATTTGGCTAGACGCTTTCGTGTATTTTTTCTTTCAAATGCAACCCCCCCCCTCCACTTTTTTTAATGCCATGTCTTCTTAGGATCAATCAAAGGTTTAGGAAGACAAACTGCTTCAAGACTTTTGTTCCAGTAAAATGGCCCCATGATCCTACTTATTTAGATTATACTAAAACTTCAGCATAAATATTTAACTTGCTTGTATACAAAGCTGATATAAAAATAACTGAAATGTGTAAAAATTGGCCTCAAGTCAATACTGAACATTACTTTGTTCATCTTAAACCATTGATCATTTAAATACATATTTTGACAGCCATGTGGGATTTCTAAATGTCCATTTCAAACCAGCATTAAAAAAAGGTACTGAAATACGGTGTTCATGCGAACATAAAAGAGAAATCCAGATGTCAGTGATGGAAAAGGTTTCAGGCAATTTCCCCCAATCCCTTACATGCATTCAGCATCTGCTCAGGTGGATGAAGAACTTCTGAAGCAGAACCTGATGACCTGTGGCAGGAAGGGGAAACATTGCTTCTTGTTCTGTCAGTCAAAATTGCTCTCATTAACAAAGCATATAATTTCCTTCTTGCAAGATCAATCACAATTTGGAATTGTTGGAATTATTCAATTTATATTTTCAAGGTACATATATTTAATGCAAAAGATCTTACATAGACACATAGTGTTGTGACCCAGGCCCAAGTAGGAAGTAGTAAACTTAGTCAGTTTAAAAACAAACGAACTTTATAGAACAGCTGAGAATTAACTTATTGTCAGCGTAGTCCAAACTAAATCAAAGCAAATTCTTCCTAACACAATTCTTCAGTCTTATCTTGGTCTAATTAGGAAAAATGGCAAAGGCTTTTCTTGACAAAAATTCAAAAGCAGAAGATGCTGACAAGAAATAAATGCAGCAAGACAAGGCTATCAATGTTGTTTTCCGGCAAAGAGCCCAAATGCCATTGCTGGTCTTTTAAGCCTTATGGGAGGGACCAATAATCTCTTAGCCCTACTCCCGAGTCATCCTCTTTGCTTTAGCTGCTCTTGCCTTCAGGCACCTCTTCTCATGCATGCATTAGGAACAGGCTCCTCCTGTTCCTGTGCCTCACTACTGTCAGCCTGTGGAGGCTCTGGAATCCACATATCACTTCTTGATGGCCCTGGCCCCATCTCTGCCTCTGATGCAGAGGCCTCATCCAGGCCTTCTCCAGCCTCCAGGACTGGCTCATGTTCTTCCTCAGCCTCATTGCTGTCTGACTCCGTTGCCAGCTTCGCCAGCTGCTGGTGGACCACAACACATAGTAGATGTGAAAATAAGTTTTCAACAGCTGCCTTAGTTAGCTGCCTCTTTGTTTTAGTGTTGCTTTTCTTGGGTACATATACATTTGGATTTAACTGGATAAAGAAACATCTGTTGCTGCCTAGGATTGAACTTTCAACCTTCCTAGTTGTGGGGGGTGGTGAGGTCTCCACCTTTAGGCCATTAAGCCACTCATTCTTCTCTTACGAATACTTGTCATTAATTTGCTTTTTCTTGCCTGTCCCTCTACTGCATCATAATCTTCAGTGTCATTTAATCTCTATTCTGTAGTCTTCCTAATTGAGACTTCACTGACAAAATAATGTAAGAATCTTACTACTTAAGCAAACTATTTAAAATTCACTGGAAAAATGACAAGGCCATAGATTAATGACAAGAACATCCAAGAAGCTGGGACAGAATGTGAAAAATAGGCTTTAGCTTCAAGTGGGTATTATTAATAGCAGAAGAGTTTATCACTATGGATGCCTTTTAAACTGTTCTATTGAATTCTGCCTCCATCTTATTCCAGATGAGATTATACATGATTATTTATTGGGAGCAATTCTGTTGCTGTCCAGCTCTTAGACTTGACAATTGTTTACTTTTAGAAGCAATTAAGTGGGGCAATGTGTTAGAGGTGCAAACCAAAGATGCACATCTAATACATGGAGTTTTTCTTCCAGGAGTTTTTAACAAGGATATCTCCTATATTAATAACTTTATTATAGATATTATTTTAAATATAACACATTCTTAAAAGTGCTTTTGTTTTACAAAGTTGGATTGTGCTTTTTCTGCCTTTTTCTCAAAATTTCTGCTTTCCACAATCTTGGATCTTACATCTTATCTATGAATTTAATCACTTTTTAAAGAGACTTGCTAAAACATAATGCCACCCCACTTTCCTAAAATAGATTTTTTTTAAAAAAAGGCTCTATTGAAGCTGATACAATACTACCAGTTTAAACAATCTGGAAAAAGTAGCCAAAGTCTGCAGTAGTTCAGAGTATATAATGACTGAACTGTTTAAGTACCCTGAGGGAGGCAAGTGCTCCAGATCTCATTAAAATTTGAAGTGGGTTCCTTAATTCCCTAAAGACCTTTATAACAAGGAAGCTAGTAGGAAACAAAAAGAAAAGTTGAGAAAGAGAAGATAATAACTGCAAGCCATGGAAGAAGAAAATAACATACTGGAACACCTTGTCAGTAGTGGAGAACAAGTCAGGAGGATTTGGCATGATTACATTGTAACCTCATTTGTTCTAAAGAGCTGCAAAGAAGTGCACAGAAGCAGGTTGTTAGTTTTGTCAAGGATGGTGACTTGCTAGGCCATTAAATGATGTCACCACATGCTGGTTGATAGAGTGGGGAGTGTTCTCTTTACCAACTGTTTTGAGGTAATTGGTGAGTCACCCTCAAGTTGAATATGTCCTTTTGGGATCACAGATTGAAGTTCAAATAAAGGTGATGCTAATCTAATATTGGATGGCATTAGTTTGACTCTGATGTAAACTTTAGGTAAGATAAAAAAGAGGGGAGTGGAGGAGGGAAAGGAAAAGAAAGGCATGGGCCTACAGACTACAAAGAGAAGAATTTGTTAAAGGGAAATTTATTTTTTCACAATCCATCAGCATTTTTGTAGGATATTATGGTGGGATAAACAGTGCCAAATGGATTCCAAAGACTGAGAAAGCAAAAATTGTCCTTGCTTGAAATTTCATGTAACAATCAAGAACAGCTGAAAAAAAAGATGGGGAAAAAACAATATATAAATCATATTAATTCAGAAAATAGCAGCAGATGTTTGGCGTTGTTTGAAGTTATATATGAAATGATAGAGTGTTGTCTGAAATCTTAATCTCTTGATTGCTTTCCTCTCTCTCTTCTTTCCTTTTTGCCCTGTGCATTTCCTCTCTAAGGAGTCGAATTGTTGCTCTCTATTTTAACATGGGAGAATGTTTTATTCTTATATCAGGCCTTTTTACTATAACCCTCTGCACTGACAGGAATATGAGAGTTGTTGTAGACTACAGGCAAAAAAAAGAAAAAAGTAAACTTCCAGGAGGTCTAGTGAAGAGTCTAAGTTTTATCCTACCTTATCTTGAAAAACTGATTATATATACACACATCCTCACTAAAGGAGGGAGCAGGAGAGTGAGAGAGAGAAGGAATATGATTTATAATATTTAGTTATTAGAATGTAGGGCAATTAATCAGCTGGTCTAGGGGATACTCAAAACCTTTCGAGAACATGACTGTGCAGTTAATGAAGAGGTTTAAATGATCATAGAGTCCAAGACAGTATATTTATGGCACTACATAAATCACAATAGCAGACGTGGTACTTTTTTGCTATGCCCTAATCTATGCAGGAGAGAGAAGCTTCCAAGTCTTCATTTCATTCCATCTTTGCAACCAATTACTTGCAACCTTTCACTTAGAGTAATTACAGTTCCAAATGAGTTACTTGATCAAAGAAAATCTCTAGAGTTAAGTTTGGATTTCAACATAGCATTCCACTTTTATTGGCCAGAATTGTTTGTTTTGGTCAGAGACTTCCTAAATGATGAATGAATTGATTGGCTTGATTGTGAGTGATGTTTTCATCTCTACAACATTTTATTTCCTATGGGCAGGGATACAAATGCAATACAAGTATTGGAAATCTAATGCAACACAGCTTTGGAAGCATTTTGTCTATAAACACCAGGTTAAAATGTCTTAAAATAAATTATTATTTTAATCACTGCATCTCCAATGATCCATCTGTTAAGCTACTGAAGTTCGCAGATGACACAACAGTGATTGGTCTCATTTGAGACAATGACGAATCTGCATATAGACGAGTGGTCGAACGACTAGCCTTGTGGTGCAACCAAAACAATCTGGAACTGAACACACTCAAAACCGTAGAAATGGTGGTAGACTTTAGGAGAAACCCTTCCATACTTCCACCTCTCACGATACTTGACAACACAGTATCAACAGTAGAAACCTTCAAATTTCTAGGTTCTATCATATCGCAAGATCTCAAATGGACAGCTAACATCAAAAACATCATTAAAAAAGGACAACAAAAAATGTTCTTTCTGCGCCAACTCAGTAAGCTCAAACTGCCCAAGGAGCTGCTGATTCAGTTCTACAGAGGAATTAATGAGTCTGTCATTTGCACCTCTATAACTGTCTGGTTCGGTTCTGCAACCCAACAAGAAAAACACAGACTTCAGAGGATAATTAGAACTGCAGAAAAAATAATTGCTACCAACCTGCCGGGATAGCTCAGGCAGTAGAGAAAGCCTGTTATTAGAACACAATTACTGCAATTACTGCAGGTTCGAGCCCGGCCCAAGGTTGACTCAGCCTTCCACCCTTTATAAGGTAGGTAAAATGAGGACCCAGATTGTTGGGGGGGCAATAAGTTGACTTTGTAAAAAAAAAATATACAAATAGAATGAGACTATTGCCTTATACATTGTAAGCCGCCATGAGTCTTCGGAGAAGGGCGGGGTATAAATGTAAACAATAAAAAAAAAAAAACCTGCCTTCCATTGAGGACCTGTATACTGCACGAATCAAGAAGAGGGCCGTGAAAATATTTGCAGATCCCTCGCATCCTGGACATAAACTGTTTCAACTCCTACCCTCAAAACGACGCTATAGAGCACTGCACACCAGAACAACTAGACACAAGAACAGTTTTTTCCCGAAAGCCATCACTCTGCTAAACAAATAATTCCATCAACACTGTCAGACTATTTACTGAATCTGCACTACTATTAATCGTCTCATAGTTCCCATCACCAATCTCTTTCCACTTATGACTGTATGACTATAACTTGTTGCTGGCAATCCTTATGATTTATATTGATATATTGACCATCAATTGTGTTGTAAATGTTGTACCTTGATGAACGTATCTTTTCTTTTATGTACACTGAGAGCATATGCACCAAGACAAATTCCTTGTGTGTCCAATCACACTTGGCCAATAAAATTCTATTCTATTCTATTCTATTCTATTCTATTCTATTCTATTCTATTCTATTCTATATTTAAATTCTGACTCCATTATAAATAGACTCTTGACAGTTCACAAATTAAGTACCATTATACGGTTATAAATAAAAATACAATAAAGAGAGCCCAAAATATTAATAACAATGACAAAAAATATTTTAGAGAATGGGTTTGTCTACCAAAGATAATTTCAATTAAAGCAGATACAGGAAAATAAGAAATGGAGGCACAGCTGTCTATATTAAAATTAGCAGGTATTGCATTTCTCTGAAGACAAATAGCTTGAAGGATCCAAAAAGGGAAAACAGCAATATCAAAATGGGAGGCGGCAGCAATTATGAAAATAATTAAGAGTTTTAAGAGAGAATTGTGGGTGCTTTCAGTTTTAGAATAAACCAGGAGGGTCAAGACACCTTTGCTAAGAACAGAGAGAGTAGATTTCCCAACAGAATGGATCTCATAGATTAGGAACCTCATTCCTTATCTTGGGAGTAAGAGAAAAAAAAGTCTGGAAACTTTCCTGCCTACTTGAATGTCTAAACAAGTACCGTCTAAACAAGACCCTGTCTTGTATATTTTTTAACCCCAAAATAAACACTTGGCCTTATTTTCAGAGAGGTCTTATTATTTTGGGGCACGTGGAACAAGATGGAGCTCCTCTTGCTATCTTACCTGATTTCCAGCTCTGTCTCCTTAACCCTAACCAGAGGAAATGGCGTGGATTGGCTGTGCATGTATTTAAATATTTTCAGGGAGGGCTTATTTCTGAGGAGGGCTTATTTTCATGGGGGGTGGTATTTTAGTGCATGCGCTCAAAAACCCGATTGGGCTTGTTACCAGGAGATGTCTTATTTTTGAGGAAATAGGATACCTTATTGAAGTAGATGTTGAGCCAATTAGAGCTTTAAGGATCAAACTCAATATTTTAAACTGTCCCCAGAAAACAATTTGTACCCAGTACAGATCGTTCAATTTCTCTGCTATAGGTACTGATTCACCTGGTTACCTTATTTTGTGCCAGTTGAAGATTCTGGCATTGGTCAAAGGCAGCCCCTCTTAGATATCCCACCATAGTCAAGCTGTCCATTAAAGCATGGATAACAGTTGAAGAATAAGCTGTAATTGTCCACATTTTTTCTTTGCTGCTACCTTCAGCAGCTTCTTGATCAAGGAACCACCAACAGCTTCCTTCCTGCCAATCTTTTCGTTTAGGAAGAATGAAGTCCTGTTCAGAGCAAACTGAACCCCATTCCTATTCAACACCCTGTCAGGTCTGCCAACTTCAGCACCTTAGACTAATCTTCTGTTGACATCAAAGGCCAAGGGGGTTGGGGCTAAGGAATGTGAGTTAGACCCAGGCTGAGAATGGAAGAAAGGAGCCAGGAGGTAGTGAGGAAATGACAGGGGTAAGAATAGGACAACCAGCCTGGAAAATGAGCAAATGGTCTGCCCACCATCAAATGGTTATAAATACATCCAAATACCTTGCTATTGAAAACTGGTACCAGAAGGGAAGAAAATATTTGTTGCTTTGCATGGGAATTTCTCAGATCCTGCCTTACTTGCCTAGCAACCATTCTACTTTAGTAAAAGTACCTATTGCTTCAACCAAAAGGAGTCTAGGGTTGTTCTTTCATAGAATTGTGTTCTCTTTGCTGACGATGTCGAACTATTTAATACCACTAATAATACTTCTACCCTTCAAGAAGACCTTGACTTAATTTCTGATTGGTCTAAAACTTGGCAACTCCAAATCTCAACCAGCAAATGCTCAGTCTTACATATTGGAAAAAAGAACCCCAACATCAAGTACAAACTGGATGGACATTACCTAACTGACGACCCCCACCCTGTCAAAGACCTTGGAGTTCTCATATCTAATGACCTTAATGCCAAAGCCCACTGCAACTACATAGCAAAAAAGGCCCTAAGAGTTGTAAACCTAATTTTACGCAGCTTCTTTTCAAAAAACTCTACACTACTAACTAGAGCATACAAAACATTTGCCAGACCTATTCTTGAATACAGCTCATCCGTCTGGAACCCATACCACATCTCTGACATAAACACAATAGAACGAGTCCAGAAATATTTTACTAGAAGAGTTCTTCACTCCTCCGAAAACAACAAAATACCTTATGCCGACAGACTTGAAATCCTGGGATTAGAAAACTTACAACTCCGTCAACTTCGACATGACCTGTGTTTAACACACAAAATCATCTATTGCAATATCCTTTTTATAAAAGACTACTTCAGCTTCACTCGCAATATTACAAGAGCAAAAAATAGATTCAAGCTAAATGTTAATCGCTTCAAACTTGATTGCGGAAAATATGACTTCTGTAACAGAGTTGTTAATGCTTGGAACTCATTACCTGACTCCATAGTCTCTACTCAAAATCCCAAAATCTTCAACCAAAAACTATCTACTATTGACCTCACCCCATTCCTGAGAGGACTATAAGGGGCGTGCATAAGAGCACAAATGTGCCTACCGTTCCTGTCCTATTGTTCCCTTCATTCTATCCAATTAATATAGTTATTATATATATATTCTTCAAGATATATTGTTTTATCTATGACATTTGTTTGTGTATACTGTTGTGACAAAAATAAATAAATAAATAAAAAGATAGATTTGGGGCAGGTCTGACCCAGCGCCTCCCTCTTGTTTGAAGGACTATAATTGAGGGAGAGTGGAAAGTGGTGCATATATAAATGATGGGATATGAACAGAAAGGAAGGAAATCTGTACAGGTTTTTCCATAACAAATCCCTGCAGTCGCTGAATATTTTTAAACTATGTTGCTTTCCAACGGTCCCCACCCCCCTCAGTTTAAAACTCATGTTTTAAACATTGTTTATAAGAATAAAGTTATAGGAGAATCTGGAAATTGGCTGTATCTTGGTGTCATTTCTTGAGAGCCAGACTCCTTTAGAATGATAAGCTCCTTGGTTCATCGCATGAGAAAGGACCACCTTGGAAAATTATAGAGTGCACAGTATTCAGCTACCTTTTGTGTCCAACTTCAATTTTAAGAGGGCTCTATAATGCAGGATAATGCAAAAGTAACTATACTGAACATTATTTTCACTACTCCCCTGATCCCCTTACATCTCTCTGTTAGGATTAGGATTTATTTGCTTCTGAGTGTGTATCTTGTGCAATATTATTCAATTGTGCTTACAAACTGAAAAAAAATGTTGCATTAATGCATTGCATACTTGCTAATATTCTGATAAATGTTTATTTGGCACTGTGCTTATATTGTTATGCATAAGCACCTAGAATTAAAATAATAATTTCGAGTTGATTTCATGCTTCGGTAACTTAATGGTCTCTGATGTTTTTAGCAGAATGAATATATATATATATATCTAGGCGACGTTTCAACAAGGTCCCACTTGTCATCTTCAGGCTGGTGCTTTCGGCTTTGTGCTTGTGCGAGCAAAGTGTGGTCGGAGCTGCCATCTCGCTATAAATACTGGTGGGGAGGTGTGGAGTGCTGGCTTTGTTGATGTAAGTGGATTGATTGGCTGTGTTGTTACATCTTGATTGGTTGATGGAGTTGATGTTTACAGATTGGTCAGCTGTTTCGTAGCATCCTATGTGGGTGTGGTCACCCACACAGGATGTTGCAGCACAGTACTCAGGATGTGCAGTACTCAGCACTAGAGCTCAGGATGTTGCAGCACAGCCCATTACCCAGGTCGTTAAGACTAATGGGCACACGCTAGGACCACACCCACACAGGATGCTACAAAGTAGCTGACCAATTTGCAAACATGAATATGAATTTGAACTGATTGGGTGGGAGCTTGGCTGTGCTCTGATTGGATGGTTGGTTTTTTGTGCTCTGATTGGCTGAGGGTGTGTCCTGTTTGGGTGGGGGCTTGGTTGTGCTCAGATTAGTTTGAGTTGCAGGGGGATTTGAGCTGGTGAGCTGCATTGCTGTTGTTTGGCTTCGTGTTCGTGTTCGTGCTACATCTTCATAGTGGGTGTCAGTCTGCTGCATGTATGGATTGGAGGGGTTTGAAATGGCTAATGATGCAGCTGCAATCTGGCTTCTGGTCCTTGGTCATGCTTCATCATCAGTGTGGGTTTGGGTCTGCTTTCTGGGTGGAAGTGTGGTGGTGACATACTGTGTGGACCTCGTGAGTGTGGGTCTGGTGTCTGCTCCCAGAAGCACGAAGCTGAAGCCTGAAGATGACGAATGAGACTTAGTCGAAACATCGCCAAGATACTTCCAATTTTACGTGGGAGAAAACCCGAATAACCAAAGACCTACATATATATATATATATATATATATATATATATATATATATATATATATTTGTTTTCTGAGGTTTTCGCGGGTGTTTGTATGTAGGTCTTTGGTTATTCGGGTTTTCTCCCGCGTAAAATTGAAGTGTCTTGGCGACGTTTCAACAAGGTCCCACTTGTCATCTTCAGGCTGGTGCTTTCAGCTTTGTGCTTGTGCGAGCAAAGGGTGGTCGGAGCTGCCATCTCTCTATAAGTATTGGTGGGGAGGTGTGAAGTGCTGGCTTTGTTGCTGTAAGCGGATTGGTTGGCTGTATTGTTACATCTTGATTGGTTGATGGAGTTGATGTTTGCAGATTGGTCAGCTGTTTGTAGCATCCTATGTGGGTGTGGTCACCCACACAGGATGTTGCAGCACAGTACTCAGGATGTGCAGTACTCAGCACTAGAGCTCAGGATGTTGCAGCACAGCCCATTACCCAGGTCGTTAAGACTAATGGGCACACGCTAGGACCACACCCACACAGGATGCTACAAAGTAGCTGACCAATTTGCAAACATGAATATGAATTTGAACTGATTGGGTGGGAGCTTGGCTGTGCTCTGATTGGATGGTTGGTTTTTTGTGCTCTGATTGGCTGAGGGTGTGTCCTGTTTGGGTGGGGGCTTGGTTGTGCTCAGATTAGTTTGAGTTGCAGGGGGATTTGAGCTGGTGAGCTGCATTGCTGTTGTTTGGCTTCGTGTTCGTGTTCGTGCTACATCTTCATAGTGGGTGTCAGTCTGCTGCATGTATGGATTGGAGGGGTTTGAAATGGCTAATGATGCAGCTGCAATCTGGCTTCTGGTCCTTGGTCATGCTTCATCATCAGTGTGGGTTTGGGTCTGCTTTCTGGGTGGAAGTGTGGTGGTGACATACTGTGTGGACCTCGTGAGTGTGGGTCTGGTGTCTGCTCCCAGAAGCACGAAGCTGAAGCCTGAAGATGACGAATGAGACTTAGTCAAACATCGCCAAGATACTTCCAATTTTACATGGGAGAAAACCCGAATAACCAAAGACCTACATATATATATATATATATATATATATATATATATATATATATATATATATATATATATTTGTTTTCTGAGGTTTTCGCGGGTGTTTGTATGTAGGTCTTTGGTTATTCGGGTTTTCTCCCGCGTAAAATTGAAGTGTCTTGGCGACGTTTCAACAAGGTCCCACTTGTCATCTTCAGGCTTCAGCTTCGTGCTTCTGGGAGCACCAAAGACCTACATATATATATATAACCATATATATATACATATATATATAACCAAAGACCTACATATATATATATATATATATATATATATATATATATATATATATATATATATATATATATATATATATATATATATATATATACACACACACACACACACACACACACACACACACACACACACACACATATATACATACATATTCACACACACACATACACACACACACACATACATATATATACGTGTGTGTCTTTGTGTGTGTGTGTACACAGACACACACAGACACAAAGAGTGCATGAGGGAGAGAGCGAGGGAAAAAAGGGGGAGAGTGGGAGAAGGAGAGGGAGAGAGGAAGAGAAAGAAAGAGAGAAAGAAAGAAGAAAGAGAAAAATACATAAAGCAGGGGAAAAGCTTCCAATAAATTAGTGGCCAAAGCCAATTCAGGATGAAATTGAAAAGAAAATTGGAAATAGGACTTTTAGAAGGTTTTACCATCATATCTTTTTCTGGTTAATTTGACACCATCATATTCATAATAATCAATGATGTACAAAGGACAATTTTCTGCTTGTTTCTACACTAACCTGACACCCCCAGTTTTCCTTTTAAGTGCAGTCAAATGTAATTAGAAAACAGCTTGAGGCTTGATTAAAATGTCATATTTTATGAACTGGTGATAATCGTTGCTCCTCTTTCTAATATTACAACCATGGGCTCAACTTGATCTTGTTCTCCATCGACGCTTCCTCTCCACTCCCACCCCTATTATTTTCTTGAAATATAGTGATATTTTTCTTCCTTTTGTCACTGGAGAATGACTGCTTGGCAATGGGAGGAAGGAGGGTGCCTTTGTGCCTTTTTACTTATTTGTCTGGATCAAAGAAACCTTCCAAATATTGAGTGTTTTTCTTAAGAACACCTTCCTCTCCCTCAGGAGTGCTTCTGTGAAGTTGTGAACTGATGACTCGCTGCCAGTGACTCTGAAGCACCATCAATAAAAGGCTTCAGCTTCATTTGCAGAAGGAGATTCATGATTATATAAAGGCAGCAAAGATGTTTAACATAAGCAAATATTGTTCCTGCAGTTGCTCTCATCAGTGCTTTTTACTACTCTATTTCACCGTCCTCTCCATTTTATTTTATTGAGGATTCAGGCTACAGTTGTAAAACGAGGATTTTTTTCTCCCCAAAAAAGCACTAAGAACTGCATGAAGGTAATAGCAATAGCAATAGCACTTAGACTTATATAGCGCTTCAACATACTTTACAGCCCTCTCTAAGTGGTCTACAGAGTCAGCATATTGCCCTCAAAAATCTGGGTCCCCATTTTACCCACCTCAGAAGGATGGAAGGCTGAGTCAACCTTGAGCCTGGTGAGATTCGAACTGCCAAACTGCTGGCAATCGGCAGTCCACAGAAGTAGCTTGCAGTACTGCATTCTACCACTGTGCCGTCACAGGTCTTATGTGGTAAACTCACATAATTTGAACTCCAGATCCTTACTGGGCAAATGTTATTTCAAGATAGAAGATAACAATAGTTTCTGCTGTCTTAGAAACACATTTTAACTCAAGGTAGCTTATTTCATAGTATTGGGAGGCACACTACATGGGATACTTGGTGGGTTTTCTGATCCTTCTCCCATGGTTCTTTTGCACTCTCCCCACAGAAGATTTTATTCTGATTATTATTATTATCATCATCATTATTGATCATTGCACAGTCAGCCAGATGTTCATAATGGGTTTGGCATTTTTGTCTATCTATTAAGTCCTTACCAAGAACCTGGGATAGGCAGATCTGGATGTTTGATGATGTTACAGATATTGTCGTGGGATGGAAGCTGTTCCAAGTAAAGCTGCCTTCTGCAATTGACTGATGGCGAATTTGATCAGTGCCAATGGTGTTCAAATGGTGCTCCAGTTGTTTTGGGATTACAACCAAGGTGCCTATTACTGTTGGTAGATCTTTGTATTTTGTTATCTTCTCCAGTTCTTTCTCTTCTATTCTGCTGTGTCCAGGGACTGCCACATCCACTATCCAGACTTTTTTCTCTTTCTTATTGACAATTGATAAGTCTGGGATGTTATGTGGCAGGTGCCTGTCTGGTTTTTATATTGTTGTTGTTGTTGTTGTTGTTGTTGTTGTTGCATGCTGTCCATCTCACAGAAAGTGAGTACAATCAGACTACATTACTACAATTGGACTACTGTTATTATTATTAATAATAATAATAACAACAATAACAACAACAGCAGCAGCAACAACAACAGAGTTAGAAGGGACCTTGGAGACCTTCTAGTCCAGCCCCCTGCCCAGGCAGGAAACCCTACATCATCTCAGACAGATGGTTATCCAACATTTTCTTAAAAATTTCCAATGTTGGAGCATTCACAACTTCTGCAGGCAAGTCGTTCCACTTATTAATTGTTCTAACTATCAGGAAATTTCTCCTTAGTTCTAAGTTGCTTCTTTCCTTGATCAGTTTCCACCCATTGCTTCTTGTTCTACCCTCAGGTGCTTTGGAGAATAGTTTGATTCCTTCTTCTTTGTGGCAACCCCTGAGATATTGGAACACTGCTATCATGTCTCCCCTAGTCTTTCTTTTCATTAAACTAGGCATACTGAGTTCTTGTTAAAGGCTAAATTAGCATTTTTTTTTTCAGGTTGAGCATTCTATTCAAATTCTATTTGTCATGTACATCTACTTATTGTGTTAATAAATGTTTTCAATCTAAACTCTTTTAAGACTGGGTTATTAGAATCATTGGTTTACAATATTTGCTTAAACGAATGTCTCGATGGGTACTGAGTCACTTGACTGTTGTGTTATAGTAGAGTTGAAAAAGCTTTGAATATCCCATGTGCATTCACACACACACTCACACTCACTCACACACACACACACACACACACACACACACACACACACACACACTCTCTTTTAAAAATAGAAACAGAGACAGCCAATGGAAATGAATGGGTTTATAAAAACATCACAGACCAGAAATAGTCTACTCTTTATTCTTTCCTTGGGAATGCCTGTTAGTACAGTTTCAACTAATAGGTAGTAATTTGACAACACTTTCAGTCATTTAAGAAGGGTCTATTCCCCACCATGAGTTGAGCCAACATCGTTTTCTTTCTAAACAAAAGTCTTGTGAAAAATGCTGTGGTTTTCATGAAATTACAGAGGATGACAAATTGTAACAGTAGTCTTTGATCTTTCCTTTGGGACTGGAGTGGTGTGGGATGGGAAATTACAAAACGGTGTCTAACAGCCTTAGGACATCATGTCTAAATTGCAGCAAGGAGACCTTTTTTCCTGCAATAAAGAGGCTGATAAAAAAAACACAACAATTTAGAATTAGCTTTGTGCGACTACTGTTTCTATCACATGCAAAGCATGACATGGAAAAAAAAAGTATTCACTTTCTAGTAATATAACCCTGATTTATTGATTGTAAACAAAAGCATTTTGGATTACTGTCTAATTTCCAAAGTAATGGCATTATTAGACATAATTGATTTTGGCAAGAAAGGGGAACTTTAAAAAAGGAAGATACTATGTAAACTTTCCATGAGGACTAACATGAAAGTATAAGTCTGACTTTATTTGTTGGACTTTAAGGCATCAAATATCTAATTTTGAACATTGTTCTTCAATCCTGGAAGCCAGCAAACAAGTAAAATGGATTCCACATTCTTTGAGTATAGAGGACAAATCCAATATACATACATGAACCTGTTTTTGAAATACATCAAAACTAAATTAAATGAAAATTAAAAAAAAAAAAGGGAAACTGAAAGTGCAAATTTCTCATCCTAAAGATTTTAAAATAATTGCTTCTAGGCAACACTGATTGTTCCTGAAAGAATTAGTAAGATTGAAAGTACTTAGTACTTCACTGACCATTAAAAAAAATCCCATAGGTTGGATTATGAAGTAAAAAATGCAGTGGAATACCTCGACATAGAAAAGTTCACATGTTAAGAGATAAGCTTGAGTCTTTATCTTAAGCAAATATAGAAATGGAAAAAAAAACTTGCAAATTCATGGACTATTTTATCTAAGTGTTGCTGAAGTGGGAGACACAATTATTATACATAACCAAAGAAAAACAGGGCAAAGGGTAAATTGATTTTTAATCAATTAATTAAATCAATAAGTATTTTTGACCTCATACTCAGGACATAAAATGCTGACCAGAGGAGACAGTGCATTCTCACATTTAATTTGGCACAGTTTTTCATATTTTTCATTTCACATACTAAAAATTGAAACATCTACCTATTCATCTCTTAATATAGTCCAGCTATGCTATCTTATTGAGTGATAGTGACATCATGACAGTGATGGTGGCATTCCTGGGAAGGATGAACAAAGAGTGCTACCAGTGAATGCCAAGCATGTAAACTTTTGGCCAGTTTCTCTCTCTGAGCCCAAACTACATCAAAAGGTTGCTGCTGTTCTAGGAAAAATAGGAGGAGGAAGGAGTATTAGGCAATTGGGCCAAAGGTGCTTTTTCAAGAGGGCCTCTGGTGGCTCAGCAGACTAAGTCTGTCTGTTATTAACACAGCTGCTTGCAATTACTTCAAGTTCAAGTCCCACCAGGCCCAAGGTTGACTCAGCCTTCCATCCTTTATAAGGTAGGTAAAATGAGGACCCAGATTGTTGGGGGCAATAAAAAGTTGACTTTGTATATAATATACAAATGGATGAAGACTATTGCTTAATACAGTGTAAGCCGCCCTGAGTCTTCGGAGAAGGGCGGGATATAAATGCAAAAAAAAAGAAAAAAAGAAAAAAAAAGAGGCAACTGGACTTTCTTGCTTTTCTTTGAAGACGTTTCACTTGTCATCCAAGAAGCTTCAATTAATTATGTATATACAATTATAACCTGGATGACTGAGAATCTCCATAGACAAGTATTAGGTATGTTTGTCACCTTGAATTATTTATAACAATTATAAAAGTGGAATAAAAATGAATGGATGGATGGATGGATGGATGGATGGATAAAGGATCTCAGCTCTGAACATTTTATTGAAGAAGGGATGAACTGAAGATCTAATGTCTTTTGGACCTACAGTAATCAAAATAACAGAGTTGGAAAAGAAGATCTTCTAGGCCAATGCCTGGCCCAAGCAGGAGACCTTATGCCATTCCAGACAAATGGCTGTCCAATCTCTTCTTAAAATCTCCAGTGATGGAGCAGCCACAACTTCTGAAGGCGAGCCATTCCACTGATTAATTGTTCTCACTGTCAGGAAATTTCTCTTTAATTCTAGGTTGGATCTCTCTTTGATAAGTTTCCATCCATTACTTCTTGTCTTGTCTGCAAGTGTTTGTAGAATAGGTTGTCCCCCTCTTCTTTGTCACAGCCTTTCCAATATTGGAAGACAGCTATTATTTATTTATTTTATTAGATTTTTATACCGCCCTTCTCCCGAAGGACTCAGGGTGGTGTACAGCCAAATTATAAAACAATACAATATACAAATTAAAACAAAAACTTAAAACAAGCATATTTCATAAATGGCCAAAATTTAAAACAATCAATTTAAAACCCTTAAAATTCATAAATAACCCCAATTAAAATTTAGTAAACTTTTAAGCCAGTCCCGCTTGAATAAATAAATGCGTTTTCAGCTCACGGCGAAAGGTCCGAAGGTCAGGCAATTGGCGCAAACCAGGGGGAAGTTCGTTCCAAAGAGTAGGAGCTCCGACAGAGAAGGCCCTTCCCCTGGGGGCCGCCAGCCGACATTGCTTGGCGGACGGCACCCTGAGAAGACCCTCTCTGTGTGAGCATATGGGTCGGTGGGAGGCATAAGGTAACAGCAGGCGGTCCCGTAAGTACCCGGGCCCTAAGCCATGGACCGCTTTAAAGGTGGTAAGATCTAATCTTTGTTAGATTAGATATACCCAATTCCTGCAACCGTTCATCAAATGTTTTAGGCTCCAGAGCCCTAATCACTGTGTTGAGCATTTCCATACACATGCTTCTTACATTTCATACACTGCAGTTCTGTCTTTGCAGTTTCATTTTCTTTTCCCGTGTGGCAATAAGAGCAAATAGTGAAAGTGAGTGAAGGATGAAATTAAATTGCTACAGATTGACATCTGAGGTGAATTGAAACAGAATTGGACACATTTATTTAGATCACACTGTCTATTATGTAGGGCCACAGGCAAGCATAAAGGAAACAGTGTTGCTTTCGTAGTTAGGAAGAATTCACTAAAGATTACCCCTGTATACAAGACAATCTGTGATGAAATCATTTCAAATAGACTTATTTATTTATTTATTTTGCTTGTCAACAAATATGAGAAAAAGGCAACAGAGTAGACACAGACATGGACACATGAAAATTTTTTGGCACAGAAAAAAAAGGATATAAATAGGCAAAACATAGCCATAAACACATAGAATGATTACATATAAATGGGGACAGTAGGACAGGGATGGTAGGCATGCTGGTGCGCTTATGCACGCCCCCTTAGGGACCTCTTAAGAAACATGAAAGGTCCACGGTAGACAGTTTATGGTGAAAGGTATGGGGATTAGAGAGACTAACAACAGGATCAGGTAGATTGTTCCAGATATTTACTACTCTATTGCAAAAGTCATATTTCCTACAATTAAGATTAGAGCGAATTACATTGAGTTTAAATCTATTAATGGGCCTTGTATTATTATGGTTGAAATTAAAGTATTCATTTACATTTACATATTCATTTACTTCATGGACTTCATTTATTTAATATGACAATTATTTAAATTCATGCTCACAAAAGAAGAGGAGGTGGGTGAGTTTTATCGTCACGTTCAGTTTGAAATGGACGGACCATGTAAGTAAGATGCGCTGCTTGTAATTGGAGACTGGAATGTCAAAGTTGGAAATATTAGCAGGAAAACAGATTGTATGATTTAGGAAATTGAAATGAAGCAGGAAAATCACTTATTAATTTCTGCCAGTCCAATGATTTCTTCATTGCTAATACAGTCTTTCAACAACCCAAATTAGATCTAATTACATGAAAATGACCAGATGGAGTATGCAGAAATAAAGTTGACCACATTATTGGAATAAGAAGTAGAAGAACATATTTATAAAAGCAAAATCATAGCCAGAGGCTGTCGGCCCTATGAGGCAGACTAGACTTGAACACTAAAGTCATGACTTCTAAAACTGCTTTTATTACAGAGTTATAGTAACAGAATCCTTCAACTCTGAATGCGTCTTCCCTCCTGCTGCCTTTATCCTAAGGAGAACTAAGAGAGGGTCCAGTCTGAGATTTTTTTTCCCTAAAATTGCACTTCTGCTTTGGGCTGAGATTACTCTTCTCTGACCTTTGTCTTGGCTGCAGATCTTCTTCCTCAGGGTTATTCTCTCAACCTATTACAGAGGCTGAATGTGGTCAGAAGCTGCTCATGTGGAACATAAATCACTTGCAGATATGTAATTTGAACAAAAATCTCAGTCTGGATCTTCCCGAGTTCTCTGGGGATGCAAGCGATTCTGTCATTAAATATGAAAGTGATTCTGTCATTGAATAAGAAATATGCACATTTAGAAAGTATGTTGTGAACTGTAATATATATGGATCGATATACAAAATGACAGACATATTAGTCTCTGCTAGCTTAACTTCAGGGGGTCCATCTGTGATGATTCTGTAACCCGTGCTGATATCTGTGGGGGAGGGAGCTGCTTTTGGCTAACATAAAAGGAAATAATATTTTTCCATATATTTGGGAACATTAACAATAACAATATCACTCTCACTCTATCTCTCACACACATACATATTGCACCACTGTCTAAGCGGTTTACAGAGTCAGTATATTGCCTTCAACAATCTGGGTCCTTGTTTTACTGACCTTGGAAGGCTGAGTCGAACTCGAGCCAGTCAGGATCAAACTTCTGGCAGCCGACAGAATTAGTCTACCATAATGTATTCTAATTAACTTCTACATTATCATCATCTTCTTTTAATGACCCCCATAATCCCTTGCAGGCTGGAGTCTGGGCTACTGAATGAAGCTGAGTGTGTACTGGCCGGATGCCCTTCCTGTCACCAATGGGGAGTTTTGTTTAGCAGATATATTCTCATTGTGCCCAAAGAGAGAAATAACTATCTCTACCTAAGATCGAACTCACAGCTTCCTGATTCTGAGGCGAGAGCTTACTTCTAGGCCATCATACCATCCAAATAAACTTCTACATGCTAAGTGGCAATAGTGTGGCACATGCACTTGCTGTCAATGTTCCAGAACAACCCAACTCCATATGCGCTATCACATGCATTCAAATGAAAGTGTCTTTATACACATCTCCCTGTTCTGGAACTGAAAGGTAAGAAGGCTTTGGGGCAGTGGTGAAATCCAAATTTTTTTTACTACCAGTTCTGTGGGTGTGGCTTGGTAGCCATGGCAGGGGAAGGATACTGCAAAATCTCCATTCTCACCCCACTCTGGGGCCAGCCAGAAGTGGCATTTGCTGGTTCACCGAACTACTCAAAATTTCCGCTACTGGTTCTCCAGACCCTGTCAGAACTTGCTGGATTTCACCCCTGCTTTGGGGGATGGTTCTGTCACTCTACCAGGAACTCAATTTCTGTATCTGTCAGGCCCCAAACTAAGAATGACATGTGGTGATTCTTTCAAGCCGAGTTCTACATTGTTCCACTCCTATAGACAAAATCTTGCTAGACTGAGGACTCTACTATCTGCATCTATAGTACTGGGAACTATTAGAGCGGGACTGTCTTCACCCTCTTTCTCTAACACATAATATGTTGTTCTTCCTGTGGTATGTGCCCCTCCTTGGAAAACCACCTCCTTGCTACATTCCATCACAGTATCTGCACTTAACCAGATATCTGTCAATCTTCTCAGCTTTTGAGAAGCAAGAACTTGAACAAAGAATGATATATTTCACAAATGTAGGAGCATAGGAAGTTGCAATTGTTGGGGAAATTAGGGAGCATAGGACTCTGAGATTGAACAGAGGAAGACAGACTGCTACTGCAAAAAGAACAAAGACTCCACTCCTCTGCTCACAACAAAATACTTTATGCCACCAGGCTTGAAATTTTGGGATTAGATAATTTAGAACTATGCCACCTTTGGTCTGACCTAAGCGTAGTACACAATATTATCTGCTACAACCTCCTACCTGTCTATGACTACTTCAGGTTCAACTGCAATAATACACAAGCACACAATAGATACAAACTTAAGGTAAACCGCTCCAAACTTGATTGCAGAAAATATGACTTCAGCAATAGAGTGGTCAAAGCCTGGAATGCACTACCTGACTCTGTGGTTACTTCCCCAAACCCTCAAAACTTTAACTGTCTACTGTTGACCTCACCCCATTCCTAAGAGGTCTATAAGGGGCGTGCATAACCACACGCGCATACCTCCCGTCCCTGTCCTACTGTCCCCATTTATTTGTAACCATCTCATGTATTCATAATTATGTCTATACTTATATCTGTTATCTTAAATGTGTTAAAACAAAACAAAGAAGAAATGGGCCCTCAAAAGCTATTGTTCCAATGGGGAAGATGCATACCTCAGAAATAGAATTAAACAGAGAAAAAGAATGCTAGGTGAAGGAGGACGGAAGAGTGAACTAAAAGTATAGTTACAGAGTATAGTGAGGGAGAAGAGGAACCACCCAGGATCCAAGAGGAGCTGAAATTTTTTTATACCCAGCAAACAGAACACCTCAAAAGCCACTGGCAGAAGCAGCAGGAACTGAGGCCAGAGGAGCTGAGAGAACCACTGGAAACAAGGAAACAGAAGGAGATCAGAGCAAGGAAGGAGAAAATGCTGAGGAAAAATAGATCAAGCAGAAAAAGAAGAAATTTGGGTTGGTCAGTAAGCCTGCAGCAGAGACTAGTTTTAAAGGCATATCTGGAAAGTGGCTGATGTGCACTATGTGTAATGGTGTGTGTGAGTGAATACATGCACAGAGAAAGAAGATGAATGCTAAATGTACAGGCACCTGCTTTAGAGACAAGAAACTGATTACTAATGGATTTTTGTCTTCTTTAATCATTTATTCCATGTCCATGCTAAAAGTGTTTTTCTGCATTAATCATTAATTTTGGTAAAGCAGCATGCATAATATTAATAGTAAATGAAGGTAACTTTTCTATTATATTTATTGGAGAGCTTTAGAAACTGATCAATTAAAGCCTCCAATCTGAAATAGGAATGAATGAATGAATGAATGCATATGTATGTCTCTCTTTCATCTCTCTCTCTCTCTCCTTCTGTCTCTGCTCCTCTCTCTCTCTCATCATCTCTATCTCTATCATCTCTCTCTCTTTCTCTCTCTCTAACTCTAACTCTCATTTCTCTCTCTCTACATCTCTATTGCTATCATCTATCTATCTATCTATCTATCTATCTATCTATCTATCTATCTATCTATCTATCTATCTATCATCTCTCTCTCTCTCTTTTTCTCTCTTTCTGTAACTCTAACTTTAACTCTAACTCTAACTCTAACTCTAACTCTAACTATCTCTATCAACTTTCTCTCTATATCTATCACATTTCTATTCTATTCTATTCTATTCTAAAGAAGAAAGTGTATTAGCAACTGGGAAAAATACATTGCTGGGGTTTGTGCAAAACCTAGTTTCCAAGTTTTAAATCCTAGTTTAATAGGGTGGCAGTATTATAAAAAAAGTAGTGGAACCATGTACAGCATGACTTCTGACATTATCTCCAATACATTTAGTGGCAGCAGCCAAGGAAGTCTCTATAAATAAAGTTAATGTGAATAGAAGGTTATTGGATTTAGAAGGTCATGATTTGAGATATGGATGGCACGGATACTTATGGCATGAAAAGTTAAGGTGAATGTAGACTTTTAAAATCATTCTGTTAGAATGGCTATTCTTAGAGTATGGAATAAGTATTAATACAAGTTTTGCTCAAGTCCACTTTTGTTGTTTTTATAAGCATATTGTGTGTGTGTGTGTGTGTGTGTGTGTGTGTGTGTGTAGTAAGTATTCGATGGATGAGAAATGATAAGTAAACATAAATGGTTAACCTACTGAGATATACTAGAATATTTTCAATATAATGTAAAGATAAAAACTAACAAAAACAAATGGCCAGAGATGGAAATATATAAGAGAGAGATAGAAAAAGAGATAGAAGTACAAAAAAGTAAAAACTATAGAAAGAAACAAAAACCTAAAAAACGGTGACTTCTGACTTCTCTTGCAGAAGATATCGTGAAAACTCAAATTCAACCCTTATTGTTAAATTAAACTAAAGCTTCCATTTTTCCAAACAATCAATAAGATTTTTCTCAAGAGCTTTGTAAAATGAAATCAATGGAAGCTTTAATAACAGAAGGCTTATGAGGTTGAAGAACAACAATGGAAAAAATGTGATCAAAATGAGCTTAAAAATTTGGCTATAATATACATTTGGTCCAATGGGAAAATATGTGGTTGAAAGTATGGAAATTTACATTATATTCTAATCTTAAAGAGAATTTTTACAAGAGAATATATGGATGTGGTATTTGTCAGCAGAGAAATTGTTTAGAATATTTTAAAGTACTTTGAATCTTTGCTAGAAATGTGGACAATATGAAGGAACATTTTATTATGTTTGGTAGACCCACAAAAGCAAGTATTTGGATACAAATACTTGCTTTAATTTAGAAGATTTTAAAGGTTAAATTACAACTTTAACAAGAGACTTTTCTTTTGCGACTAATGGACAAGCAACTGGGAAAAAAAAGTCATTGAACTTTGTTTTTACAGTATATACAACAACTGCAGTGAGATTATTATATGCTGAAAAGTGAAAGGTTTAACATTATCTACAATGCAGGAATGGTTGGTGAAGATGATGGAACTTGCAGCAATGACTAAATTAACCTCTTTGACAAGGGAAAAAAATAATATCTATATTTATGGTTTGTCTTATGGACACGAAACAGAAAAAAATGCACACAACTTGTGGCTTTAACGATGAGAAAAGAAAATTGGATAATAGAAAAAAGTGAGTTTGTAATCATAATGTGTGAGAGAATTTTGCTAATGTATTTATAGAACATAGCGTAATAGTGTTAGAAAGGACCTTGGAGGTCTTTTAGAATATTTGCTGCAAAAGAAATCAGGAACTTCTTTCTATTTTAAAAATTCTTTTTGCACTTTTTCTCCTCCCTCCCTCCCTCCCTCCCTTCATATTTTTATTAGTTTGTGTTAGTTTTATGTTTTCATAAAAATATATTCAAAAATATAAATAAAACGAATGTCTTCAAATTAAGCATTAGATCATTATTTAAAACAAAGGGTAAGGTGTATTTGGTTATTTTCAAAATGGTTTGTGATTTTCCGTTCTCTGACTTCAGGTCACGTAGGCCTGATTCTTCTACAATGTATAACGCAACAATCTAAATTGATATCTTTTCTTTGGCAATTTTAGGCATTTTTTTTTTAAAAAATAATCATTTTTATGCACCTCCTCTTCATGACCATTTCAGTCGATATACTGTATTACGATTTCCTAAGAGCATGTTCTTCACCACACCATCTCCTATATACATGGCCCAGATCTTTCAACTAAACTTTACATTTTTTTCCTTACTATTGCAAGCAAACTAATCTTTCCTAAAAATAAAGTGTAGCAGAAGCAGCTGTACAGTTTCTTTGCTGATTTATTTTATAAAATAAATATGACAGCTGCCTGCTTGCTAAAATACATTTCAGGGCAGTGGTAGTCAACCTGGTCCCTACCGCCCACTAGTGGGTGTTCCAGCTTTCATGGTGGGCGGTAGGGGTTTTGTCCGATACTGAAGCACTTTCCCTTTTTTAATTTAATTGACTTAAAAAAAATTCATAGCATTATTTAAAAACATTTTCATTAGGTTTTCACAAAATTCCCCATGACAATTTAAATTTCTGAAAATATGCTATTTGTATCGCCCGCACATAAGTTTAATTAATTATGTAAGTGAAACTAAGTGGCGCTTAATCCCAGAATAGCTTCGTCCCAGAATAGCTCATGCATCTCCCCCCACACCATGCAGCTGTAACAGACAAGCACAGCTGGTAGCTGGTGCCCCCCTCCCCAAACCCAAACCACGATGCGCGAGAGGCATGCGCAGATAATGATACACAGCGCATTACTGTGGAACCGGTGGGCGGTTAGAAAATTTTACCACTAACAGAGATACAAAAGTGGGCGGTAGGTATAAAAAGGTTGACTACCCCTGTCTTAGGGTAAATACTTTTATAATACATTTCCTTGTAAATAAAATTTATATCTGTTATATAATGAAAGTTGCTTCACTAATCCCTGCTCTGGTCAGATTTCTGTTTTCATGCTCCCAGGAACACCCACAAACATAGTATGAAGGGTTGGAGTGGGCTTGGAGGGCTTCTGGTACAACCCCCTTCTCATATTTGCTGCAAAAGAAATCAGGAGCTTCTTCTATTTTTTAAAATTGTTTTTGCACTTTTGCTCCTTCCTTCCTTCCTTCCTTCCTTCCTTCCTCCTTCCTTCCTTCCTCCCTCCCTTCCTCCCTCCCCTCCCTCCCTCCCCTTCCTCCTTCCTCTTCTTCCCCCCCTCCTCCCTCCCTCCTTCCTTCCTTCCCTCCTTCCTCCTCCCTCCTTCCTTCCTTCTCCTCCCTCCCTCCCCGTCCTTCCTCCCTCCCTCCGTTCCCCTTCCTTCCTTCCTCCCTCCCTCCCTCCCTTCCCCTTCCTTCCTTCCCTCCCTCCCTCCCTCTCTCCCTCTCTTGCTAAAATACATCTGAGAGTAAATACCTTTATAATATATTTCCTTATAAATAAAATTATTTCTGTTATATAATGAAAGTTGTTTCACTAATCACTGCTCTGATCAAATTCCTGTTTTCATGCTCCCAGGGACACTCACAAACACAGTAAGAATGTTCAAATTTCCAATGACGCAAGTGCCAGAGTTTAAAACTAGCACCTTGTGTAACCAGAGCATGTTCTTTGCTCCTGGGCTATGATCTTCCCTATAACCAGAGGGCTGGCATTCTAATTGCTACAAACTGGAGTTGCAAACAAAATAGGAATGGAAATGAAGGTGATTGTCTGGCTGTTGTTTTTGAAATGTGATCCAAATCCCCAAAATGATGCCTTGATAATGTGGCTTGATTGCATTTGGGTTGTAAGAATCAGTACACAGCCCTGTACTATCAGCTTTGTAGATCTATAGTGGCAGCATAGGAATTCGTTTGCATACCACCATGAAACTTCTGCAAATCTTCTACACAGAGACATTGACAAAGAGGTCAAGGGCAGCATCCAGAAATACTTCCACACTTAGACACAGGCTAACCTATGTCCCTCCTGGTGTCATAGTGTAACTCCCAACATTCCTCATCATTAATCATCTTGGAGAGGATGCTGGGACTTGCAGTTCTTCAACATCAAGGGAATGACAATTTGTCTCCACACATTAACTTCATAGTGACTAGGCGATGGTTCTGCATGCACCTCTATTTATCAGAAAGTATAACAAATAAAAGTTTGAACGTTCTTAGAAAAGGCATAGCTCTGATTTATTTTACTTTCTATATGGGAAAGGCAATTATGTGGAACCAAGAGAAAAGACAGGCTGTGGCATGCTACTGCATCCTGATCTCAGAAAAGTATTCATCCTTCCAGCACCCAAGAGACGGAAAGCATGAATTTTATTTTACGATATCAAGCAATGATATAATTAGCATTGAAGTTGATTGAATGACATTTTTTTTTGCAGGAGTTAAGATTGATTGAAGAATACCTCCAGACAATGAATGTTGCAGCGGAATGGCTGAAGTGAAAATATATCTCAACAATTTCTTAAGCCCTTAGAGATTTTTATTTTTCACACAAACTCGCACAGAGATAGAGAAAGAGAGAGAATAGGAGCAGCAGAAGCCAACAGATTGTTAGCATATGGGGAGATTTAACAGAATAAAGAGTGATACCTGAATAGGATTTCCATTTCAGGGCTTCCGGTGGTTTCGTTTTCCCCGAGAGGACGCCTGGAATGGCGTCCCGAACTGAGATTCTGTAAAAGCTGGTGAAACAGCGGGAGAACGGCTGTTAGCCAGCTTCAAAGCTTTTCTCTGGGTGAAAGAGATTAGCCAGAGCGGCTGGAGAGCAGAAGATTGCCCCAGGGGCTCTGCTTTCTTATGCAGAGTCTCGGAGGGCTGCCTGCATAACCCAGCCTCACTCCAGACTCGGCTCGATCCTGTTAATTAAGCAGGACAAGAGGAAAACGCCCACCTCTGCTCAATTGATTCCGTTTTGAATAACTTAAAGCAGACGGGACAAATACAAGTGATCGATTACTGGGGAAGCAAGAAGAGAGCTGACTTCTACTCCTTTTTAAAAGGGGAAAACTTTTTCTCACTTGAACTTAGTGAAGGAAGAAATGGCGTCTGAGAGGAAGTGGATTGGAGGCTGCTTGTGAGAGAAAGTGAAGTTCGTCTTTGTGGATTTTAGCTGAATAGAAGCTTTCCAGAGGAGGCAAGGTGAAAGTTTTTATTTTACAACTTTAATTGGAGACTTTTTGAGACTTTGAGATTTTATAATTCTAATTAGAGACTTTACTTAAATTAAAATGGCTTCTAAGCCACCAAAAGTTCCCATGACGAGAAGGGGGTCTGAAACTAATTTAGAAGATATATTAAAGGAACAGAATAGAGTTTCTGAAGAGCGATTTAAAGAAATTATGAATAATATTCATGGTGTGAAGGATCAACTTAGGGAAGAAATTAAAGAGACTAATAAAAAAATTAGAGAAGATTTATTGATGGTTTTCAAGGTTTGGCAAAAAATTTGGAAGTAATGGAGGATAAAGTGGAAGTAATTAGTCAAGCAAATCAGTATTTGGATAATAAAGTTGGAGAGCTTCAAAATAAAGTGGATAAAAATGAGGATCATGTGGTGGTATTGCAATATAGAGCGTTGGAGAAGGCTTTGAGAATTAGGGGTCTTCAAGACCGGAAGGAAGAAGATCTTAAAAAAGTTATATCAGAAGCCTTAGCTGAAATGTTAGGCATGGACCCTCGAGAAGTTGATTTTCAAATTGATAAGGCATATAGGGTTAATTCTTGGGTAGCGAGGCAGAAAAAGCTCCCAAGAGATATTGTAATTTATTTTTTAACTTCTACAATAAGAAATCAGATTTTGCAAGCTACATACCAAAAGAAATTGCAAATAGCAGAACAGGAGGTGTTGGTTTTGAAAGAGATCCCTGCTAAAATGTTAAAGGATAGAAGGATTTTAGGTTTTTACAGAAGAGCTTAAGAAGCATCAGATTCAATATAGATGGGAGGTTCCAATTGGTTTAACAGTATTTTTTCAAGGCAGGAGATATCGAATTGATACTGAATTGAAAGCAAAAGATTTTCTTTTTAATGTATTGAAAGTGGATGTAGAAACAGTGGATAAAAGTCTTCAAGAGAAACAGAGTGGGGAAGCTGAAACTGCACCTGTGATATCAGTACCTCAAGAACAATCTCAAGAACAAAGAGTGACAAGGGGAGCTATTAGGCGTAAGGAGATGGAGGAACGACTTCAAAGACAGGAACGGGATTCTACTACTGAAGCTGTGGGAGGAGCCAAGTCGAAGAGTGAGGGTCTTCAGCTAATTGCTCAGAAGCTTCAAGAGGCCAGAGATGGCAAATAAATGTTTGACATGGAATGTTAATGGTTTAAATTCAGCACAGAAAAGAAGAAAAATATTCCATTATTTGAAACAATTTAAAAATGATGTGATATGTTTGCAAGAGACACATATAAAATTATCAGATCAGAAATATTTGATTAATTCGAAATTAGGTAAACATTTTGTTTCTTCTGCTACGAATAAGAAAAATGGTATAGTTATATATTTGAAGAAAAATATATCAAGTAAATTAATTGAAACGGACATTCAAGGAAGATATATTGCTATTGAATTGATTTTAGAAGGAAAAGACACTTGTGATTGGCATATATGCACCTAATCAACAACAAGAAAAATTTTATAAACTGTTACATGAAAAATTGACTTTTGGGACTATAAAACATTTATTATATTAGGGATTGGAATGGTGTAATGGACACTAGAAGAGATAAAAGAACTCTTTCTAAGAAAATTCCTATGCATGCAAAATTGCCTAAATCTTTTTGATTTGATGGAAGATTTTGAGTTGAAAGATATATGGAGAAGGCAGAATTTTGATGATAGAGATTATACTTATTTTTCGGACAGGCATCAATCTTTTTCACGTATTGATTTTATATTAATTACCAATGACTTGCTTTCTAGGGTTAGGAAAACAAAGATATTTCCAAGGTGTTTAACTGATCATAGTCCGGTATGGATGGAGTTGCAATATGAAGGTGGAAGAAGATCATGGAGAATAAATGAAAATTTGTTTAGATATGAGGATAATGTAAATCAATGTAAAAAACAAATGAAAGAATTTTTTGATTATAATTTGGGAAAGGGAACTTCGATAGAAATGGTGTGGGACACGAGCAAGGCCTTTATGAGAGGAAATTTGATATATATTAATAGTAGACAGAGGAGAAAACTACAAAAACAGCGTAGGGATTTAGAAGAGGAAATTCAGAGGAAACAACAATTATTGGTATATAATCCACATGATTTAAAAACTACTGAAGCGATAAAGATATTACAGAGTCAATTTAATATGTTAATGGCAGATCAGGTGGCAACCAATATACAATATGCTAAACATAATACTTTTTGTAATGCCAATAAATCAGGGAGGTGGTTGGCTTATATGTTAAGGAAAAGACAGAAAGCACGTACTATTGAAGGAATTGAATACAAGGGTAAAGTGCGATTTCAACAGGATAAAATTAAAAAAGCTTTCTTGGAATATTATACAAATTTATATGCCAGAGATACAATATTGAATATGGATATTGATAAATATTTGAAAGAATATAAGGTTAAAGGTTTAACTAATGAACAAAGGGAAGAGTTGAATCGGCCTATAACTTCTGAGGAAATTATTTTGGTAATAAAGCAATTAAAAATAGGGAAATCCCCAGGCACAGATGGACTTACAGCAATATATTATAAAAGTTACAGGATGAGATAGTTGGTCCACTTATGGAGTTATTTAATCAGATATTGATGGGAGGAGGAGTACCACCATCATGGAGGACTACTTTTATTTCATTGATACCAAAAGAGGATCAGGATTGTACTAAGCCTGGGAATTATAGACCGATTTCACTCTTGAATAATGATTATAAGATTTTGCAAAAATAATGGCAAATAGGTTAATGGAAATTGTACAACAAAGGATTCACACTGACCAGTCTGGTTTCATAAAAGGGAGACAAATGAGGAATAATGTTAGGCAGATAGTGAATTTATTGGAATATTTGGAAAAGAAAAATCAGATTCCGGCAGCGTTTATATTCTTGGATGCAGAGAAAGCTTTTGATCGTTTGCATTGGGAATTTTATTTAAATTAACAGACAAAATGCAATTTGGAAATGGTTTTACGAATACTTAGGGCAATTTATGGAGAGCAAACAGCTCAGATAATAATTAATGGTAGTTTGACAGATAGTTTTAAAATTGCGAAAGGAACAAGGCAGGGGTGTCCTTTATCACCTTTATTGTTTATTTTATCTTTGGAACCTTTATTGGATAAGATAAGAGAGTTAAGGGAGATAGAGGGTATTAGAATTAGAAGATATGAATATAAAGTTAGAGCATTTGCAGATGATTTGGTTGTTATGTTGACTCAGCCTATAAATTCAGTGTATATGTGTTGGAAGTAATTAATCAATATGGAAGGGTCTCAGGGTTTAAAGTGAATCAAAATAAAACAAAAGTGTTAACCAAAAATATGATTAAGAACCAGAAAGAAAAACTAGAGGAAATAACAGGATTTGAAATTGTAAAAAAGGTTAAATATTTAGGAGTCTTTCTTACTTCATCAAATGGAAAATTGTATAAGAATAATTATGATGTGTTATGGAAAAAAATTCAGAAGGAAATGAATACTTGGAAAAATTACAATTATCTTTGTTAGGAGAATAGCAGCTATAAAATGAATGTTTTGCCTAAATTCTTGTTCTTGTTTCAGATGATACCAATAATTAAGAAAGATAAAAATTTGGATGAATGGCAGATTGGAATTAATAAATTTATATGGGAAGGAAAAAGCGAGAGTCAAAATGAAAATAATGCAAGATACACGGAAAGAGGAGGATTAAAATGCCTAATTTAAAACTGTATTATGAAGCAGTTGTTCTTTCGGTAATAAGTGATTGGTTTAATTTGACGGAGGAAAGGATTTTGAATATAGAAGGTTATGATTTATTATATGGTTGGCATGCATATTTATTGTATGATAAGAAAGTAGATAAAGCTTTTAAGAATCATGTGTTGAGAATTTCTCTTCTGCGTGTCTGGTAAAAATATTATTATAAGTTAAATTACAAAATTCCTATATGGGTATGTCCTCGCACGCAGTAGAGAATATAAATATAGAACAGGAACAAGAAATGATTACTTATAAAGATCTTTTATACAATGAGAGGAAATTTACAACAAAAATCTTTGGATACATTAAAAGAAGAAGGGAGGAATTATACTTGGTTTCAATATGGACAGTTAAAGGCTAGATGGAAAGAAGATCAGAAAATTGGTATCATTCAAAATGAAGAAAATCTGGTTAAACAAATTAGAAATCAAACTCAGGGGCATATAAAGAGATTGTATACTGTGTTGATAGAAATAGATTCTGAAAGAGATTTAATAAAGGATTGTATGATAAAATGGGCACAGAATATTCAAGAACCAATAATGTTGGAAACATGGGAAAAATTTGGTTAGAAATGTTAAATTTACATAGCGCAGAATTTAAGGAAAATTTTTATAAGATGTTTTATAGATGGCATTTAGATCCTAAGAAAATTATCATGTATGTATCCAGATATGCAAGCGAAATGTTGGAGATGTAATTGTGATGATGCTACATATTTTCATGTATGGTGGACTTGTAAGAAAATTAAGTCTTTCTGGATAAGAATCTGGTGGATTATGCAGAATGTTCTGAAGAAGAAGATAAAGTTCCTACCGCAATTTTTCCTTTTGGGAATAACAACGGACTGTACAGTGATTGAGACTAAGTTGATTTTGAACTTAATAACAGCAGCACGACTGTTGATTGGACAATATTGGAAGAAAAAAGAGTTACCTACAATAGAAGAATGGATATTGAAAGTTTCCAATTTGGCTGAGATGGCTAAAATCTCAGCCTTCTTGAAAGACAGTACTCAAGAAAAATATTTAAATGAATGGAAGAACTGGATTGATTATATTCAAAATAGATATCAGATTAAGAAATTTCGGATTGCTTTTGAATGAAGGATGTTATTTTTGATTTTAATGGAAGAAGTCAGGTTATGTGAGAGAGAAAGATTATAATTGTGTTAGATTTTAAAAATTTAATTGTTGTAAAACTTTTTTAATAAAAAAAAAAAAAAGGATTTCCATTTCAGCTCTGTAATGGATTTATGGGACATTACTAGTTTATTCTATAGCCGTGATGGCGAACCTATGGCATGCATGCCCAAAGTGGCACACGGAGCCAGGTCGCCTGGCACGCGCGATGTCACCCATTCCTCCTCTGGGTTTCTGGTGCACATGCACATGCAATGATCAGCTGGCCTTTGTGCATGCAGCTGTGCCGGAAACCAGAAAAGCTGGTCTTCCATTTTCCAGTGTGAGCATGTGCACTGGTCAGCTGATCGGCGCATGAGCATGCATGCTAGAAACTGGAATACTTGCTGGTCGGTGTGCATGCATGTGCCGGAAACTGGAAGTACCTTATCTGGCAGGCACATGCAATGATCAGCTGGCCTTTGTGCATGCAGCTGTGCCGGAAACTGGAAGTACCTTATCTGGCATGCACATGCAATGATCAGCTGGCCTTTGTGCATGCAGCTGTGCCGGAAACTGGAAGTACCTTATCTGGCATGCACATGCAATGATCAGCTGGCCTTTGTGCATGCAGCTGTGCCGGAAACTGGAAGTACCTTATCTGGCATGCACATGCAATGATCAGCTGGCCTTTGTGCATGCAGCTGTGCCGGAAACTGGAAGTACCTTATCTGGCATGCACATGCAATGATCAGCTGGCCTTTGTGCATGCAGCTGTGCCGGAAACCAGAAAAGCTGGTCTTCCATTTTCCAGTGTGAGCATGTGCACTGGTCAGCTGATCGGCGCATGAGCATGCATGCTAGAAACTGGAATACTTGCTGGTCGGTGTGCATGCATGTGCCGGAAACTGGAAGTACCTTATCTGGCATGCACATGCAATGATCAGCTGGCCTTTGTGCATGCAGCTGTGCCGGAAACTGGAAGTACCTTATCTGGCATGCACATGCAATGATCAGCTGGCCTTTGTGCATGCAGCTGTGCCGGAAACTGGAAGTACCTTATCTGGCATGCACATGCAATGATCAGCTGGCCTTTGTGCATGCAGCTGTGCCGGAAACTGGAAGTACCTTATCTGGCATGCACATGCAATGATCAGCTGGCCTTTGTGCATGCAGCTGTGCCGGAAACTGGAAGTACCTTATCTGGCATGCACATGCAATGATGAGCTGGCCTTTGTGCATGCAGCTGTGCCGGAAACCAGAAAAGCTGGTCTTCCATTTTCCAGTGTGAGCATGTGCACTGGTCAGCTGATCGGCGCATGAGCATGCATGCTAGAAACTGGAATACTTGCTGGTCGGTGTGCATGCATGTGCCGGAAACTGGAAGTACCTTATCTGGCAGGCACATGCAATGATCAGCTGGCCTTTGTGCATGCATGTGCCGGAAACTGGAAGTACCTTATCTGGCATGCACATGCCCCCTGGGCAGCTCCTCTTCCTGGTTGTGGTCCTTATGAGCGTGCACGAAGTACTTCCTTTTCAGCACTTGGTGCCACGAAGAAGCGCAAAGTGCTCCCTTTTCAACACTCAGTGCCAAAAAGGTTCACCATCACTGTTCTATAGCGTGTAGTCAGATTACAGCAAATCTCTTTTCATATACTCTTCTTATTAAAAAAATCTAAATATGAAATTAGCACCCAGTAAGTACCACTGGTGGCCAAAATACAGCTGATGTTTCCACAAAGCATAAAGTATATTATATAATGGATTTGGGAAATGTTTTAAGCCTTGATTTTATTGCGCTCTGCTCAGTCTAGCTTCATAGGAATTGGGCATCCATATAAATTGGCCAAATGAATATATAAAAATAAAAAAAATGCAGGGAAAATTCTCATGTTCATGTTTAGAAGTTTGATGAAGCATTTGGCACCAAATAAAAGTTTGAACGTTCTTAGAAAAGGCATAGCTCTGATTTATTTTACTTTTCTGCCAGGTAAAGCTTACTGGTGGCATGTGTCATTTCCCTTTCACAATGACTATTGAAAGCATCAGTAACTGCACAATTAGCAAACACGGTGCAGAATATACTGCCCCAAACAGCGAAATTTATGCAGATATGTTTAATTTACAGATATATTTTGGATTTGAAATGCAGAATGAGGATTATCAGGATGGAGCATAAGAATGTGGACAGCTGTATTCTGACAAAGATTAGATTTCCCATGGGTAATATGCTGGAGAACCAGTGTTGAGTGGGGCTGAACCAAAAGTGTATGTAAATATACATTCATTTTTCTGACATTCTTTTTCTAAATGCCTTATTCTCTCCCTTTTCAAGCAGTAAATTACAGATAAAGAGTGGGCTATATTTCATATTTAATCAGTGCCAAAAAGGTTCACCATCACTGTTCTATAGCGTGTAGTCAGATTACAGCAAATCTCTTTTCATATACTCTTCTTATTAAAAAAATCTAAATATGAAATTAGCACCCAGTAAGTACCACTGGTGGCCAAAATACAGCTGATGTTTCCACAAAGCATAAAGTATATTATATAATGGATTTGGGAAATGTTTTAAGCCTTGATTTTATTGCGCTCTGCTCAGTCTAGCTTCATAGGAATTGGGCATCCATATAAATTGGCCAAATGAATATATAAAAATAAAAAAAAATGCAGGGAAAATTCTCATGTTCATCTTTAGAAGTTTGATGAAGCATTTGGCACCAAATAAAAGTATGAAGTAGCTACCCTTGGAGACATGAATATTCACAAAATCCCCAATTCAACATTCTCACCTTTAAAAAAAATAAGCCATGCCACAAATTCATATTAAATCATTTTAACATGTGGGATGAATTTGAATATTGCACAGTGAATGAGGACCAACATCTTGATAATCTTGATGTTCAATTTCCATCACTGAACGGAAGAGCGCTATAAGATTTATTTTTTAAAAAAATGCTTGCTTTATAAAGAGAAACAAAATTCTTAAGATAGGCTTCAGAATTATACAGAGGGATATGTGGACATCTGGGTTATATGAGCTAAGATACAATATGTGGTATTGCCAACATAATTCAATTTTGTGAACATACTGTTAAAAAAATGATTAAAACTGTCTGTCTTCTATGCAACTCAAAGAAACATCCATCTCTGGTCAAATTCCTGTCCACACATCAAGATCCAGTGCAATTTAGTGGCAGCACATATATCTTCAAGCCATTATCTGAGATTTTAAGACTTAGTATCACATGATAAGGGGTTTCAAAAGTAAAGGAAAATCAGATGGCAATATTTTACTTTTCTGCCAGGTAAAGCTTACTGGTGGCATGTGTCATTTCCCTTTCACAATGACTATTGAAAGCATCAGTAACTGCACAATTAGCAAACACGGTGCAGAATATACTGCCCCAAACAGCGAAATTTATGCAGATATGTTTAATTTACAGATATATTTTGGATTTGAAATGCAGAATGAGGATTATCAGGGATGGAGCATAAGAATGTGGACAGCTGTATTCTGACAAAGATTAGATTTCCCCATGGGTAATATGCTGGAGAACCAGTGTTGAGTGGGGCTGAACCAAAAGTGTATGTAAATATACATTCATTTTTCTGACATTCTTTTTTCTAAATGCCTTATTCTCTCCCTTTCAAGCAGTAAATTACAGATAAAGAGTGGGCTATATTTCATATTAGAAATCTAAATTGATCTCTACAAAGGTTTCTGAGTTCTGTTTTTCTTTCCAAACAGAATCGAAATAAGCAAAAAAATACAACTGAAGGTCAGATAATAACAACAACAACAACAACAACAACAACGAGTTGGAAGGGACCTTGGAGGCCTTCTAGTCCAACCCCTTGTTCAGGCAGGAAACCCTACACCATCTCAGACAGATGATTATCCAACATTTTCTTAAAAATTTCCAGTGTTGGAGCATTCACAACTTCTGCAGGCAAGTCGTTCCACTGATTAATTGTTCTAACTGTCAGGAAATTTCTCCTTAGTTCTAAGTTGCTTCTTTCCTTGATCAGTTTCCACCCATTGCTTCTTGTTCTACCCTCAGGTGCTTTGGAGAACAGCCCAACTCCCTCTTCTTTGTGGCAACCCCTGAGATTTTGGAACACTGCTATCATGTCTCCCCTAGTCCTTCTTTTTATTAAACTAGACATACCCAGTTCCTGCAACCATTCTTCATATGTTCTAGTCTCCAGTCCCCTAATCATCTTTGTTGCTCTTCTCTGCACTCTCTCTAGAGTCTCAGCATCTTTTTTACATTGTGGTGACCAAAACTGAATGCAGTATTCCAAGTGTGGCCTTACCAAGGCATTATAAAGTGGCACTAACAATTCATGTGATCTTGATTCTATCCCTCTGTTTATGCAGCCCAGAACTATGTTGGCTTTTTTAGCAGCTGCTGCACACTGCTGGCTCATATCTAAATGGTTGTCCACTAGGACTCCAAGATCCCTCTCACAGGTACTACTATTGAGCAAGGTACCACATATATGGTACTTGAGCATTTTTTTTTGCCTAAATGTAGAACCTTACTTTTTTCAATGTTGAATTTCATTTTGTTAGATTGCACCCAATGTTCAAGTCTGTCAAGATCCTTCTGTAACTTGAGCCTATCTTCTGGAGTGTTGGCTATTCCTGCCAGCTTGGTGTCATCTGCAAATTTGATGAGTTCCCCATCTATCCCCTTGTCCAAGTCATTGATGAAGATTTTGAAGAGTACTGGGCCTAAAACAGAGCCTTGGGGTACTCCACTGCATACTTCCCTCCATTTGGATATAGTTCCATTGTGGACTACATGTTGAGTGCGGTTGGTTAGCCAGTTACGAATCCATCTGGTGGTGGGGCTGTCTAACCCACATTTTTCTACTTTATCTAGTAGTAGGTTATGGTCTACTTTATCAAATGCTTTACTGAAGTCCAAGTAAATTATATCGACAGATGAAACCATGCTGGTGATTGTATGACTTTAGGCACCCCATTGCTGACTATCAACCTTCCTGACCTTCATTCTTCCTATAGTAGAATAAAAAACAACAACAACAGGGTTACTTACAGAATTTTATGTCACGGTCTCTATGAAGAAAAGAGTTTAGTGGGCCCCTCTAACTTTTGGGAACAATGAGTGGATGCTTAGATTGGGGACCATATTCTGACCACTAATATAATGATTGGCTTGGTGAGTGTAGCTAATGATAAAATAAATACTTACCAGGAAGCAAAATGATGGTGTAACTCCTTACCACCCCCCATCTATTTCTAGACCTATTATAAGGCATAACATAACCAAAGAACACATCAGCCCAACATACAATATTTCACCCATCATGTAGCTATCTCTTAACACCTAGGTAAATTAAAAGAATCTTATTACTAATCTAACAACAATAACAACAACAAAAACAATGAGAGTTCAAAAGTCACAAGAAAAGAACAACACTGTCCTATTGAGGCTTCATGTAGCTATCAACACCACCAATTTCACAGGAAGCAACCAACACAAAAATAACACCCAAACACCATCACTACCTCCATCCTTCCTTCCTTCCTTCCTTCCTTCCTTCCTTCCTTCCTTCCTTCCTTCCTTCCTTCCTTCCTTCCTTCCTTCCTTCTCCCTCCCTCCCTCCCTCCCTTTCTCCCTTCCTTTTGCACAGTTGTCCATCTCAACAAGTGACTCTGGGTTGTGAACTATATTAAAAGTAAAAGTAAAAACAATTATAATGATACTTACAAAAATTAAAATACGTAGCAGCTGAGTAAAATATAATCATCAGTTGTCAACACAGGCAAGAGACGGTCCTTTTGGGCATGAGCAGAAAATCAGATCTTTAGGGACTTAAGAAAGGCCAGCAGGGTTGGGGACATCATGATCTCTGGAAGGAGAATATTCTATATGGCAGGCATTATGGCAGAGCCAAGGTGGTGCAGTGGTTAGAGTGCAGTACTGCAGGCTACTTCAGCTGACTGCTAGCTGCAGTTTGGCAGTTTGAATCTCATGAAGCTCAAGGTTGACTCAGCCTTCCATCCTTCTGAGGTGGGTAAAATGAGGACCCAGATTGTTGGGGGCAACATGCTGACTCTGTAAACTGCTTAGAGAGGGCTGTAAATCACTATGAAGTGGTATATAAGTCTAAGTGCTATTGCTATTATCGCAGAAAAGGGTCCTGCCAACTACCATTCCTTAGCCAACAGACCAGAAGCATGCCCATTCTACCAGACTAGATTGAATGGGTAGAAACTTGCAGAGAGAGATGATCTCTTAACCTTGACCTTATCAGTCAAATTAATGATCTACCAACAATGAATCAGTTAGTTGCAAAACAACATTCACCCCATTCAAACATAAACATAGATCAGGCAAGACCGAAGGAAGTATAAAACCTACCAAACATGATTCTTCAACATTCCTTCACTGGTGATGTTACTAAGGCAGATAATTAAACTGCAATCCTGAAACAAAGCATGGAGAATTGCAACACTGTCAACTCCGAGCTTCACATATTCACTGCAATCGCAATAATCCTAGCTTCCTTTTTATTTATTTTTATGGGAGTTTAAAGACTTGCAAAATTGAGGTCAGTTCTACGGATTAGATCAAACTAAGGAACCAATGCAATTTAAGTCAGAACCACTTTTACTGTAATTTGATTGCATTTTATTAACAGAATCTTGCAGGTCTAATTGTGCTTTTCCATCCATCCCTTTATCTTTGGGTGAATTAGGAAAAGGCTTGTCTGAGATTTTTTTTTTCAAGTTATTGTCTTGATCTAGAGTCTCACTGTGCTTATCTGACTTATAGGACATTGGTTCTTAATTGCTTAGGGTTATCTTGATGGAGGCTCTTCTTGCTGTTCTTCAGGGCCATTTTCAATACCTCCTACAGTGCTTCCATTGGACCTCTTGCTGCTTCAGCTCCTGGTAGCTGCTGAGCTGTGGAGTCATTTCTGAGTTGATGCTTTGACCTTTGGCTCAGATGGTCCTGCTTCTTTTGGTCCTTAGAGATTGGTGTTGCTTGGCCTGGCCAGCTTTATTACATTGTTATTCCTTACTGTTGACAACAATAATCTCTGTTGGCCAAGTTCTGCTAATGGCAACCTTGTTGGTTGCTGATAGGGGACACTGCTGCTGCATCTTTTCTTCCTCTGACACTCTCTTTATCCCATCTTGCTCTATGACACAGCGGCCCACATCTCAACCTCTGGTCATTCACTCTCCCCTTTTGTCCTCTTCTGCAGCACACCTAACAAATTCCATGCCCCTGTTTAATCCATAGCAACATTCTCCAAGTAACAGTGGAGCCATATAAAAGGGAAGCAGGAGATGAGGGCATGTATTGTCCGTGCCATGTTTCCTTCCTTCATAATCAGCAAGCCTTTTTTTTTTTCTACTGTGTTTTTCATATTGCCCTTGTGGGAGGATTTTGGAGTTCATTTAAACCAGAGATCAGCACACTTTCACTGAAGCACAAACTGGTTTCTTGATCAGTACCAGGGGCAATGATAAACCTAAAGAGGAGATGGGTTACAGACAGTTTCTCTTTAGAGACGAATGCAGAATATAATATAATTAGCTTCTGGTTCATTGATTGGGTTGTAGAATATGTGTGTCAATGTGTATAGTAATGAGCTGAGGAAGGATAGATAATGGTTCTGAGGACAAGGGGACCCTTGAGCTAAAACAAAGAGTTGAAAAACATACCTAAACATTTCTCTAGCTACTATCTAAAAGCCTTGAGTTTCCACAGCTATTTGTTTTTTCCTTAGCTTTGCCCTCATTAATATTTTTTTGTGTTAACTTATTCACTATTGCAACATCCCTTAGCCTGAGCATTCCTTGTGTCTAATGGATTTATAGCTGAGCTAATGCTTTATTTTTTCTGGATAATGTGTTTGGGTAAGGGGCTTTTTGACTTGACCCCAATTTTCTATTTCATCTTCATTACATCCCTAAAAGACTACACTCTTAAGGCACTCATAGCTACTCAGGTTTTATAGTAGTGTTTCCCCCATAAAAACATAACAAAATGTGATAGCTTTTCTGTAGAATCTGATATACTTCACCATTTTGTTGATAGTGGCTGTTGGTTGGCTGTAGGGGATGGAACTGGCTACATCCTAAACTGATATTGGCACACTCAGCTTTCTGATTCCTAGACAGTCTTCCAGAGGCATTTTGGCTGGGGAGTGTGGGATCCTGATTCAGGTCAGCATTTCCTCCTTACCTTCAAGATATCAGGGCACAGATCTACGTAGAGATCTATGTCCTCTATGGAGCTCTATGGTGCACCACCAGCTACTGATTTCCTACTCAACACAGTGCCACCAAATGAGGACATTGTTTTCTTACTAGAAGCCAGCAAAGAGGACTGGCAATGGGAAGAAGCAGATTATTCAACTTTGTTGTTGTTGTTGTTGTTAGTTGTGAAGTCATGTCCAACCCATCGTGACCCCATGGACAACATTCCTCCAGGCCTTCCTATCCTCTACCATCCTCTTGAGTTCATTTAAACTCATGCCTACTGCTTCAGTAACTCCATCCAGCCACCTCATTCTCTGTCATCTCCTTCTTCTTTTGCCTTCAAACATTCCCAGCATTAGGCTCTTCTTCAGGGAGTCCTTCCTTCTCATTAGGTGGCCAAAGTATTTGATTTTCATCTTCAGGATCTGGCCTTCTAAAGAGCAGTCAGGGTTGATCTCTTCAATTTTACTGACCATTAATTCAGTCATAAGAGAGAAGGACAAGCAAATATTCTGTTTATTGGCTATTATTGTAAAGTTACTAAAATAATCCAACATGAGAATACTGCAATAATAATTGCGCCCCCAAAATAACTTCAATTCAAAATTCATTTTGTAGCTCCAAGGACAACTGTTTTACTATGTATCTAAAGAGAGCCAAAGAAACTTTTTCCTTACTTCATTAGTTCTTTCTATGTTAGTTACAGTTCCCGTTAAAAAAGCTTCCAATCTCATAAGAAACTAATTTTCTTAAGGACACATATCTATGTGTGTAACATAAGGAAATGAACACAAGTAAAGGCAAGCTGAGTGACTTTATGATACTAATACTGATTTTAATATTTCTTTGCTTTCTGCTTCTTCAGAAGAAAACCCAGTAGGAGTTTTCTTTTCATCATGAGATCAGACTTCATGTAAAAAGTCAAGCACACAATATATCTTTTAAAAGCCTACTTGTATATTTTATCTCAAAGGGATCTCTCTCATTATTTGTTTCTGCATTAATAGGCCACATTGCAAGTAGTTGTCATAGAAACCCACAGTCATTTCTTTCTCAGAAGAAGGGAACCAGGCAATTAACTTGTCTTTTAACTTATTTTAATCCTGGAACAGCCTTGTAATACAGGAGCCTTGGGCCTGAGCTCTCCCCACCCCCTTAAATAGTATGTATATGAAACATTCATTGCAATAAAAAAATTAAATTTATTCAAATAAAAGCAACCCGCTCTTTCTTCCAAAAAAGATGACATAAATGGTCCTGGCTATTTTGGAATGTGTATTCTCCCTCCCTCTCTCTTTTTTTTTTCTAAAAAAAAATACTAAAAGAAATTCCAAGAACTGAAATGAAATAAAATGCACTGAGTTCAGAAGTATCTGTAAGGAGAGGGGTGTCAGACAATTCAAGATGGCGGGCACAACCAGGTGATCAAAGTCCTATCCCTTGTTTACAGTATTTCATGCATCATATATTAAAAGTGATAGGACTTTGATGCAGTCAGGCCTGCCATCTTGACTTTTCAAGCTTCTCTGGGGACACCTTTGTTTGAGTCTGCCATTTAGTTAAATTCAAAGTTACTCAGATTGCAGGTATAGCAACAATCCCAATAAAGAAGACGGATCCAATCCAGAGATCACAACAACAATAGCAACAGCAAAGCAAGACAATCAAATAAATCATGGAAGCTTCGCTCTTTTGACTTTACCTGAAGGAACAATGCTGGGTTACAGACTGTGACAGTAAAACTCAAACAAACCCATCAAATGCTCTTCAGTTTGATAGAAAACTTTATGCTTCATTCATCAGCATCATTATAATCTTTGTGAGCATGCACATTACTAAATCATTAGATCATGAGGGTGTCTGAGTTCTATGTCAGATATACATTTAGAAAATTGCATGTACTAGTTTAGTTTACTTATTTCAAGCCTGTCTAAGGCCAGTTTGTGACTAATGATGCTTGGCAGAAGTAACAGGTCAAAGACAGTTCACCTTCCAGTAAGTTATTTAAGATGGCGTTATTCTAGTTTATGTTCATGGCCATGCCATTTAGCTGGCTTCTCTTGTAGCTTCAGCTCCTCTTGGCTCTTTAGAGGGTATTGCCTTATTTTTACACTGCAACATAGAGGACAAGACTGCTTTGCCAATTGAAGGGATCTGCCTTAAATTTTGACAAATTTACTGGGCTTCCAGTTCCCACGGATTTTTCATGTTTTGCATGGTGCACAAGACCTTTGGAGACAAAAGTCCAGCTGTTTCTGCCAAGATACAGGAAAAAAGGAAAAGAATAAAAAAAAATGAAGGATGAAAAATATGACTGATTCAGCCAGGCAAAACTTACACATCTATATTATGTTTTTACTCATATCTTTCGTATATAGAAGAATAGGAACTTTTATTTACTTCAGATGTCTTTGTTTTCCTAATCCTTCAGTCTATACATTTGTCCTTATCGCATTTCCAACACTTCATTTTTTTTTTCAATAAATGCTCAAACAAATAAGGAATAAAATGAATAAGAAGCAATATGGAAAACTGCTATTAGGTGGAACATTTTTTCAGTGCCATTGTAACTTCAAATGGTCATTAAACAAACTGCTGTAAATTGAGGACTACCTATATGAAAAGATTTTTGTTGTTAGTTGTGAAGTCGTGTCCGACCCATCACGACCCCATGGACAACGTTCCTCCAGGCCTTCCTGTCCTCTACCATCCTCTGGAGTCCATTTAAACTCATGCCTACTGCTTCAGTGACTCCATCCAGCCACCTCATTCTCTGTCGTCCCATTCTTCTTTTGCCCTCAATCTTTCCCAGCATTAGGCTCTTCTCCAGTGAGTCCTTCTTTAAAAACTGAAAGATACAATAATAAAACTAAAAGGAGCACTCTGAAATGTAACAATGCCTTCTTTCTTGCTGGGGATTTGAGAGAAGCAAAAGAAGATACTAGTATTTATCAACTACCAAGTGAGACTATTCATCAGTTCAGAGTTGAGCATCAGGGATAAACTAAGTGGTAACTGTGGCCAGAAAGATCTTTGCACAATTTCATCTGTTGCACCAGTTGCATCTTTCTTACATGGCTATTTGAGGGATCGTCTGTCCTCAGTAGTATCTGCTTGTCCAATTCAGATTGACAAGGTAAGTTTGTCTGGGTCCCTTTAATTAAACTGTGCCATCTTTTAGGATCCAGGAAGCATAACTTCTATATGGTGGAAACTGCCCTTTGGAATGAGATTTCTCATGAAATTTGGGCAGCTTCCACTCAGATGGCATTCTAGAGGGTTCTTCTCTATTTCTTCAGGTAGGGGTTGTAACATCTGTTAGTATATGAAATTGTTTTATGTGCTGAGCAAATTTTCAATCTGTTCACTGTTATGGAGGTCAGGGGTTCCCAACCCCTGGTCTACGCAGTTGGGAACCAAGCCATACAAGCAGCGGGCAAGCATGTGAATGTGTGAAGTGGTGCACAAACCATCCCCTTACCCCTCCCCTCCCACCACCAATCCACCAAGCCAGAAAGGTTGGAACCACTGATGTAGATTGTTATTTTTTACAGTGCTTGTATTATGAGCTACCCAGAGTTATGCAGCACTTAAATTGAAAAAGATACATACATATATAGGTATGTTTCATTATGGAGCACAGTGGCTCACATAGTTAGGATGTTGAGTTGTCAATTTGCGAGCCTCCACTTGAAGCCCAAGTGCTACTGTGTGGCAGGGTGAGCTCTTGTCATTCATGCCAGTTTCTGTCCACCTAGCAGCTTGAAAGTGTTCAAACATGAGTAGATAAATAGATACCATTTGGTGGGCACATTAATGGGACATGAAAGAAGCCCCCAACTGGGCTGTTGTCTCTTGGGCAATAGTGATGTCCGTAGTTATGAAAACCTTTGAAAGGTTAGTGCTTGGCCACTTGAAAACCATCATGGATCTATTGTTAGACCCCTTGCAATTTGCCTACTGAGCAAATAGGTTGGCAGTTGATGCTGATAATATGGCTCTGCACTACTCCTACAACATCTTGAATCTCCAAAGGCCTACGCAAGAGTTCTTTTTGTAGACTTCGGCTCGGCATTCAATACCATCATTCCAGATATCATTCTAACTAAACTAAATCAGTTACCACACTTGTAAGTGGATCATAAGCTTACTAATAGACAGGAAGCAGCTTTCACCATGGAAGCATTTTGGTGCTTCCTACATGAAAGTATAGAATAATATAGTTAGCCTGTTGGTTTGATACTAATATTCAAACACATTTCAGAATAATATGTATGTACCTCTGATAAATCACAGTCTTGTGCTTTGTTTTAGTGTTGGAAAGGAACAATATTTTAACTCAGGGGTAAAATGCTACCGGATTGTACCGGTTCACACGATCCGGTAACAATCGCGACCGGTAGTTTGGTGATCTGGTAGTGATGGCGCAACAGAGCTCTGCCCACCTGCCCGAGTGTCATTACTTCCTGGTTTTAACCAGGATGTAATGTGTTTTTTACCTTCTGCATATGCACAGAAGGTTTTGCACATGTACAGAAGATCTGCGTGTGCACGTGATGCGAATGCAGTCCTGAGCCAGTAAGGAAGGTAATTAGATTTCACCCCTGTCTTAACTACAGCAGTTGTTCTATTCTTTCAGTTATTCTGAAACTTTTCTTTTCAAGGCAGGTTCTGAGGGAGCTGTTCAGTCTCCACAGGAATCATCCAGGAGCAATTAGATGAATCATCCTGGTCATCATCAAATTTTTCCGACCAATTCTAGAATTGAGAGACACTCAAATCCTCCAAAGTCTTCGGGAATTTATGAATTTTTGGGACTAGATCATCCTAATAGATTTTCTCATCCTTACAGACCTGAGAAATTACTGTACATTGAAATCTCAATGAGAAGACTGTGACAAGAAAAAGGATATGAAAACTTTCAGACCACTATGCTTTTATCCAATACATACTTTGCATGTTAATATCCATGCATATAACCCTCTTTTTAAATCCATTTTTCAAAATACCCATCTCTGCTTCTATCTGTCTATATCAGATGTAGTTTTAAGGCATTTCTCTCCCTCACTGTGCTAACCCCTGCATCCCAGTGGTATACTCTAGGATCTATTCCATGCTATGCTGACCTATTTTATTGTCTTCAGTAGCTGTATGATAGAAAGAAATTCAGCTGGTACAGATGTCTTTCCTTAAAATGTACTGAGAATACAGAAATAATCAACATCTGAACTCCGGCTTGCTTGCAGCTGGAAGGAACACGAAGCCTCCATCAGACCAAAGGGTGCAGAAAAAGTAGCTGCCTTAATTGGTGATTTTTCTTTCCCAGCCACCCAAAAATGCCTTCCTGACCTAATGCCACTTCCTATTGTTTGCTCCCTCCATTCATTCTACTGTGCTTGGATTTGTTCCATTAGCTACTGCTCGTCGGTAGGCAGCAAATCCTGCCATTTCTCAAACAATGACAAACACAAAGGCAATAAAGAATACAGCTGAGCTTGAAGGTTCACGGTAGGCTTAGTGAAAAGCAGATTAGTTGTCACGATACCATAACCCGCTTGCTTATATTCAGCAATGTAAATGCGCCATATTCTTCACTGAATAATAATAGAAATGCCATGGCACACGGACAGATTGACAATTCCTCTTTTATGCAAAAGAATGGCAGAGTTCCTCCACACACGCACGCATGTACGCGCGCGCGCACACACACACACACACACACACACACACTTTACTTCCCATTAAGAATGCTGAGGCAAATCTCTGAGGCTAAGAAAATAGCCAACTGTGTTTAGGCCTTGGATTCTTGCTCTCGCCTGAGCCTAGAAGAGAATGCCTAAGTTCTTTGAGGCTGAAAATTAAATAGCAGCAAGGCGCTAATGTTCTATGCATTCCCAGGCAGTAGTTTGGAATGTTCCCTAAAAGCTCATATATAATTTTTTGCTTTGCACATAAGCCATGAGGAGGAGAGCAATGTTGGCTGCCGCTGAAACCTCTTTGTGGCTAGTGGAGCAAAGCTGGGAAATCATGCTTGTTGTACTTTTTAACAATTGCTTTTGAAAGAGTTGCAATGCGTCTTTTAAAAGAAAGTCTCAAGGTCACGTTAAACATTTTCAATACGGCAGAATCAAAGAAAAGATAAATCATGCATACATTTTTTTTTGAGATAACTTTCTATTTGTCCTCCTCCTCCTCCTCCTCCTCCCCCATCACCACATTCTCCATCACCACTATCACCATCTCCTCCACCACATACTAGTTTCTTAATTAACTTCTGAGCTGAATTTTAATAGTATCTCAGTATGCAAATAGTCGTGGTACTATTGCTTATTTCCATAGTATAAAAATATCACCAGATGGCTGCGTAATACGCAGATACTGAACAAGAACATGGATCACTCCAACTTGCTGGCTTCCTGTTCTGAGCCATATAGTACCGCCTGCTTTATGAAGGCAAGATGTACTAGTGATAGAATACAGAACAATTATGAACAACTCACTCCTATCGGTGCATGCCGATCTTCCTCATTTATCAACAGGGAGATTCAAATCCAGAAACACCCCCCCCCAACTGGCACTCGCAAAACATCTGCCCAACAACTTTAATATTAATTCCCAATGGAAAACAAGATGGGTCGCTGAACACCCAGTTATATAAAGACTTATAAATGACCCCACAAAATAAGTGTCTGTTGTGCCTCGTCCTCCCTCCTCTCCTCAGCCGGGCCCCTCCCGTCTTGTCCCGGGTCTGCTATCAGAGTCTGATAATGAAGATGAATGGCCTGTCATGCCTCCAACTCCCGGCCCTGGCCCCATGCCCGGACAGGATGTCAGGAATGAACAAACAAACCTCACTCATACAATGTGTGTTCCTTTGGCTCAGCCATCAGAGGAAGTCAGCCATGGATTGGAATTACTCGGGTCTACTCCTTCTGACCCCTCCCTTTCTCAAACAGCAGAAAACAATTCAAAGTGGGAGGATCCTTGCTTCCGGAGATCTGAGAGGTGACGTCAGCAGAAGGAAGGGAGGGGCAGGCCTGAATAAATGCTGAGTCATGGAGCCACACCCCACAGCCTATATAAAGGACCTGTTTTTGGCATTCCTTGAGTCAAGCAAAGTCTCATCTAGTTTGTTGAAGTCACAACTTGGATTCCTGCCTGCCCTGAGAAATCTGAAAGGAATTTGGCAAAGCTGCAGAGGCTTTGTGGCCATGCTTGATACGGACTTCCTAGACCCAGTCGTCAGAGGGGGAGTGGGACATGACGGTGTCAGGCTTTGAACTACCATGCCAGCAATGGATAATCCAGGATAGGATTCATGTCTCACATGGGGTCTTTTGGACTCTCTGTATAAATCGGGCATGATATTCTCCCCTCAGTGTGACTGCAGGGTCCCATGTCAAACTGTAAATCACATCATGACCGGCTGTAAACAATTCAAAACTCATTGGGTCTTTAGAAACAGATTTTTGAAGGCTATACATTTTGCTGGTATATCATACATTAATTCTGTAAGAATTGGAACTAATTAGATTTTAGTTGAGAGTTTAGTTAACTAATTGAGAAATAAGGAGCCTATACATTAGAAAAGACTTTTTTGTGAAAGAGAGTCCATCACCAGGCCAGCATGAGAAAATGGCAGCAAGCAGCAACAAAGAAGTGTGTGTGTGTGTGTGTGTGTGTGTGTAAGAGAGAGAGAGAGAGAGAGGGAGGGAGGGAGGGAGGGAGTAGATAGATAGATAGATAGATAGACAGACAGACAGACAGACAGACAGACAGACAGACAAATAATAGACAGACAGATAGATGGAGAAAAAGATAGACAGAAAGATAGCTAGGAAGTGGGGAGAGAGAGAATTAACTTTTATTATAATTAGGTCTGTTTGGTAAATTGGTAAATTATCCATGTATCCAAGCCACATCCTTGAAATTTATACTGAACTGATGTGGAAAACTACAGAGATGACATTGGAGGAAAAATGTGGCTGTTGGCAGAGCATAAATTTTTGAAAAGGGAGAAAATATTAATAAAAAAATTAAATGGATAAATTGTTGAATTGGGAAAATGCCTCATTTGTACTCATGCCTAAGAACCCATTTTTAATGGTTTTTTTTAATATCTAATTAATTAGAAGGAGCCCCAATGGACTCCTCTAAAAAACAAATAGAGTTGGGGTGATCAATTCTAATTGTATAAGAGGGAAGAGAGAAATCTGTCAGGCTTTCACGATTCTGTTATTCATAAAGTAGAGTTCTGCTGTTTCTTTGCAATCTGTGTCCCAGCCTGCCCTACCTCAAAGGGCTAACAGCTCAGGAGTATGCATCAGTGTTTTTAGAGCAGTCCTTTGTGGCTACTCCTAATTAATTAGATATTAAACCCTTTTCAAAAAACAAAACAAAACCAGACTCTTAGGCATGAGTACAAATAAGCTGATTTCCCAGTTCAAAAATTTATCTTCATTGGATTACCACAAAAAGGTGACCTCAATCATGTTGTCAAATGCAAAAGTGTGCTTTTTCAATACTCCCCAAATGAGCCTTTACAGCGCCCCGATCGGATGGGCCAACTCAAGGGCTTCAGAAGCTGAAATTGCATTTTTAATGGAGAACCTAAATGGCTACATTTCCCAAGAAATTATACCTGTGGGTGACTCAGAATCAACTCCCTTGGGCCTTGAATCAGTGTTTGTGCTAATTGGCTTGGTTTCTTACTAAAAACAATGCTGTTGGAGGAAAAATAGATCACATGTTTTTCTAATATAAGAAGAATAGACTAAAAATCAATATGTACCTCAATGCATAGCAAGAAATATGTCAGGATTTTATCATGGTTTATAAATATGAATAGATTCATAATACAGATAATGATGCAGTTCCTTTTCTTCTGAGGAAAGCTGCACAATAAACTGAAGTAACAAAGGAAGAGAAGAGAGAGATATGTTCATTAGACCTGGGCATTCTGCAGTAGTAAAAATAAATTACTCAGCATGTAATTTGCAAGCTAGAAAGCCACCCATTTGGAATAGTATCCATTTTTCCTCATTAGAAGGCTAATAATATTGAAGAATTTTTTTTTCTCTATGTGGAATCCATACTAACATGTAAAAGATGGTTTTATTTTTCCCACTTTCTTGCTAATGAAGAAGCAGGACAATTAGAAATTATTAAATATTCAAGCGATAGGTAGAAGGGAGCCATGTATACAAGAAGTAACATGGCAATGGGGATGAGCAAATGTCTTCATTAAGGCTTTTGTTGAGAATAACACACATTCTAGGAGACTGGGATAATTAGCTCTTCTAAATTAGTGGGGACCTATTAATTAAATTAGTGCTATGGTGATTTGTGCTGTTTATTGCACAAACTAGTGAGCCATAAGCCCCACTGCAAAGAGTGGGGTTTGATCCCAGGTAGATGCCTGGTCAAACTGTCATCTCAAAAGACCTAGGTTAGAGTGCTAGTTTAGTTTGCCATTTTTTAAAAAAAAAAAATTGAGATGAAGGCTTAAAAGCTGACATTTTATGGGGAGGCAACAGTAACAGTTCAGTATTCTGGGAGGGGGGGATTTTAAAGACCAAGCTGAGTGAGATGCGTTTTACCCATAGATTTCTTTGCCTCTATAATGCTGTCTGTATTTCATATTTAATCAGTGCCAAAGGAAGAGAACATTATACTTCACGGAACCAAGTCTGCTTGTTATTCTGCCTAGTGTTTGACAACAGAGGTAGAGCTCCTGGTTGCATTATTGTATACTTTGTTAATAAAAAGAAAATGAAGAGCATAGGGGAAGCAAAAGGTTTTTTGGAATTATCTCAAAACTAAAATTGTTTTCTCTTTCTCTGGGGGATGGGGTATGACTCTATTTTCATTCAAAAGATTATTTGTGTAATGTAACAGAAGTCCTACATTTATTGTTTTCAGGTCTGTTTAGATCTTGACAAAACATTTCAGTGGTTAGTAAAATATATTTGCCACCAAAACAAGGTGCGGGGGAGGATTGAATTTTCATTTCAACTGCAGAAATTATATTGAGCACAAAGAAGTTGGAAATATTGGCTCAACTTAAAAAAAAAAGAGAGAGAGAGCAGCAGGGTGGACAAATTGAAGACCCTTATAAGAAGAAATCAAATTTGCACATTTACAAAGAAAAGCTTTTTATTCCTGTCATAAATTCGTTCTTGACATGTTCAGGCAGTGAAAATTCATTCCCCTTTGCTGACAATCAGTCCTCCTAATTTTATGTGAAAATAGGACATTGATGTCTCACATTGATGTCTCTGTCACAGGATATTGCCACAGATGTTTGCATAAGGAAGAAAAGGACACATTTAAATGCAGATAAAATGAATATATTTTCTCAAAGCAACATTGTTTTATTGTAAAAGACTGGATGAGAAATAACCAGTACGTTCTTAAAATGATACATTGCTTTTCAAATATCATGGGGTTTAGGTTGTTTATTTATTTATTCAATGTCTATCCTGTTTGTATATTCCATTTCTGGAATGATCAGGAAGGCTGGCAATAAAAGTCTATTTGTGTGGAGTTTTTAAAATTCTTATGAAAAGTTCTAGTTACAGCAATAAAAGATAATACAAACTAAAAAAAGGAAACAAAAAGAAAAAAGTTGCAAAAAAGTTAAAGAAAAAACAAACTATAAAGGAAAAAACCATAGAAAACAACTTTCCACTCTCATCATAAGTAAAAGCAATTTTATAATCTTTTCGTCTCCTCTTAAAAATATAAAGCTCTTCATCTCCTAACTCATATCTTTATTATAAGCAAATCCAACAAATAACATCTTCTCCAAACCAAGTATCTGCAAAAAGGAGCCCTACGATAAAAGCATCAATTAACATAAAGGTACATAAATGTGGAATATAAAAGTCAATATTCCACATATCAACTCTTAGCTTTAAGCAAAACCATATTTAAGGGCATAAAGTGGTCCTGGTATCCTAGTGTAAACAAAAACCTAAAATTTAACATGACAAAGAGACCATTTTTCCTTTATTAAAAAAAAATTGTTCATAAATATCCCTTGTTTCTAGAGTAAGTGACAGAGGGTGGCTGGAGTATAACAGCAGAGGGCCCTGGATGAAGCAGATTATCTGGAAACTTTTCAGACTGAATTCAGGCTGGGGTACAGCACTGAGATGGCCTTGGACATGTTCACTGATGACTTTTGGTAGGCCTGGGATGGTGCAACTTTCTTGGATCTCTCAGCAGCTTCGATATGCTCTCAAGCATGGAATCCATCTGGAGCAGCTCTAGGGTTTGGGAGCATTGGTTCTCCTTCCTCTGTAGATAATTTCAGTCAGTATTGGTAAGAGACAAGAGGTCAAGCTGTAGGCCTCTGTAATGTGGGATTCTTAAGCGCTCTAGTATTTCGGCTCTCCTGTTTAACATCAGCTAGGTGAATACATCTGATAGTATGAGACATGGTGTCATCAGGTTCACCCATGTTACATCTTTGTTTCAGGCACCAGCTTCCAGTTTTCTTTCTGGTGCAACTCAGGTTTCCTCTTAAAAGCCGCACATGGCACAGGATTTAGTTATTTGCAGGGCCTCCTTTCCCTATTTGCATATCCCACTAGATCACATAAGATGGGCACACACCAGGATGTCTCCCTGAAATTTTTCCATTTAACAGGACCTTGGAAGCATGCCTTTTTTTTTTTACTTCCCCCATTTATCTCCATTCTTCTGCTAGTGATTCAACAGGCCACCACTTTTCTAGCCTTTTGGAAAGTCATCAAGACCTGTTTTTTTACTGAGGCACTGGGATTATATGAGTAGAAGTCATGGAAGGAGAATAGCTAAGCTTGCAGTGGGGCATCCTAAGGGGAACAATGACAACACAGGTTTTTGTTTTATTTTTTGTTTTATTATTGTTTTATTGTTGCCTTTATGATTGTTATAAGCTTCCCAGAATTGCTTTATCTGTTTAGAATTTTCTATAGCCAAAACCATTACTCGCTTTTGGCTATTTATTTTAAATTCTTAAAGATTATAAACTATGTATCTTTACTCACCTAATGTTTGCAGTCTTTGAAGGTGTCCAGTTTCTCTGAACGGGCAGTTTTGCCCCAGTTAATGGACAATTTGTGTAAGTGATTAGTAAGGGAAATACAAACTTAGGATCCTTGACAGAGTTTCCATTTGTGACTGAAGCAATTATGGCAAATCCTCTTATCCCACAGTTTTTCTAATCCTAGGACTGTGTCATGGCTCCCACTAACAAACTCAAGCAAATCAGAACTCTGAGACTTGGCTCCTTCTCAAAGGTCTTCTTTAATGAGTATCATATCAGCGCAGCTTCAATGAAAAACCAAATTTAAATCTTTCCTGCAGTTGCCGTATAATTAAACTAGGAAATAACCCCAACCCCAAGTACCACAGGTCACGTTGGCCAATTGGGTTAATTGGTGGGCTCTTCAGGCACTCCTTCCCTAACCTAATCTGTTGCCAGTGGAGATGACCTTGGTTCTCAGGAGAAAGCTCTTTGTTGTTTCTAATAATAAATTCCAACCTCCTTCCTCCCTTCCCCCTCTGTGTGGCAACTGAGGATGGCTGCAGCCAGGTTCAGTTTGAAGTTAACAGACTGCTGTCTTGTGATTTCATAGAGGAAAGCAACCATAAGAGGAACTGCTTGGATAATCTCATATGCTCCCTTTGTCCAGAGACAGTTGAAGGAGCTGATGTACTGGTGGCCCATTTGTGGCTGCAAACGTAGGTTCTGCTTTTTATGAATAGAATTCTTTATTTTATAGAAAAGAATTCTTTATTGGCCAAGTGTGATTGGACCCACAAGGAATTTGTTTTGGTGCATATGCTCTCAGTGTACATAAAAGAAAAGATACGTTTGTCAAGAATCATAAGGTACAACACTTAATGATAGTCATAGGGTGCAAATAAGCAATCAAATCATATTAGGAAACAGTCAATATAAATCGTAAGGATACCAGCAACAAGGTTACAGTCATACAGTCATAAGTGGGAGAAGATGGGTGATAGGAATGATGAGAAGATTAATAGTAATGCAGATTTAGTAAATAGTTTGACAGTATTGAGGGAATTATTTGTTTAGCAGAGTGATGGCGTTCGGGAAAAAACTGTTCTTGTGTCTAGTTGTTCTGGTGTGCAGTACTCTCTAGCGTCATTTTGAGGATAGAAATTGAAACAATTTATGTCCAGGATGTGAGGGGTCTGTAAATATTTTCACAGCCCTCTTTTTGACTCTTGCAGTATACAAGTCCTCAATGGAAGGCAGGTTGATAGCAATTATTTTTTCTGCAGTTCTAATTATCCTTTGAAGTCTGTGTCTGTCTTGTTGGGTTGCAGAACCAAACCAGACAGTTATAGAGGTGCAGATGACAGACTCATGCACATGTACCCGTACAAGCATATATATTTGTGGGTGTATATACTAGGCACTCACACACATCCATGAAGACTCCAAAAGTGGACCTTCACTTAAGGGTTGTTGTTTTTTTTTTGCTGCCTTTTAAAAACAAATAAAATGGAAGCTAGGGACAATTGTTTGAAACGGCCTATTCTATAGACAGGAGTGATGAAAAAAAAGCTCCTGCCTTACTCTTTCATGTTTCTATCGTTTTGTCTGCCAAAAAATAATGTAATGTTTGCTGATGTTAAGGCTGTTATGTCAGTTGAATCTGGAGAAAAGCCAACTAATAATTGAATTATATTACTCTTAAAAATGGTTGAGGCTGATGTTGATAAATTATTAGGATATTTGGTCTCAGTAATTTAGATAATAAGGATAAGTATTAGATTTTCTTGGGACTGTGCATTCTTAGAATATGATTTAGGAAAAAAATATATATTTGGACTTCTCTGCTATTCAATAAGGCAGCCTGACTTTTTTCAGGCCTCTGCATGAATTAAAAAACACATTTACTGCATTGTAAGTCGTATTAAAGATGCAGGTTTTTTTTAAAAAAAGTATTTGATTCATCAAGCAGTCACCTCTTTTTTCATGTTTATGCAAAAAATGAGGCTGCTTTAATGAACCATAGGCAGATGCCAAATTCATGCAAACTCCAAAGCACTTCCAAATTATTTTTCAAGTATGCAAATTCCTAATACGTATATGCTGGCAATATTGGAACATTCATAAAACCACAACTATAGGGCTAAAGTATATGTTTCATACTGAAAAAGTTACAATTTCGTATAAGCAAGCAGATCTTGAATCATCAAAACTTTGAAATAAGCAAGACATGCTGGCTTCTGGCCATGGTTTAATAGCTGAAACCTTGTTTGGTAAAAATACAAATGGGGTTACATTTCAAAGAATCTCTTCCAGTGCAATAGGATGAGACATCTGAAATAAAAACTATCTGTAGACATTAGGTATTTTTTGCCCTGTATCCTGCTGAGGTGTACAAATCTGAGAATAACGTACCATGGAATAGTAAAGATTTCTTGTGATTTTTAAGTTTCATTTTCTCCCCACTTCAAATACTTGAATAAAGAGAGTCTTGGTAATGAGCGTAAGATTTTTTTACATGATCCCCTGTGGAGGTGGCATCTACAAAACTCTCCCAGAGAGCCAGTTATTTTGCCTGGATTCCTTCCCTGGGAAGGGAGCATTTGCAATAGAGTCTTTGATGTGAAGAAGTCCTTTAAAGGAATGGTAATCAAAGCAGCAATTAGAACTTTCTCAATTTATCCTTTCAGGTGTAGGGAAGAAGAGAGAGTTCAAATGTAAATGACTTTCTTTTGCAAATAAATGTAATGGTTCACAAAAAAATCTTCAAAAGTCTGCACCACACTGCTTCATTAATAAATAGAACTTTATAAGCTGCACAAATTTGTATTTTAAACCATATCATTTTAAACTGAAGTATCATTAGAAGTTAAAACTTGCAGAGGGGACTGCATATAAGAACTAGGTTCTTAGAAGTTTAGTATTCTAAGAATAATTTTTTTGTTTTGCTTTGGTGGCACCTGTCATGCTACTAATGTTAATAATTGAATCAGCTACCAATCAGGAATTAATCATAATAAACTCAGAACAATCCAACTCAAAAAGATAGAAACTTAGGCAACCAAGATTTCTTTAAAAAAGAAATTAAATAAATAAATGAGGTTTGAAAGAACATTATTTAACATAATACAGAAGAACTGCATAAGGGCCCCAAGACATGTTGCAGATTCTGATCACTGTTACTTCACACTTCCTATTTCTTTTAATGGATAGAATATGAAATAAATGAAATAAAAGGAGTCATTAAAAAAGGAAGCAATTTGGAATGCAGTATTGTCATGCTTTTCATGCTCCCAAAAAAGATTTTATGGAACACAGTGAGATAAAATAAAATATATGAGCAGCTAAAAAAACCAAATTACTTTATTGTTACGAATCATGTCTACTTGAATGATTTAATGATCACTTTTTTTTATATTATTAGGAAGTTAAAAAAATGCCACAATGGTATGTGAAGTAGTGCAGTGACATTCACATAGGACCTGTTTTGTTTCTCTTCTACTTCCTTCCATTAAAGCCAAAATGACAAGCCTTTTAATAATTTTTTAAAAATAATTTCACATCACATATTTATAAGTCGTGTGGGCACGATGCTTCAATTTATTGCGCGCAGGCATGATGTGAACCGGTAGTAAAGGTAAGTAGAACTTACTCCTGGAATACATACATACATACATACACCATACATACATCTCTCTCTCTCTCTCTCTATCATCATCTATCTGAGGACTTTGGTAAGGCTGTGGTTTTTTTCCTTGGTAATTCCTTTATTAAGACAATGTTTTCTGCTTGATTATTTGTCTGATGTTAATCCCTGTTTATTTGGGTTGGATGTTAAACAGGGAGCAAATTCATACCTCCCACAAGTAACATTCGCTCAATTTATGTAGAAAACATCTTTAAAAGGGATCTTCTGCCACGTAAGGGTAGTAAACAGTATATGTTTGTGTAAAAGAAATAAAGGGTATATTATAGATATAAAGGGTATATTCTAGCTCTTCTCTTTGATAAGAAATAAAAGTTTCTCTTAAACCTAGATATAGTACAGTACTGCAGGATAAAAATAAATTGAAGTAACATTCTCAGACTTTCCCCGCAGCCTATCTCTGACTCACCACCATAACCTTGAGTCTGTTTTGCTATTGCTTTTGGCTTCCACTGCAGATGGCTTTCAAACATTATGCCTATGCATAAATGAGAGATATATAAGAGGAAAGTGGGGGAGGAAATCCAGTGATTAATTATGTACACTGGCAAGTATATAGCTTGACAATCATTCTCCAAGGGGTCACATTAGGATAGTAACCTCCTAAAATCAGACATGTTCTCCTTTAATGGTCTGTGGGATACTGCACTAGAATTCTCATCAGCCAATTCCACACAGATAAAAATCTTTCAATCTGAAACCACTTCTGCCTGTGTTGTGGTTCACCCACCCATGATAGGCATTTAATTTTAATGTGTCTTTTTCCCTACTATGTATTTATCTCTCCTTTCCTCACTCTTGAGGGTTCTTTTTATTATTATTATGGCAGTCTCATTTTCATTTGATGCCATTTATTCAAGGAGCTGAGTTTAACCTCCCTGTACTTCACGAAGTTGTTAATGCCTCTTCTTTTTCCCCACAGAGCCTAAAATAATTTGCAAATCCATTGGAAATGAGCAGGCTGTAGACACACACACAAAATGGGCTCTATCCAAGTTCATTATTGCTATTTTAACTGCAGCCAGGCATAATGGTAGAGGTTTCATCTGTGGGAAAAAAATATATCAAATTACTAGGCTGTATGATTGGAATGGCTTTCTTCTTTAACAAAATAAAAAAAAATGCAGAAAAAGAAAGTATCTATAAAAAAGATAAAAAAAGCATCTGCATCTTCATCTATGGCATGAATACTATCATGTCTCAAGAAAGAGTCACTTAAATATATTTCTTGCACACAGAAAGAATTGAATTGATTGGTTGCAACACAATACTGCAACATCTAAACTTGATTCTATTCCCTGTATTTGCAAATAGCCTGAATCTAAGTCTATGCCAGCTTTTGTATTCTTATGCAACTAATAATTCCTATAAAACATCAATAATGAAACATATCTGGCTGGCAAGAAACACAGCCTTTTGAATAATTTTTAGAAATATGAAAACAGGCTTTGTTGAAGAAGCCCCTATACATTAGACTACACTTAGTCTGGTCCTATAGGGACATGGTGGCTCAGTGGCTAAGATGCTAAGCTTTGTCGATCGAAAGGTCGGCAGTTCAGCGGTTCGAATCCCTAGTGCTGCACAATGGGGTGAGCTCCCGTTACTTGCCCCAGCTTCTGCCAACCTAGCAGTTCGAAAGCACATAAAAAATACAAGTAGAAAAATAGGGACCATCTTTGGTGGGAAGGTAACAGCGTTCCCTGTGCCTTTGGCATTTAGTCATGCCGGCCACATGACCGCTGTCTTTGGACAGTGCTGGCTCTTCAGCTTTGAAACGGAGATGAGCATCACCCCCTAGAGTCAGGAACAACTAGCACATATGCTTTACCTTGGTGGGAACCTTTACTATGGTCCTCCGAGTGGTAAGTCTAGTCTTTTCTAGAGATGCTCATAGTTCTGGGAATTGTAATCTAACACATGTGAAAGGTACCAGGTGGGCAAATCCTTTTTAGCCAAATCCAATTAAGAGAAAACTATGCTTCTATATGTATGTACAAGTGAAATATATTTGGAATTTTTGGAATGTGATGGAAACTTGTATACCACACAAGAATTCTCAACCCTCATTCCTTCCTTCTATCTTAACATAGATGAAAATAAGAAGGCAGATATCGTATATATCATCTATGCCAGGGGTGTCAAACTCACACCGTCACATTGTCATCATGTGAAGTATCATGACTTTTTTCTCTTTTGCTAAAATGGGGCTGAACATGGCCAGTGCACGACACATCCGGCCCATGGACCATGAGTTTGACACCCCTGATCTATGCAGTTTGACTCTTCCCAAAGCTACCTTTGATAAAAAATAATAATAAATAAAACTGCTTATGAGACCGCAGAGGGACAAAATGGCCTACATTGTAAGGGTTCCCCCCCTTTTTTTTTCCTTATATGAATGGATGCTGAAGCATTCAATTATATGCCCATTCAGGGAGAAAAGAGTAGGAGTGTTTATTGAGATTTCCTAACTAACAGTAATCATAGACATAAAACGGTATTAGGAATTTGCATCCTGAAAACAACATAACATTCTTAGCATCCCAAGCACCTATATTAAAACTATCCTCCAGCAGACCTGCTGAAACATAGAAATGGAATTACTACAGGTATGTTATGCTGTGCCAAGTTTTAGGCATTTCCCATATCCCCACACTTACATATCTGACTGGGCACTGTTATCTTTTTTGTAGGAGATTATACAGCAAATCAATCAGAACATATGCAGAGCTTCTGGCTATTCCAAATGGCTATTCCAGTGCTGGGCAAATGGTAATAGACAGAGTTCTGTGATATTGCTAGAAAGGACATTCCATTTTGATTGTAGGTCTTAAGAAATTGCAAAGGAGTGGCTTTCAAATTTATGACAGAGATAAATTTGAATCTCTTGGACTGTATCAAAGAGCTTTGAGTATCTCTTGATACTTTGGACTTGTTTCTTCACTTTCCCTATAGCAGCTCTCTAATTGAAATTGCAGCCCTTTTCCAAAATCCGCAAAGCTATAGAGCTGGGAATTTTTGCTAAGAGTTTTGACTAAACATTTGGGGATTTCCTTACATGGTTCTTCTGGATCACAAACAGTACCTTTTAGAGTCAGATTTTGCAAAAATAATGTTGTTCTATGAAGTGGTCCCTAGAAGCCAATGAAATTAATTATTTGGAATAAATGCCCTACAATCTGTTTCAACGCAGTTAACAGGCAGAATCAATGGGGACCACCTATTCTGCTTTCAGCCGTCATGCTGCCTGATATTACTGCATTGTTACCTTGTACTCCATCTGTTTAATTCAGTCATTCATATCACTGTGCACACATTATGAAAGAGAATCATTAGTTCATGAGGATCTTGAGGAATGGATGATTTTCTTTAGGCTTTTCCCAATATAGATTTCAAGATCTGGAGACAACAGGATCTGCACCACCAACCCTCAGGATATGAATTCAATTTCATGTGGTTTGATTGACAAACAGACTTTTGTATAGGTCTATTTCCATATCAGACACATGGCAAAAATAGTCTTTGCACATATGGCTTCTTCTAAAATCTATCAATCCAATTAAATTGCTCTTTTTTTTCTTAACTAACATAACTTTTTACAGCTCTCTATATCTTTTACAAGTTTGATATGTAGTCCTCAGCCAATCACTGGAAATAATGTTTCAATTTCAATAATTAGTAAATTAATTACAGTTTGAGAGAGAAATTTCTTTGAATGAATTTTCAAATACATAATTTGAATTGCGCCCACTTTTTTTTTTAGAAATACTATCCATCATATATATATTTGGACCTTCAATTGCTCCTCACTCATGGAAAACATGTTTTTTTTTCCTCTAAATGTGTATTTTGTGTTCAAGTACGTACTTAGAAACTATGATTCTTATAGTTCTGGAAGTTTTCAATTTCAAAACTATAAGAATCATTTTTATTTATCACTGTAACTGGCAGAGGTGAGGAAGGAGTGCCTACTTTGGTAACGATGAACATTTTTGACATGTTAATACAAACATGAATGTTGTATTTGTGAAAGTAAGTTAGGGTCTCAAGACACTACTTTAAAAACCAAAACAAATCCAAAACAACAAATCAAAACAACCATTTTCCTGAAAGCAAGAACTGATGGGACCATAAAATAAAGAAAGTCATAGGAAATAAAGAAGTTAAAGTGCTCTGGGAGTTTAGATTTCAAATAGACAGGCACCTGCCACATAAAATTCCAGACTTAACAATTGTCGATAAGAAAGAAAGAAAAAGTCTGGATAGTGGATTTAGCAGTATCTGGCAAGAGCAGAATAAAAGAGAAAGAACTGGAGAAGATCACAAAATACTAAGAACTGCAAATAGAAATATAATGACTGTGGCAAAAGAAAGCAAAGGTAGTACCAATAGCAATGGGTGCCCTGGGCACAATCCGAAAACAACTTGGCCACCATTTGAACACCATTGGCATCAACAAATTTACCATCAGTCACCTGCAAGAGGCAGCTTTACCTGGAATACCTTATATCCTGCAGCAACAGCTCTAATATCATAATACATCCACATCTTCCTATCCCAGGTGCTTGGGGAGGACTTAATAGGTCTGAACATCTGGCTAACTGTACGACAAAACAATAATAGTTGATAGAAATGAGAGAGAGAGAGAGATCTCAATAGGTAGATGATAGTTAGGTAGATGATAGATAGATAGATAGATAGATAGATAGATAGATAGATAGATAGATAGATAGATAGATAGATAGATAGATAGATAGAGTTGGAAGAAATATCCTTCTGGGTTCAGTTCCAAGTGGGGAAAAAGACACTGGAAACATGGTAGCTGCTTGGAAAGATGGTTTTAGTGGTGGACAGGATCACATATCTAGAAGAGAGATGGGTGAAGAGAAAAAAAAAGAGAAGAGTTGCTGAGAGTGCCTGAGCTTTATACGCCCTCTGGGCTTTTGAATTTGAGCTTGTATTCTGATTGGTTGTCAGACTCCCATGGGGCCATGCAGGGGTAACTTTGTAGATTGTGTTTTTGAGTCCCAAGTTTGGTTGACTCTTGCTGGGTGATGTTGTAATGAAAGGCCTTTGGGATTCCTATTATAACTCTGCCTGAAGGAGGTAGATCTTTGTTATGTAGAATAGACTGGCCCAGCCCTTAATGGCCCATTGACAAAGGTAAAAAGGGGGGGGGCTGCGTTTCTGCCTCCCTTTTAGGGGAAATATTCTGCCCTTTTAATATTTCCTAAAATATCTCATTTTCCTAGGAGAAGGGTGGATGCTAACTTCCTACAATAGATAGATAGATAGATAGATAGATAGATAGATAGATAGATAGATAGATAGATGATAGGTAGATAGATAGATAGATAGATAGATACATAGATACATAGATACATAGACAGACAGATAAATGAGAGAGCAGGAGAGGGAGAGAGAGTTTACTGATAAGTCTTATGACCATATAAAATAAAATAAAATAAAGATAAAATATAGTAATACTGTAGGTAGATGCTGAAGGTGAATGATCACTCTAGTGACAATAGCAAAAGCGTTATTTTATATTGTATGGCAGAAGGCAACAGGAATCCACTGCATGAAAGCCATAAGGAAAGACAATATAAAGTGTCTAACAGTATAGTGCTGAAGAATATCCCCCTCAGATTGACGGCATTCAACAAAATACTGAGGAAGATTCCTTTGAGGTACTAATAGTAGATATATCTTCAATGAGATAGAAATTCTTCAGGATGCCTAGTTGCTGATTTTACCATAGAGAAAAATAAATTCCAAAGCTGCAAAAACAGAATTAGAATGAGAACATGGAACTCAAAAAGCATGACTGTAGGAAACTTTTATGTAGTGAAAAATAGCAATAATAAACTACACCTTACATATTAGGCACCAGTTAGATCAAAATAGCTGGAATTAGACACTTTTGGTCAAGAAGTTACAATATTTGTTATCCAAGGAATGAAAAAAACATGAAACAAAAATGGTATTGCTTTTATAGTTAAAAAGAATACAGCTAGAACAATGCTTGACTACAGTACAATCAATGACTGAGTAATTTCAATTAAATTAAAAGACAGTCCTTTAATAGGACAATTATCCAACTTTATGCTCTGACCACTGATGCAGAAGAAGAAAAGGTTGATGAGGTGTTTTTTTAAATGAAGTTCAATTTATTTCAAACATACAAGCAAGCTATGCTGCTTGTGGTTGGAGACTAGAATGCCAAAATTGGAAATATTAATGAAGAAAATGTAATTGCAATGTACAACCTAGGAAATTGAATGAAATGGGAAAATAAATTATATATATATATATATATATATATATATATATATATATATATATATATATATATATATATATATATATATATATATATATATATATATATATATATATATATATATATATCCATATACATATATATCCAATTCATTAGTTTCTTCATTACTAACACAATCTTTGAACACCGAACATAACTTTATAAAAATGGACATCACCATATAGAACAAAGAGAAATCAAATTAATTGTATTCGTGGTAACAGGAGGTGGTGTGGCAAAGGTGTGGCAAGAAGTTGACCAGGGAATCTATCACAAACTTCTCATGTGCAAGTTTCATGTTAAAGTAGAATAAAACCAGTCAATTTCTGTTATATAATCTTGAGCATAAAGCCATTATTTTTAAGAATAATATTATTTCAAATCCTTAACTTTGTTGTGTGGAAATTAGAACTGTGACATGTATTACAGATATAGCTAAATGTGAATGTGAAAAGAAACTGTCAAAGATAGAGAAACAGAAGAAAGCAAACTGAAAGTCAGAACTAATTACAGAAATTACCAAGAAGGCAAAGCCAAGAAAGACCAAGATCTCAGGAAGAAACTTAGCTAACGATTTTCTGAGAGCTATTAGAAGAGACAAAAAGCAGTGTTACAAAGATATCTGTAAAGACACTGAAAGAAAGTAATTCAAAAAACCTTTGGGCTCAACCTTGAATTGGAATGCTCAAAATGTCAATGAACAGGTAGCAATAGATTCAAAGAAAATCAAACAAAAATGGAAGGACATCCAAAATATCTTCGAAGATATTCCCTGGTTGCAAGAATCTCTTGAATTAAAATATTAATTATATCAACAATCCAAACATTACCAAGTTAGGCAATGATTATGAACTGATGGACTATCTAGAGCAGGGGTGCCAAACTCGATTTCATTGAGAACCACATCAGGGTTGTGTTTGACCTCGGAGGGCCAGGGTGGGCATGACCAGTTCGACGTCACTCTTGTTGGGGGTGCCTGTGGCAGCCCGAGCACTCTTCAAGTGGAAACAGGCTCCCGAGCTCTGTTTTCAGCTGTCACAGCCTCCTGCGACCCTCTGCCAGTGAAAATGGAGCTTGGGAACCTCCTGAGCTCCATTTTCACTGACAAAGGGTCACAGGAGGCTGTTTTCACTGGCAGAAGCCACCGCGAGCCAGTCCTTCACTGTTTCCAGGGCGGCCCCTCAGGCCAGATCTAAGTACCCTGCAAGCCGGATCCAGCTCCGGGCCTTGAATTTGACACCCCTGATCTAGAGAATATTCTTTATTCTCTTAGAGCAACCAGCAAAGAAGAATCAATAAATATTCTAACCAAGCTATGCCAGTTGCAGCCTAACTGATGTAGGAGAACCTGACTGCAGCAGCTTATGCTCTCATGACTACCTGGGTAGACTATTATAATGTACTTTGAGACTGCTGTCAAAGAGTATCTGGAAACTACAACTGTTCCAAAAGGTGAGCAGAGGCATATTTAGTTGTTTTCAAAACCAATTTTCCAAAATCTGCACTGATTGCTGATGGGTTTCTGGGTGCAATTTAAGATGTTTATTTTAACTTATAAAGTCCTTTCTTGCTTGCCTTCAATAGCAATAGGAGTTAGACTTATATACCACTTCATAGTGCTTTACAGCCCTCTCTAAGCAGTTTACAGAATCAGCATATTGCCTTCAACAATCTGGGTCCTCATTTTATTGACTTTGGAAGCATGGAAGGCTGAGTCAACCTTGAGTCTGTCAAGATCGGGGCTGGCTTAATTGGATTTTAAAAGGGAATTTTACCAATTTTAAATGGGGTTTTAATTGATGATGATTTTTAACATCAGGCTAATTTTGAATAAGTTTTTTAAGGGTATTTAAATTGTGTATATTTGTATTGTTGTTTTTATTTTGCCTGTACACCGCCCTGAGTCCTTCGGGAGAAGGGCGGTATAAAAATCAAATTAAATAAATAAATAAAATAAATAAGATCGAACTCCAGGCAGTGGGCAGAGTTTGCCTGCAATGCTGTATTCTAACCACTGCGCCACCATGGCTCAATACCTTCAAGATGCCTAATCCAACCAGCCTGACATGTTAGAACAACTAGGAACAAACTACACATGATCTCACACTCCAGGGTTCCAGAGGGTGAAACTAGAAGGTGGCACTATTTTAGGACAGTACTGTTGCTTTGGAGCATTCTCTCAATTGAGATCAGGCTAGTCCCCTCAAAATGTTTTTTTTTTTTAATTAATTTGTTAAAGACCAACCTTTTAAAGAAGGCAATCTCTTGGGTAGTTATAGGATGCAAATGCATTGTTTTATATTTTTTCCCCTTTTTGGCTTGTTTCTATTTTTTTTTTTACTTTCTGTTTTTTACATTGTTGTGGATAGCCCTTTGAGCTTTTAACCTGACCATAGATATTTTAGTTTGTTTTACATTTTATGTAATAAATTAGTGAATAGAGATCAGATTGCAGCAAGGCAGAAATATGATAAATAAATAACACTCCCCGCTTTGAACCTTTGAATAGAGAAATCTGCAAGGAAGTGTACCTTATTTTTCCTCCTCTAGTCACTGGTAAATTTGAATAGTCAATGCAATATTTCAGAAACAAGCACATATAAACCGTATCCTTGGATGCAGGAAGCTGATCAGTGAAAAGGGAAAAAAAAAGGAAGATGTTGAACGCCTGGAGGAGCGGAACAAAAAATAATAATACAGGTTTGAGTGCACAGATGGAATGGTGTTTGGAGGAAAGGCATAAATGCACATCAAGTGCCTCTCAGCAAGTTTCTTTGCTGGCAAAAATTGTACTGGATATGGAGCTCATTTGTGTGAATAGCATAGCTGACTCAAGCATACTCCAGGAAAGCTGCCCTGCAGAAGCAAAGTGGCCTTCACCCTCTCTCTTCAGTATTATTAATAAACTACTGTTTATGTACTGCCTTTGGCATCACATGGCAGAAGAACACTCCTTGACCGCTCTTGGTAGAATGGGCAGATGTGATGTGACAAGCCTCTTGGCTTCGAGTGGCTCCGTTTGCTGAATAGGGAGAAGGGACTTTGTCGCTCTGGGTTACTCTGCAGTTTGCCTCACTTAAAGCATTCGCTGTGCATTATGGCAATCCATATTGTCACTGTGGTGATGATGACGATGATCTATTTTCTCACAGGCATACTGAAGGACTCTTGAATTGGACTCAGATCTTAGGCACAAATCACAAATCAGCCTTTCTATACGAAGCTAAAAGCCCTGAGTGCTTTTGACCTGGAAGTGGATTGTAACACTGCAATCCCTGGCACTGAGTAAACCCCCCAGTTTCTTGGAACTCCTGCCATCTTTCTCTTTTACCCCTTCATCCTTTTCCCATTATATTCCAATTCATCTCTGTTATAACTTTCATTATTTTAGATATCTAAAGATGTAGCACACTCCTTGTAGTATACACTTTCCTGTTAATCTACCTCTTATTGTTTTCAGTGATAGCTTTATTTAAAGTATTTTGAATATTACCTCGCAGTTTGTCCATTAGGTCCACTTCTTATCTCATTTAGAGCTGAGGTGGTACAGTGGTTAGAGTGTAGTATTGCAGGCTACTTCAGCAGACTGCTAGCTGCAGTTCAGCAGATCGAATCTCACTGGCTCAAGGTTGGCTCAGCCTTCCATCCTTCTGAGGTCAGTAAAATGAGGATCCAGATTTTTGGGGGCAATATGCTGATTCTGTAAACCGCTTAGAGAGGGCTGTAAAAGCACTATGGAGCGGTATATAAGTCTAAGTGCTATTGCTATTTCTTGGTTTTGTTGAATTTTAATTTGCAAAGATCTGTCTCTTGGGATATTAGACTGCTTAATATATTATGATTATGGTGGCCTAGGTTCAAATTCTCACTGGTTCATTATCTTTCAGACAAACTTAGCCCCAGGGTTGATTTGAGGATAAAACTGACAAATGTAGGATATGTGGGCCACTCATTTGGTTCACCGATCTTTGGATTTTATGCTAGCTCAACTTTCCCCAAGCTGCTCACCCTTCAGATGTGTGAAGCAAACTTCAGAATTTCTCAGCCAGCATAGCTATTGCTGATAATTCTAGGAGTTGGAGTCCATGATTTTGAATACTATCTAGATTGGGGAAAGTTGGTCTAGGAAAAGACATGCAGAATAATAATGTGCAATCTAGTTCTATCTCTTATACCTTATTTTGAAGACAGAGTGAGTAGAAGGGTATGATAGTGAACAGAAATATTAGTTGGACACAAGACAGGCAGTAAACAAACAAACAAACAATACAAAAATAAAGTTTCAGAAGTGTATGGATGACAATTTGCCTAGAGAACAGTACAAATGTTACTTTATGAACTGTGAAGCTTCCTACCAAATTATTTCCATTTTTTAAAAAAAATTCTCTTGTTCTTTATAGATAAACACATTTTGACTGAACATTGCCATCATGTCCAGTCAGGCTTTTCTCATATTCTGTACACAGGACTACATTTCAAATGTTACTTGGCCAGAAGCTTCAATTGGTATAAGACACAGAAATCAGATTGCTAATGTTATTGGAATTATATTACTCCAGTAGTGAAAGAACACCATCAAATATTATGTGTTTCCTGGATTTAGTTGCCAGAATTGGTCTATGCTTCTAAGACTGTTGGAGGGACCAGCTCTCTGACTACAAATCTGTCTCATTAAAGTGTGCAGGAGAAACTCCTCTGAGACACCTATACACAGCCCTGGGTCTTGCTCTTACATGTATCTCCCAGCACTTTTCATTCAGAACTAAAACTGGTCCCTAATGAATGAGATTTTAGAAAAGACATTAAGGTGCATCTCTTAAATGTTGCTATTTGCATTCTGGCAGTGATATAGTGTTTTAATGTGCTTTTGGTACGTGAACCTTTTAATAAAGTTTCACACCAGCTCTTTGGAATATAAATAAGTAGCAAACACACATTTTGAAAGAAGTGCAGCAGCCAACCTGAGTGGTAGAGACCAAGAAAGGAAATGAACAAAATCATTTCTCTTATGTGTAGGGAATGTTGTAATGGGATCCTTAATTTGCACATATTTAGATAGACATAGAATGTGAGGTGGAAAGATAATGTTCAGCCACAAATATAAAAATGTCATAAAACAAATGATATATGAATAGCCCTTGCTTTCTTGGCCAAGACAAATTCTGATCTGCTTTGGCCAACAATCAGGGATTGTGAGAATGCAGCCTATTATCTATGCTATTTTAAACTCCTGGTAGGAAATGTAATAAGCAAAATGAAATAATCTAAACTCTTTCATCAGAGGCAACCAGCATATAATTTTGCTTTCCAAGGATTGTATCCATCTTAAAATGTGCACGTCTTTGCAACTACTTAAGGAATTCCATAGCCAATAGCTCTGACCTATCTGGCTTCCACCATCAATCACCCTCTAAAGTCTAGGAGCTTACAAACAATGAAAATATTCTTTTTTTTTATGAGTCCCTAAAGAACGAGAATGAACCCATTAAGGAAGGAGAGAGAGAGAAAAAAGATGTGGAATCTCTTCACATAAATGTTATAAAATGCATATATTTGCAGAAGGGTCAGAAACTGTTCAGGCAAGGCACAACTGCTTGAAAGAGCTTGAGTTTTATGCCTCCTGGCTAGGAGGTTTCATTTCTTTTCTCATGGAAATTACATGCCTGATGAGAGGAAGAGAATGATCTACTCTGAGATTATGGGGAAGTATTCTTTACATTATTTTGTCAGGGGTCGGGGGCGCAGGGAGTGGTGGTATGCCACTGTAAGAATGAAAGATTTCACCAAGGTTTTACTTTATCTTTGATTTGGGTAATGTGCCTTTTTCATCCTTCTTGTTTAGCAAATATCTATGTTAGTCACAACAGCTAGTTGAGTATGCACAAGGGTAATTTTATGATCAAATTGAAAGCTATGCATGCTATTCTCTAATACTGCCTCGGCAGCAAGCACTATTATTCATTTTACTTACTTAAGCTTATTGGCTGCTTCTGTGGGCTTATAAAATATGTCAACCAATTCTAAACAGCTCAAATTCTCCATGTATACCAGAAGGTTGAAATAACAGATCAGATTTGAAAAGTAACAGCTTCATATCATATGGGCAGAAATCATGATATAGGCTCCATATGAGCCATAGCCTTCCTATAGGAGGAATTTCAATCAAGTTAATTGATGATGGCCTTCTGGAAGAACAGTTCATTGGTTTTCCTGAACTTGGTGTATGAGATAATAGTGCTAAGTTCAAAACATGTCCAAGCTCACATAGAGAAAGAATCTTATCAATGGCACTTTTACACGAGATCTCATTTGCTTGTTTATCTACAATATATTATAATGCTGTTAATATGGCTCTGCACTACATCTTACAACATCTTGAATCTCCAAAGACCTATATAAGGGTCCTCTTTTTAGACGTTAGTTCAGCATTCAATACCATCATTCCAAACACTCTTCTAACTAAGCTAAACCAGCTACAAGTATCTGAACAGACTTGTAAGTGGATCACAAGCTTCCTAACAAACAGGAAGCAGCAATTAAAGCTAAGCGGGATCACTTCAGATACCTGTACAATTAGCACAGGGGACCCCCAAGGCTGTGTGGTCTCCCCACTTCTCTTCTCTCTGTATACTAATGACTGCATCTTCAACGATCCATCTGTTAAACTACTGAAGTTCGCAGATGACACAACAGTGATTGGTCTCATTCGAGACAATGATGAATCCGCATATAAACGTGAGGTCGAACGACTAGCCTTATGGTGCGACCATAACAATCTGGAATGAACACACTCAAAACTATAGAAATAGTGGTAGACTTTAGGAGAAACCCTCCCATACTTCCACCTCTCACAATACTTGACAACACAGTATCAACAGTAGAAATCTTCAAATTTCTAGGTTCTATCATATCGCAAGATCTAAAATGGACAATTAACATCAAAAACATCATCGAAAAAGGACAACAAAGACTGTTCTTTCTGCACCAACTCAGAAAGCTCAAACTGCCCAAGGAGCTACTGATCCAGTTCTACAGAGGAATTATTGAGTCTGTCATTTGCACCTCTATAACTGTCTGGTTGGGTTCTGCAGCCCAACAAGAAAGACACAGACTTCAGAGGATAATTAGAACTGCAGAAAAAATAATTGCTACCAACCTGCCTTCCATTGAGGACCTGTATACTGCCCGAATCAAGAAGAGGGCCGTGAAAATATTTACAGATCCCTCACTACCTGGACATAAACTGTTTCAACTCCTACCCTCAAAACAACACTATAGAGCATTGCACACCAGAACAACTAGACACAAGAACACTGTGGAGATGCCTATTCCCCATTTTGAATGAAAATATGGCAAGGATGGGTTGGGATTCTGAGCAGTAGATTTCACAGCAAAATGTGATGGTACCAAAATGACACCATAGGCAAAACCATAATGCAAATGCCACAATTTTGCATTGAGATATCTGATGCAATTATATTAAGTTGTGGCATTTGTTGATAACCCCATCATGCCTGTGTCATCTTTTGCTCCCTTACCTTCCCATAGATGCACATAAATGTGAGGTTCTGTATATGTGTACTTACACGCAGAAACTACCACACAGGAATAATGGAATTGCTCTGTACCATTCTATAATTTTCTGACAGAGACAAAATGGGAAAAATGAATCCATAAAAGACATGAGATCTGAACTTAGTTTTGCTGAATGTCTTGAAATGAACTTGCCAAACAAGTATCTCTTTATCTTTGGCAACTATATTGCTTTCCAATCTTTTATTATAAAGGCCTAACAATTGTCAATAAGAAAGAACTGGAGAAGATAAGAAGCATGTAAACTCCTACAAATAGAAATAGAACAGCTGTGGAGGCTTCTGGTGGCTCCGCTCTCTCCGAAGGATGCCCTAAGGGCGCCCGCGCTGGGATTCTGTAAAAGCCGGCGAAATCAACGGCTGAAAGTACCTTCCCCGGTAAGGAGAAGGGAAAGAGTAGAAGAAGGAAAGGTAGAGCTCTCTAGAGGCCCCATTTGGGGAACTCGAAAGGGAAAGTTCCCTGGAATTCCTTCTGCAAAGCTCCAGCCCCAGTGTGTTTCTGCTTTAAGCAGACAGAGAAGAGAGCGACCACTTCTGCTTCAATTGATTGTTATGGATATTTATAAGCAGACGGAATAAAACACAGGAGATCAGTCATTTAAATTGCAAGTATTAAATCTGACTTCTATTTTTTCTTTAAAAAAAATTTTTTTTTTCTCTCATCTACAATCAACACAATGAAATAAAATGGCGTTTACTTGTTGAGAAAGTGAAACTGAATGGAGATTTTATCTTATTATACTGGACTGTGGATTGTTGGATTATTTTAGTTTGTTTAAGTATTTCATAAGGGGATTTTCAGCAAGAACTTTGCCATGAAGGTTTTTTCAGAAGAATGGATTCGTGACTTTATACAGGATTATACAGAAAGAATGTATTTAATTACTCAACAATACGAATTGGGAAAAATGGCGTTTTGGATGAGAGTTTGGAGGAAATTAACCAAAGTAATCAGGACTTGGAATATGGAATGGATGTAAAGAAGCCTTTTTAAAAAAGTTTGGATGAAAAGCCTGAATTTGTGCTACAGGAGGCTGTCTCCTGAAATGGAAAAATTCACAGGGTTAATGCTTTCCAAGAGTTCTCTTTTCGGATTGAGGGAATATACGGCAGTAACTCGTGGATTCTTGGACATAAGGAACTATTAGGAAATATTGTGACTGACTTTTCAAAGGAGTAATGAAGGAAAGACAGAGACTAATGCATCAAAAATGGCAAGAGACAAAAGTATCATTTTTGAAAGAATTATTTTTTTTTGAAATATTAACAGAAAAAGATTTTAGCGTTTCTGAAAGACAATACGTAAGGAAGATTTGGAAGAAATGGGTTGATTATATGTTTTATAACCATCATAAAAGACTAGATATTTGGATTTATACTGGATTTTGACGAGGAAGGACTAAAGTTGAACAGATATTGTAATTTCCCTGTATTGAAATTTTATAATCTGTTGTATTGAATCTTAAATAGAATATTCTCGAAAGATCTTATGTAAGAAAGACTTGGGGGGAAAATTATATGGTCATAGAAGTTATAAGGGAGATATTCTCTGAACTGGATTGGATTTTTATGCTTTAGCTGGTTTTAAATATTTTAGGATTAATTTGTTCTACTGATTTATATATTTTATTACTGTTTATTGTTAATTTTTTGAAGGATTTGGTTATGTAAGGAGGAAGTCAGAGCTAGAGAGGGAGAATTGGTATAATAGTTTTGGGAAAAATTTTTTAGCATATGTTTGTTTTATTTTAACTATACCTTGTGTTTGTTCCGGGAAGCCGGGGGAGGGGAGGGTTTGTGAAGGAGAGGGTTGGGGGAAAGGGGAAAAATTTTTGTAAAACTTTTTGAATAAAAAAAAAAAAGAAATAGAACAGCTGTGGCAAAAGAAAGCAAAGGTCGTATTAACAGTAATGAGTGCCTTGGTGCAATCCCAAAGCAAAATGTGATGGTACCAAAATGACACCATAGGCAAAACCATAATGCAAATGCCACAATTTTGCATTGAGATATCTGATGCAATTATATTAAGTTGTGGCATTTGTTGATAACCCCATCATGCCTGTGTCATCTTTTGCTCCCTTACCTTCCCATAGATGCACATAAATGTGAGGTTCTGTATATGTGTACTTACACGCAGAAACTACCACACAGGAATAATGGAATTGCTCTGTACCATTCTATAATTTTCTGACAGAGACAAAATGGGAAAAATGAATCCATAAAAGACATGAGATCTGAACTTAGTTTTGCTGAATGTCTTGAAATGAACTTGCCAAACAAGTATCTCTTTATCTTTGGCAACTATATTGCTTTCCAATCTTTTATTATAAAGGCCTAACAATTGTCAATAAGAAAGAACTGGAGAAGATAAGAAGCATGTAAACTCCTACAAATAGAAATAGAACAGCTGTGGAGGCTTCTGGTGGCTCCGCTCTCTCCGAAGGATGCCCTAAGGGCGCCCGCGCTGGGATTCTGTAAAAGCCGGCGAAATCAACGGCTGAAAGTACCTTCCCCGGTAAGGAGAAGGGAAAGAGTAGAAGAAGGAAAGGTAGAGCTCTCTCTAGAGGCCCCATTTGGGGAACTCGAAAGGGAAAGTTCCCTGGAATTCCTTCTGCAAAGCTCCAGCCCCAGTGTGTTTCTGCTTTAAGCAGACAGAGAAGAGAGCGACCACTTCTGCTTCAATTGATTGTTATGGATATTTATAAGCAGACGGAATAAAACACAGGAGATCAGTCATTTAAATTGCAAGTATTAAATCTGACTTCTATTTTTTCTTTAAAAAAAATTTTTTTTTTCCTCTCATCTACAATCAACACAATGAAATAAAATGGCGTTTACTTGTTGAGAAAGTGAAACTGAATGGAGATTTTATCTTATTATACTGGACTGTGGATTGTTGGATTATTTTAGTTTGTTTAAGTATTTCATAAGGGGATTTTCAGCAAGAACTTTGCCATGAAGGTTTTTTCAGAAGAATGGATTCGTGACTTTATACAGGATTATACAGAAAGAATGTATTTAATTACTCAACAATACGAATTGGGAAAAAATGGAGGCGTTTTGGATGAGAGTTTGGAGGAAATTAACCAAAGTAATCAGGACTTGGAATATGGAATGGATGTAAAGAAGCCTTTTTAAAAAAGTTTGGATGAAAAGCCTGAATTTGTGCTACAGGAGGCTGTCTCCTGAAATGGAAAAATTCACAGGGTTAATGCTTTCCAAGAGTTCTCTTTTCGGATTGAGGGAATATACGGCAGTAACTCGTGGATTCTTGGACATAAGGAACTATTAGGAAATATTGTGACTGACTTTTCAAAGGAGTAATGAAGGAAAGACAGAGACTAATGCATCAAAAATGGCAAGAGACAAAAGTATCATTTTTGAAAGAATTATTTTTTTTTGAAATATTAACAGAAAAAGATTTTAGCGTTTCTGAAAGACAATACGTAAGGAAGATTTGGAAGAAATGGGTTGATTATATGTTTTATAACCATCATAAAAGACTAGATATTTGGATTTATACTGGATTTTGACGAGGAAGGACTAAAGTTGAACAGATATTGTAATTTCCCTGTATTGAAATTTTATAATCTGTTGTATTGAATTTTAAATAGAATATTCTCGAAAAATCTTATGTAAGAAAGACTTGGGGGGAAAATTATATGGTTATAGAAGTTATAAGGGAGATATTCTCTGAACTGGATTGGATTTTTATGCTTTAGCTGGTTTTAAATATTTTAGGATTAATTTGTTCTACTGATCTATATATTTTATTACTGTTTATTGTTAATTTTTTTGAAGGATTTTGGTTATGTAAGGAGGAAGTCAGAGCTAGAGAGGGAGAATTGGTATAATAGTTTTGGGAAAAAAATTTTTTTTAGCATATGTTTGTTTTATTTTTCACTATACCTTGTGTTTGTTCCGGGAAGCCGGGGGGGAGGGGGGAGGGGGTTTGTGAAGGGAGAGGGGTTGGGGGGAAAGGGGGGGAAAAATTTTTTTTGTAAAACTTTTTGAATAAAAAAAAAAAAGAAATAGAACAGCTGTGGCAAAAGAAAGCAAAGGTCGTATTAACAGTAATGAGTGCCTTGGTGCAATCCCAAAGCAATTGGAGCACTACTTGAACACCATTGGCATTGACAAAATCACCCTCAGTCAATTGCAAAAGACAGCTTTGCTTGGAACAGCTTACATTCTGTGATGATATCTATAAAACCACACTTCCCTATTCCAGGGCCTTGGGAACAACTGGATAGACAGACAAAAATGCCAAATCATTCTGAACATCTTACTGTGTGACAAACCATAATAATAAAAAACAAAATACTTAATTTAACCAACTTTTTAAAAATCCAGTTGTAACAGTGGTGGGTTGCTCCTGGTTCTGTCCAGTTCTTCCGAACTGGTAGTAAAAGCTGCGGGAGGCTCCGACCATCCGCCCGGATGTCATAATGAACAATCTGCGCATGCATAGAAGCTTCTGCGCATGTGCACACCCATTGTGAACTGGTAGTAAAGTAATTAGAACCCACCCCTGAGTGGTAAGTATAGTCCAGCTCTAACGTTAATGCAAAAGCAATTTTGAGATGCTTCTGTAAGCCAGAAATAATTGTACCTTTTTTTTTCATTTCAGCACACTACTTCTAATAAAATACAATCACTATGCTAACATATTTCTCCTTCTGCATCATTCTGTTTGTACAAATTGGGCCTTGCTTCTTTGGAACACATTTCACAGTTTTGTAGGCAGGATCCTTCTCCTGTCTGTGGCTGGCTTTGTTCCTGGCTGAGCCCTTCTTCCTGTAGTCTTATTATTAAGCTGTCACCAAGCCTTGCTATAAGGGCAACACAGAGGTGATAGAAAGCCAGAGAAGAATCTTCCTTCACAATTTAAGATGAAGATGAGATGCCTCACACTGTGTGGGATAGAGGAGCATTAATACACAGAGGACGTAATTACATTGTTTCCTTCAGTAGTCAGATTCATTTTCTCCTGGCTGCTGTTCTCCAGGGAAACATTGGTTGGTCATTTGATGCTGCAAGATCAAGACAGAAAGAGTTGCAGTAACGTCCCCTGGTACTGCAGTTCTTATTCTGGCCTTCTTAATGATTAGAAAGACAAACGTTGGGTGTTCTTTTTGAAATTTCTCGCCTATTCTGAGAGAAGAGTGAGGAATGCTACCTCATTTCTTGTCACTATTTTTTTTTCTTTTTTTAAAGACAAACTTTATCAAACATTAGTCATGGGAGTCGGCAGCATGGGCAGTGATGGCAAGTGATGCCATATATACCACGACATTATCATAGCTTGTTGCTTGTACAGGGTACCAATGCATTAGGTAACTTTCTTATACATCATAAGGCTATAAGATCCTTATAGCTACCAGATCTGCAAGAATGATGTTGACTAATAATGATAAAGACTAATACCACTAACAACTCAAACATATTACAATAAATTCTCAATTTCTTCTGCCTGTCTCTGTTTTCTTTTCCCCTTTTTCTTAAAACTCAAACTACTGCAATGTGAAATACCCAGTATAAATCTGTTAGGCATGTACTTGGGGGAAAAAGGGATAATGGATAGGTAGAAGAAACAGATAATTTATAATTTAACTTTTGAAAAATCCTGAAAAACAGGAAATATATCCAAACAATAATATAATCCATTAATTTAACTAAAATAGAATGTAAAAAAACAACAGAAAAACAAAAGCAGAACTAATTTCCAGAGGAAAACAGAGCTCACTTCTCACTAAGGAGGTGGTTAAGGAAAACTGGATTACTACTAATTGTATTTGCTGAAGGAGACCTGGTAGATGAAACAAAAATCTATCTTCTTGTCCACAAAAAGGGTACAAACACAACAGTATCCTCCCAAACATGAAAACAATGGTATCCTCCCAAACATCTCCCATGATAGAGAGTGGCATCCCATCTATGATAGAGAACATAATATGTAGGTATCATATCTAGTCTTATCCACCATTTAGTTCCCTAATCTTTTTAAAGTCAAGCATACAGATGAAAATTCTATACATTAACAATGTATTTCATTGTTTCTCCCCTGATTGCCCCACCATTTATGTTCACCAAATGAACAGGAGGGTTTAGTAAGAATGGAGAGGAAATAAAGCTTACTTCTATTTATTTTTCCATATTATAGACATGTAATAGGTGTGCTCCTTCTTACTCACCACTTTTCTAAATTAGAAATCATGAAGAATTGGTTATACCATTTCTTAGTATAGGTCATCTCCCCCCAATAGATTAGCTTGATCAATAAATGTCTTTCTAAATAGAAGTGTTGGGTTTCGATGTTCATTTTTGCTTTTCTCCTTGATAAGGTATATCTCCACTCAAGGCTTGGTGCTTGGTTTGTTTTTCCCCCTTCTGTTGTTTTAGAATTTCTGTTCATAGTCTTGTAGTTGTGTTTATTTCAGCATTATTTTTAATACAGTAAAAAAAAATCATGACTCATACATTTACTTGTTGCTGGCAATCCTTATGATTTATATTGATATATTGACCATCAATTGTGTTGTAAATGTTGTACCCTGATGAACGTATCTTTTCTTTTATGTACACTGAGAGCATATGCACCAAGACAAATTCCTTGTGTGTCCAATCACACTTGGCCAATAAAAAATTCTATTCTATTCTATTCTACTTTAGCAACTTAATTTTTTGGGATACCCCTTTCTTTTCTAACAAATTTCCTCCATATTCTTGCCAAGGTGTTCAGGAAGTAATTTGCCACTGCCTGTTTCCTAGGGTTGAGAGAGAGCAACTAACCCAAAGTCACCCAGGTGACCTCATGCCTCAAGTCACTTGGTCTTCTGGTTTGTAGCTGGGTGCCTCAATCATTACACCAAGCTGAATCAGGGGTGGTATTCATGTACTTTCTCTACCAGTTCGTAAATGTGAGAGCATGTGCACGCACTTGCTTCTCTCGCAAGTGCCACTTCCGTGCATGTGCATGGCCTTCCATGCATGTGCTCTGTTCATGTGTGTGCCTTCTGTGCATGTACCCGGGCTCAAAAACGTGCCTAATTAGGATGGCATAGAACTGGGGTGGGTGGGTGGGTGTGTCCACCTGCGATTTTCGCTACTGGTTTTCCTGAACTGGTCCGGACTGGCTGAATATCACCTCTGAACTGGATCTATTAATACTTTATACAAATATTACTTTGCCTTTTATGTTATTTATTGTAAGCCTATAGGTTAAAAGTTTTCAGTTAGTATAAGATAGTATTATTAGAAGGGTGAAATATAAGGAAAATCAATCTTAATCTTCAGTTTTGATCTTTAATATATCAATGAATTAAAAATATGTTAAAATAATCATCTGGTTGGACAAGAAAGAAATATTTGCAATCATATTACAAATATGACTTTCTCACCAGCTGAATAATAAGACTTCATGAATACAGAGGAATACAGAGATACTTACTTCTCTTTTTGAGGGCTGAGTTAATGAAGTAAGTGAGAAATAAACTCAAGATTACTTTGCCTTGATTCTCTTTGGTTTAATGGGGAAAGAGGAGAAAAACAAGAAAACTAGATTTATTTTTAATTTTATTTATTTATTTAATTTTGTCATAACAATATACACAAGCATAACAAGCATAACACAAAAGATTATATAATATATAAACATATATATGAGGAGAAACAAGGTAGTATGAGCATATATATATATAGGGGAAGAAACAATAGGACAGGAACGGTAGGCACATTTGTACTCTTATGCACGCCCCTTAGAGTCCTCTTAGGAACGTGGTGAGGTCAACAGTGGATAGATTTTTAATAAAACTTTTGGGGTTATGAGAAGAGACCACAAAGTCAGGTAATGCATTCTAAGCATAGATAATTCTGTTACAGAAATCGTGTTTTCTACAATCTAAACTGGTGCGGTTGACATTAAGTTTAAATCTGTTGGTAGTTCTTGTGTTATTGTAGTTGAAACTGAAGTAGTCATTGGCAGGAAGGATATTATAATGGATGATTCTATGAGCTAAACCCAGGTCCTGTCGAAGGCGACGAAGTTCCAAGTTTTCTAGACCCAGGATATCAAGTCTGGTGGAATAAGGTATTTTATTGGTTGCGGAGGAGTGGAGAACTCTTCTTGTAAAATACCTTTGGACACGCTCAACTGTATTGATATCAGATATATGGTATGGGTTCCAGACAGGCGAGCAGTAATCAAGAATTGGCCTAGCAAAAGTTTTATATGCTCTGGTCAGTAGCGTGGTGTTTTTGGAAAAGAAGCTATGTAGAATTAAGTTAAAAACTTTTAGAGCCTTTTTTGCTATATAGTTGCAGTGGGCTTTGGCACTTAGATCGTTAGATATAAAAACTCCAAGGTCTTTGACTGGGTGGGGGTCATCTGTGAGGTAATGTCCATCAAGCATGTACTTAGTGATTGGGTTCTTTCTTCCAATATGTAGGACTGAGCATTTGCTGGTTGAGATTCGTAGTTGCCAAATTTTAGACCAAGCGGTTAGATGATCAAGGTCTTTTTGAATTGTAGATGTATAGTCAGTGGTGTTAAAAAGTTTGACATCATCAGCAAAGAGAACACAGTCACTTGAGATGTGATCACAAAGATCATTTATGAATACTATAAAGAGAGTTGGTCCAAGAACGCTACCTTGAGGAACATATAAGAAATATATAAGAACATATATAAGAAAACTATACCAGGATTTCAAGTATGCTATAATATTTTACATCAATACTGAAGAGTTCCAGTAATCTTTGTGACTTGTTTCCTGATTTGGCTTAACTGGAACCTTCAGTACTTTAAAACACAGCTAGTAGATAGTTATAGCCCTTTCTTTTCTTAGCTCGTCTGCACTCTGTTAACATTTTAACAATATGTGAGAGTTCTCTTTCGATTAGACAAAATATTTTCACAAGGTTTTAGGATGCCCAGAACCCAGAGAGTTATAAACTGATTATGGTGACCTTCCACCCTTCAAAACAAAACAAAATAAAATCAGAAACTCAACATTTGAATAGTGCAGCAAATCGAAGAGTCAAAATCTATCTGCCAAATATCCTAGGGAAAGAATGATCTTCTTTTTAGTATATTGATCGCTCCATTTTCATCAGTATTTCTGTGCAGCTTAAACCCTGTCTTTATACACAAGTCCAAGGAGCAGTTCAGAGGGCTAGAGACTGATGGGTTTCATTAGCAAAGTATTCATAAGGTACATGGCAAACTCAGCTTTGACTGACCCCTAAACTCATGCAATTTGTTTGCTTATTTATTTATTCAGTCATTTCTATATTGTAATGCAATTAAAACAACAATCACTCAAGACAAACCAATGAAACAAAGTTCAGAAACAGTTAATTGGTTTAAAGAAGAAACAGTTAAAAGTGATCAGAAGCTTAGTAGAACAAAGAATATTAATTGCTCTTTTAAAATCATCCTCTCTCAAATGCCCAATCTAACTTCCTTTGAAGTGAAGGCATCCACAAAAAAGATCAAATCTTAGATAGGTCTCTTGGCATCAGATTTCACAGCAGGGTTTCTGAAGATGGAAACAAATGATGGATATGGCAAATGGTTCTTCTTCAGATATCTGTCAGTAAAAGTATAGCAGCCCCTCTATTTTAAAAAATGAGAATCTGGTTTCTTTGTCATAAACCTCACTACTATCTTTGTTTTTAGGACTTTATAGATTAGAACAGTGATAGTGAACCTTTTCGGCACCAAGTGCCAAAAAGGGAGCACTTCGCCTGCGCGCCAGAAACCCAGAAGAGGAACGGGTGAGGCCACGCGTGCCAGGTGACATGGCTCCGGTGCTGCTTCGGCCATGCGTGCCATCGGTTCGCCATCACAGGATTAGAAGAAAACTTTTGTGAGTTTAGAAAGAGACTAATAAAGATACAATGGCTCCCTTGTATGGATGGATTTTCTATACTACCATCCATGTGAAAATCTAGGAGGATTGTCAGCATCTAATTGCATGGTAGCAATTAAACTTCTCTTCTCTCTGTATACCAATGACTTCATCTCAAATGATCCATCTGTTAAACTACTGAAGTTCACAGATGACACAACAGTCAGTCTCATTTGAGACAATGATGAATTGTCTTGAATGAGACCGACTGATACTAAATGATGCAGATGGGAGGTTGAACAACTAGCCTCGTGGTGTGACCAGAACAATCTGGAACTGAACACACTCAAAACAATGGAAATGGTGGTGGACTTTAGGAGAAACACTCCCATACTACCACCTCTTACAATACTAGACAACACAGTATCAACAGTAGAAACCTTCAAATTTCTAGGTTCTATCATATCACAAGATCTAAAATGGACAGCTAACATTAAAAACATCATCAAAAAAGCACAACAAAAAATGTTCTTTCTGCGCCAACTCAGAAAGCTCAAACTGCCCAACGAGCTGCTGATCCAGTTCTATAGAGGAATTATTGAATCTGTCATCTCTATAACTGTCTGGTTTGGTTCTGCAACCCAACAAGACAGACACAGACTTCAGAGCATAATTAGAACTGCAGAAAAAACAATGACTATCAACCTGCCTTCCATTGAGGACTGTATACTGCACGAGTCAAAAAGAGGGCTGTGAAAGTATTTATAGACCCCTCACATCGTGGACATAAACTGTTTCAACTCCTACCTTCAAAATGACGCTATAGAGCATTGCACACCAGAACAACTAGACACAAGAACAGTTTTTTCCTGAACACCATCACTCTGCTAAACAATAATTCCCTCAACACTGTCAAACTATTTACTAAATCTGCACTACTATTAATCTTCTCATCATTCCCATCACCATCTCCTTCCACTTATGACTGTATGACTGTAACTTTGTTGCTGGTATCCTTATGATTTATATTGACTGTTTCCTAATATGATTTGATTGATTATCTGTTCCCTATGACTATCATTAAATGTTGTATCTTATGATTCTTGATGAATGTATCTTTTCTTTTATGTACACTGAGAGCATATGCACCAAGACAAATTCCTTGTGTGTCCAATCACACTTGGCCAATAAAGAATTCTATTCTATTCTATTCTATTCTATTCTATTCTATTCTATTCTATTCTATTCTATTCTATTCTATTCTATTCAGACCAGAGCTAGAACTTTCTCTTCTTGAGGATCAATTCTAGTGCTAGAGTTGGCAGCTGAGGAATAGTTAAATTTAACATAGCTAATATCAATTAAATAATTTAACCTTCCTGTGGAAATGATTTTCTGATCTGGTCTGCCAACCAGGGCTGACACAATCTGAGTGGCAATCAGCTCATGCAGCAGCTCACAATACATTATTATGAGGAACCAATCAAACAATGAATGTAGAATAGCCAGCAAGAGGCTGACTTGTAGTGTTGAACATCAAAGGATTGTGAGGAACAGTGTGGGGGAATCTTCTTTCTATCTCAACTCTATGAGTATATATATATATAATCTCCTTGGATATACAGAGAGCAGATAGAGAGTTAATGACAGAGACTCTTGAATCTCTTCTCTATAGGATAATACTCAATTCTTCTTGAAGAAACACTTAACAAATTATTTTGGAAGTTTTTTGGTTCTCACCCAATAGTAGAAGGAGTAAATATATATGTGTGTATATAACACACACACACACACACACACACATACACACCCTTGTGCATTCACTTGCCAAAAATAGGAGCTTTTTCTTTGCCAGACATGGAAATTATCAAGTCTGCTTAAGCTATTGTTAATTATTTTTATCTGCTGTGAGTGTTGATTTTAATGCTTTTTTAATGATTTAAAGCTTTTATGCTGTAAGCTGCCCAGAGTCATTGGATATGAGATGGGTGGCAAATAAATTTCATAAGAAACAAACAAACAGCCTTAAAAAAACAAAAATAAATCTCTAGGGAAAGACTGAAAAAATTGATTCTAATTAAGCTGAAATGAAGATAAGCAGTAATATACTCTCTAGAAACTTTTCCTAGTATTATTCTAACAGTAATGATGTGTTTTCATTTATGTTTCATTTCCTTTAAAGCTATTTTACAGTATTATACTTTTCCCCCATGGAAATGTGTCTGTTTTTCATTGGGGCATTATAAGGACAAACGGATGAGACAAGGGAAGGTAATGAATCAGCTAGAGCTTTCAAATGCCTAAAGAAATATGAACTCAGAATGAATTATATTATACAATACATATTCTGCTAAATATCTGTCAACATGAAAACTGGATAATGGTAAATTATAAGACTTTTCCTCTCTTTGGGGATGCATGATAAAAACTAGATTTATGTAGCTTACTTCTGGTTAATAATAAATATCAAATATTGCTCTGGTAATTATGCCTCCATAAAATGGTATTTTACAAATGTAATAAATAAGTTGTACTTATTTTGTAAGAGTACTATTTTATTTGATCTTCATGCAAATTTCATTGAGCTTAAAATGTTCTACATTTTAAATTGTACTATTTGACCTGATTTGCCTATGTTAATCTAAAAATAGAAATAAAGGAAGACATCCAAGGTACCTCCTTGAAATAAATTAAAACAATAAATTAGAACTTCTGAAGAAGTTCCATATGATCACTAAGACATTTATGGATGTGATGCTTATCTCTATTAAGGCATTTACCAAACCTAATATAATGCTACATTTTGAGGAACAGAATTTAATTACAAAGAATACAAAATCACTAGAAAGGAAATCTGATACATAATGCAAGGATATGGATCGGGGTGAAATCCAACAGATTCTGACAGTTTTGGAGAACCGGTAGCGGATATTTTGAGCAATTCAGAGAACTGTACTGGAAATTTTGAATAGTTCAAGAAGTGGCAAATACCACCTTTGGCTGACCCCAAAGTGGGGTGGGAATGGAGATTTTGCAGTATCCTTCTCCCGCCACATCCACCAAGCCACGCCTACCAAGCCACGCCCACAGAACCAGTAGTAAAAAAAATTGGATTTCACCACTGATATGGATCCAAAAGCAGTTGAATAATACATGTGTGCCTCTACATCAATACTCAACCAGAAACATATTTGCCTTTTCTCTAAAATAGAGACTGTTTTCACAGTGCAAGAAACTTTTGACTTTCTAGTATATTTCCAGGGTACTTGAGAATTTTTTAAAACTTTTTGTTAGGTTTTTTAACTTACTCTATTGTTGAGGCTGGCAAGGAATGCTTTCTATATCTATCATTTCATCACTTTGAAAACTAGCTTATCTAAATAAAGCCCAATAAGTAGAGTTTCTTCCCAATGCCTTTATTTGATATTTAAAGAGACTGCAGCATACTGGAGTGAATGCTCCTGGGTTACCACATAACAAAATTGGTGTACTGAAGGATCACCAAAATCTATGGAGAAGGATTTTCCTTCATTTCCTATGCTTGTTAGATATATATTGTCTATGGGACCTGACTTGTGGAACGCCCTATTTTTAATTTGCACTTTGATTTTCATTCAGGATCTCTACAGTATATGGACAGGCCATCACAATATATTTATATATTGTATCAGCCCACATTCATTCATCAGCTATTCATTATCAGTTCTATTTCTTCTTGTTTTAATGTACAAATTTAGTTGAACATTGCATTCTTATTGCATTCAACTTTGGTTTGTCCAAACATATCCAAATCTCACTTCCATATAACAAAGTAGAAACACACTTATATACAACCCATTTTACTTCCTTTAACAAATATTCATGTTTAATAACAAACCACATGCTGTCACTAACTTTTCTATCAGTGCTTGCCTGTCTTAAAATTTCTCCATCCATTTTACAAGTTTAGTAAACATCTACTTATTTTCTTTATTTTTCTCCTTCTGTCCTGGCCACTTTTTACAGAGGCACTGTTGAGAGCATTTTAACAAACTGCATCACTGTTTGGTTTGGTGGCAGCAGTTCCTTAGATAGAAAGACCATAGAGAGAGTGGTAAGGACAGCAGAGATTATAGAAAGCTCGTTTCCTGTTATTCAGGATACTGCTTATAAGCGCTATATGCTTAGAGCTCAAAGCATTGTTAGAGACCCCACACACCCACTTCATGGTCTGTTTCTGTTGCTCCCCTCTGGGAGGAAATTTTGAAACATTTCTAGCAGGACTACCAGATTCTGTATTAGCTTTGTTCCCTATGCCATCCATCTGGTAAACTCACAAAAATCATTCTTCTTGCCATGTACCTATATACATCTGAATTAGACTGTGTTGTTTCTCTGTGTCATATAATATATGTGGGTATATGCATAATTATGTATGTATGTATGTATGTAATGTATGTTTGTATGTATTTAGTCATGTTTATACTGGAGGTAGTGATCCTTTGAGAACTGCATAGAACAAAATTTTATTTTAATGTATGCCGATTAGTGTACAATCAAAGTGACAATAAAGTTAGTCTACGTAAGTCTAGAACGACAAAAATCATTTACTTGCTTTATTTATTTATTTTTCCCATCTATGAATTACTGCAACCATTACTGAATTACTATCACTGAATTGCATCACATAAGATATTTTACTTTTGTCATATGCTGCTCTTATCACATTCAGGAACCAGCTCTCAATTCTATTTTCTCATAAAGATTCCATCATTCACGTTCCCATACAATTTTGTCAAAAAGTAATCAACTCTTCTCAGATTTTCTGACTTTTTCCATATCATTCCCAATCAATCAAAATTTTATGTGGATCTTGCTGATTTATAAAGATGATGTGGGTGACAGTGCTTCCTTCATTTATTTCATGAACAATTCATCCCACAGATGGATTGCACAAGTGTGAAAAAATAATCACTCTTTAGATTTGATAATTGATTGTACAACCTTTAACTGCAATAGTTGCAAGGAAACATTTCCCCTAATTGGTGATGTATCAGATAGATATACGGAATTGGTGTCACATTGATGTATAGAATTTGTGCTCGTTTCTCCATGGGCAATTCAGCCAAAATATTTAAGGTTTTCCTAGCATGAACAGCTTGCTTTAAAAAAATTGGATTTATTCTTTCATCGATTCTTGTGGACTTTGTTATATATTTGAGAACATTACCTTACATTTATAGCTCAGCTTCAGCCGATGGACAGATGGCTGATATTCTCCTGTAGAATTCTTTGACACAAAGTACAATTAGTGATTCCTTCAATGATGGTAAGTCATCTAGGTCCTGAGGCAGTGATGTTTTCCCAAACCATGACACTATTACTTTCATGCTTCACAGCTGGTATAAGTTCTGATTGCAGAATACAATCTTTGGTTTCCACCAATAACCCTTCCAGATTGACAGACATCATTGAATATTTTATAGAAGTCTTCCAAAGTGTCCTTTGTGTTGGGAATAATGTTTAAAGGGGGGGAGGGGAATAAGGAAATGTATGCCTACCAAAATTTTTGTAATTACCCTTGTTTCTAGAGTCTGCATTTTTTAAAAAATAAAAACAAAATCACATGAGATAGAACAATATTGCTGAATTCTATTACCATTTTGAATCACTTTGAAAAAGCCTGAGTCAGACAGAGGAATCAGATCTGCATTTTTCTGACAAGTCTTTTGAGCGTGCTACTGCTAGTAGTGATGATCATGTTATCTGGACTGGAGGCTAAAACATATGAAGAACGGTTGCAGGAAATGGGTATGTCTAGTTTAATAAAACGAAGGACTAGGGGAGACATGATAGCAGTCTTCCAATATCTCAGGGGTTGCCACAAAGAAGAGGGAATCGGGCTGTTCTCCAAAGCACCTGAGGGTAGAACAAGAAGCAATGGGTGGAAACTGATGAAGGAGAGAAGCAACTTAGAACTAAGGAGAAATTTCCTGACAGTTAGAACTATCAATAAGTGGAACGACTTGCCTGCGGAAGTTGTGAATGCTCCAACACTGGAAATTTTTAAGAAAATGTTGGATAACCATCTGTCTGAGATGGTGTAGGGTTTCCTGCCTGGGCAGGGGGTTGGACTAGAAGACCTCCAAGGTCCCTTCCAACTCTGTTGTTGTTGTTGTTGTTGTTGTTGTTGTTATTATTATTATTATTATTATTATTATTATTATTATTATTTTATTATGATTTATTATATTTGTATACCGCCCTTCTCCCGAAGGACTCAGGGCGGTTCACAGCCAATAAAAACAACAGCAAAACATATAATACATATAAAACAGCTAAAAACAGTATAAAAAACTTATTCAATTGATGGCCTAAAACTTTAAATACAAATTTAAAACCCCGTTTAAAAGCCCTGATTTAAAACCCCAATTTAAAACTATGTTCACGCTAGTCCTGCTCGTCGAAACAACAACGTCTTCAGCTCGCGGCAGAAGGTCCGGAGGTTGGGGAGTTGATGAAGCCCCAGAGGCAGCTTGTTCCAGAGGGCAGGAGCCCCCACAGAGAAGGCCCTCCCCCTGGAAGTCGCCAGCCGACATTGTTTGGCTGACAATATCTGGAGGAGGCCCTCTCTGTGAGAGCGCACTGGTCGGTGAGAGGCTACTGGTGGCAGTAGGCGGTCCAGTAAATACCCCGGCCCTAAGCCATGGAGCGCTTTAAAGGTGATAACAAGTACCTTGAAGTGAACCCGGAAGACCACTGGGAGCCAGTGCAGACTGCCCAGGAGAGGTGTTACACGGGAGCCATGAGGTGCTCCCTCTATCACCCGCGCAGCCGCATTCTGGACCAGTTGGAGTCTACTGCATGTAGAGAGCATTGCAGTAGTCCAGGCGGGATGTAACAAGGGCATGAGTGACAGTGCATAAGGAAGCCCGGTCCAGAAAGGGGCGCAACTGACGTATCAGGTGAACCTCATTAAAAGCTCCCCTGGCGACTGCCATCATATGATCTTCTAAAGACAGCCGTACATCCAGGAGGACACCCAGATTGCGAGCCGTTTCCATGGGGGCCAATAACTCACCCCCGACGGTCAGCGATGGAATTAGCTGACTGTATCGGGCCGCCGGCATCCACAGCCACTCGGTCTTGGTGGGATTGAGTCTGAGTCTAGACCCATACGGCTTCCAGACACTGGGACATCACTTCAACAGCCTCGTTGGGGTGGTTAGGGGTGGAAATATACAGCTGAATATCATCAGCGTATAGATGACAACTCACCCCAAAACCACGGATGATCTCACCTAGCGGCTTCATATAGATGTTGAACAGAAGAGGCGAGAGAACCGACCCTTGCGGCACCCCACATAAGAGGCACCTCGGGGCCGATCTCTGCCCTCCGGTCAACACCGTCTTCGACCGGTCTTATCTAATTATGACTTGAAGAATCAGAGTTAAATGATAGTAGTGTTTTCTTTTTACATTTGTTACCATCGCCAAAGATGTTATTAAAATCATTTCCATCTTGTCTTTGTTTCTCCACTATTTATGACTTGCCTAAACACTGCTATATGGCCTTGAAACTGAAGCATTTATTGTCCTCCAACTTCTCTGATTACCTTTCGTTTTGCCTCCTTGTATTCCTGACTGCCTGATTTGTATTTACAGCCAGTCATTGTGAACAAGTGAGAAAGACTAGAAAGTGCTGCAGCCTGTGATATGTTCCTTCTCCCTCTCCTCCCTCCTTATGCATAACAAGGGACTCTGGGACTTTTAGTTCGTGAGATGACAAGTCCCATAAGGAAACATAAATCCCTCTATTTCTCAATTACAAGTTTTAGAATTAACTGCATGGCACATTCAGGCAGTTAAAGAAACCAGGGCTGACCCAGCGGCATGTGATTCAGTTTTCTTTTTGTTTTTGATTGGTCACAAACTTTTGTATGCAGAGGATGTTGTTGCTTGAGAACCCAAATGATTTGCGGTAGTTGTTGGGTCTCATCTACGCATTCTGTCAATCTGCTTTTCTCTCATCCTTGAGATGGCAGGAAAATCAGTCAATCGGAAAACCAATCCCTCCACATTGTTCCACTTACCAGGCCACAGGAACAAGTCTTTAGAGGTGCTACCATCTCACAAAGGAGGTAGCTGCCTGTGTGCCTGCATAAGTGCCAGAGCCCACTGTAAAAGCATTGCTAAAAAGCATTAAGAGTTGTTAACCTAATCTTGCGTAGCTTCTTCTCCAGTAATATTGAACTGCAAACTAGGGAATACAAAAGAGGAGCCCCTCGTGGCTCCCGCATGACACCTATCCTGCGCAGACTGCACTGGCTACCTGTGGCCTTCCGGGTGCGCTTCAAGGTTTTGGTGACCATCTTTAAAGCGCTCCATGGCATAGGGCCGGGTTACTTACAGGACCGCCTACTGCTACCGAATACCTCTCACCGACCCGTGCGCTCTCATAGAGAGGGACTCCTCAGGGTGCCGTCAGCGAGGCAATGTCGTCTGGCGGCGCCCAGGGGAAGGGCCTTCTCTGTGGGGGCTCCCACCCTCTGGAACGAACTACCCCCAGGACTTCGTCAGCTTCCGGACCTTCGGACCTTCCGCCGCGAGCTTAAAACACACTTATTTATTTGCGCAGGACTGAGTTAGATTTTAAATTTACGGGTTTTAAACTGGGTTTATTTTTATATTTTTAAATTTTTGGCTTTTAGAATAAGTTTTTTAATTGTTTTTACTCTGTATTTATGTGTTTTTAAGTGCCTGTTAACCGCCCTGAGTCCCTCGGGAGATAGGGCGGTATACAAATATGATTAAATAAATAAATAAATAAATAAATAAATAAAACTTTTGTCAGACCAATTCTGGAATACAGCTCATCTGTATGGAACCCACACTGCATATCGGACATTAATACAATTGAACGAGTCCAGAGATATTTCACAAGAAGAGTCCTCCACTCCTCTGCTCGCAACAAAATACCTTATGCCACCAGACTCAAAATTTTGGGCTTAGACAATTTATGACTATGCCATCTTCAGTCTGACCTAAGCATAGTACATAAAATCATCTGCTACAATGTCGTACCAGCCAATGAATACTTCAGCTTCAACCAAAACAATACAAGAGCACACAATAGATACAAACTCATGGTAAACCGATCCAAACTAGACTGCAGAAAATAAGTCTTCAGTAACAGAGTTGTCAGCGCCTGGAATGCACTAACTGACTCTGTGGTTTCTTTGCCAAATCCCCAAAAATTTAATCTTAGACTGTCTACTTTAGACCTCACTACATTCTAAGAGGTCTGTAAGGGGCGTGCATAAGTGCACCAGTGTTCCTACTGTCCCTTTCCTAATGTTTTCTTTTATTCATATCTTTTACATGTATTTATAATTATGTTTATGCTTATATCTGTCATAAAATACATGCTTGATGAAATAAATAAAATAAGAATGAAAAACAGAAACTGGAAAATGCCTATGGCATTTTCTCAGTCATCCAGATCATGGTTGTCCCAAAGGTGCTTTTTTCAAGAGGCAACTGGACTTTCTGATTTTTCTTTCTTTTCTCATCCAAGAAGCTTCTTCAGCTCTGACTGGATGATGGGGAATGGAAGGATATATACTCCTTGCAGACAGCTGATCATTTGCATTCTTTTTTTTTTTGAGGGTTGTTAAGGTTACCTGGAGGGTTATCTGTTTCATCAGGGTCACCTGAGCGGTGCAAATGGGTTTGGAGCCTTCTTGGAACTTTTGAAAGAACTTTGTTGTAGACTGGAGATAGATGATGTCATAGCCTTCCCCCTGTGTTGAGAGAAGGCTGTTCAATTTTGATATAGATGGCCTCTTTAACCAATTAGTAAAGTTCCTTTACTAATGTAATGTGAATAATGTGATCAATGTCAGGATACCGAGAAAATTGTCTTCCAAAACTGACAATCAGTGTATATGTACATATATATACAACATGTTGTACAATATACTCTACTGCAAATGGCTGCAATACTCATGCTGTGGAAACTATTGTCTAATAAATAAAGCGAGCATCATCAGTTTTATTCAGTTGTTTGTTTTATTTCATATGTTTCACTTTTGCATTTCATGTGCTTATTATTCCAGAATTGTCAGCTCATTACCTTTAAGGGCCATGTTGCTTATGATATCCTTGGATGGCATCTGTGATCCAAAAACAGAACTTTAGAATGGCAGAACTATCACCAAGGTTTTAAAAATGGGACCTCTGAAATCTGGCAAGATTCGGTGATCATATGAGAATTCACGGAGTTTTTAAAAAGGTAGAAAGGAACACCTGCTGTCTGAAAACCGTGCCACCACTTGCAGTATTATATTTCAGTTCTTGACAGCAGGTGACTTATACAATAAATGTTGTCATGGGCTTGCTTCTTTAATAAGGACGATGAAGACAGCATTGTGACATTGTGCTGCAAATTCCACTCTTTTCATGTATCCCTACAGCATCACAATACACACACACACACACACACAGAAAGAGAAAGACACGTAAGGGGTGGATGATGACTTTTTTTATTATTCTAAGCAACTAGTTATGTCTGGCAACTAGTACTATACAGGTAGTTCTCATCTCATTTAGCCACCATAATTGGAAAAAGCAACTTGGTCATTAAGCAAAGCAGTCACTAAGTGAAACAACACATGACCATGTCTGTGCTAATGATTTTACCAGGACTTTCCTTTGCTTTATAGCGTCAGAAGGATATGACTCCCAAAGCATTCCAAATGGCAAAGAAGGAGAAAGTTGAGTAAAACATCAAATTTTATAGACCTTTACCCCCAGCTCTTCACCTTTTGTAATGCTCACCTCAGGGCTGTGATAACTGGCAAGATCATAACTGATGTTTGTATTTATATTTTCATTTACATTCCTTTATTTTATTTTTACTTATTAATCAAATGAATATAGCTATCAAGCTCATAAAAAGCCATTCATTGGAGAGGAAGGGATGACAAGAGAATAAGTGGGTACATAATGAAAGCAATGAAAGCCATGCGCTGGCATCGGTTGTTTGCCTAGCACACTTGGAGTTATGAGCCATGAGCTGCTTAGGAAGCAGTGAAAGTCTTCAGTGTGGAATTTCAAGTAGCAGCTCTGAGGTGGCTAATTAAGGTCACAGAGCTGAGCTTGTTAACTTGCAGTTAGCACTTTTTAGGGATTCTCTATGCTGTGGAGAAAAAACAGCTCAGGAAGAGATTGCTTGTTAAGGCAATCCCTCTGCTTTGCAAGGGGAGAAGAATAAAGATAGGTCAGGACAATGAATACTTAGTGATTGTAGTTGTGAATACAGATGGTGATGTTCGTCCACCGTGTTTGAAGAAGACCTGACATCAAACAGGCTGTGGACTATTCACAATGCAGGTGGCTGGTAAGGCCTATATGGGCACAAAATGTTCTGCCACATGTCGGGCAGACTTGTGGGCACCATTGTTGCAGCATTTGCAGCTCTGGCTTTGCGGAATGCTCACTTCTCTTATGCTATGGTTGTTCTTCTATCTTCTGATGTCTGGCAGCCTTGGTGGATCAGTGTGCGCCATGTCGATCCATCTTGTGCCAGGGTTTCCCAGGAAGTGATGTTGATATCCAGGGACTTGAAGGAGGCTTTCACTGTGTCTTTGTATTGCATCCTTTGTCCCCGGTGCGGTTGCTTTCCTTGAGACAGCTCACCATAGAGGAGCTGTTTAGGGATGTGATGGGCTGGGATCCTTGAAATATGGTCTGCCCAGCTGTGAATACAGAGGAGGGGGGGAGAGGGGGAGAGAGAAATGGAGGGGGAGAGAGAGACTATGAAGATTGTAATGCGGGCAGTGGTTTCAAAGTTTCTTTTCCATCACTATTGTAGCCATGAACTGTTGCTATCTGAGGCATTCGCTAAACGATCATTACCTGTACATTAAATATACATTCAGCATTGTCACTGTATATTATTAGAGGTGAAGCCTTTGTGAGCTACAACATGATTATGCTGTAGAAAGAACAAACACTTTGAATGTTTAAGGCAAACATGAGCTTTAGAAAAGCAGAATTCAGCCATAGAAGTGCTGTATCATGGAAGATCTTGATGGAAAAAGAATCCTCTGGCAGGTACAGTGTTAGAACAAACGAAGGAAAGGATTTAGGTGTCCTCATAGCAGATGACTACAAAATGAGTAAACAGTGTGGCCAGGCAGCTTTGAAGGCAAAGAAAATTCTGGGTTGCATCACTATAGGGAACACCAACAGGAAAAAGGGGGATTTAAGTCAGATCACATTTGGAATATTGTGTCCAGTTCTGGAGGCCTCACTTAAACAAAGATATAAATAAGATCAAGCGAGTCCAGGGAGGGGCAACAAAAATGGAGCAAGGTATGTGAGAAAAAACATATCACGAGAGTGTCAAGGTTCCAGAAAAACCTCTTCTGCATAAAAAAAACTCAGAAGCCATTGTTTTTCAGAGTTCTTTACTAGCATGAGGGAACTGGCACACGATGAGTGAAATTCCAAAACTGAACTTCTGGATTCTTTTCCCAGTTATACAAACCCAAGAGTCCCACCCCCCTGACCCCTTTGATGGTCACATGGTCCCACGTTCTCCCAGTTCATTCGAATATCTTCTCGCCACTCTTCCTGCAGATGTGAACACCATCCGACCTTGACTGCTTGAAGAATGTTACCATACCCCTCAGCCCCCCTTCTTCCCCTCAGGGGAAAAATGTGGCAGCGTCTGGAACCCTAAAGTCTAGTATGGTTTCCAGGCCTGACAGGCGTCCCCCCTTGGAAAAGAAGCTATATCCTAGGAAAGAAAACAAAGAGTTGATAAAGAAGAGTGTCAGTGGTCCACACTTTCCTTCTACCCCCCTTCCCCTCTCCAACAGGTTTTTTAGGTTTGTCAGGGAAAGTGTCATGAAATTGTTTAATCAAATTATCCACATTTACTTTCCAACTTTTGACCCAAGTAGATTCAGATAATGGATATCCCTTCCAGTGGACTAAATATTGTAATTGACCTCTGTATAGTCTAGAGTCAAGGATTTTCTTGATTTCATAGTGGGTTTCACCTTGGATTATCAAGGGTGGTGGGGGAGCGGCAGGTTGAGGTCTCAAACCAGACTGTCTAGCAGGTTTTAATAAGCTGGTATGGAATACCAGGTGTATTTTCCCCAACATTCGAGGGAGCTTGAGTTGGACGGTAACGGGATTAATAATTTTTACAATGGGGAAAGGACCCAAAAATTTTCTGCTGGGTATTCTCATTCTCAACCTCAGATAAAAAGACTTTATCTCCAATGCGAAAAGAGGGTTGAAGGGAATGGTGTTTGTCAGCTTGGGCTTTGTAATTCCGAGCTGTCACAGCTAAGGCCTTTTTTGTATTTTCCCAACCTTTTTTCAACGAATTCATCCAGTCCGTTAGGGAAACGGAAGTGGGGGGTTGCACAGGGAGTTCAGGCATTGGAACGAAGTCCATGCCGGTGGTTACTTGAAAAGGGGTTAACCCCGTGCTGCTGTGTACAGCATTATTATATGCGACTTCTGCAAATGGTAACAAATCTGACCAGTTTTCTTGTTGGTAATTTACATAACACCGTATGTATTGTTCCACCATCGAGTTCAATTTTTCAGCCGCTCCATTGGTCTCCGGATGGAACCCAGAACTAAGTCCTTGAGACGACCCAATGGACCGTAGGAACTCCCTCCAGAACTTGGCTGTGAATTGAACACCCCTGTCGGATATTATCCTTTTAGGAACTCCATGCAGTCTGTAGATGTGTTTGACGAAGAGCTTTGCTAATTTTCTCGCCGATGGCAATCCGCTGCACGCAGTGAAATGGGCCTGTTTAGAGAACAAGTCCACTACGGTCCATATCACTGTATTTCCCCCACTAGGTGGGAGTTCAACAATAAAATCCATGGCAATCTCTTCCCAGGGTCTGGTGGGTTCGGCTACGGGTTGTAGGAGTCCAGGGGGTTTCCCTGGTCTGGACTTCATGGTGGCGCAGGTAGCACAGCTCCGGACATAGTCTTCGACATCTGATTTCATTTTTGGCCACCAGAATTGTCTTCTAGCCAAGTGGAGAGTCTTTAAAAATCCAAAGTGACCTCCTAGGCGAGAGTCGTGGCTTCTCTGTAGTATAGGCAGCCGCATAGCGATGGGTACATAAATCTTGGTTCCCTTCCAGGGTATCCCATCCCTTAAGGTGAGGTCTGGCAAGTTTTCTTTAAACCAAGCATCGTCAGTGAGTGCTGATTTTAATTCCGCTAGTAGTTTATTTGGTGGGATGTTAGTACTATGGCGTGATCGCGGTCGAGTAAGTGCTTGGCTGGCCGGTTCGCTATCGGGAATCATCGCATGTATTACCTCTTCGCGTTGGCTGTCAAATTGTGGTTTCCTAGATAGGGCGTCAGCCAGTAGATTTTGGTCGCCGGGGATGTATTTGAGGGTGAAATGGAACCGTTTGAAAAACTGAGCCCATCGAACTTGTTTGGGAGAAAGCTTTCGAGGGGTTTTTAAGTATTCGAGGTTTTTGTGGTCGGTCCACACCTCGAATGGTTCTTTTCCCCCTTCAAGGAAGTGTCTCCAGGAGAGGAGTGCCCAGCGCACTGCAAAGGCTTCCTTTTCCCAAACTGCCCATCTGCGTTCAGTGTCTGTCAGTTTTTTAGACACGTACGCGCAGGGCATTAGATTGTTGTCGGTATTTCGTTGTAATAAGACAGCGGCTACTGCTACATCACTTGCATCAGCTTGGACCACAAAAGGTTTATTTGGATCCGGGTGTTGAAGAATTGGTTCCATCGAGAATAGGCGTTTCAGGTGTTCAAAGGAACGTTGGCAGTCCATTGTCCAAGGTAGGGGTTGGGTAGGTTTGGGTTTGGCGGGTAATGGCCCAGTTTTTAACAATTCTGTTAATGGTAGAGCTACTTCTGCGAAAGAAGGAATGAATTTGTGGTAAAAATTCGCGAATCCCAAGAAACTTTGAAGTTGCTTACGTGTGCGTGGCGGTTGCCAATCCAACACCGCTTTTACTTTTCCTGGGTCCATTTCGATACCTTTGTTTGATATCCGGTAACCTAGGTAGTCTAGGGATTCCTTATGGAATTCGCATTTGGAAAGTTTGACATATAGCTTGGCCGCTAGGAGCTTTTTAAGGACTTGTCTGACCAATTTGATGTGTTCTTCGATATTGTTTGTGTAGATAAGAATATCATCTAAGTAGACAAGAACCCCATTGTAGAGATGGGGGTGCAGGGTTTCATTAATTAGTTGCATAAAAACAGCTGGAGCCCTTTGGAGGCCAAAAGGCATGACACGGTATTGGAAACTGCCCAAGGGGCAGTTGAAAGCCGTTTTCCATTCATCACCTTCCTTGATGCGGACCCGTAATAGGCTTCCTTAAATCCAATCTGGTGAAAATTTTGCCTTTTGATAAGTGGTTCAACAAATCGTGCATAAGTGGTAAAGGGTATGTGTTTTGTATGCAAATTGCATTGATATTTTTGAAGTCAATACACAATCTAAGCGAACCATCTTTCTTTTGTTTAAATAGCACAGGCGCAGCTACAGGTGATTTTGCTGGTTCAATGAACCCTCTGGCTAGGTTAGTGTCAATGTATTTTCTTAGTTCAGACATTTCGGCTGGTGTCATTGAATACATTTTGGGTTTTGGTAATTTTGCCCCCGGGTGCAATTCAATTGCGCAATCAGTTTGTCGGTGGGGGGGTAAGAGGTTACATTCATCCTCGCTAAAAACGTCTGATAAATCCATGTATGCTTTAGGGATGCGTGGTTCATTAGGAGATGGATTGGATATGGTGGTTGTTGGTTCCCTCTGGTGGTCATTTTGGATAAGGTTTTTTCGGTAGGGGGAATTGGGTCCAAGGGTCTGAAAATCCATATAATTTTCCTGAATTCATCCTCCCATTTGATTGTGGGTTCCCATTTGTCCAACCAAGCTAAACCCAGGATGATGGATTCTGACATCTTTGGAATTACTATGAATCTTATAAGTTCATGATGGGCTCCAATTTCTAAGCGAACCAGTTGTGTGATTTGGGTCGCTGGAACGCCACCAATCAAGGTTCCATCTACTTGGTGGAATTTAATTGGGTGTTTCAAGGGAAATGTTTTTATACGGAGTTGGGCGACCGTAGAGGTTGAAATTAGGCATCTGGTGCATCCTGTGTCCACAATAGCCTCTAAATCTTTTTTGGCCCCTCCCCCTGGAATTACTAAGTTTACTTTGATAGCAAATGGAGGAATGGGTGCACTCACCATTGGGTTGTTTTCTGCTTGGTTTGAGTCGTCAGGAGGTGAATCAGATGATGGAAGGTCAGTAGGGAGGTCTATGGCTTGTCTCGCAAAGCGACTGGTATTCGGATTCTTTCGAGGGGGTTTGCATGGTCGGGTAGCAGTTGGTGGGCGATACTGTGGGAGGGGTGTTGGGGCTAGGCAAACTGATGCCCGATGTCCTAGTTTTCCACAACGGTAGCATTTGATTATTGTTGAAGGCTGAAAGGTGGAGGGTGTGGTTGGTCTTAAGAGGGAGGGTCTTGTAGGTGGTCGTTGTGGAGTTGTAATTGGTGATTGGCTTTGGAGGGGGTTGAATTCACTGTCCAGAGCGATGGACACGTTGTACCAGTCATTTAGTTGTTCTGGGATTCCTCTGGTGGAGCAGGCTTTTCTGATGTTTTGATCAATGGCATCTTTGAAGTAGTGGAGGAGGACCCGATCTGGCCAATGTCTAAGATTGCCAGCAACCCTTCTGAAATCCCATACAAATTATTTTAGAGGCTTGTTACCTTGCTTCATTGTTTTTAAGGTGGTTTCACATTCTGCAATTAGGTCATCATCTTGAAACCGGTTGCGAAGCAGTGCCATAAATCTGTGAACATCGTTTAGTTCTGGTGCACGTTCATTGTGTAGTTGAGCTATCCATTCTGAGGCTAGCCCCACGTTCATACCATCCGAGATGGCGTTGATTAGGCTTCTTTCTGATGGGTATTGGTGTCTATATTGTTCAACGTAAGCCTCAATTCTGCTGAGAAAGTAAGCCAGGTAGTGTGGATTCTCATTAAAGGTTGGTTTGAAAGGGGGAGGGGCTGGGTGAGGGGGTGCAGGTGGGTTTAGCTGGCCTGCTTGCAGTTGAAGAGGGATTTGGGGGACGGCCGTTGCTATTGTGGCTGGTTGCTGAGTTGTGAAGGGGGATGGAATTCCCCCTGGCTGCTGAGAAGGAAGTCCTTGAAATGCTTCAGTTGACGAGGTAAAAATTGGCCTGGGGCCCCCAGGAAAGAAAGGTTGGTTGCCATTGGTATTGGATTCACCCTTGTCCAGGATAAAATGCCCAACCAGGAGGAATAGAAGCAGCTGGAGGCAGCGTAGGCCTCTGTTGGCGGGAAAAGTCAATTGGAGGGGGGAGTTGCGATTCCCCCCAAGTCCCTGGTGCTGCCTGAACTCCCTGCCATCTGAAGGAGGGAAGGGAGGTCCTCCTGCGTTCATCGGAACGGCTTTGAGCTTCAGTAATTTCTCCCTCTCTGGTGGGAGGGAAGGTGAATTTAGGCTGAGCTAAAGGCTCTCGAGGTGGGTGAGCTGAGCTTATACGAGGCCTCACTTCCAAATGCTCAAAAGTTTCAGGGAGGTCTAATAGGGACTGGGATTTCAGGGGGTTTCTCAGGTCCCAATCCAGTGACTCTCCCGATTCTCCGGGTTTTACTGTCCTCCAGTGAGGTTGAGAAGAGGGAGGGGGCTCTCCATTCCACCCCGGGGAAATGTTTTCTTCCGAACGACAGCTTACCCATGAATCGGAGTCTTTGGGCCGTGCTCCAAGCTGACAAGCAGGCTCTACCACTTCAGGTTTTTGAGTCATATCTTCCGATGGGAAGTAGATGATTTCAACTAAATCATCAGATTCAAGCTTCTGTGCTACTTCCACGCTTTCAGCTTGCTGCTTTTCCATCTTCGCTGGGTCTTTGCATCGCTGTGGAGGTTGCGGAGGCTGGGGCCCAGCACCCCCCTAATAGAATAGAATAGAATTTTTATTGGCCAAGCGTGATTGGACACACAAAGAATTTGTCTTGGTGCATATGCTCTCAGTGTACATAAAAGAAAAGATACGTTCATCAAGGTACAACATTTACAACACAATTGATGATCAATATATCAATTGGGCCCCCTCTAAGCGGAGGAGAGGGTACCGTTAGCAAAAGAAAGTTAGCAGTTTTGGAATAATGACAAGGTTCCAGAAAAACCTCTTCTGCATAAAAAAACCTCAGAAGCCATTTGTTTTTCAGAGTTCTTTACTAGCATGAGGGAACTGGCACACGATGAGTGAAATTCCAAAACTGAACTTCCGGATTCTTTTCCCAGTTATACAAACCCCAAGAGTCCCACCCCCCCTGACCCCTTTGATGGTCACATGGTCCCACGTTCTCCCAATTCATTCGAATATCTTCTTGCCACTCTTCCTGCAGATGTGAACACCATCCGACCTTGACCGCTTGAAGAATGTTACCATACCCCTCAGCCCCCCTTCTTCCCCTCAGGGGAAAAATGTGGCAGCGTCTGGAACCCTAAAGTCTAGTATGGTTTCCAGGCCTGACAGAGAGATTGAAAAAAATCTACAAGTACAACCTGGAGGACAAAAGGAAAAGTGGGTGACATGACTGAAACCTTCAAATATACTGTATTAAGGCTGTGAATGAGGTTGTAGACTGCAGTGAGGGGTGAATCAGATGATGGAAGGTCAGTAGGAGGTCTATGGCTTGTCTCGCAAAGCGACTGGTATTGGATTCTTTCGAGGGGTTTGCATGGTCGGGTAGCAGTTGGTGGGCGATACTGTGGGAGGGGTGTTGGGGCTAGGCAAACTGATGCCTGATGTCCTAGTTTTCCACAACGGTAGCATTTGATTATTGTTGAAGGCTGAAAGGTGGAGGGTGTGGTTGGTCTTAAGAGGGAGGGTCTTGTAGGTGGTCGTTGTGGAGTTGTAGTTGGTGATTGGCTTTGGAGGTTGAATTCTCTGTCCAGAGCGATGGACACGTTGTACCAGTCATTTAGTTGTTCTGGGATTCCTCTGGTGGAGCAGGCTTTTCTGATGTTTTGATCAATGGCATCTTTGAAGTAGTGGAGGAGGACCCGATCTGGCCAATGTCTAAGATTGCCAGCAACCCTTCTGAAATCCCATACAAATTGTTTTAGAGGCTTGTTACCTTGCTTCATTGTTTTTAAGGTGGTTTCACATTCTGCAATTAGGTCATCATCTTGAAACCGGTTGCGAAGCAGTGCCATAAATCCGTGAACATCGTTTAGTTCTGGTGCACGTTCATTGTGTAGTTGAGCTATCCATTCTGAGGCTAGCCCCACGTTCATACCATCCGAGATGGCGTTGATTAGGCTTCTTTCTGATGGGTATTGATGTCTATATTGTTCAACGTAAGCCTCAATTCTGCTGAGAAAGTAAGCCAGGTGGTGTGGATTCCCATCAAAGGTTGGTTTGAAAGGGGGAGGGGCTGGGTGAGGGGTTGCAGGTGGGTTTAGCTGGCGTGCTTGCAGTTGAAGAGGGATTTGGGGGCCGTTGCTGTTGTGGCTGGTTGCTGAGTTGTGAAGGGGTGGAATTCCCCTGGCTGCTGAGAAGGAAGTCCTTGAAATGCTTCAGTTGACAAGGCAAAAATCGGCCTGGGGCCCCCAGGAAAGAAAGGTGCTGAACTGGCTGGTTGCCATTGGTATTGGATCCACCCTTGTCCAGGATAAAATGCCCAACCAGGAGGAATAGAAGCAGCTGGAGGCAGCGTAGGCCTCTGTTGGCGGGAAAAGTCAATTGGAGGGGGGAGTTGCGATTCCCCCCAAGTCCCTGGTGCTGCCTGAACTCCCTGCCATCTGAAGGAGGGAAGGGAGGTCCTCCTGCGTTCATCGGAACGGCTTTGAGCTTCAGTAATTTCTCCCTCTCTGGTGGGAGGGAAGGTGAATTTAGGCTGAGCTAAAGGCTCTCGAGGTGGGTGAGCTGAGCTTATACGAGGCCTCACTTCCAAACGCTCAAAAGTTTCAGGGAGGTCTAATAGGGACTGGGATTTCAGGGGGTTTCTCAGGTCCCAATCCAGTGACTCTCCCGATTCTCCGGGTTTTACTGTCCTCCAGTGAGGTTGAGAAGAGGGAGGGGGCTCTCCATTCCGCCCCGGGGAAATGTTTTCTCCCGAACGACAGCTTACCCATGAATCGGAGTCTTTGGACCGTGCTCCAAGCTGACAAGCAGGCTCTACCACTTCGGGTTTTTGAGTCATATCTTCCGATGGGAAGTAGGTGATTTCAACTAAACCGTCAGATTCAAGCTTCTGTGCTACATCCATGCTTTCAGCTTGCTGCTCTTCCATCTTTGCTGGGTCTTTGCACCGCTGTGGAGGTTGCGGAGGCTGGGGCCCAGCACCCCCCTAACGGGCCCCCTCTGAGCGGAGGAGAGGGTACCGTTAGCAAAAGAAAGTTAGGTGTTTTGGAATAATGTCAGGGTTCCAGAAAAACCTCTTCTGCATAAAAAAACTCAGAAGCCATTGTTTTTCAGAGTTCTCTACTAGCATGAGGAAACTGGCACACGATGAGTGAAATTCCAAAACTGAACTTCCGGATTCTTTTCCCAGTTATACAAACCCCAAGAGTCCCACCCCCCTGACCCCTTTGATGGTCACATGGTCCCACGTTCTCCCAGTTCATTCGAATATCTTCTTGCCACTCTTCCTGCAGATGTGAACACCATCCGACCTTGACCGCTTGAAGAATGTTACCATACCCCTCAGCCCCCCTTCTTCCCCTCAGGGGAAAAATGTGGCAGCGTCTGGAACCCTAAAGTCTAGTATGGTTTCCAGGCCTGACAGAGAGATTGAAAAAAATCTACAAGTACAACCTGGAGGACAAAAGGGAAAGGGGGTGACATGACTGAAACCTTCAAATATACTGTATTAAGGCTGTGAATGAGGTTGTAGACTGCAGTCAGGGGTGAAATCCAGAAAGTTCTGGAGAACTGGTAGCAGAAATTTTGAGTAGTTCAGACAACTGGCAAATACCACCTCTGGTTTTTGCAATATCCTTCCCCCAGGAGTGGGGGATTTTGCAATATCCTTCCCCCAGGAGTGGGTTGGGAATGGAGATTTTGCAGTAACCTTCCCCTGGAGTAGGGTAGGAATGGGGATTTTGCAGTATCCTTCCCCTGCCATGCCCATCAAGCCACGCCCACCAAGCTACACAACACCCATCAAGCCACACCCACAGAACCGGTAGTAAAAAAAATTGGATTTCACCACTGATTGCAGTACTTTCAATATTAAGCAAAAATCAAAAAACGGAGGCATAACCTTATGAGAGAAATTCAAAGGTAATGTTAGAAAGTATTACTTCACAGAAAGAGTTGTGGAAACTTGGAAACAACTTCCAGCAAAGTTGTCAATCAACAGTAATTGGGTTTAAACAATTAAACTAAGGGGAAAGAACATGTTCATCATTCGGCAATTTTGTTTTAAAAAAGTAAATAAATAGTAATAATTAGAAAATAATAAAGAAAACAGCAGAAAACAAAAACAACAACAACAATATCAAAAAGCAGACTCAAACCATGAGTTTTTTTTTCTGCTGTCAGTTTTATATGTTTCTAAGAATATGATACTTCCAGGAACCTCTTTGTCAGTAGGACAGCAATTTTTGAGTTTCCTTCATAACTGTGTCTATAAAAATCTCTTACATGCTTCACCATCACGAAAATTTTAGATTCCTGAACACCAGTACATTCAGGAATATTGATAGGGATGGATGTCGTCTAGGTTCTGACAGGTTCTGGAGAACCGGTAGCATAAATTTTGAGTAATTCGGAGAACTGGCAAATACCACTTCTGGCTGGCCCCAGAGTGGGGTGGGAATGGAGATTTTACAGTATCCTTCCCCTGGAATGGGGTGGAAATGGAGATTTTGCAGTATCCTTCCCCTGCCACGCCCACCAAGCCACACCACTCCATGCCCACCAAGCCACAGCCACATAACCAATAGTGAAAAAAAATGAATTCCACCACTGATGTCTTCTCAAAATTCAACAAAGATTTCTCCACTATCTTTGTGATGTGGCAATCAAAATTATAATCTTTTTGCATGCATTTTTTCTCCTTTTTCTCTCTTTAAGATATTCCATTGTCCCAGCAATCTGTAAATCTTATGCTAAAGGATCAATGTCATTTTCCTGAAAATTTAAGTAATATTGTCTTTTCAAGCTGTTCGTTTCAATCTGTTCATTTCAATCTGTTCTTTTTAATTCTCCAAATGAATGAATAATTTCTTGTGCAACTGCATTGAGGTTTATTAAAGTCTTTATTTAAAATTGTATATTTAAGTGTTATTTTTTTTCTACCATAAATATGAAATAATAGTACTCTTTAAAAATGGCTTCCTTTTATTATTCATTGAAGATTACAGTGGTCTGTTCTTTATTCTTATCTGTTCTTTAATTGGCAAGTGTTTTTTAGACTCATCTAATAAATAAGCAGACAACAGAACATCCTACAACAAGGTTATTAGACTTTAAAACATTATTAGCCTTTGTGTTCATATGTAGATGTTCATATAATCAGATAACGCAATTCAGATTATATATCGAGCCCTTGAGAAGTATAATATATTAATGAATTGCTTTTCTTTCAGCCTCACCATGGGTGAGAAAAGATGTATCGTTTTCAGATTGCAAAAACAAGCCTTGGATTAACATAAATAAAATGAAATTAGAATCTTTTCTTTAGTTTTAGAAAGCTAACATTTCAATTCTTTTTGCTATGAAATGGCACAATTCAAGTCTGACATGAGACATTCACAGGTGAGGTTTCATGTCTCCGTAAAATCACCAAGAATTTCTTCGTAAATCTTTTAAGGATTGAGATGAAAGTGAATTCTTGGTAAGCAAAGGGTAAGAAAGCCCAGCACCAGAGTATAGATATTCTATCTAGTGGACACACACAGTTTCTACAGAAGATCTTCAAGTTACCTTAATGAATTATAAGAGGCCATCTTTGATGAAAGTCATGCAGGGCTAGCAAGGCTTCACCCCTAAAATGCTGAAGGAAGTCAGAAAAGTGATTTGATGTTTAGATCAGGGGTGAAATGCTCCCGGTTTGCACCGGCTTGCCCGATTAGGTAGCGATGGCAGCTGCTGGTTCGGAGGACTGGTAGCAAAAATCCCTGGCCCCGCCCCCCTGCCTCTGCTGAGCCGCACCATCAGAAGAAGTTTTTTTTTACTTTTAAAAGTTTTTCTTCAGCCGAAACATGCCTTTAAAAGTAAAAAAAAAACAACCTCTAATGATCGAGGGGCTGAGCAGAGATCATAAAAACCCTTTAAAAGTTTTTTTAAAAAAACCCTCTTCAGACGAAGGGGGAAAAAAACAAGAAAAAAATGAGGTTTTAAAAGCCTTCTCTGGCGATCCCAGAGGAGTTTCCTGATCCTCACAGACTTTTAAACTCACTTTTTTAACAGCCCCCACTTACAAGAGCCCCCACCCATGCCCAGCCAATTCCCCCTCCTCACTTATCTATAATTACTACTCTTTCGGGCTGGCAACGCCATGCTTTCTTCAGCTACTAAAGAAAAAAAAAAGCTTGCTTTGACTTCCTGCTTTGCTGGCTGAAAAACTCTGGGATTTGAAGTCCACAATAAAATAAAATAAAATAAAATAATAAAATAAAATATTTGTGCAGCTTTCTGAGATTTAGTGTGTTTCTGTAGTGTTTCACTCTAACTACACAAACACACAAGATCTCAGAAAGCTGTATGTGGCATTTTGTGTGTGCGTGTGCGTGTGTGTGTGTGTGTGTGTGTGTGTTGTGTGTGTGTAAAGTGTGAAAGTTGGTTTTTGAGCTTTTTGTGGCTGCGTGAAGTGTGAAGTGCAGCTGCTTTTACATTGTGTAATGAGTCAGTTGTGTTGTGTTATGTTGTGTGTGTGTAAAGTGTGGAAGTTGGTTTTTGATATCTCTTATTGTTTTTTATACTTTGTTTATTATTTTTATTATTTATTGTTATTGGCTACGCCCGCCCAGTCATCTGACCACCAAGCCATGCCCACCAATTAAGCCACGCCACAGAACAGGTAGGGAAAATTTTTAGATTTCACCCCTGGTTTAGATAGAGAGGTTGCTTTCGATATAAGGAACAGCATGAAGTAGCTAAAATAATAAAGGTGGATTAGTATTGAATTAAACTATTGAAGTGGAAGGTGAAAGTTTCAGTGAACTCCCATATGAAATGCTAGCAAATATGACACACCTGCCCATTGTGGTTTTATAATTAAGGAAGTGACTGTCGGAACCACATACAAACTTTTCCCATAATTGCTCATAAGGTCATGTTATATCGCTCTTCATATTTTGCTGCTAATAGTCCGAATTTTATCTAGAGTACCAATTGGGAATACTGATTTAAGTTTGTTTCTAATTTGAACCAAAAGCTAAGGTAGCCAGAGCTCTCTGTAACAATCTAGACCACCATCAAATAATAACAAAGAGCAACAAGAAACTCTGCCTCTTCTAATTTCTCTTTGTTGTCTGGATTTTTGCAGCCCAGATCAAGCAGGCCTATCAAAGTCTTTCCTTCTTCCACAACTTAAGTTAAGGTAAAGGTAAAGATTCCCCTCACACATATGTGCTAGTCGTTCCCGACTCTAGGGGGCAGTGCTCATCTCTGCTTCAAAGCCAAAGAGCCAGCACTGTCCAAAGATGTCTCTGTGGTCATGTGGCCGGCATGATTAAACACCAAAGGTGCACCGAATGCTGTTACCTTCCCACCAAAGGTGGTCCCTATTTTTCTACTTGTGTTTTTTACGTGCTTTTGAACTGCTAGGTTGGCAGAAGCTGGTACACGTAACGGGAGCTCACCCCGTTATGTGGCACTAATAATGTGGAACCACTGAACTGCTGATCTTTCAATCAACAAGCTCAGTGCCTTAGCCACTGAGCCACCCCCTCCCTTTATCAACTCCTTACTAATTTGGTGGCTATTGTGATAGTGATCCAGGAAGAACTCTTAGAAGTCTTTCGGGCAACAGGGAGAAAGAATAACAAAAACCTCCATCTTTATTTTCATAATAGCTACAGATACACTAAGAAGACTCTAGATGTACATAGGGTAAATTTAAAAATATGTGGGAATTCTGGCTTTTCCTTCCTATGTGCCCAATTCAATGTGAAGATTGCCTCTCTTTTATTAGGTTCTTCTGTTAGTGTCTACTTCTACTAATATTTTCTGCCTTACTATTATGGTACAAAGACTAACATTTTAAGGGTTCCAGATTCAAGTTCTCCAGAACTTCTAAAAAGACAGAAATACTTATTGATTTGAATTTATTTATTTTGTGTGTTTGAGTCATTGTTGTCTCCTGGTGACTGCCTGGAAAAGTCCCTGCAGTTTTCCTGACAAGGTTTTGGAAGTGGTGTTCCATTACCTACTTCCTAGGACTCAGATAGTATGACTGGCCCAAGGCCATTAGGTGGCTTCATACCTAAAACTCATGATCTTCCTGTTTCTAGTCTGATGCCATAACTGCTACACTAAACTGGCTCTTAAGATTGTATGTGGAATTTCACCTTAAGGTGGGATTCAAATCATTTAACAATTGGTTCTCTGCCCTAATGACTGGCTGGGTGGGCGTGGCAATGGGGGGCATGGCCAGGGGTGTGTGACAGGCAGTACTTGGCCTCCAGCCCCCCCCAGGAGCAAAAATGGGCCATGGGGGGCCCATGCCGCACCCCCTGCCCTCAGTTTTGGGCTTAGTAGGCCTCTCTGCACTTACCTGGGAGCCAAAATGGGGTGCATGGGGACACCTAGAAGGGTGGGGCAGGAAGGGGCGGGGCCAGCTAGCAATTTAATAACTGGTTCGCCCAAACTAGCCAGAACCGGCTGAATCCCACCACTGCTTAAGATATAAATTGGAATCATTTTGGTAACAGCAAACATTATCTTCTTTTTTTCTGAATAGCTAACAATGGGTATGTCCCAAACTCGGCTTTTCCTTCTCTCTCTCCCCCCTCATCCTTACCTCCATATGCCATCTTTCTCATAAATTGATATTTTGCATGATGAGCATTACTCTCAGATAAAGTGCAATGGACCCTTTGGTATTAAGGGATCTAACATGGAGAGATTTCAATTCCCGGTTTTCTTATTGCTTATCACAGCTTGAAGTGTTTTTCAGCCATTGGAAGGATATAATCCCATTGGGAGCAGCAACTTGTTAAAATGTTAATCTGCTGACTAGGACTGTGAATGTGACTTCTCAGAGATGTTATTAGGCATCCATATGCTACCTTATTTTTCACACCCGAATGCCCAGTGTGTCAGACACAGTTCTTAAGTGTGCAATTCCTATACCATATAATCCTGCAGGAACAATTTTTTGCAATTGTTTTCTTTCTCTTGCTCTTTGTCTCACATGGTCGCACAACACAAACCTTCACACACAAACGCATATACACACACACAGAGAGAATATATTTATTAATTGACTGTCTATTGAATTAATCGTGGAACGAATACCCCACCATTGTCTTTCTTCAAGGCAGTTTAAAAAAGTAAGACATATCAGGCAGAACATAAAGCCAATGTATCAAAATGAAAACCATAGTCAGATCTTAAAGAATCGTCAATTTAAAGCTTGAAGAATGAGGATTGTTACCATTTTCTTAAATTCTGAGACAATGGCTGTATGTGCGTGTACCAAATAGGGTTTAATCTCTCATTTATTGAAAATGAAGGGGGGTACTTTGACTTTTTTTTTTAAATTTATATACCACCCTTCTCCGAAGACTCAGGGTGGCTTACAATGTGTTAAGCAATAGTCTTCATCCATTTGTATATTATATACAAAGTCAACTTAATTGCCCCCAACAATCTGGGTCCTCATTTTACCTACCTTATAAAGGATGGAAGGCTGAGTCAACCTTGGGCCTGGTGGGACTTGAACTTGCAGTAATTGCAAGCAGCTGTGTTAATAACAGACAGACTTAGTCCGTTGAGCCATCAGAGGCACTTTTCCTCCACCATTGAAAAACTCAAAATGATGTCATTCCCTATGTTAGTCTACTTTACTGGCTCCATTTCTGGAGATGGGTAAATTTCGATGCTGATGGCATTGCACTGCATGATTTTTAATGCTACATATTTTTAGCAATGGACCTGTGCCCATTTTCCCCAAAATATTTGGCTCCAATCATGTTTTGTTTAATCATGACACAATTGTGTCCTATTCTTGCCCTATTGGCCAGCAGGAAACAATGTTAATTCAGAAAAATATCCCCTTTAACAAGATCTTCCTACCATTTAACATAACATAACATCAGAGTTGGAAGGGACCTTGGAGGCCTTCTAGTCCAACCCCCTGCCCAGGCAGGAAACCCTATACCATCTCAGTCAGATGGTTATCCAACATTTTCTTAAAAATTTCCAGTGTTGGAGCATTCACAACTTCTGAAGGCAAGTCGTTCCACTTATTAATTGTTCTAACTGTCAGGAAATTTCTCCTTAGTTCTAAGTTGCTTCTTTCCTTGATCAGTTTCCACCCATTGCTTCTTGTTCTACCCTCAGGTGCTCTGGAGAACAGCCCAACTCCCACTTCTCTGTGGCAGCCCCTGAGATATTGGAACACTGCTATCATGTCTCCCCTAGTCCTTCTTTTTGTTAAACTAGACATACCCAGTTCCTGCAACCGTTCTTCATATGTTTTATCCTCCAGTCCCTAATCATCTTTGTTGCTCTTCTCTGCACTCTTTCTAGAGTCTCAACATCTTTTTTACATCGTGGCGACCAAAACTGGATGCAATATTCCAAGTGTGGCCTTACCAAGGCATTATAAAGTGGTACTAGCACTTCACGTGATCTTGATTCTATCCCTCTGTTTATGCAGCCCAGAACTGTGTTGGCTTTTTTAACAGCTGCTGCACACTGCTGGCTCATATCTAGATGGTTATCCACTAGGACTCCAAGATCCCTCTCACAGGTACTACTATTGAGCAAGGTACCACATATACGGTACTGGTGCATTTTGTTTTTGGCCTAAATGTAGAACCTTACTTTTTCACTGTTGAATTTCATTTTGTTAGATAGAGCCCAATGTTCAAGTCTGTCAAGATCTTTCTGTAACTTGAGCCTATCTTCTGGAGTGTTGGCTATTCCTGCCAGCTTGGTGTCATCTGCAAATTTGATGAGTTCCCCATCTATCCCTCGTCCAAGTCATTGATGAAGATGTTGAAGAGTACTGGGCCTAAAACAGAGCCTTGGGGTACTCCACTGCATACTTCCCTCCATGTGGATGTAGTTCCGTTGAGGACTACACGTTGAGTGCGGTTGGTCAGCCAGTTACGAATCCATCTGGTGGTGGTGCTGTCTAACCCACATTTTCTACTTTATCTAGTAGTAGGTTATGGTCTACTTTATCAAATGCTTTACTGAAGTCCAAGTAAATTATATCGACAGCATTCCTCTGGTCTACTAATTTTGTCATTTTGTCAAAGAATGCGATAAGATTAGTCTGGCATGATCTGTTTTTGACAAACCCATGTTGGCTTTTGGTTATTACTTTGTTTGCTTCTAGGTGTTCGGTGATTCGTTGCTTGATTATCTTTTCCAGATTCTTCCCCGGTATTGAGGTCAGACAGATACGTCTGTAGTTTCCTGGAACTGTTTTTCCTTTTGTGAAGATGGGAACTACATCAGCTCTTTTCCAGTCCTCTGGCAGCTCCCCTGTGCACCAGGATCTTTGAAAGATATAGTTCAGTGGTTCTGAGATCACGTCTGCCAGTTCCTTCAGAACCTTGGGGTGTAATCCATCCGGTCCTGGTGATTTGAACTCGTCTAGGGTAGACAGGTGTTCACTTACCATTTTCTTCCCTATTTTAACTTGTGTTTTTAATCTGTTTTTGTAGTGCTGTTTTGATAGGTTGGATTGTTTTTCCTTTTGTGTAAAGACAGATGCAAAATATGAGTTAAGTAGATCTGCTTTCTCCCTGTTGCTTGTCATCTTCTTGCCACTTTCTCCCAGCAATGGGCCAATTGTTTCCTTGACTTTTTCTTGTTTTTAACATGTTGGAAGAAGCTTTTTATTATTTTTACTTTTGTCGCTAGCCTTTGTTCATTGTGAGCCTTAGCTTTCCTCACTTCATCTTTACAGGCTCGGGCTGTTGCTGATATTCTGCCTTAGTTATTTGCCCCTCTTTCCACTTTTTATATTTGTCCTTTTGTCTTTCAATTTGTCAGATAGTTCTTTATGCATCCATGCTGGTTTCTTTTGTGATCTACTATTTTCTTCTTCATTGGTATTGTGTTAGACTGTGCTTTTATAATCTCACTTTTCAAAATTTCCCAAGCTTCTTGAGGTGTTTTCCCCCTGAGAATTCTCATCCATTGAATCCTTCTCAAGATCTCTCTAAGTTTATTGAAATTAGCTCTCTTAAAGTCCAAGACTCTAGTTTGACTTTGTTCTACTACTTGTATTTGCTTAATGTTGAATTCCAATATTGCATGGTCACTTGCCCCCAAGGTTCCTGTAGCTTCAACACCTTCTATCATTTCATCTCTGTTAGTGAGAATTAAGTCCAATATGGCTGATCCTTGTCGCCTTCTCTATTTTTGGGAAACAAAGTTGTCTGCTAGGTTTGTTAGGAACCTGTTGGATCTTCCACTTGGTGCAGAGTTTGTTTCCCAGTTGATGTGAGGGTAGTTAAAATCCCTCATTACTACTGTGATGTGCTTCCTACATACCTTAGTTAGCTGACTAGCAAAAAGTTCATCTACTTCCTCTGTTTGGTTGGGTGGCCTATAGTATAGACCTATGGCAATATCGTTTTCACCCTTTTATATTGACCCAAATACATTCAAGATGATTTTCATCATTGTTGTGCTCTATTTCTGTAGAGATGTAGTTATTTCTTATATATAGTGCAACTCCACCTCCTCTTTTATTTGGTCTATTTCTTTTAAATAATTTATATCTCTCTAGCTGGATGTTCCATTTGTCAGTTTCATCCCACCAAGTTTCCGTAATGGCAACAATATCATATCTACCCTCATTTACTTGGATTTCTAATTCACCCTGTTTATTCCTCATACTCTGTGCATTGGTGTATAGACATTTGAGTCCATTTGGATTGATCTTGTGTTTACTGTCTATATAACCTGTGTTGACTGCCCCTACTTTCATGCCACCTGTTGGTTTAGTGCACATGGTATGGCACTCACTGTTAAATGCTTGGTTTTGCTTGATAGCATGGTTGATAGTCTTACCCATACAGACATCTATGTTACATGCACTGATAACCCTTTTAGTTTTTGATTGCTGGGGACAGAAATTTTCTATATCAGTTAATTCTCTGTCCCCACTGTTCGGTTTAAATGTTTATCCAGAAAATCTGTGAATGTATTGCTAAGTAACTCAGTCCCTTTCTTTGATGGATGCAATCCATCTCTTTTGTACAATTTTTCATTGGACCAGTTGCAGACATCATGACTAATAAAACCAAAGCCTTCCCTTTTACACCACTCCTTTAGCCACACATTAAACTCCACTACACGCTGGCCTTTACCTTTTTGTTCCTTATGTACTGGTAAAATTTAGTTCATTCTGACCTTCAGTTACAGTAAATAAACATAAAAGTATCAGCTTGTTCTCTAGCATGGTTTCTTTTCCATGAAAGGTTATTATATAGGGAGCTCTTCTTATTTCTTTATATACCGTGTTTCCCCAAAAATAAAACAAGTCCAGATAATAAGCCCAATTGGGCTTTTCAGTGCATGCGATAATATAAGCTCCCCCCAAAATAAGCCCCCTGACCAACTACTTACGCGCATGCGCAGCCAGTCCTGCCATTCCTCTGGTTGCTTGTCGCGCAACCAAAATGAGTTGAGGAGACGAGGCTGGAGGGGATGAAGGGAGGGACATGCCCTCCCCTCCCTGTTCTTTGCACCGGCCGAGTGGCCCAACTTGTCCCACCCAGTGGTCGGATTCAAATCATTTAACAACCGGTTCTCTGCCCTAATGATTTCTTCCAACAACCAGTTCACCAAACTGCTCCGAAAGTTAACAACCGGTTCTCCCGAAGTGGTGTGAACTGGCTGAATCCCACCACTGGTCCCACCCCAATGGCAACATCAGCCTGGCTGCTTCCCTTCTCCGCCATCTCTTTATCGAGAAGGGTGGCAGGTGGGGTGGGGGAGAAGGAATACACATGAAGAGAGACGTGGCTTCCCTTGCCGTCTCTTCTCTCTCCCTCACCAGACATGACAGGGCTCCTGCCCCTCGCTGAAACTTTAGGGATGCAATTTGGGGTGGCAGGTGAGAGAGAAGAATACACATGAAGAGCTGTTAGCCTGCTTTTCAAATGATAAGGATAGCAAATTGACCCTTTTGGGCAAAAAGATATCTGGTCATTTTGTTATCAACCTTTCCTTTGACTTGGATAATAAATTAAAATAAAGCATCACTATATAAAATACCTTTAGGAATTTCATATTGTGCCTCTTTGGAGTACAGTGTTTTTAAACTTTAGAGTTGGTCATTTAGGGCTCTTCAAAAGCTGCCAAAAAGGCAGATGTTTGTAGGTGTGAGTGGTGGGAAATATAATATTATTATTTTGCATCTAGATATTATTTAAAGTTCTTTTCATGACATTTTAGAACTGATCAATTGCCAACAGAATGGTCCTTGAAATAAGATGGACTGTATTGTTTTAAAAAACAATGTTGGGTGAAGGTATACAAACAAATCTATTTAGCAATTCCAGAACTTTAGCACAACACATTTAGCACAATATATATATATATATATATATATATATATATATATATATATATATATATATATATATATATATATATATATATATACAAAATATGCAGAAAATACAACTTCAGTAACAGAGTTGTCAATGCCTGGAATACACTACCTGACTGTGGTTTCTTCCCAAATCCCCAAAATTTAGACTGTCTATTGTAGACCGCATTCCTAAGAGGTCTGTAAGGGGCATGCATAAGCGCACCAGTGTGCCTACTGTCCCTTTCCTAATGTTTTTTATTCATATCCTTTACATGTATTTATAATTATGTTTACGCTTGTATCTGTCATAAAATACATAATATAAATTGTAATGCAGTATAAATCCATTAATGATATCCATTTTGCTCTCTGAATTCATGGAGACCTAACCACCAATAATTTTAAGCTTTTGCTTTTCTTTTGTTAGAGCTAAAATATATCCTGTTTCCTAAATCATGCTATTGAAATACCTCTCTGAAATGAATATATAGATCGGCACAGGGAGATTTTTAGAGGGAGAAAAAAGAAAAGAAAAGTGTATTCCCAATATTAACGCTTAGTTTGATTGTTAGCCTAGTAGGTAGAAAGGCACTGTTATTTTGTTTTTCTGATAAACTATCTCCCAGCTCTTTGATTGTGTGTTTTGAAACATACATTTATCTCAATGTAGTTCTCTCAAGTCTCTTGAATGAAGAGCTGTTAGCCTGCTTTTCAAATGATAAGGATAGCAAATTGACCCTTTTGGGCAAAAAGATATCTGGTCATTTTGTTATCAACCTTTCCTTTGACTTGGATAATAAATTAAAATAAAGCATCACTATATAAAATACCTTTAGGAATTTCATATTGTGCCTCTTTGGAGTACAGTGTTTTTAAACTTTAGAGTTGGTCATTTAGGGCTCTTCAAAAGCTGCCAAAAAGGCAGATGTTTGTAGGTGTGAGTGGTGGGAAATATAATATTATTATTTTGCATCTAGATATTATTTAAAGTTCTTTTCATGACATTTTAGAACTGATCAATTGCCAACAGAATGGTCCTTGAAATAAGATGGACTGTATTGTTTTAAAAAACAATGTTGGGTGAAGGTATACAAACAAATCTATTTAGCAATTCCAGAACTTTAGCACAACACATTTAGCACAATATATATATATACAAAATATGCAGAAAATACAACTTCAGTAACAGAGTTGTCAATGCCTGGAATACACTACCTGACTGTGGTTTCTTCCCCAAATCCCCAAAATTTAGACTGTCTATTGTAGACCGCACCCCATTCCTAAGAGGTCTGTAAGGGGCATGCATAAGCGCACCAGTGTGCCTACTGTCCCTTTCCTAATGTTTTTTTTTATTCATATCCTTTACATGTATTTATAATTATGTTTACGCTTGTATCTGTCATAAAATACATGCTTGATGAAATAAATAAATAAATAAATAAATAAATAAATAAATAAATAAAAATAAAAAATAAAAATAAAAAATCTAAGTCATAACACACTGAGCTGGCATTTGTGTGTGTGTGTTTGTGTGCTTTTAAGTCAGGATTGACTGCTGGTGATTGTCTGAACTAGTTCCAGCTATTTTCTTGGTGGATTTTTTTCCCCAGAAGTGGCTTCCATTGCCTTTTTCCTAGAGCTGAGATATAGTGACTGGCCCAAGGTTACCCAGCTGGATTTGGGATTAAAGCAGGACTAAAATTTGTGGTCTCCCAGTTTCTAGCCTGGTGCCTTAATCAATTAATCAATACTGAATATATTGAAATATATTCTTAATTTCACTTTATTTTTCACAATATATTAAATACTTTATACTTTATTTGGCCAAGTGTGATTAGACACACAAGGAATGTGTGCAATTTGTGCAAGCTTTCAGTGTACATGCAAAGCAACAGAATCATCATCATCACCATCTTCATCATCATCATCATCATCATCATCATCATCATCATATTTTAATTTTTATACCGCCCTTCTCCCGAAGGACTCAGGGCGGTGAACAGCCAAGTAAAAAACAATACAATATATTACAATAAAAACTATTTAAAAAACTTATTCAATGTGGCCTAAATTTAAATATAAAATACATAATATAAAATAACCCCATTTAAAACCGAATTAAAAACCCCTATCAAGCCAGTCCTGCTCGGAAGAATAGGTATGTCTTCAGCTCGCGGCGAAAAGTCTGGAGGTCAGGAAGTTGTCGAAGTCCTGGGGGAAGCTCGTTCCAGAGGGTAGGTGCCCCCACAGAGAAGGCTCTCCCCCTGGGGGTCGCCAGCCGACACTGTTTGGCTGACGGCACCCTGAGGAGACCCTCTCTATGGGAGCGTACCGGTCGGTGGGAGGCATGTGGTAGCAGAAGGCGGTCCCGAAGATATCATCCCAATAATTGGGATAGTAAAGAAGATAATAAGAAAGATACACAATAATACTATAACCATATTACATGGGTATATATCAGAGGTGGGTTTCAGCAGGTTCTGACCAGTTCTGGAGAACCGATAGCAGAAATTTTGAGTAGTTCAGAGAACCGATAGTAAAAATTCTGACTGGCCCCACCCACATCTATTCTCTGACTCCCGAGTCCCAGCTGATTGGAAGGAAATGGGGATTTTGCAGTAACCTTCCCCTGGAGTGGTGTGGGAATGGAGATTTTGCAGTATCCTTCACCTGGAGTGGGTGGGAATGAAGATTTTACAGTATCCTTCCCCTGCCCACCAAGCCACACCCACAGAACCGGTAGTAAAAACATCTGAAACCCACCACTGGTATATATACATAAATATTACACATCAGTATGAGAATTAGGTGGTCAGCAGAGTGAAGGCACAAGGGAAAAAACTGTCCCTGTAGAACATTGTCTTGGCATGCAATGTCCAATAATGCTAACCTGAGAGGAGGAGTTGAAATGGTTTATGTTCAGAATGTGAGTGATCTATACATATCTTCTCAGTCCTCCTTCTGACCCATGCAACACACAGGTCTTCAATGGAAAGCAGGCTGGGTATAATAGTTCTTCCTGCAGTCTTAACTATCTATTGGAGTCTGTACCTGTCCTATTTGGTTGCTGTATCAAACCAGATAGTTATAAAAATACAAACGATAGACTCAATAATTCCTCTGTAAAACTGTATTAGCGGATCCTGGGGCAGTCTGAACTTCCTGAGTTGCTCAGGAAGAACATTCTTTGTTGTTCCTTTGTAATGATGGTTCTAATGTTAGATATCCATTTAAAAGTTCTGAGAAATTATAGAACCCCCAAACATGAAGGACTCTACAGCTGGTACTGTGCTGTTGAATATAGTACGAAGTGGTAGAATAGAAGGGCTCCTCCTAAAGTCCACTTTCATCTCTACAGTTTTCAGCATGTTTAGCTGTACCACAGGGCCTGGATTCAAAGAGTTCAACCTCCTGTCTACATGCAGACTCATCACTGTCACAAATGAGGCCAACAACTATTGTATCATGTGCAAACTTCAGTAATTTAACAAAGGGATCACTAGAGATGCAGTCATTGCAGCGATGAAATGCTACCAGTTCACACCGGTTCTAGTGAACCGATAGTGATAAAAACTACCGGTTTGGGCTAAACGGTAGTAAAAAAAAAAAGCTACCGGTTCCTCCGAACCAGTATTTCTGATGATGAGCTGTGCTGCATGATTTAAAATTGCTAGTGACTCTAAATCATGCGACACAGCTGTTCTCTCCCCCCCCCCCGCCCCGCTGTTCTACTTACCTTTCCAAGCCTCCTTTTTCCATGCAAAGTGGGCATTTGGCATGTACTGTGCATGTGTACACAGTGCTCATTTGACATACACTGTGCATTCATGTGCAGCATGCATTTGGCATGCGCTGTGCATGCATGCACCACACATGTGTGGGCAGCAAACTGGTGGCAAACTGGGAAAGATTTCACCACTGAGTCATTGATATATAGAGAGAAGAGCAATGGAGTAAGCACACAGCCCTAAGGGGAGCCTGTGCTAATAGTCTGGGTACTGTTCTGAGTCCACTTTATTCAGACTAATGTAGATCAGCAGTTGACCAGAAATCAATTCGCTTTCCCTGTCTTTTTTTTTAACCCAGCAAAACCCAATTATAGTTGATTTCAAAGACTGGTTCAGGGGCAATGCAATACATGTCTAGGCAAAAGCAAATCCCACCCAATTTGCTGGGGCTTACTTTCAGAAAAGGTTTATAAGGGTTTAACTCCTGTTTTAGAATACACAGATTTTATATTAGCTAAGAGCCTACAGTATATATGGAGATCCTATTAGCATGGCTTAATTTGCTTACCTCGATAAGATGGCTCAGAATCAAGCTTTTTTTCTTTTTCTTTTCTGAATTACACTAAATTCTGGAACAAATACAGCAACCATAAATCAGTCCCGAGACTAAAGAAACTAATTAGTGCTTTAAATTCTGCTGTGCTGCATTCCTAAAGATTTGTGAAATGTGTGGACTTGTTTTTTTTAAAAAATTCTGAAGCATATCCAATACATTTATGCATCTCCAATTTATTGCCTGTAATTTGTACCGTCCATGTTGGAGTCTGGATACCTAGGTTTAGGTAGAAATGAGACTTGGAATGTTTTGGGAAGGCCAAGCAAATATCACTCCTGATCTAGAATGAAGAGTACAGGTAGTCCTCGATTTACAGCCATTCATTTAGTGACCGTTCAAAATTAAAACAGGACTGAAAATGACTCATGACCATTTTTCACACTCATGAGTGTTGCAGTATCCTTGTGGCTATGTGATCAAAAGTTGGACACTTAGCAATTTACATATATTTATTACAGTTGCAGTGTCTCGGGGTCACCTGATCACTTTTTGTGATCTTCTGATAGCAAAGTCAATGGGGGAAGCCAGATTCACTTAACAATTCTGTTGCTAACTTAAGAACTGTGGCAATATAGATAATAAAATATGACAAATTTAACAACTTGTCTTGATTAGTAACAGAAATTTGGGACTCAATTGTGGTCACAGGTTGAGGACTACCAGTACATTCATTTATCTGCTCAAGAATTAATCTGGTTCATCAGATACACGGTTCATATTACCATACGTGGTAGACTTGCGTGGAAGCCAAAAAATACTGGACTAAAATCCACATATGGTTGGAAAAAATGATAAAAGAGCATATAGACTTTAAACCAGAAGTTTTTCTACTAGAGATTATACCAGAAACTTATAATAGAGAATTGAGATATTTGATTGTGAATGTAGTAACAGCAGCTAGGATTGTATTTCCTAAGAATTGGAAAAGTGAGAAATCACCATTGCAAGATGAAATTATTAAGAAAATAATGGAATGTGCAGAAATGAGTAAATTGACATTTGAAATTAGAGAGCAGGAAGATAAACAATACTATAAGGTATGGGATTTATTTTACCAATGGTTAAAAGGGAAAATATGTTTAAAAAGATTTGAGAGAGGTTTTTATAAGGAATGAAACTTTATGATACAATTGATTTAAGATGATGGAATAAATGATGTAATAAGATAAAATATTAATTTAGAATGATTTATATGAAATGAGAGAACTAAATACTATAGTCAATTAAAAGATGAATTGATTAAAATATTTGGATATATATTGATTGACAAAATGTAAGATTAGATAAATTAATGATATGTACATGTTGGAATTGCACGAAAGATCTGTAATCAACCTACTGACACACTGTATTTGATTGAAGATGTTTTTATGTTTATTTGTTTGTTTGTTTGTTTGTTTGTTTATTTATTTATTTATTTATTTATTTATTTATTTATTTATTTATTTATTTATTTATTTATTTATCGTATTTTTATACCGCCCTATCTCCTGAGGGACTCAGGGCGGTTTACAGCCAAGTAAAATATACACATAGATAAATACAAGTTAAAACCACAATTTAAAATACTTATTAAATATGGCCAAATGTTAAAACCCCAATAAAATAATAAAACCTGATTAAAACCAAATTTAAAATTTAAAAATTCTAGTCCAGTCCTACGCAAATGAACAGATGTGTCTTAAGCTCGCGGCGAAAGGTTCGAAGGTCAGGAAGTTGGCGAAGTCCTGGGGGAAGTTCGTTCCAGAGGGTGGGAGCCCCCACAGAGAAGGCCCTTCCCCTGGGCGCCGCCAGCCGGCACTGCCTGGCTGACGGCACCCTGAGGAGTCCCTCCCTGTGAGAGCGTACGGGTCGGTGAGAGGTATTCGATAAAAAATTCAAAAAAAAAAGAAAGAATTAATCTGGTTAAAATAGGGCTCTGAGTCCTGGACTTTGTCTTTAATAGGCTGAGGAGAAAGCAAAGTTGAAAAATTTGGGAGGAAGGAGGGTGTCATTTAACAAGCATCCTAGTCCTGAACTGAGTTAACTGGCTTGTTTCTTCTCTTCTTATTCTCCTGTGCAAAATAATGTGTTCAGTTCTGACCAGCAGGTTTCAGTTAATTCAAATATGAGCATATTACAATTGTACTCTCTTTATAATGGCAATATTCTATTTTCTGTTCTCAGGAAAAGATGTCAGTCTTTCATAATATCTTCATCCATCAGAATCGGTAGTGTGACATTGATCGCTGCCTCATTTTTCATGTCTTCTCAGCTTTCTGACAATTTGATTCAGTAATGATCTGGAATTGAATGCCTTCTCTTCATTCTGGCATGACGTCTTATCTGAATCATGTTTTCATAGTTCACCCTGGCTTGATTTTTTTGTTTTGTTATGTTGATCAATAGACACACATGTTCATCCAGGTCACTTTTTATTCAAATATGGATGCTTATTGGTTTGGGCAGGTTTTGTATATCCTTCTACAGCAGGGCTGTCAAATTTGTGGCCTGTGGGCCAGATGCATCACACATTGGCCATGCCCATGTTCAGTTTAGGAAAGGGGAAAGAAGTCCCAATACATCACATGCTGCTGCTGTGACCATGTGAATTTGATACCCCTGTTCTACAGCTTATCCATTTTGATAATTCAAGTACCATAGCAAAACTGTGTTTTGGGTGGGGCAATAACAAAGGGGGTTGGGCAATAACAAAATTAAATTCAAAATAATTGAATTTAAATAACTGCGGCTAATATGATTACACCATAGAAATGTAATAACTTTATGTTATATTAAAAATATGTCGCTTGAAATTTTTGAAAACCTCAAGACCACACCTGTGGCCTTGTTCCATAATATGTAAAACAAACCACTGACTCCATTTCACATACCTAATATTTAAACTACATCCAATATTGCAATGAACAGATACCGAAGGTTTAAGAAATTAACCCAAGTTCAGCACACATGCTGCAAGACAATTTGTTACTTGAGTCAAATGATAATATGAAAGTAGATAAAGAAGATAATTGGATTTTCAATTGAATATTTCCTTTAGTGTTGATTATGGATTAGCATCCATAGGAATGGGATAGGATGGAGTGAAAAAAGAATAGAATAGAATAGAATAGAATAGAATAGAATAGAATAGAATAGAATAGAATAGAATGGAATGGAATGGAATGGAATGGAATGGAATGGAATGGAATGGAATGGAATTCTTTATTGGCCAAGTGAAATTGGACACACAAGGAATTTGTCTTTGGTGTATATACTCTCAGTGTACATAAGGAGAATAAAATACATTCATCAAGAATAAAAAGATGCAAGATGTAGTATAGTCAAGGTTACTAATAAGCTATCAAATCATACTAGGAAACAAATAAAAAAAATATAAAGATACAAGCAACATGGTTATAGTAATAAGTGGGAAGAGATAGATACTAATAAGGAAAAGAATAATAATATTAATACAGTCTTAGTAAAGTCTTCCCACAGCGTTGTGGGAATTAGTTGTTAAGCAGAGTGATGGCATTCGGGAAAAAACTGTCCTTGTGTCTAGTTGTTCTGGTGTCTAGTGCCCTGTAATGTGATTTTGAGGGTAGAAATTGAAACAATTTATGTCCAGGATGTGAGGGGTCTGTAGATATTTTCACAGCCCTCTTTTTTAACTTGTGCAGTATTCAGATCCTCAATGAAAGGCAGGTTGGTAGCAATTGTTTTTTCTGCAGTTCTAATTATAGAATAGAATAGAATAGAATAGAATAGAATAGAATAGAATAGAATAATAGTATAGTATAGTATAGTATAGTATAGTATAGTATAGTATAGTATAGTATAGTATAGTATAGTATAGTATACTATACTATACTATACTATACTATACTATACTATACTATACTATACTATACTATACTATACTATACTATACTATACTATACTGCACTTCCTTTCTTGTATTATTTCTCTTAGTTAATAATCTACAGTAGGACTGAATGGACTTTACCAAGGGACTTTTGTATTCCATATTGTAAAAGGAAAACTTTTCATTTTTAGACATTTCTCTACTACCTTTTGAAAGGCAACACAACTTCATACATCCATATTCTCTTGCCTTTCTTTAGAGAGAAATGAAATTACTATACCCAAATGTTGTTTCTTTGAATAATCTTTCTGGAAATGATAAAATTGTTTAGAACAGGTCATGGCATTTCCTATCTACATTTTATGGTACCACTTCATTGTCAGAGTAATATGTTAAATATTTTGGTCAGACAGACTGACCAAAATATTTAATTACCTGGAATGGGAATCTTCTTTCTTTGATTACATCATGGCTGCATTACTTTACCTTAGGTAAATAATTCATCATATTTGCTGAGTGGGTATCAAGAAATAATAGCTTGAGGGAAATCACAGAAGTGTATTCATAAACATCTCCATAGCATGTGTGAGTATCAAGGTTGAAGCCTCAGGAGAGCCTCTTTTTTTGCCAGTTAAATAAGGTTAGCATATGGAGGGGAGCAGGGGTAAAATCCAGCAGGTTCTGGAGAACTGGTAATGGAAATGTTGAGCAGTTTGGAGTACCAGTAGCAGAAAGTTTGAGTAGTTCGGAGAATCGGCAAATATCACCTCTGGCTGGCCCCAGAGTGGGGTGGGAATGGAGATTTTGCAGAATCCTTCCCCTGTCACGCCCACCAAGCCACACCACACCCACCAAGCCACGCCCACAGAACTTGTAGTAAAAAAAAAATTGGATTTCACCACTGGAGGGGAGTCTCAACTAGCACATGCCTATGGATACTCTGTCTGAAGCTTTTGCCATCTTTGCCATTTTTGAACACTGAGAATTATTGTGCCCAGATTATAGGTTGAGCGATAATCTAGGCACAATACGGCATTACTGCTGTGGGTGGGTGGGTGGGTTTAGAATCAGAGTGTTTAAAAACTCTAAAGGTAGACAGGAGTTTAAAATTGTTCTTTTTTGTATTCAGAACAAGATGATAGTTTCACTTGAGCTCACGGTGAAAGCTGCTGCAGTTTGCAAAAGGGATTGGGGAAACTGAGACTCTGAGCAATTAGCATCAGGGTATAAGTTCATTGTCAGCCATGTGTGAAGTTCTGAAATCTCTGCCAGAGGCATCTTGCAATCCATCCAGCCTCATTCTGGGATTATTGTAAACATCCAAATGTAAAACAGCATTTGCTTAGAGGTTTCCTAAGCAGATTTCCGGTTTTGGAGTAATCTGGTAATAAGGTGGTAATGAATCTGGATTGATTGGTTTATGTCTAAAATTTTGCTTTCATTGCTAATCGTCACTTATGGTGCCAATACTGGCTTTAAGGCATGTGGTGAAGTTTACTTTGTGGGATGGCTGCAGCCTTTCCGACTTGATGCATTGACTTAATTCGGTTCTGCCTGAGTTCTCTTTCTTGGTTGACCACACAATGACTTTTATAGCGTACTCAATCTGCCCTGCCGTTCCAATTACTATACTTAATTGCCATTTAAGCTACAGCTACTGCAAACGACCTGGCATGTTAATGTTCTTTCTTGGAGAGTAATTACTGCTGGAGAGCAAAAGTGTACCTGATCATGGATCAGTGATAGAAAAAGTATGTTTCGGTATGACAACACAAACTCCCAAACTTCTACATGGATTGTTTTTCAAGATATGCTCCCAATAATTAGAAAGAGAGAGAGACAGAGAGAGAGAGAGAGAAAGGAAGGAAGGAAGGAAGGAAGGAAGGAAGGAAGGAAGGAAGAAAAGGAAGGAAGGAAGGAAGGAAGAAAAGAAAGGAAGGAGAAAGGGAAAGAAGGAAAGAAGGAAGGAAAGGAAATGGAATGAAGGAAGGAAGTAGGGAAGGAAGGAACGAAGGAAGGAAGGATGAAAGGAAAAAAGAAAGAAAGAAAGAAAGAATAAGAAAGAAAGAAAGAAGGAAGGAAGGAAGGAAGAAAAGAAAGGAAGAAAGGAAGGAAGGAAGGAAGGAAGGAAGGAAGGAAGGAAGGAAGGAAGGAAGGAAGGAAGGTTAGTTAGTTTAGCAGAAAATTTTATCAAAATCTGGCTTTACCAAAACTGGAAATGGGGCAGTAGAGTAGGGAAGAGATTTGCCTGAAAAATGTATTGCTGGAGGGTTTTTTAGCCCATGCTTTAATATGATACTTAATATAAAGCTGTTAAAACAATTGGAAAGGAAATATGCGTATAACACTCTGATGGGATTCAGACTCATGAGGCTGAGATTTCAGGTTCCTATATTTCATATCTATTATTAAAGGTTATGAATGGGATCTTAAACATGGTTGCAGTTTGCTCTCATCTGCTAAGAAAAGTTGCTCCATTTCAGCACTGTAGAGATCCCGAAACAGGAAGTTGTAGCGCTACTCAGTACCGAGGTCTCTTAGTGGGTGGTGGTGGAAATGAGCTTCAGGAAGAGAAAGGTAATTTGAAGAGCAGGAATGAGCAACTGATAAAAGGTACCATCCAAAGCCTTCTGCTATGTTTTGCAGCTTAATATATTGCAAGTTTAAAGCATTTGAGGGTGTTTATTAAGGGGAACGGATGTCAAAGAAATAAATATGGCAACCTTGGTAGAAGTCTTCCTTCTTCTTAAACACATTTGCTCCCTCCCTCCATGGGGTCGATAAGCACCAGGCAGTAGCCAATAGAGGAAGCAGAAGATAGTTGGAGCTACACCAGTGGTGAAATCCAATTTTTTTTACTACCAGTTCTGTGGGCGTGGCTTGGTGGGTATGGTGTGGCTTGGTGGGCATGGCAGGGGAAGGACACTGCAAAATCCCCATTCCCACCCCACTCTGGGGCCAGCCTGAGGTTCTGGGGCCAGCCTGAGGTGGTATTTGCTGGTTCTCCAAACTACTCAAAATTTCCGCAACCAGTTCTCCAGAACCTGTCAGAACCTGCTGAATAGCACCCCTGAGCTGCGCCATTTGAATCCTTGCTCTATAACCTCATTTGGTGACACTCTTATATTTCTGGATCACGAAGAATGATTTAGTGCGATATGAACATTAATTTGATGTAGTTTATTGTGATAGGATAGCTGAGCTTTCAACAAAACTTAGTTTAAAAATATTGGTTTCATCCTCAAGATAGTCCTCAATTTCCAACCACTCATTTAACAACCATTTGAAGTTGCCATGGCATTGAAAAAAACTGAGTTTACAACCAGTCCTCACACTTATGATAATCGCAGCATCCCCACAACAATATGATCAAAAGACCTGGTTGAAGACCTGGTTCTGTCAGCAGGTCTGGGGAACACAGAGTGGGATGGGGCCCATTAAATAGCTTATGTGATGTGTTGTCGCCAGGGTGGGGGGGCTGTATATTATTTTATTAATGTATTTTTTGATTATTTTCTTCTATTAATTTTCTTTTTTTATGTATGATGTTTTTATATTCATGTAAACTGCCTTGAGTCGCCATGTGCTAATAAGCGGCAATATAAATTTTCTAAATCAGAGGTGTCAAACTAAATTTCACTGAGGGCCGCATCAAGGTTGTGGTTGATCTTGGGGGGCCGGGGTGGGCATGGCCAGCTCAACATCACTCAGTCAGTGGTGCCTGTTGTGGCACAAGCACTCTGACAGTGAAAATGGTCTCCCAAGCTCCATTTTGGGCTGTGATGGCCTCCTACAACTCTCTGCCAGTGAAAATGGAGCTCAAGAGGGCCACACCCAGCCCTTCCAAGCTTCGTTTTTGCTGGCAGAGATACTGTGGGCCAGTCCTTCATTGTTTTCATTTGACAATATGAAAAGAACGACTAGGGGAGACATGATAGCAATGTTCCAATATCTCAGGGGTTGCCACAAAGAAGAGGGAGTCAAGCTATTCTTGAAAACACCTGAAGGCAGGACAAGAAGCAATGGGTGGAAACTAATCAAGGAGAGAAGCAACTTAGAACTAAGGAGAAATTTCCTGACAGAACTAATAAGTGGAACAACTTGCCTGCAGAAGTTGTGAATGCTCCAACACTGGAAATATTTACGAGTATGTTGAATAATCATTTGTCTGAAACGGTGTAGGGTTTCCTGCCAGCTGGATTCACTGAATGTTTGTGTGATTCACCTAACAACTGTTAGGTCATAACATTGGCACGACTCACTTATCAACTTTTGCTTAGCCACAGAAATTCTGGTTCCAGTTACGGTTGTAAGTCAAGGACCGATGTACTGTGCAGTATGTGTACTCAGCTACTTTCTGCGTGAAATTATTCTTAAATCATGATTTTATTAGAAATGTTAAAGTTCAACAGACAACATTATGTACATTCTATGATGTCCTTTTTCTGAAGAGAATCACATGTGTGAAAATAGTCTGACTCCTGTATTTTAACAATAAAAATAGATTGACAGAATCTAAATGTTATTATTAAACTATGATAATTTAAGGGTGTTGATAGGAAAGTGCATGAACCAGAGAGGCATAGATACTCTGGATGCATTATTGGCTGCTTGTCATTTTTTGAAATGACAGATGAAGGGGAAAAAATTTCCTTCCATAATTCAGGATTTATTTATGAATTTCAAATAACGAGCCAGTATTCAATCAGTTTATCACACATTTAAATGTATAAATGAAAACATTATACATATTCATGTAGAAATGGTCTCCGTCAAATCAGAGGTTGTCAAATAAGCATTAATCAATGCACTGAAACTAACTGGAGTTCTTTATAATTTTGATTTGCTTTGACTTTTTCTTAACAGTGGTTTAAGCAGAATTGGCTTTCTAATCGCCTGCATAATGTATTTGCTCTGTGCTAAAAACAGAAGGGAACGATTTAAAGCGAGCTCACATGAGTTGCCTCTTCAAGGGAAGGAAATCTCTGAACAATCAGGCTGAATGGCTTATGATCAAACGCTGTTCTTCTCCTTGATCAGGTTCTACTTTCAGATCATGCATACCACACACACAGACACACATAAACACACACACACACACACCACCACCACCACCACATCACTATCATCATTTTAGCCATTGTCTATCCACTGCAGGATGAAGGCCCCCCCTTCCACATGTTTCCAACCATTATGGTCCTGAACTTTCTTTTGCCAGTTGGGCCCACAATTGCTGATGTTGTCAATCCATCTTGTTGTAGGTCAAAAGTGTTCGTGGACACTTTTTATCAAGGGAGATCCATTCTATGACTGCCTTGGTCCACCTACCATCAGTTCTTCTTGCTATGCGATCAGCTCATTCCTATTCCCATTCCCATTCCCATTCCCATTCCCATTCCCAATCCTATTCCCATAGATATCGATATCGATATAGATATAGATATAGATGTTAGATGTTAGATGTTAGATGTTAGATGTTAGATGATAGATGATAGATGATAGATGATAGATGATAGATGATAGGGATGGGACAGAGATAGATAGATAGATAGATAGATAGATAGATAGATAGATAGATAGATAGATAGACAGACAGACAGACAGACAGACAGACAGACAGACAGACAGACAGACAGACAGACAGACAGACAAAGATAAACACACAATTTTATTTTATCTTATTTTATTTCATTTATTTTTTTAAATTTATAGGCTAATCATTTCACTTTCAACTCTGGGGGGCCTTACAGCATCATTAAAACAAAAATAGGAATACAAAAAAACTGGGTAAGCTAGAAACCAATACATAAATGATCTGGAGGTAGGATTGTCTTCTTAGTCCACTCACCATCTTGAGAGTGAAATGCTCCTGTTGAGGCCCAATCAGTAAAGCCAGGTTTTAAGGCCTTTTCTAAAGGCCAACAGAAGGAGACAGATCTCATGTCAAGTGGCACAATGTTCCAGAGGGTGGGAGCTACAGCAGAAAAGGCTTTTCTCCTGGATCTCACCAGCCAAAGTTTCTTAACTGATGTGGTCCACCACATGCTCCTTCTTCTGAAGCAAGTGTGTTATATGCATATGTCACAGTGTCGTGTACATAAACAGTGGCAGGCTTTCAATCAGATGGTCACAAAACTATTTTTTTTTTTTGCGGGTGTGTGTGTGTATCCCCTGTGGATGCCGCTGCCTTTCTTATGCCACTTCACTCAGAGTGATTTCCTCCCATCTTTCAAACTACTTTTTTTTTTAACAGAAAACTAAAATGCTAAGACCAGAGAAAGATTACCTAAATCAATTAAGATTATGTTGAGACAACAGTGAGCTTAAATGTTTGTAAGCCCAATAAAGATAGATCAATTTGGAAAACAATACAGTCTCGAATTTTCCAGGGAGGCAAGTGCTGTGTTATTGAATTAGGCAAGCTCCCAAGGGAATATTTACAGCAGCCCTAGCCACAAGAAACTTGTGCACCCCTGGTTTAAATGGCAATGCATTTCTTGCAAAGTGCTGCTTAAAGAACAGTTCCTTTTGCTGTTCACAGCCAATCTTCCACTAACATTCCCTGAGACGAGGGAAAAGAACATGTTACAAAGAAGAATGTGGCACAGAAGCAAAATCACAAATTGTAGCCAACATTAAAACTTAATGTGTGGCTTGCGCTCTTGCTTTGGAAGTCAGACATTTGGGAAGGGGAAATGGAGAACAAGCAAAGGCTGAGCCATGGAAATAATGAAACTAACTGCGGAAGAACAGGCTTTGGCTTATGGTCATCTTAAGTACTCCAGAGACTTGAACCAGCAGTGTATGTGACATGAGTTTGCATTCATTCAGTGCAAGAGTAGAAAGCTACACTTGGCACTAGAATACAGATGGGCAGCCTGAATTCCAAGTGCTATTCCTTTAAATCTTGCAATGGCTGTTATAAATAAGCCATTGAAGGGTCAGGGCACCAGCTTTAACTATAATGCTGTGCTGCTCGATACAGCCTCAGAATACTAACATAAAGATATTGTTAGTCCTGTATATCAATAGTAGTATCTGTGATAATCAGTATCTGGACACAGGGTCAATGCTGTCAACATAAGAAAGTACCCCAGGAGCAAATTGCAAAGTTATTTATATTTTTAAAGCATTTTTAATGCCTCCTAAATTAACATCCCTCGTGTTATAATGGCCACCCTGCAAATTCTAGAGTTGTGGTGGTCTCCAGAGCATTTATCTCTTAAATCCTGCCTTTCGTAGAGCTGTAAATTGTTCCCAGAAATGTACAATCTGCTAGGAGTTGGAATGGGAAGAGAAAAAGTCTTCTTTGAAGAAAATGGTTGTCATGCCACTGACACTCTTGTCACAAAAAGTGTTGACAGGTCTCTCTGCATCTGTCTGTCTATCCTAGACAAATGGACACAGATACATAACATGGAATTTTGTCTATTTGGCTTTGGGACTTAATTTGAGTCAAAGTCTCTTCTTCAAGCCTAGCTGAGATGCCAAGAGAAGCATGAAGCTGTTTCATAAAAACAAAGCAGTGTTTAAAAAGTGATGATTAAAACAAATAGGAGGATTAAAACGAATAAAGTTGCTCATTTGTGTGGCAGATGGGGGCAGCCTATATCATTACTCAATGAATTTCTTAAATGGAATCAAATTTAAACAATGTTTAGTGCATGCAAAATTTCTCATTTCAGAGACCTACAAAGTATCTCTCTTATGCAACAATTTCAGCCATATTAAAATGGAAATCCTATATTCAATTACTGTAGCTGATAATATATTCATAGAATCGTATGGTATTTCCTTTTAAGTAGGCAAGGATAGGAGGAGACCATCAATGCCTTTTGCTTTTCCTTGGACTGCCCAACCTTGCTTTACATTTCTATTTGAGTTGAGACAAATGCAGATACCACATTATATTTCTTAGTCATTCCAAGTGAAAGCTTACATTCCTGTTTTGTGTTTGATTTTTTTGAAGCATTTTGATTTTTGAAATCTAAAAATTTTCCCTGCCAATTCTGTGGGCGTGGCTTAATTGGTGAGCATGGCTTGGTGGTCAGATGGCTGGGTGGGCATGGCCAATAACAATAAATAATAAAAATAATAAATAAAGTATAAAAAACAGTAAGAGGTACCAAAAACCAACTTTCACACTTTACACACACACAACACAACACAACACAACACAACACAACTGACTCACACACAGTGTAAAAGCAGCTGCACTTCACACTTCACACAGCCACAAAAAGCTCAAAAACCAACTTTCACACTTTACACACACACAATACAACTGACACACACACACACACACACACAATACCACATACAGCTTTCTGAGATTTTGTGTGTCTGTGTAGTTACAGAGACATACCAAATCTCAGAAAGCTGCACAAATATTTTATTTTATTATTTTATTTTATTTTATTGTGGACTTCAATTCCCAGAGTTCCTCAGCCAGCAAAGCCAGACAGCATTAATCACTCAGTGATGAAATAGATTAGCTAAATTAGATTAGTTCTGTCTGGTGCTGAAAGCGAAACTGGGGCTTTCCGGCTGGGAAAAAAGCCATGAGGTCATCAGTAATCAGATAAGTGCCTTAGAATCTCTTAAAAGGAGGTTTTCTACATGTTTTCTACAGAAAATATGTTTTTTAAGGTTCTGCTGATGAGGAACTCAGGTGAGATCCCCAGAGTAGCCTTTAAAAAAACATTTTTAAGTTTGAAGGCTCTGCCGATCTCAGCTGAGGGGCGGGATCCTCAAAGGCTTTTTTTTACTTTTAAAGGCATGTTTTGGCTGAAGCAAAACCTTCTTTTAAAAGAAAATAAAACACCCTCTGCTGATGGTGGGGCTCAGCAGAGGCAGAGGGGCGGGGCCAGGGATTTTTGCTACCAGTCCTCCGAACCAGCAGCTGCCATCGCTACCGGATCGCACGAGCTGGTCCGAACCGGGAACATTTCACCCTTGCCATCAAGCATGATATTCTCTGGATAGTTGAGGAGATTAAAAGTGGGAGATGTGTGCTATAGTGGTTCTCTCCTCCTTTCTCCAGGACTGGTTCCAATTAGTGTAGATGGGAGAGGATGGATCAAGCTCTTGGCTTTATGTGCTGTTGGAGGGTTCTTCCCTTTCTGCTTCTATTGAACATCTTCATGAGGGGTGAAAAGTCTGGATGTTGAAATTTTGGTTCAGTGCTGGCATTCAGCAGCTGTGGGCTTTGAAGCCTCCCCAAAGTGAGACTTTCCATCTTTAACTTTGAATTGGTTAAGCTTACCCAACTAAAATTGATATATAATTTTGGGGTGCTCTTGGATTTGCAGTCTCTGTTTGAACAGCAGGTGGCATCCTTGACTAAATCCATTGCACAAGTTCATCTTATGTACCAATTGTGCCTATTTATCAAAGGGACACCTTCCTCAAGATCACTTACACGTTAATCATTTCCTGTTTGGATTACTGCAACATGGTGTATATAAGTCAAGGTCTCTTTATTGGCATGGTAGATTGGCACAGTCCAAATGCTGATATCCTTCCATAAGGCTTTACAAGACTTGATTTTAGGGCTGGGAGATTAGGTAAACCCAGTTAGTTTATTGTGTATCTGTTATTTGATTTGCAACATGGAAGGAATGTTAAATTGTATTCAATTGTACAATTACAATCACAATTCTTAAATTACATATTAAAAGATCATTGGCTCATGTAAAATTTATCTCATTACCTATGGATGGCAACTAGCGTCCATATATAAAAACAAGCAGATCAGCCACTTCTCTATTTCATTAAACTTAAGGGCATCATGTTAAGATACAAAAATCCAGACAACAACTAATTGGCGGCAAAGAAATACACAAAACCTAAACCTAGCTCAATGCGCACATGTCATTTTTGATCTCTGAAGTTCAGATAATATAGCTTTGATTAAACTGGAAGAGCATCTTTATGCAAGGTAGTGCCATCTGTTTATTATGCCTTTCTGCAGCACACCTACTATAAACATGCAAAATAGGTTGTTGAATTAGCATCTTCTATATTAAATACATTCATAAATTGTTGAAAACATTAGACTGTTGTATAAATTAGGATCGGTTGTTATCTACAGACGACTATATATTTGCTACACTTGTTACTAAAACACCTCGGTTATATTAGCATGAAGCTGTACTTTCAAATTTCCAGTCTAACTTTAGCTTTTTTCTGAAGAAGTCCATGCTCTGATTTTATTACTTCTGCTGAGCATTCTTTTTCGTAATTTTATGACAGATCTTTTTTTAAACCATGAATTTCTTTAATGAGAAGTCAGTATATTATCTATATTACACAGAAATATTGTACAGTGTGAAACTGTACAGTGTCTGCAAAGCATGTGATAATAATTCATATTAGCCTATTCCTGAGCAGAATCAATCAACACTTTTTGAACCAGACAATTAAAAAAAAAAAACCTGGAGAAATTGATCACTTTTTTTTAATGTGGTTAGCAGCTGTCTCGTTAAAAGAGACAATTGCAATATGTTACCATCCATCAATATTATTAAGAGGTGTGATAGCTTTAACCTACTGAGACACTTCCATAATTTTTTACATGCATCCTTAGTGTATATCAGTGGACTGCATGCACTTCTTAGTTGGTGAGATTTCATTTTAAGAAAATTTGATTGGGTAATTAATTGACTGATAGTTTGCTTTTCCTGCAAGAGCTCATGGGGCCTTAAATTGGGATGTTGCTTCCTTTTATCTTTACAAGAGAAACCCAGTGCGGTATCTTGGAATGAGACAAATCATTGGTGCGAAGAAACCCAATGAAGATAGACGAAGAATCATAATCAACAACTATTATACTATCCTGGCATATAGGGTTGCCAAGAAAAATTGAAGAGTAAAAACTAGATTGCACAATTGTATATGCATACAATGTTGATGTACATACAAAAGGGATAGGAATTTGTGCTGTTATTTTGGCTTCTTGTACCCATCTCCCTCTAGGACAGGGGTGTCAAATTCAAGGCCTGGGGGCTGGATCCAGTCTGCAGGGTACTTAGATCTGGGCTGTGCAGCTGCCTTGGAAACAACAAAGGCCCAGCCTGTGGTGCCGCTGCCAGTAAAAATGGAGCTGGTGTCAGGCCTGGAAGCCATCTTTTACATTGGGCCTTCAGGACTGCCACATTTCCTACTGTGGGATAATGGGTGCGGCCCTCCTGAGCTCTGTTTTTGTTGGTGGAGGGTTGCAGGAAGCCACAGCCTGATTTCACTGGCAGAGTGCTCAAGCCACCCAGGCACCCCAATATGAGTGACACAGAACTGGCCACAGCCACCCTGCCCATGGCCACCCTGGACCCCCAAGGTCAAACACAACCTTGATGTAGCCCTCAATTAAGTCGAGTTTGATAACCTTGCTCTAGGACATCTTTGCTGGGCAACATGAGGTTGGTTTACAGAAAAGAATTTATATTATTTCCAGATTAGTTGCAGCAGAAAGCTATGCTTTGGTGATATTTGTTATATTGTTCAGTTATACAAGGTTGTAAAAAGGTTATCTGGAGGTCCAGCTGCACCGAATCCGACCGAACACTAGTTAGGTCACATATTCAGACCTATCTAGTGGCTATAAGAACGGCGAAACATAATTATTTCTCCACGCTTATCACATCAGCAGATAATCACCCAGCCACCCTGTTTAGGGAGACCCGCTCCCTGCTCGCGCAGGAGGCTCGGGAGGACCCCTTGCAGGGTCGTGCTGAGGATTTTGTACAGTATCTGTCTGATAAAATCGCTCGGATCCGGAGTGGTCTGGACGCTGATTGGATAGATCCGGGCGAGATGATGGGGCCGAGTCCTGTGGACATTACCTGGGCTGAGTTTGATCCTGTGACTCCCGACGACATGGACAGGTTGTTGGGTAGGCTGAATCCCACCACATGTTTATTGGACCCGTGTCCCTCCTGGTTGGTACTGGCCACACGGAAGGTGACACGAGGCTGGCTCCTGGGAGTTGCCTTATACACTGTAAGCTGCCCTGAGTCTTTGGAGAAGGGCGGGGTATAAATGTAAACAAACAAACAAACAAACAAAAAGTTACCAATGCTTCCTTGTTGGAGGGCATTTTTCCCACTGCCTTGAAAGAGGCGGTGGTGAGGCCCCTCCTCAAGAAGCTTTCCCTGGACCCAGCTGTATTGGCGAACTATCGTCCAGTCTCCAACCTTCGATTTTTGGTGAAGGTTGTTGAGAGTGTGGTGGCATATCAGCTTCCCCAATACCTGGAGGAATCTGTCTTTTTAGACCTGTTCCAGTCCGGCTTCAGACCTGGGTACAGCACTGAGATGGCTTTGGTCGCGTTGGTGGATGACCTCTGGAGGGCTCGGGACAGGGGATGTTCCTCTGTCCTGGTCCTTTTAGATTTCTATCTATCCTTTTAGATAGGCTTTTGATAACATCGACCATGGTATCCTGCTGCGACGGTTGGAGGGATTGGGGGTGGGAGGCACCGTTTATTGGTGGTTCTCCTCCTATCTCTCTGACCGTTCACAGATGGTGTTGGCAGGGGGGCAGAAATCAACTTCTAGGTACCTCACTTGTGGGGTGCCTCAGGGGTTGGTTCTCTCGCCTCTCCTGTTCAACATCTACATGAAGCCGCTGGGTGAGGTTATCCGTGGTTTTGGGGTGGACTATCACCTGTATGCTGATGATACTCAGCTGTACATTTCCACTCCAAACCACCCCAACGAAGCTGTCGAGGTGATGGCCCGGTGTCTTGAGGCCGTGCGGGTCTGGATAGGGAGGAACAGGCTCCAGCTCAACCCGACCAAGACAGAGTGGCTGTGGGTTCCGGCGTCCCGGTACAGCCAGCTTTCGCCATCGCTGACTGTTGGGGGTGAAGTACTGGCCCCCAGGGGAAGGGTGCGCAACTTGGGCGTTCTCCTGGACGATCGGCTGTCTTTAGAAGAACATCTGATGGCCGTCGCCAGGGGAGCATTTTATCAGGTTCGCCTGATTCGCCAGTTGCGCCCCTTCCTTGACCGGGACTCCTTACGCACGGTCATTCACGCCCTCGTTACCTCTCGCCTGGACTATTGCAATACATGGGGCTCCCCTTGAAGAGCACCAGGAGGCTCCAGCTAGTCCAGAATGCAGCTGCGCGGGTAATAGAGGGAGCACCACGTTGCTCCCATATAACACCTATCCTGCGTGGCTTGCACTGGCTGCCGGTAGCCTTCCAGGTACAATTCAAGGTGTTAGTGACCACCTTCAAAACGCTCCATGGCTTAGGACTGGGGTATCTACGAGACCGCCTTCTGCCACTGATAGCCTCCCAACGACCTGTGCGCTCCCACAGAGTGGGCCTGCTCAGGGTGCCGTCGACCAAACAATGTCGGTTGGCGGCCCCCAGAGGAAGAGCCTTCTCTGTGGCAGCACCGGCTCTTTGAAACGAGTTACCTCCGGGGTTACGCCAACTCCCCGACCTCCGAACCTTCAAGCAGGAATTAAAAACTTTATTATTTAATCGTGCGGGATTAGCCTAAATGTATTTTAAATGTATTTTAATTATAGCTTTTAAATTTTAAAGGGTTTTATGTCGGCTTTGACCGTTTTAGCAATCTGGCCAATTAATATATTTGTTTTATATGTTTTTTAAATCTGTTATTTATATTATGTGTATTTTTGTATTTTTAATATGGCTGTAAACCGCCCTGAGTCCTTCGGGAGAAGGGCGGTATAGAAATTGGATTAATAAATAAATAAAATAAAATAAAAAGAGAGTTAAAGGGAGTTACCAACTAACTCTACTGACCAAAATGTGGAACATCTGTACCTTTGAGATTAACCAGGCCCCATTCTCTCAGTTATCCAGGAAGAGCTGGATCTTTTCTTAAATACTGTGATAAGATGAAGTTGGAGCTTGAAGATAGTTGAAGTTAGCTGCATTGGAGGACAAAGTTTGCAGCACCAGGTTTTAGCTTTTATCATTTTATGGCATTGTGCTTTTGGACCACTGCTAAGAGTGCTACACTTAGTTAAGTCTGGTAGCCAAACCTGAATTTTTATTATCTAACTGATAGAGAATTATATAATTTTAATTATATCAAAGCCTATACAAAAGCCTAGACTGACCAATTCATGATGAATGAGAGAGGTCAATATCTACAGTGTTATTTGGTGTTAAGTGGAATTCAAGAAAAATAAATGGCAAAGATTGTAGATGAATTAATGAAATGAAAGCAAGAGGAAAAATAGAGATATTGCAGTTTGGTGAAACTATGAAAAAGGAGGAAGATAATAATCTGAATGAAAATGGTGTGACCTTGTAAGAAAGAATTGATGAATATTGGTAGCAATAGCACTTAGAATATAATATAAAATTTACTCTTCCTATGGTTTTACAGCCCTCTCTAAGTTGTTTACAGTGTCAGCATATTGCCCCCAACAATCTGGGACCTCATTTTACTGACCTCAGAAGGATGGAAGGCTGAGTCAATCTTGAGCTAATCAGGATCAAACTCCTGGCAGTGAGCAGAGTTAACCTGCAATACTGCTTTCTAACCACTGCGCCACCATGGCTCAGTGCAGGGAAATGAAAGTATAGATGTAATTATGAACTAGAGGTTGAAATATATGTCAGAAGTATAAATTGGGTTTTTTTGGGTTGTTAGAATATAGGAACCCACAGGTTGATGTTCGTTATACCTGAGACATTATATTCAAGTAAATGACAACAATGGAAGAACTGGAGCTGTGTTTTTGGCGGGGGGGGGAGAGTACAACCTTCTTAATCTGATTGCAGTACAATAGAGATGGATAATTTTGACCCTGTCATTTTGAAGGTCTAAATACCAATTTCTCTGCTTAAGTTTGATTAAAGCTTTATCTGGACTAAGAGACAATATTGTCAGGCATGAGAAGATACAATATGCCAGATAAGAATCAATTCATTTCCTTAGGGAAGAGGAAAACTTCCTCAATAGAGTGTGGTGAACCAGAGAATAATCCAAAGGATTTGTTTCAGGCAAAACCTGAAATGAGAAAGTCTCAGACAGACCCCAAGAGAAATGCAACCAAACTCTCTCTAGCCAAACAAAGACATTTAAACTTGAGCAAGGAGACAAACTATGGCTTTCAAAAACATAGACTGAACAGCTTGTATAAAGTCAGGGCATCATTATAAACACAATGTTGTGCTCTGTGGGACACTATGATTGTTGAGTGTGAAATTATTTATCAGAATTCTGCCTGAGGTACAAGATATGGGAATGTGCAAAACTTGGGACATGTAGAGTGGTTTTGTGTAGTTGTAGCCTAGATTTATCTTCAGGAAGATATGTGGAAATGTATAAATCTGAGAAGGAAGTCTATTGATCTGAAGGTTGGTTGGTGAATGTCATAAAAGTGGTATATGGTGAAAGTAAAACATGTGAGGGAATCAATAGAATGCTTACAAAATGGTTCAATCTTGAGCAGAGAGTAAGAAAATAATGTATGATGTCCTCTTGTTTTGTTAAGCATTTGTGGAAAAATGTGTAAGAAACATGGGCAGCAACATCGTAAATTTGTTAGTTAGAGACATGAATTATAAACGAACTTTAGTATCCGGATGATACTATATTGCTGGCTAAGAACCCAAAGAGCTTCCAACAAATTTTATATAGATTACATGATTAAGGAAGTTTTTACAAGTTAGTATTTCAAAGACCAAGATACCTCTATTTCCTAAGAAATATAGATTGAATAATTGCAAGTTACACATATATTGCAAAATAAATAATGGATGAATGTATATGCTAAGGTAGAATTGTTTATCACATTGGGAAAATGAGAGGGTATGCAAATGTTGGTAGAAATGTAAAATTAATCATAAATTGTTAGTTAAAGATACAAATTATAAATGAATCAAATAAATAATACTATATTGATGGCTAAGAACCTAAAGAACTTCTAATAAACTTTATATAGATTACATGATTCAAGAAGTGAGTATTTACAAGTTAGTATTTCAAAGACCAAGATACTTTTACTTCATAAGAAATATAGATTGAACAATTGCAAGTTACACATATATTGCAAAATAAAGAATGGATGAATTTATATGCTAAGGTTGAATTTTTTAATAATGTTGGGAAAATGAGATGAAGATGTGCAAATGCTGGCAAAAAATGTAATGAATAGTATGTGATTTTATCTCAAGGAATAGATGTTTGTTGAGAGTGGAAATGACATGTTTATCTGAGCATTATTTTTTTATTGAAGTAAGAGTTGAGAATGTCGGGTGAAATATAGATTGATGTAGGTCTTGAGTTTGCTTATGAAGCATGTATGTAAAGGCAAGCAGATATGGAATCAAGAAAAAATGGGTGCTGAATAATGTCACCTGAATACAGAAATGAGTAACCAGAACAAACATTGAATAAAGTTTTTAAAAAATGAAGATGAGTGAATGAATTGAGAAAAAGGGAAAGTCAGGGTTGGATGGGGCTGATGAGATCTTTTGAAAGACGCAGGTAAGAGTTCTGAAGTAAAAGCAATGTATGAAGGATGGTTTGCAAGGATGCAGAACTTTGGAGACAGAAAATGAATGATATTGGTGCAGATTAGTTTTAGCTTTATTTGTTCATCTCATGTTTTTAATTTCCTTTGCTTATTATGTCTTACAGCCTTTCTATGCTTACCAGAGATGGGAATAAAATTATAATTACATGTGAATCATTTTACATACTAGAACAAAGTCTACTACAGTTAAGTTCTGAATTAAAAGAAATATAGGTGTGAAAAGATTTAAAGCACTTACAAGTCAAATGAATAAAATTAATAGTCAAAATTGTATCCTAAATACTTTTCATTTAAGATTTATCCTTAGAAAATAAATTCTCATCTTCAGAAATACATTTTCTGAGGTTATTCTAGGGAAGAAAAAGACTTTCCCTATTTGAGATTTCCGTATTTCTTAAAGCCTAATAAATTTCATATTTATAAGAATATAAATGAAAAGAAGTCTAGGAGTAAATCAATCAATCAAACAAACAAACAATGAAGTATTTTAAGTAGGAAAAATGACATTTTTTAAAAAAAGAGTGTCCCAAATTTTAGATGTTACATTACATTGAAAAAAAGGGAAAAAAAATGAATCCCATATTAGCTTCATGTTTGGCTAGTTTATGCTTCCTCAGAATGAAACAGCTTTTTTCTTACCTTGGCAACTGAGTAGACTTTTCTCCATAGCTGCACTTTACTTAAAGGAATAGTGAATAAGGAAATAGATTTTTCTCCCTAACTTCATTCTTCTTTTGCTATTTTCTTCTGAGACTTATCTGTCAATACAATGCTTAGTTTTCCATATTTCATACGGTATATTATGGTCACTGTTCTTCAATTCCTTTTCTGATTATAGAAATTCATCACACTCATTGTAGTACCATAGTAACCTGTAGTAATATCTGTAGTACACAGATTACTATAGTAAGGTTTGTCTCCCTAAGAAAGTAATTGCAACATCAGAATAAGTTATGGCTGAATGCAAAGGCCAAAGAACATAATGTGATTTGTCCACTTGGGGTATCTGCTCCAATCATCAATTGTGTCCAGGACTTGATGAACCAAGAGATGTATAATAAAAAATATTATATATATTTTTGTACAGAGCCTCATTTTGTAATCACACCTAGAGTGGGGGAACTTTAATAGAGTTTATCAACCTTATGACACCCAATCCTGTAGAAGAGTGAAGATAACAACCCCCATATGATGTATGTCCAATAATACTGTCACCCCCCCCAAAAAAATCCGAACCCCGCCCCTCCTGACAGTGATTTAAGTCAGGGGTCTCCAACCAGGGGTCAGGGGTCTCCAAATTCTTCCTACTGTGCATGTCTAGGATGGACGCTTGACGATTTCTCGGAGCGGGCCTTGGCGGAGATGTCCCGATCGCTGTGGCGGTTACAGACGACCTACCCGTCTTGGTTTTCCTGGCTGGATGGATGAACTGCTCAGCAACCGCGTGAGAGGCTTTTTGCCCTAGTGGAGTCTGCGGTTGTTGAGTCCCGGGTCAGGAACCAAGTCGGTGGAACGGGCGGTGAAATGGTGGCGGCTGGATGGGGCGGGGCAATTGAAGCTCCGGCCTATTTTCCGGCCTACTTTTCGGCCCTCTCCTGGCTTCTTTTGGCTATCTTCCAGCCCCCGGCCTCCTTTTCGATCTCTGATGGCGACGGTATGGATGAGGGTCGTTCTGATCTTCGACCCCAACAACGGACAGAGGACACAGGAGTCTCGGCTTAGACCTGATTACAGCTATGGTAGCCCGGCTTAGCTTTCGATCTAAGGAAGGGCCCTAGCTAAGCAATGGACGTAAGACTCACGGGTCCCTGCAGAGTGGGGGGGGGGGCGCAGCCGGTGGCTGTTGCCACGAGGGCGAAGATGTCTTGTTGGGGTGGTGGATGACGCCTGAGCTACTCGTGGCAGTGACCATAGTAGGCTTTTTCCATCTTTCCCCCCCCTTTTGGAATTACATCTGGACCTGTTAGGGCTGTTTTGGGCTGACTATTTCTCCCTCGTGGTCTGTGTGTGCGATGGTGTTCCATGATGGTGCACATTACATGGTAATCCTCCCCCCCCGGACTCTGGAACTTGGATGGGAGTTTGGACTTTGGATTTGGGAGTTTGGACTCCCTTCCTAGACTTTGGAGCTTGAAGGGGGTTTTAGTTGGTCGTGACTGCTTTGCCAGGCTTGCCTTAAGATCTGGCAAGGCCCTGGGACAGCGTTTGTTTGCTGTTCGGGACTGGCCTTATTTTGGCCAATCTATGGTAAGATCTGCCTTATCCTGGTTCTTCCCCCCCTTCCCGCACCCCCTGTTGGTGGCGAGTGGGGTGTATTGGAGGGGAATAGACTGGCAGCTGCGTCACCTTAAACATCTGCTATTCTAACATCGTCTTGAGGATTTCATGAGAGAGCATCCATCTTGTCTTCACCATCTCGCCTTACCATCTTTATCATCTTTATCATCTGTGGGCTTTTGTTATCGGCCCCTAAAATTATGACTGCCATACTATCATCAATGGTCTGGGATGAACTCTTTTTATGCCAGTTTGGCCCAATATGAGATATGAGATACTCTTCGTTGGAACTCCATCATCTGCGAGGTTCCCCCACCTCGCAGAAATGGCCCTCTACGTTACCGGGGGCCTATCTCAATGATGGGTTTTGGGACCCAGAGAGATGGCATGCAGCAAGAAGGAACCTTTGGGGTTTTTTAGATAGATTTTTAAGGGGAGGAAGGGTGAAGTCGGGTAATGGGGGATACTCGTTGGGGAGGGAGCCAGTCCTTGCAAATGCTCGCGGAGAGACTTTATTAGGTTCGGAGGTGAAGGGGGAGGTTCATTGTTCTACTCCAGAGGAATGTTCCATCAGCACGGTAAGTGGGAGGGGCAGATACGGCGGAAGTGAGGGGCCGTATCATGTTCAGGGGGCGCGTTCTCGCTGTTTAAAAGCGATTGCGTGCTCCAGCCCCTCAGACTTCCCGAGTGGTCAGCATCACTAGGGCTTGGACCTCCGGCTGATGTTGTGCAATGCGCGGTCAGTGGTCAGTAAAGCCCCCCCTGATTCGGGATCTTATACAGGGGGAGTCCGCGGACTTTATGGGCATTACGGAGACCTGGCTGGGCACGGAGGGGGGAGTGCCCCTTGTTGAAATGTGCCCACCAGGTTTCCGAGCATTCCATCAGCCGAGGGCCCAAGGTAGGGGTGGGGTGGTGGTGGTTGTTATTAAGGAAGATCTAGAGCCGAGGGAGACCACTGTTCCTCAGATTGCTGGTTGTGAATCCCTCTTTGTAAAATGGGGCCATAGGGGTCAGATGGGCTTGTTGGTCACGTATCTGGCTCCTTGCTGCGTGACAACAGCTCTGCCCGAGCTGTTGGTGGTGCTTGCTGGGGTGGCGGTTGAGACCCCCATGGTCATGGGGGACTTTAACTTGCCATTGACCGGCGTGTCATCGACAGCAGCTCGGGAGTTCATGGCCTCCATGACGGCCTTGGACCTGACACAAGTAGTTGATGGCCCTACTCACATTGGGGGAGGCACACTGGATTTGATTTTTATCTCTGGTCAGTGGTTACATGATCTGGACTTAGGAGATTTAGTCACTGAGCCTTTGTCATGGTCAGATCATTCTCTCCTCCGTTTGGACTTTCGGACCGCCACCCAATACCGCAGGGAGATGGGGCCAATACATTGGTTCCGTCCCAGGTGCCTGATGGACCCAGAGAGGTTCCTGATGGAGCTTGGGCCGCTACCTGAGGGTCTGACCCACGGCACGGCTGAAGAACTAGTTGTGGCTTGGGAACAGGCCGCGGCTGGGGCTCTAGAACGTGTCATGCCTTTGCGGCCTCTGACCCAGTGTAGGTCTCAACCAGCTCCTTGGTTTTCTGAGGAGCTGAGGGAGATGAAACGCTGGAGAAGATGCCTAGAGAGTTCCTGGAGATCCAGCCGTTCTGAGGCTGACCGGACACTAGTTAGGTCATATAGTAGGACCTATCTAGTGGCAATGAGGGAAGCGAGACGCCTCTACGTCTCCTCCCTCATTGCATCGGCAGATAACCGCCCGGCTGCCCTGTTTCGGGTGACCCGCTCTATCCTTCAACAGGAGACACGGGATGACCCATTGCAGGGACGTGCCGAGGAGTTTAGTAGTTATCTATACGATAAAATCGTTCAGCTTCGGGATGGATTGGATCAAAATTGGGTTGATCCAGGTGAGAGGTCGGAGACGCATCTTGTTGAGACTATTTGGGATGAATTTGACCCTGTGGCTCCCGAGGACATGGACAGGTTGTTGGGGAGATTGAATGCCACCACATGTTTACTGGACCTGTGCCCCTCCTGGTTGGCATTGGCCACGCAGGAGGTGACACGAGGCTGGCTCCAGGGGATTGCTAATGCTTCTTTGTTGGAAGGGTTTTTTCCTACTGCCTTGAAAGAGGCGGTGGTGAGACCCCTCCTCAAGAAGCCTTCCCTGGACCCAGCTGTTTTAGGACATTATCGTCCGGTCTCCAACCTTCGCTTTGTGGCGAAGGTTGTAGAGAGTGTGGTGGCACGTCAATTACCCCAATACCTGGAGGAAACTGTCTATCTAGATCCGTTCCAGTCTGGTTTTTGACCCGGATACAGTACAGAGACGGCTTTGGTCGCGTTGGTTGATGATCTCTGGAGGGCCAGAGGTCCTTAGGGGTTATTCCTCTGCCCTGGTCCTATTAGACCTCTCAGCAGCTTTTGATACCATCAACCATGGTATCCTGCTGCACCGATTCAGTCAGTTGCAGCCGCGGCTGACTGTTGGGGGTGAGTCATTGGCCCCAATGGAAAGGGTGCACAACTTGGGCGTTCTCCTGGATGGACGGCTGTCTTTTGAAGACCATTTGACGGCCGTATCCAGGAGAGCTTTTTACCAGGTTCACCTGGTTCGCCAGTTGCACCCCTTCCTAGACTGGGATGCCCTATGCACGGTCACTCATGCGCTCGTGACATCTCGCTTGGATTACTGCAATGCTCTCTACATGGGGCTCCCCTTGAAGAGCATCCGGAGGCTCCAGTTAGTTCAGAATGCAGCTGCGTGGGTGATAGAGGGAGCCCCTCGTGGCTCCCATGTGACACCATCCTGCGCAGGCTGCACTGGCTACCTGTGGCCTTTCGGGTGCGCTTCAAGGTTTTGGTTACTGTCTTTAAATCGCTCCATGGCTTAGGGCCAGGTTACTTACGGGACCGCCTACTGCTACCAAATGCCTCCCACCGACCCATGCGCTCTCACAGAGAGGGACTCCTTAGGGTGCCGTCGGCCAGGCAATGTCGGCTGGCGACCCCCAGGGGACGGGCCTTCTCTGTGGGGGCCCCTACCCTCTGGAATGACCTCCCCACAGGACTCCGCCAACTTTCTGACCTTCGGACCTTTTGCTGCGAGCTGAAGACCTATTTGTTCACTTGCGCAGGACTGGCATAGGATTTTAGATTTATATGGTTTTTAATTTTTTATGGGTTTTATTATTCTAAATTTTAATTTTGGCCAATTGAATAAGTTTTTAAATTGTATTTTAATAGTATTTATATTGTAATATTATTGTTTATTTTATCTGGCTGTGAACCGCCCTGAGTCCTTCGGGAGAAGGGCGGTATAAAAATCTAAATAATAATAATAATAATAATAATAATAATAATAATAATAATAATAATAATAATAATAATAACAACAACAACAACAACAACAACAACAACAACAACAACAACCTTGGTCCCTTTAAGACTTGTGGATTTCAACTCCCAGAGTCCCTCAGCCAGCAAAGCTGGCTGAGGAACTCTAGGAGTTGAAGTCCACAAGTTTTAAAGGGACCAAGGTTGGAGACCCCTGATTTAAGTCACTGCACAGTATGCATCTCTTTGCTTCATGTCATAGATAAGTCACATCATGTCCATGCAATTGGTTAGAGCACCATTAGCCACAAATGGTCCTTCCATTCTATCTGTCACAGTTGAAAATGAATAAACCTGAATCTTCCTATGATCTAGGCTAAACAATCAAGGAACTACAAAGGGTTTTTTCATTATATTTATATATAAGGTAAAGGTTCCCCTCGCATATACGTGCTAGTCATTGCCGACTCTAGGAAGCGGTGCTCATCTCCATTTCAAAGCCGAAGAGCCAGCGCTGTCCAAAGACATCTCCGTGGTCATGTGGCCGGCATGACTCAACACCAAAGGCGCACGGAACGCTGTTACCTTCCCACCAAAGGTGGTCCCTATTTTTTCTACTTGCATTTTTACGCGCTTTCGAAACTGCTAGGTTGGCAGAAGCTGGGACAAGTAACCGGAGCTCACCCCGTTACACGGTAGCACTAGGGATTCAAACCACCGAGCTGCCAACCTTTCGATCGACAAGCTCAACGTCCTAGCCCCGAGCCACCGCGTCCCCCTCATATTTATATATAGAAATATGCAAACATCTGAAGAAATAAAGTATAATTATTGCATATTATTCACTGTATGATAAATCTTTGTTAAGCATGTACAAAACATTGCTCAATTTAGAGAATATTGTTATATTCTCTAATGATATATAAAATTAACAGCGTGCAGAATAATATACTATTAAATATTGATGTAGCATATTATTTAATAATGTATGACATTTGGTGTTTTTGTACTAGATTATATTTTGTATTAAATTATGTTACAGCCATTTATACATAAATTTTATTTTTCAGTATGATTATCTGTAAGGATCTTTAATGAATCGAGTGGTTTTGATCCAAGAAAATCTCTATCCAAAAATGGTGACATGAACTAAAATTGCCTTCACATTTGAATTATTATTATTAGAACACTATGTTAGATAAAGGCCCATATTAGTTGTAACCTAAACGTCTATAGCAGGGGTCTCCACCTTGGTCCCTTTAAGACTTGTGGACTTCAACCTGCAGAGTCCCTCAGCTGAAACTCTGGGAGTTGAAGTCCACAAGTCTTAAAGGGACCAAGGTTGGAGACCCCTGGTCTATAGTGATATGGGGGCAGCATCAGGGAGGGGGCTCAGGCAGAAATGTGAGTCAGGGAGGATGCCTAGCAGGATGGTGCAGGGCAGAAGGGATGTGTGGGACTGTACAGTGCTATCTCATGGGCTGGAGAAAGTCCAAGGGGAGATACAGTTTTAAGTGGGGTGGGTGGGAGTGCACAAGAGGTGTTGCTGTACAGATCACAGAAGTTTCACAGGGGGTGGCATGGATCAAGGAGGGTATGGGGAGGCAATGTTGGCTGAGAAGTTTTTGTAAGAGTTCCTTCCTCCCTATTCCTCCATCTCTCCCTCCCTCCCTTACCTAAACAGAGAAACAACAAAACTTCCTCCCTCCCTCCCTTCTTTCCACCCTCCCTCCCTTCTTTGTCCAAGAGTTTTCCTCCTTTTCTATTTGAGAGGTCTCCTAGGTTATGACCTTTGACTGTTTATTAACTACTATATGCTACTTTTTATTCAAACCTTCAAGATGAGAGTGCAGACTTTGAACTTAAGAACTTACTCGTATTTTCATACATTTGCTTTTAAAAACTATTTAAGAGAGAAACCTGCTGGCTCTCATGCATCATGTATTAAGGTGCTGAGAAATAATCCTTGACTATTAAGTTCTGGAAATGACTCTGCAGGTAAAAATAGTCCAACCATTTCATAAATCCCCTGACTCATTGAGTTTATATAAAAAAAGAACTCATTATCAATGGTGGTGAAAAGCACTGAGAAGTCCAAGAGAATAAGCAAGGTCACACGTTTCCTGTTCTAAAACCAGCAATATTCACAACTTAACTGACAAATAGACACGTTAGCCCTGGAGGGTCCAAATTGATTAAATCTCCAAGAACTGGTTATATTTCACTTAGGTTTTATAGAGGTAAAATTAAACGTTATTAAATTCTGCAACATTTCTTTTTTCAAGTATAAGAGCACCACAAGATTTTATTCATAATGCTCATTTAGGGTTACTAACATAATGCTCATTTAGGGTTACTAACATTCAATCATGATATCTATGAGCAAGTAAGAAGATCAAAGGTCAGCAAAAAATATAATTTCCTCAAAAGATTAAGCAAGAACCTGTAACCACCATTTTTCTGTAAACAAAGGAACAGTGGAATTTTAAGAGTTCTTCCCTCCACTGCCAAAAAACTCAAGTTACTCCCTAAAGGAGGCAAAATTGGGCCGCGGTGTGGCTCAGGCTGTAAGAAGCCTGTTATTAAACACAGCTGCCTGCAATTACTGCAGGTTCTACTCCCACCAGGCCCAAGGTTGACTCAGCCTTCCATCCTTTATAAGGTAGGTAAAATGAGGACCCAGATTGTTGGGGGGGCAATAAGTTGACTTTGTATATAAATATACAAATAGGATGAGACTATTGCCTTACACAATGTAAGCCGCCCTGAGTCTTCGGAAAAGGGCGGGATATAAATGTTAAAAAAAAAAATGTTAATGTCAAAAGTTTCATTCTTTTGGCCATTAGTTGTTCGCTGAATTCCAGCCATGCAGAGAGCCAAGTAAATAGTCTTAACTGATCACTAACAGTAAGATATTCAGGTCTTTTCATCCTGTGTTGCTGAAGGCCTTTATTCTCAACATTACCATATCTTTCTTAGTCAATAGCTCCCTCTTTAGCTTTTCTGCAGAGAATGACATTAATTTTATCCAGTAAAAATATATTTAACAGATTGATACAACTAGGAACTAATTGATCGATCTTTTTTATTTATTTATTTATTTTGTCACAACATCATACAAAAAGATTATATAGTATATAACCATATAAACATATATAGGAAGAAGAAAAACAATAGGACAGGAACGGTAGGCACGTTTGTGCGCTTATGCACGCCCCTTATTATTATATCTTGTAGGAGAACGTGTTTGAACAAGTTAAATTTTCACTTCAAATTTATCCTGTTTTTTCTGTAACAAACTTAGTTTGGAAACTTGGGAAATTATCCATCATTTGCTATGTCATTTTATTTCATGTAGGCTGTTCATGACAAAGCATCACCTCTTTGAATTACATGATTATATGAGAAAAGTGAAATAATTTAAATTGGAGAAGATCACATATGAGATTTTGTATAGATATCTTGTAAAACATTCCTAGCAATGTATTACAATTTAGAAGGACTAATATTTATAATAATGAACTGTAGAAAAGTAATACCCAAAGTATGGTAGGGAAACTTTATTAGATATGAAAAATGATATATAAAATTCAGGTCCACCAATTTTCATCTTTTGATCAGTAGAGTTCCTTTTAGTCTAAATGGGTAAAAGAGCATTACTATGCAATCAATACTTCAATTTAAACATTTAGATGGAAATATATTAAACAAATTGCTTAATGGGTTCTAGTTGGTACATATGGCCATGCAGGGATTTAAAGGTCAACTTTATTTTGGTGAGCAATTCAAATTATGTGACTCTGAGTGATGTACAGGAAAAAATAAACAACAATCCACCAAACCCTACATAACATGAAAACATACACAGCAGATAAATATAAAATGAAAAGAAAAATATAAAAATTATGACACAGCATCATAACATAACAACCAAAGCAGTGGTGAAATCCAGCAGGTTCTGACAGGTTCTGGAGAACCAGTAGCGGAAATTTTGAGTAGTTTGGAGAATCGGCAAATAGCACCTCTGGCTGGCCCCAGAGTGGGGTGGGAATGGAGATTTTGCAATATCTTTCCCCCAGGAATGGGGGAGGGAATGGAGATTTTGCAGTATCCTTCCCCTGCCACGCCCACCAAGCCACGCCTACAGAACCGGTAGTAAAAAAAATTGGATTTCACTACTGAACCAAAGGAACTAAAGGGTTGCTGATGAACTGATTATATGGTACTAACACATTATGTGTGTCTCTCTGTGTATGTAATGCTTGTGTTAAATATTTCTGTAGTATTGGATATATCAGCTGAGCGGTGAAGACCCTTACCTTACACTCAGGAGGCTGAGAGTTCAATCCAAGGCAGCGGCAGAAGTTTCTCTATCAAGCTACAAATAGTAAATATCTGCTGCAAGCTCAGCACATAGACATCAGAGCACTTGGTTAGTAAATGCTCAGCTCCATTCAGTCACCCCAACTCCACCAAAATAAAAATGGATTACAGGGTTGTAAAAAGAAAAAAAAAGAATATATAAGTTGTTGTAAGTTATCATGATATGTTTACGCCCCCAAATTTGGAAGTCTTTTTCATAATTTTATTTAAAAGACTTTTTTTGCAAGAAGGTCTTAAATTCCATCAGGCCTAGGACATATTTTTAAATGAACATTTGCAATTTGAGTTTCAAAATCTATTCACGTGAATGTAACATTCTAAAGGGTAGCCAGGTTTCAGAAGTGGAAAAATCAACTTGGAAGAAGAAAGAAGAAACAAAATATCTCATATTTAGAGATAGGAACTGTATAGGGCAGAGTGAAAGTCTTGAAATTTGCTAGCTTAATGTCAGGAGAAATAAAATTTGGGTTCAGTGCCAAACTCCCAAAACAGGATCCAGATGTAGAAAGAAAAGAATATTTAGACCAGTATCTGAAGGAAGAATAAGTTTTAATATGTTTATTCATTTAGATATATGCCCATCTCCCCATCTATTTGATTCTCAAAATGGCTGACAGAGGAAAAAAAAGATGCAAACTACAGAACACTGTAAAACTGGTTTAAAAACTAGCTAGAAAATTCAAATAAAGTTAAAACCTCAGTGAAAGAAGCATTTTTTGTGTGCGTGTGTGTGTGTGTGTGTGTGTGTGTGTGGCTTCTGACGTTCTCTGAATGGTTCAGAGAAGAAGTCCTCTGCACACTTATTTCTCATGGTATCCTGCCACAAGGGAATTATTTGCCTCCATTATTAGAGTTTTTACTTGTTTTTGCCAAGTTAATGTCAAAATAAATGAGTGCATAGAGAGGAATCACACTTACGAAAGTAAACATTCTGGATAATTCATTAACGGCTTCACTTTACGGTTTTGAATAAAAAAATAATCAAATACTGAAGTGTGCACTTTGAATTGTGCTTCCTTTATGGGTAGAATTAGGGACAATTCCCATTTCACAAGAGTGCTTCCTTTTTATTTGAGTTTGGGAGTGCTGTAAGGTGAAGGTACTGTACAGCTTGGGAAGTGACATATGGACTGTAAATAATTTTATAGAGAATAAAAGTTGAATGTCAGACATCATGAAGTATTAATGTTTTGAGAAACCTTTCAGACTAAGGAGAACTTACTTCAGCAGTAGTGTCATCTGTAAGAGATTATTGATGTACCAGTAGTCCTCAATTTACAACTACAATTGAGTTCAACATTATGTTGATAAGTGAGACATTTGTTAAATGAGTTTTGCCCCATTTTATGACCTTTCTTGCCACAGTTGTTAAGTGAACCACTGCAGTTGGTAAGTTAATAAACCAGCTGTTAACTGAATCTGGCTTCCCCATTGGTTTTGCTTGACAAAAGATTGCAAAAGGGATGACCTTGGGACACAGCTATGGTCATAAGTATGGACTGTGTGAAGAAATATCCATTTGGTTCAGTTCCAAGCTGGGAGAAAGACATTGGAAACATGGAGGGTGATTGGAAAGATGGTTTATTGATGAAGCAGAACCAGATTGGTTTGTGGTTCTGGTGCAGTTGACAAAATGGAGTTGACAGTGGGGGGTGTTATACCTTCTTTTGGGCTTTGCACTGGAGCTTCCTCGCCTGTGCAAGAACATAAATTCTATTGGCTGTTGTCAGATTCTTATGGGGTCATGTAGGAGTTATGTAAGGGTCATAGCTGGTTCTATAGACAAAAGAGGAAATGTAAATCCTAGGTGTTTCTCCGATCTAATCTGGTCAGCCTCTGGTTTATTGTTTATTTGAGCTCCCAGAAGAAGTTTGGACTACTCTGGGATCTTAATGGATTTTGTCCTGTTTTAGTTCTTGAGTGAGTGAACTGCTTCTAATCCTACCATTCTCAGACTTTGCTGCAGGGAGTTTCAAAATATCCTGTATTGAATGGATTTGCCAAATTTGCATTTCTAAAAGGTGCCTCCTCAGTTTCTACTTGGTGGCAGCAGGGAGACTGGGGCTGCTTCCTGCCTCTAAAAAAACACGTGTTTCTCCATTTCTCATCTAGGGAAATATAGTATTCTGCCTTTTTAATATTCCTCAAAATATTTCCTTCTTCTAGGAGGGGTAGGCGCTGTTTTTTTACAGGACCAATTGCCAAGTGAAAAAAGTAAGGTTCTACATTTAGGCCAAAAAAACAAAATGCACAGGTACCGTATATGTGGTACCTTGCTCAATAGTAGTAACTGTGAGAGGGATCTTGGAGTCCTAGTGGACAACCATTTAGATATGAGCCAGCAGTGTGCAGCAGCTGCCAAAAAAGCCAACACAGTTCTGGGCTGCATAAACAGAGGGATAGAATCAAGATCACGTAAAGTGTTAATACCACTTTATAATGTCTTTGTAAGGCCACACTTGGAATATTGCATTCAGTTTTGGTCGCCACGATGTAAAAAAGATGTTGAGACTCTAGAAAGAATGCAGAGAAGAGCAACAAAGATGATTAGGGGACTGGAGGCTAAAACATATGAAGAACAGTTGCAGGAACTTGGTATGTCTAGTTTAATGAAAAGAAGGACTAGGGGAGTCATGATAGCAGTGTTCCAATATCTCAGGGGTTGCCACAAAGAAGACGGAGTCAAACTATTCTCCAAAGCACCTGAGGGTAGAACAAGAAGCAATGGGTGGAAACTAATCAAGGAGAGATGAAACTTAGAACTAAGGAGAAATTTCCTGACAGTTAGAACAATTAATAAGTGGAACGACTTGCCTTCAGAAGTTGTGAATGCTCCAACACTGGAAATTTTTAAGAAAATGTTGGATAACCATTTGTCTGAAATGGTGTAGGGTTTCCTGCTTGGGCAGGGGGTTGGACTAGAAGACCTCCAAGGTCCCTTCCAACTCTGTTGTTGTTGTTGTTGTTGTTGTTGTTATTTTATTATTGTTATTATTATGCATCTGAATTTTGATCCTGGGGATGCTGCAAAGGTTGTAACTGTGAAAAATGCACTTTTTTCAGTGCTGTTGTAACTTTGAACGGTCAGTAAACCAACTGTTGTAAAGTGAGGATTACTTGTACATTTTTCCTTTGATGCTTGCAGTAAAATGAAAGAGCCACTTTACACTGTCAAAGAAAAAGGAATTTCACTGGGTACACTTGGATACAACCAGTTTTTATTACCTCAATGACCTTTCAACAGTACTAATACTTTATTCAAATTGGAAGGCAGCTAAGCAAATTAATGAATGCAGTAGCACAAAGTGGGGATTAAAATGGGATGTCCACTCCAAAGTAAAGTCCAAATGTTTCAGATGAGCTAAAATGACCTAAACTAATTCATACAATTTGGGGACTGATAGTATGCCAATATGTATTGATTACATCTGTGGTAGATTTTAAAGCTCTGCACCTGCCTGTCAAGCTGTACTGTATTGAACTGGAAAGGTCTGCTAGATATTACAGCTCCGGTTTTGCTAATACAATTCTTGTCAGATAAATCAAAATGCTTAACATGTCCACATCAACCAGATGGATTTCAAATTCTTTTACAGGTAACTATGAACTTTGCACTAGCAATAAATAAACAAATATTCAAGGAACATCACTGCTGACAATCCTTTGTCTCCTTCTGCTTTCCAACTCAGCCAGTGATTAATTGGTCGGGCTCAGCAATCCAACTTTTTAGTCAGGGAATGCCACGTACAATCCATTGTCACATCAACAATTCAGTTGGGGTTTGCTATGCCAAGATGAAATGGTGAGAGAAATTGGATGGGTAAACACACAAGCATGCAAGTGCTGTGACCTCAGAAATAGGCACCGGTTTTCAATAATTATGAGGAAAAACCATAGTTGTTTATTTAAAAGTTTGATTTATATAGCTGCTCATTTCAAATACACAGCTCTGGGTAGCTTCCAACAGATTTTGGGGAGTGGTGGTGTTTATATTAAACATCCTGCTTCATCTGAGCCCCTTTCCTTTCCTTTCCTTTCCTTTCCTTTCCTTTCCTTTCCCCTTTCCCCTTTCCCCTTTCCCCTTTCCCCTTTCCCGAATTACTGCCAGTTTCTTCATTTACTTTGCTTGTGGGAAGCTTGCAGAGAGAAAGTCAGTGGAGAAGCAAGCAAGAAATTGCAAGCCAGCAGGCAGGTTAAGTATGTGCTGCTGGATGGTGGAGGGTGCAACGGGGTGCCCAGGTGATAGACAGGAATAGTATGTAAATGTGTACAAAATTTGCTGCATCAGTTAGGGAAGGTGCATGGGAGTCAAGGGCTTGTGAAACTGGCTGGGAAACTGTCACAAAATGTTAAAAAGGAGACCACATGACTATAGCACAAGCACAGCTGCAATCAGTAGCACTGAAGCAGCTTCATCTTCTCCAAATTTCATTCTGTTGGAAGTCATGGGTACTAGGTTTCGAATGCATTTTGCTATTAGCCCATTTGTGGTAACTTGGTTCAAAAATTGTTGTCCTGTGATGCACCATTTCATCCATGTAAGGTTATATCAAGAAGAATTTTTGAAGTGTACAGATTGTTTCTTGTGTTCTAGTTGCTTTTCTTTTGAATTAGAAAGATCAAAAAAACATTCCTTTCCTCACTAAAGTGCTCCAACCAAATGAATACTTTTTTCTTATTCTAGAATAGAATAGAATAGAATAGGATAGGATAGGATAGGATAGAATAGAATAGAATAGAATAGAATAGAATTTTTGATTGGCCAAGTGTGATTGGATACACAAGGAATTTGTCTTGGTGCATATACTCTCAGAGAACATAAAAGAAAAGATACCTTCATCAAGGTACAACACTTACAACACTTAATGATAGTCATAGGGTACAAATAAGCAATCAGAAAACAATCGATATCAATATAAATCGTAAGGATTCAAGCAACAAAGTTACAGTTATAAGTGGAAGGAGATGGGTGATGGGAACGATGAAAAGATTAATAGTAGTGCAGATTTAGTAAATAGTTTGTCAGTGTTGAGGGAATTATTTGTTTACCAGAGTGATGGTGTTTGAGAAAAAAACTGTTCTTGTGTCTAGTTGTCTAAATATCACATTTTGAATTTTCATCATTTGAACTCTTGTAAAATACATTGGTATTTATTTATTTAGTTTTTTGCAGATTAGGAGAGCACACAAAAGTTTAAGAGAGAAGAAGGCTGCGGGAAGATTTAGTTTTCTGCTAATGGGGAAAAGAGATGTAAAAGCAGAGCCTTGGTAGCTGCAACTGAGCAAACAAAGCGATATTCTCATCGTTGAGAATAGATAGCACAATCAGGCCATCTGTCAGTGACAAAAATAGCCACTTGCTGCTTTTCCCATTGGCTATGTCAACTAGTTTCTATGGTATATTCCAAGAACAAAAATGACTGCCAAAGAGGAAAATAAGAAAATCACAAGAAAGTATCAGCATTAAATCACTAGTGGCTGGGTCATGGTAACTTTAGGAGCTTGAAGTCTACCAAACTATAGTAGGGAAATATATGTATCTGTCTGTTGCTGTTCATCAGTCCTCATGTCCACAGAACAAACATTGAAACATTCAGAGGTCGGTCAATTCTATTGAACCTTTTCACAAATAAGAGGGAATAATCTGTTGATTTTCAAATGGCAGCTATGAAGATTTAATGATATGTGAAAAAGTGAAAGACCTTGAGAGATGCGGGTGAAGCTTTTCAGGCTATAAAAGAAACAGAGAAAGATTTGTACTTTAAAAGTTGCAAAATTGATATCAGGCTTCCCAGGTAGACCAGACAGGAAACATGCTTAGATTGGTGAAATCAATTCTGTTATAAAGTTATATTAACAAAATCTTGCAAGGCTGAAACTAGAAATCTCCCACCATCTCCTTTATAGCATTAGAACATAGCATAGTGGTGGTGGGGTTGCTTCTGAGCCTCTTTTTCCACACATTATCCAGCTGTGGATCATTAATTAATTAATTAATTCATTCATTCATGCATTCATTTTCTATATAGCTGCCCACGTCAGGGTGGCTGAGCAACTTACAATTAAAAAATACATTGTAATTAAAAATACTAAAAACATTTTAAAATAATTAAGAAGAGTAAAAATATCCAGATTATTTCTTTATTATGCCATCTCTATGTCATCTCTTGTTTGGCTTTTCCCTAGGCAACATTTCTCTCAAGGTCTTTCTCACATACCATTTCCACAACTTTGCATTTGAGCTATGCAAAGCTTTGGATTTGAAGGCCAGGGGACGAAAATAGCATCCATTTTCAATTTATTAAAGTGTCTGTTCCATTCCTGAGATTGCACAGCTGTTCTTTTGGGTTTCTGAATCAAGATTCAGATTTTGGCTACTAGGCCTATTCATACTGATTTGGGATGAACCAGACCATTTTTCAAATCACTAACTGCAGGACTTAAACTGAATTTTATGATTGGAAATCTTAGTTCATAAATTCGCCCATTAGGTCTTAATGATCATAGAAATCTTCTACTTCGAAGTTCCTGTGTCATTCTGTAGGATATTGTTTTGAGAATAGAATAGAATAGAATAGAATAGAATAGAATAGAATAGAATAGAATAGAATAGAATAGAATAGAATAGAATAGTTTTATTGGCCAAGTGTGATTGGACACATAAGGAATTTGTCTTGGTGCATATGCTCTCAGTGTACATAAAAGAAAAGATATCTTCATCAAAGTACAACACTTAATTATAGTCATAGGGTACAAATTTAACACTTAATATACAACACTAAATGATACAACCCTTAATATTAGTCATAGGGTACAAATAAGCAATCAGGAAACAATATCAGTATAAATCATAAGGATACAAGTAACAATGTTACAGTAATAAGTGGAAGGAGATGGGTGATGAGAACGATGAGAAGATTAATAGTAGTGCAGATTTAGTTTTTTTGTTGTTGTTGTTTACATTTATACCCTGCCCTTCTCCGAAGACTCAGGGCGGCTTACAATATATAAGGCAATAGTCTCATTCTATTTGTATATTTTTTTACAAAGTCAACTTATTGCCCCCCCAACAATCTGGGTCCTCATTTTACCTACCTTATAAAGGGTGGAAGGCTGAGTCAACCTTGGGCCGGGCTCGAACCTGCAGTAATTGCAGGCTCTGTGTTCTAATAACAGGCTTCTCTATTGCCTGAGCTATCCCGGGCCCTAAAGTAAATAGTAAATAGTAAATCAAGCAGATAATTTATTTTAGAGCTATTATATTGATTTCATCAGCCAAAATGTGGGGGGTTTATATAGTACTGAGATATCTCTTGTATATTTTGGCAGCCCTTTAAAAATATTTTAAAATTTAAACAAACTGCTAATAAAGTGTTTATTATGTGCTAATGAATCAACCAATTTCTCACGTGATATTTAATGAAATGTACTATCTTAAAGAAGTGAGTACTTGAATAATTGGAACTCTAGTGTAGGCATCTTTCCATTGTGGTTCAATATTGAGAATCTTGGAATCTTGGAAAATTTAAGATGGGTGGGACTTCAACTCCCAGAATTCCATCCATCTTAACAATGCCTAGGGTGATAAATTGTGAGTTTATAACCAGGCAGTATCCGAAATAACATGCTTAACCATAACAATAATAAATTGTATTACTAACAATCATAGCTTGATTAGTGTTCAGTTTTGCTAATCTGAAGTTAATTTTATATCTTAGCCTGAAGGATGATATCAGGCTGTTTGGATATGATTCACAGTATTGATTCAGATTAATTCAGTACTCAAATTTAAAATGTTGTATGAACATAGCACAGAGGAATTTTTCGTTACAGCTTATTTACCTGTCAGGCTTCATCCAGAATGATACTTGATTTAAAAGGTTTGGGAGCAGAGAATCCAGGAGATGCCCTTTGAGGAGTTTTATAAAGATATCTGAAAAGCCATGATTAGAGCAGAAAACCACAATCTGCAAATTGTCAACATTCCAAGGCTCAATTCTTACATTTATTTCAACCTGTCTGCATCGTAAAGGAATGACAACCACTCATATCTCTGTAGAAGTGGCACTTTATACCTGTCTGTTGTTATGGTTATGGACAGTACTATTTAGGGTCCTCCCATATTTGAGCAATTACCTGGGTTCGCTATTGCCACTGAATTCAAATCATAGCCTGTTCTTTCAATTTTAACTTCTTCACAGAGCAGAGCCAATGATGGGATTCAGCTGGTCCTGGCTGGTTTGAGCAAACCGGTAGTAAAAATTCTGGGTTAGGCAAATGCCATTGTCATTAAGTGAACCTTGTGGTCATTAAGTAAACACTTGTGGTCGTTAAACAAGTCCATTTTCCCCAATGGGCATTTTTAACTGGAAACCAGAAGGAATTATTGGAAACTGACAAAAACCATAGAAAACTTCTGTCACATGACTGTGTGGTATGTTGTAACTGATCGTGTGTGTGTGTGTGTGTGTGTGTGTGTGTGTGTGTGTGTGCATGGCTGTCAAAACTCCAAAAACAGGTGAAGTAGCTTTGGGGAGGTTAGTCATAAAATGCTAAGGAGCCGGTCATTAAGTAAGGACCACTTGTATTTGGTTTGCCTTAAGGGTTCAGAGCTGTATGGAATCTGATTTCCTTTGACCCTTTGGGGGATTGCAAAAGGTCCAGATGGGGGAATCCTTGTAGTAGGAACTAGGAACATGACCACCTAGCCATGCCCACCCAGTCACATGACCACCTGGCCACACCCACCCAGTCACATGACTATCTAGCCACACCCACCCAATCACATGACCACCTAGCCATGACCACCAGTCATATAACCACCAAGCCACACCCACTTAGCCATGCCCACAGAAACAGCAGTAAAAAAAATTGAATCCCACCACTGAGCAGAGCCAATAACAAATCAGCAACTTTCTTCTTTCTCTTTATAAAAAGATTGTATAATTTATATTGCTTATTATTAATTCTGTGTCTTTTAAATGATTGTAACCCTCTTAGAGAGCTATGATAGAGGAATTAAATATTAAATAAGAATTGATAAATGAAATCCTTTTTAGGGCTGCTGCCATTACAAGACTCTTCAGAGGCTTTCCCATAAGACTCTTTTTGTTATGTTTCCCATAACAAAATTTCTGGAAAAAAATGTAATTTTTTTCATCTTCCTCTTGACCATTGGGAGTGTAAACTGGAAAGTTTTTTTTTTAAATAGTGTTAATTGTTGGGGAACAACAAATTGCATGAATTCAGATCTATACATACTGTTGTTGTTAGTTGCAAAGTCATGTCCGACCCATCATGACCCATGGACAACGTTCCTCCAGGCCTTCCTGTCCTTTACCATCCCCCAGAGACCATTTAAGCTCACGCCGACTACTCCAGTGGCTCTATCCAATCACTTCATTCTCTGTCTTCCCCTTCTTCTTTTGCCTCAATCTTTCCCAGCATTAGGTTCTTCTCCCAGTGAGTCCTTCCTTCACATTAGTGGCCAAAGTATTTAAGTTTCATCTTCAGGATCTGGCCTTTTAAGGAGGCCTCAGGGTTGATCTCCTCTAGGACTGACTGGTTTGATTGCCTTGCAATCCAAGGAATTTGCAAGAGTTTTCTCCAGCACCATAGTTTAAAGACCTCAATTCTTTGATGCTCAGCCTTCGTTATGATCCAATTTTCACAATCATACATTGCAATTGGGAAAACCATAGCCTTGAATATATGCTATACATAATACTTCATTCTTATTATGATCTATCCTGCTCAATTTTTATGCATTATATTGGCGGAAACAATTTAGAAGTCCCTCTCTCTCTTCATTTACATCATAAGTTACAGTATTTTTTGGACTATAAGATTTTTTGGAGTATTAGACCCCCCCCCCAAGATTTTGAAGAGGTAAACAAGGGGAAAATAGGATTTGACCTCCCAGCCCCCAGGAGCACTCTGCAGGCCTCCCAAACCCTCTGTGTGTCCCATTTTTGCAAAAAATGCACCCATTTTTTACAAAAACGGGATGCGCAGAGTATTTGGGAGGCCTGCAGAGTGCTCCTGGTGGCTGGGGAGGGCAAAAATGTGATGCGTGGAGGGTTTGGGAGGCCAAAAAGAAGGCCTGTTTTTCATGAAATGAGCCCATTTTTTGCAAAGGGTTTGGGGGTCCTACAGAGTGCTCCTGGGAGCTGGGAAGGGCAGAAATGTCCCCATTTTCATGAAAAACAGGCCCATTTTGGGCCTCCCAAACCCTCTGAGCATCCCATTTTTGCAAAAAATGGACCTATTTTTGGTGAAAATGGGATGTTTTGAGAGGCCAAAAAATGGCTGTATTTGGTGTATAAGATGCACTAACATTTCAACCCTCTTTTGGGGGGGAAAGCAGGGGTGAAATGCTACCGGATTGGACCGGATCGGCCGAGTAGGTAGCGGAGATTGTGGCTGGTTCGGAGAGCCGGTAGCAATCTCTGACTGGACATGCCCCGGAACCAATCTGTGGTCCGCAGCCATGTGTGAAGGCAGGCAAGCGGAAGGCCATGTGGAAGGCAGAAACCAAAGAAAGCATGGCAGCGCTGCAGGGAGAGGATCTATAAGGTAAGCCAATGCTGGCAGTGGGGGGGCAGTGGGGGGGAGACCCACTGTGCTCAGACTTGGGGGGGGGATCGCAAGGCTCGCTTGTCTTTTGGGCGTGGCGCGCTCGGCTTTTGCGCTTGGCTTCCCCGGGGCCTTTGGCTGATTGCTGCCCACTTGCCTTCCCCCCCCACCCTGCATCCAGTCTATGATGGAGAATGCACCGCTTCTGGGCCAGGCCACCCACCTTTGGGTCCCTGAAGGGCAGGGTGTGCTCTGGCACTGCTGCTGCCATTGGCACCGTGGCCGCACAGGAAAACTCCCCGGTACAGCGCAGTTCTGGGATGGTGGGGGAGCCCAGGCAAGCTCTGCCGTCGCCGCTGCTGCCGGGAGCATCCACGTGGGAAAACTCCCTGGCAGCATGCAGTTCAGGGATGGTGGGGGAGCCCAGGCAACCTCTGCCACCACCGCTGCTGCTGGGAGCATCCATGTGGGAAAACTCCCCGGCAGAGCGCAGTTCTGGGATGGCGGGGGAGCCCAGGCAAGCTCTGCTGCTGCCACTGCTGCCACTGTTGTTGCTGCCAGGAGCATCCCGGCAGGAAAACTCCCTGGGAAGGGCTCTGTTTAGACCAGGGTGTGTGTGTGTGTGTGTGTGTGTGTGTGTGTGTGTGTGTTTGTGTGTGTTTGCTTGTGTGAGAAAGAGTGAGAGACAGACAGAAAGAGAAAGAAAGAGGAAGGGAGAGAGAGAAAGAGAGAAAGAGAAAGAAAGAGGAAGGGAGGGAGGGAGAGAGAGAAGAGAAAAAGAAAGAAAGAAAGAAAGAAAGAAAGAAAGAAAGAAAGAAAGAAAGAAAGAAAGAAAGAAAGCTTATGACCACAATTGTGCCCCAAATTTTGGTTGCTAAGCAAGTTTCACCACATTTTACAAGTTGGCCATACCCACCCTGTCACATGACTACCAAGCCACGCCCACCAAGTCCGCCCACAGGACCGGTAGCAAAAGAAATTAGATTTCACCGCTGGGGGAAAGTGCATTTTATACTCTGAAAAGTATGGTACTTATTAAATATGGGTTCTGGTAAGTATTCTGTCAAATTCATCAATTGCTGAGCTATAAATTAAGCCATTGAAAAAGACAGGGAAACCTTTCATATTTTTGAAAAGCTCTGGCATTGTCTCCTGAGAATGTCAGCCATTGCAAAGTAAATCTCTCAAATCTTCAGAAAAATTCAGTCAGTTTGGCACCAAGGCCTATTAAAGGGATTTTCCAAACATCTTTCCATTCATCTCATTTAAAGAATGCTCTGACTCCTGTCATTTTCAGAAAAGGTCACCTGATGCTGGAAGCAGTTTTTTCCCCCCTAAATTCATTAAATCTTTAAAGGTCTACTCAGATACAAATTTCCCATTTTTCTTGATGACAGAGTTTATTATCACTACATTTTTACTTTCCTTCCTGGTCCATTTCTACTGTCTGAAGTAACAGGAAAAATTAGGGGGGAAATCTTATGGTCTATAAGTAAGCATAATTGTCTTTAAAAAATCAGTAATTTTTGTTAAAAGAATGACTAGTCTGTTATTCTAATAGAATAGAATAGAATTTTTTCCTAGCCAAGTGTGATTGGACACACAAGGAATTTGTCTTGGTGCACATGCTCTCAATGTACATAAAAGAAAAGATACATTCATCAAGAATCATAAGGCACAACTCTTAATGATAGTCACAGGGTACAAATAAGCAATCAGGAAACAATCGATATCAATATAAATCGTAAGGATACAAGCAACAAAGTTGCAGTCATACAGCCATAAGTGGGAGGAGTTGGGTGATGGAAATGATGAGAAGATTAATAGTAAGTGCAGGCTTAGTAAATAGTTCGACAGTGTTGAGGGAATTATTTGTTTAGCAGAGTGATGGCATTAGGGGAAAAAACTGTTCTTGTCTCTAGTTGTTCTGGTGTGCAGTGCTCTATAGTGTCGTTTTGAGGGTAGGAGTTGAAACTGTTTATGTCCAGGATGTGAGGGTCTGTAAATATTTTCACAGCCCTCTTTTTGACTCGTGCAGTATACAAATCCTCAATGGAAGGCAGGTTGGTAGTAATTGTTTTTTCTGCAGTTCTAATTATCCTCTGAAGTCTGTTTCTGTCTTGTTGGGTTGCAGAACCCAACCAGACAGTTATAGAGGTGCAGATGACAGTCTCAGTAATTCCTCTGTAGAACTGGATCAGCAGCTCCTTGGGCAGTTCGAGGTTTCTGATGTATAATGTCTTATATACATAAGCTTACAAAGTTAAAAATAGTAGCACCATAGTAGACTCAATATTTTAAAATTTGTTTTATTGACATTGAGATCATTAACCTGCAAATGGAGAAATTTTCCAGCCACTGATTTTTCGTGTATAATACAACAAGCTTTTTTTCTTTCTTTTTTTCTTTTTTTTTGGCAACATGGTTGTATGAAAAACTCTCCTGTTTGAAAAGAATTGTTGAGAACAATATCTATTATTCAGGATACCAAAAGTTTGAAATTCTTTTGCCTTTGAAGAAACTATTTGTTACAATAAAAATTATCCCCACAGTTATCAGATTTACCAGTGATGCCTCCTATCCATTGCACTTCAATTTAACTTTATATAAAGTTATATAATATCTATAAAAATCGTATCTAAAAAGTACAGACTATTTGTTTCTGTGTATTTCTGAAAGATAGGTCTGCTTTTTCTAGTCTCTTGAAGGAGATGACCAAGCTAGCCCAAGGATGGGGTCAAATCAGTTTGGAGTTGCTACCTGGACCTAAGTCCAGCTCCCTGTGAATTCCATTGTTTGTTATCTAGTACCAATTTGCCTTCATCATTAGTAGATCAGATTCTTGTGTCTAGGTAGCATGAAATCAACAAGTAATATTTTTGAAATCTATCCCAGCTCCCAGTTTCTTGACTTGATAGTTCTTGATAGATCAACAAAAAATTCATGTAAATATATTAATTTTCTAAATGAAAACATGTTTATTTTCCATATTTTCTACATATGACAAATGTAGACTCTGAAGTTTTAGGGTTGCATGCAATAAATTGTTCTTAACATGTATTGTTGTTGTTGTTGTTATGGTTGGTCACAATCACCCAGATGTTTAGACTGGACTTGGTTTTTATAACTACCTATTGAATCTTTCCCAAGTATTATATTGTTACCAAACTAGTGATTAGTTAATTCACATTACGATAGCCTTGTGTTGTGATTTAGAACAGTGGTCCCTAACATTTCCAGCTTGGTGGCCCCGCCTGGCATGGGGGTCCGTGTGAGTGGCAGGTGCACAGGTGTGCACACAGCTCCATTTGTGTGAGTGGCAGGTGCACAGGTGTGAGTGGCACTTGCAGGTGTCTTGCAAGAGTAGATAATGCTTGTATCCACTTGTGAAGCTCCATTTGCATGAATGGAGCTTCACACATGAGTGCAAGCACTCTCTGCTCAAATATGAAGTTCTATTCATGTGAGTGGTGGGTGCATGCATATGCTTACCCACTGCTTACGCAAGTGGAGTTTCATGTACATGCACTTACCCATTTCTCCCACAGGTTTCAAACAGGTTGTGGCCCAGTAGTGGGCCATGACCCAGGGGGTTGGGGAGCCCTGATTTAGAAAACCGTTCTCTATCTGAAGGGCTATACATACATTCTACATCAAGGGTGAAATCCAGAAGGTTCTGACAGGTTCTGGAGAACTGGTAGCAGAAATTTTGAGTAGTTTGGAGAACCGGTAGTGGAAATTTTGAATATTTCGGAAAACCGGAACATGCCACCTCTGGCTGGCCCCAGAGTGGGGGTGGGAATGGAGATTTTGCAATATCCTTCTCCCAGGAGTGGGGAGGGAATGGGGATTTTGCAGTATCCTCCCCTGGATTGGGGTGGGAATGGAGATTTTGCAGTATCCTTCCCATGCCATGCCCACCAAGCCATGCCCACCAAGCCACATCATGCCCACCAAGCCACGGCCACCAACCCATGCCCACCAAACCATGCCCACCAAGCCACAGCCAGAGAACTGGTAGTAAAAAATGTGAATTTCACCACTGTTATACATGCAAACATGCATAATTAGAAGGAAACTTAAAGTTCTCCCTATGTATTAATTAGTGACAGTAAGCTATTCGGATGTTTGAATTCATCCTTTTTCACTCTTAAACATTAAGGTGAAACTTTCTCTTTAAAAACTGGAAGATCTTTTCTAAATCCTCTTTTATGGTACCATAAAGGTAGGCAACATAATTTCTTCAGGTCAATGTTTCTCTAGGTTTCAGATCTTTTGACATAAATAGAATCTCTCCTTAGAAACCATGTTCATCAAATATATCCAAGATTGTCTCCTAGTCATGCCTGGAGCTGTTTTCAACAGGAGTAACAGATTTACCAATCCTACCTGTTCTCTTGCCTGTTCAATAAAGCACTGAACTGCTAGCACTATTCACTCAACACAGAAGAGGTTTAGAAACAGATAAAAGCCAACAAATCACTTCTTTTGATTGGGACAAGCCAAATTATTATCAAGGCTGAAGGTTCCTGGAGCAGGAAATTGTTCTGTTTTGGGCTTAGCTTTTGACACGGTATCTGGGAAAATATAGAAAAACACCTGTGATAATAAAAAGCTATTCCTTATTGCCTTTGACAAACAAGAAAAGAGAAAGTCAGCAGGCATCCACGTTGAAAGGCAAGGACTAAAGGAAAAATAAAAATATGCGGCAGTGTCAATTACTGAAGCAATTTGATTGACAAAATGATGGCTCTGCCTAAATTCCTGAAAGATTATGATGAAGAGGTAATGGTTTGATGCTTTGATTTTATTTTTATAATCAGTTTTTCTACTCAAATGAGTATTCAAAGTGGATGACAATGATAGAAATATGAAATGGAAAAATATAGAAAGACTAAGCTAAAATGAACCAACAATGAAAGGACAAGCTAAAGTGATGCCAATTTGCAGGTCTTCCAAAGGCAATATGAAAACTTGATGCAACTCTTGACAGTAGGTCAAAAGTTGCATCAAGTAGGTCAATTCCCATGGCTTGGGAATGATGCAGGAAAAAAAATCCTTCTTCTGCATACTTAGTGAGTAAGCTTTTGACAAACTGGTCATCATCAGAAAGCTCCTCCAGGTGTGTTTTAATGGTTAGGAAAGGATACCTCTCAGCAGGGGTGAGATCCATCAGGTTCTGACAGGTTCTGGAGAACTGGTAGTGGAAATTTTGAGTAGTTCGGAGAACCGGTAACAGAAATTTTGAATACTTTGTAGAACCAGCAAATACCACCTCTGGCTGGTCCCAGAGTGGGGTGGGAATGGAGATTTTGCAATATCCTTCCCCTGGAGTGGGGTGGAAATGGAGATTTTGCAGTATCCTTCCTCTGCCATGCCCACCAAGACACTCTCACCAAGCCACTTCATGCCTATCAAGCCACGCCCACAGAACCAGTAGTAAAAAAAAAATGAATTTCACCACTGTGTCTCAGGTAGTCATGAATTGAGCTTAGAGTTGTAAAGTTTATTCACAGTAAAAGTTGGCAGCCAATATTCATATTTCATTTTAGTCTCCTGTACTTTGCATATGGAAATAACATAGCGTGATGGCTTTTATTTACACCCATTGCAACTTCCAGACATTTTTCATGAGTAGCACCACATAAAGTATATGATAATAGTAAAGTATGTAATCAAGGTGTTACCAAATCCAACTGATTTAAGAATAGCAATAGAAGAGAATGTGTTTAGTTCAGGGTTGAACTGTAGAGTCTTTGATGTTCTCTGAGCTTGGGTGTAAAAGAACTCCATAATTCAAGAATAATCATGAATGTACTTATTACAGCTGCCCGCTCGAATCTAGTATCTGTGGATCTCCTGCTTCAGAGGAGTACAACTGTAATCCAGAACATGTTGAACTTTGATCTCCAAATCTAGTTTCCTGGTTATCAGCAGAATCTCTATCTTGTCTCAATTGAATTTCATTTGCCTTTAATCAACTGCATCCTCCTGAGACTAGATAATCTTGGGGGGGAAAAACATTTTAAAAAAAAAAAAATTAGATGGCAAGGGGAATTCCAGTCCTAAATCTGAATGATCTCTATTTCACATCTATCAGGCTTTTTATGGTAAGGATATCCCAATCAGAATTGTATAAGTGTTATTTGATTACTGGGATATTAGCATTCTAAACTACAATTATTGATTTGGTCAACAGCCATTCATTTGCAGCAGCAATGCAGAGTTTGCATTTTTGCTCTATAAAAATTAAGATGCCAGTGGTGATTTTAGTTAATGAACTGCCTCAGTAGCTGCAGCTGAGACCCAATTTTTATTTAAAGGGAGGACAGGATTTGCTTGTTTGTTTACTATATCCAGCCTTTCCCTTCCAAGGATAAACTCCAAAAGGCTAATGAACAAACAAAAACAGCAGCAGAAGCAACAACCTTATTGATAAAATGAGTTCCAAACAATGCCCACAATTAAGAATAGTCTTGAAAACAAGATCCCAGGGAGTTTGAACAAGAAATTACAATTAATAAATTGATCAGCAATCATTTCAGAAATAATCTATAAGCAAAGATTTTCAAAGGTATGGGGAAATTCAGGCAAATAAGGTTTTTATTCAAAGTTTCATATGTTTTTAACTTCATGGATTATTGACTTGTTCTTAGAATTCAATGAGAACCACATCCCTTGATTTTAAAGCTATATTTAATTTGCAATCCAGTCCATCCAATCCACTCATTTCCATTCCCCATTTCTCTTCTATTGTATGTTCTGGAAGGCAATTACATCAACTTATCACAATGTGCTCATTTATCAATGTTCCTATCACCATCACAAATTCTTATTAATGTCTGTAGATTACAGTACTTGTGTCATAATTATTCTTATCTTGGATATGTAGTCCTTGCCTGGAATACTGGATCAACTGTACTATAATTTAATATATAGAAGGAAAGGATACGGCAGGATGCGACTGATTGGGTGTCAATTATTAATATTGTTAACAAAAGCCATAATCGTGTCTCAGAGCGAAGAATCTTATAATCATAGACAGCCATGTGTTAAGTGACAGTGACTTTCTGTTTGAGAAATCAGAAGTCCACTGAAATTATGTCAGGCCAAATGCTGCATAAGAATCAAAATAACTCCCCAAGTGTGCCAGATCTAATGAAACAAACTATTAGACATATATTTATTCGGGGATGACCTTTTTCTAAAAGCAGCAAAGAGACCAGATTCAATAACATGGTGAATCTGGCTTGTTGACAGCTATAATCAAAATAAGTCGACCTTTGTGAAACCAGTGGAATTATAGGCATTTGAAAAATTTCAGTAAGAAAACAAGAAAACAAGTCAAAGGGTACAGAAGCTCTGCCTTCACAGAGAAAAGCTGCCATGGATATAATTGTGCCTATACTTTTGCTGTCTGTCCTCTCTTGTGTCTTGTTGGCGACTATAAATTTGGCAAGGTGAATATGACCAAATAGACAATTGCTATATATAATATAAAATTAGCACATAGGATTATTTACCTAATAGCAAGAGAGCAAACATATATCAGTGATATAAATTGATTCCCTCTTGAGTCTATGCCTAAAGAAGCTGGAGGGAAGATTTTTAAAATCACAGAATTAAACCAATACTTTTGTTAGATTGATCTGTTAAATCTGATGAAAGAACATTGGCACGCATCAAAATTTCCACTTTAGTTTACTGGTGTATTTCCATTGGCAGCACAGCCAGACTGGAGCACGCTATCTTAGTGCAACTGATGTGCTCAGCTAGGAAAGTAAAAGTAACAACTCCTGCTTTTATTGAGCAAGTATAAACAAAGGACAAATTGTATTCTAAGGTAATTTCCAGTACATTGTTCTTTTAGTCAGTCCACTTGCTTTCTGCTTGTTCATTTATGGAACTGCATTATGAGAATTAAGAACACTGAATGGCTACACTAATTAATGATTTTGTGAAAATGTTGTTTGAATAAATTCATATGGTTGCTATTTAAGCCTCAGTTCTGTTTCCAACAATGTTTATTTATTTTATTTGTCACAACAGTATAAATAAGCATAAGCATGAAATAACTATACATTATATAAGCATATATATAAGCATAAGTATAAAGTAACTATATGAATTGGATACAATCAAAGGGGACATTGGGACAGGAACCGTAGGCACGCTGGTGCTCTTATGCATGCCCCTTACAGACCTCTTAAGAATGGGGTGAGGTCAATAGTAGGTAGTTTTTGGTTAAAGTTTTGGGAATTTTGGGAAGAGACCACAGAGTCAGGTAGTGCATTCCAGGCATTAACAACTCTGTTACTGAAGTCATATTTTCTGCAATCAAGATTGGAGCGGTTCACATTAATTTTCTAAACCCAGGATTTCAAGTCTGGTGGCATAAGGTATTTTGTTGTGATCAGAAGAGTGGAAAACTCTTCTTGTAAAATATTTCTGGACATGCTCAATTGTATTAATGTCTGAAATGAGGTGTGGGTTCCAGACAGGCAAGCTGTATTCAAGAATTGGCCTAGCAAATGTTTTATATGCTCTGGTTAGTAGTGTAATGTTTCTGGAGAAGAAGCTACGCAAGATTAAGTTTACAACTCGTAAAGCCTTTTTGGCGATGTAGTTGCAGTGGGCTTTGGCACTTAGATCATCTGATATGAAAACTCCAAGGTCTTTAACGGGGTGGGGGTCATCTACAAGGTAATGTCTATCGAGCTTGTATTTAGTGTTCTGATTCTTTTTTCCAATGTGTAAGGCAGAGCATTTGCTGGTTGAGATTTGGAGTTGCCAGATTTTTGACCATTCCAACACAAAGTCAAGGTCTTTTTGAAGGGTAGCTGTATTGTTGGTAGAGTTAAATAGTTTAAGATCATCAGCGAAGAGAACACAATTACTTATACCAGTGGTGGGTATATATCTTACCCAGTGGTGGGATTCAAATAATTTAACAACCGGTTCTCCCAGGATCAGATTGGCTGTCACGGGAGGTGGGACCCCAATCTGACCCTGGGTGAACCAGTTGTTAAATTACCCCCCCCACACACACACACACACTATCAAAATGGATCCTGGGTGCTGTGCTGCACTGCAATGGAGAAATGGGTAACAGAGCAGCCGGCACGAGGGAAGGAAAAGGAGCCGGGAGAAGAAAGAGGGAAAGCATCTGTTAGATCTGGTGCAAAGAAGAGACAACAGGAACTTTCAGCTCTTTATTCGCTCAGCAATCCAAATACGAATGGCTCAGCAGCTGCCGAGCCTCACTCTTTATAGAGCTCTGGCATGCAAGTGGGTCACTGACAGCGCTTTAAATTTCCCGCTGCTGAATCAACCAATCAGCGGCAGCTATACAAATTGCTCACATACATCCATATGTAACAGCGTCCTTCTCCTTCCCTCATGTTGGCCACTACATTGCCTGTTTCTCCATTGCAGCGCAGTGTCCAGAAGCCACTTTGATAGTGGGGCGGAGGGGTAATTTAATAACTGGTTCGCTTGAACCGGAGTGAACCGGCTGAATCCCACCACTGATCTTACCCCATGGCATCTGAGAGGACATTTCTGATATCTTACAGAATTGTTATGAAGACTTGCAAGATACAGCTAATCCTTGACTTAAAACTATTTGTTTAGTGACAAATAGTTTGTTTAGAACAGCATGGGAAAAAAGTGATTTATGACCATTTTTCACACTTAAGACCGTTGCAGCATGCCCATGATCACATGATCAAAATTCAGATGCTTGGCAACTGGCATGTACTTAGATGGTTGCAGGGTTCTGGAGTCAAGTGATCACCCTTTTGCAACCTTCTGATAAGCAAAGTCAATGGGGGAAGCCAGATTCACTTAACAGTTTGTTACTAACTTAACTGCAGTGATTCACACTGTGAATCAACTGTGGCAAGAAAAGTTGTAAAATGAGGCAAACTCACTTAACAACTGCGTTGCTTAGTATTGGAAATTTTGGTCTCGGTTATGGTCATAAATGTATTGAGAATTAAAAGCAAGAGCAATATGTATCCATATACATTTTCTTTTAGTGGCTGCCTTCAGATTCTGTTTCTGTATATAAACTTTCACCATGTTTCAAAGTCTTTAAGAAATGAACTGCTCATTTGATGCCCAGGGGAGACACGATAGCAGTGTTCCAATATTTGAGGGACTGCCACAGAAAGGAGGGGGTCAAGCTATTTTTCAAAGCACCTGAAGGCCAGACAAGGAATAATGGATGGAAACTGAACAAGGAGAGATTCAAACTAGAAATAAGGAGAAATTTTCTGACAGTGAGAACAATCAACCAATGGAACAGCTTGCCTTCAGAAGTTGTGGGAACTTCATCACTAGAGGTTTTCAAGAAGAGTCTGGACTGCCATCTGTCAAAAATGTTTAGGATCTGCTTGGGTGCGGGGGTTGGACTAGATGACCTACAAGATCTCTTCCAACTCTGTTAATGTGTTAATCTGTATCTATTATGATGGAATCTAACTGTCTTCAGTATTGGATCTTGTGTCCTTTGAGGGTATATTCTTTCTTTTACCTCAGAGATATTGCACTTTGGTTCCGATATTTTGTAGATCTTTGAGATAGGTGAAAATTAGTTTAAATGGAGGAGGACAAAGATGGCTAATTAAAGCTTTGTAGCAATAGAACAATTTCTGAATATTCAGCATTGCATGAACATCTAGGTACAAAGTATTCAGAATTACTCCAGCCTAAAGCCATTAATAAAACAACCCAGAAGGTATCTATGAAATAAATAAAAAAAAATGTATTTCTGAAAGATTTATTTGAAATCTTGGTGGTGAAATACATCCAGTTTCTCAATTCTGGCTCAGTTTTGATGATAGCATTGTGAAACTTCTCCTTAGCTATAAATAAAAAACAATAATTATTTTGAAAGAAATTGAACTTTTTATAGATAAACCTTCTCCATTTTTCTTTTCCTTTAGGTATTTTGGCAAAGCAAAAAACAAAGAAGTGAAGGTTTGAGCTTCATATCATTCACACATGCAGAACCAACCAAAGGGAAAGTTGTAATCCTATCCATGCAATTAACTTGTAAAGGGTCTGACTAGTGAACCCAAAATAAGGAAACACTCTCAGGAGCTTTGAATTCCCAAAAGTAAAAGTTTATTGGATACACCATTTTGGTACTGAAGAATCAAAACCAGCTCTGCTTTTCCTGCACACATGCTTGCCTAGTTAAGCAATGGCTTCCCTTTCTCCCCACCCCTGGGTGATCATGTTGTCCAATTATGAGATGTCCTTTTGTTATGGAAACAGTCCACCTCCTTCTCAAGCACCTGCAGTGGTGACCTTGATGGTTTCCAGGCTCTCACGATCTGTGCACAACTTCTCAGAATTCCATTCCACCCTTTTCTCCCCGAGTTGATTGGCAAGTTGAATAGCGATAGGTTTTGAAAGAAGCAAAGCAGTTCAATCTTGACCTAAGTGGTGGTAGTTCTATGTCAACAAGTATGGAATAAGCCTGCATAACTTGTATAACTGATCTACTGAATATTGAGAGAATGGATGATAGACATGATTGGAATCTTTTTCGATGCATTTCAAATCATTGTAGAAGCCAGGATACATGGAACCAGGATTAACTTGATGGCACTTCATTGTCTAATGATAAAGTTAGCTTTGAATTTCCTTTTCCAATTGGTGGATTAATTATCCATATAGTATTAAGGGGTTGTTTTTCTAACTGTGCCAACTTAGCATGCAATATTATCAGGAGTTATATTTATAGTTTTGAGAATTCAGCCCCGATGATTCACAGCATATTCACAAAGGTTTTTTCATTGTAACACCCTTTGTAGAGGATGTCACTGACTCATCAAAATCCACCGAAAGGAGTAGAAGTTGAAATCTTTGCTTCTCCACTTCTTTGCATTGGTAAGCATTTTCAGTAATAAGATGCCTGGTATTAAGGCATTGATGAACTTTTAACTCTTAAGAAAGCAGCCGATTTAAACTCATCAAATAATAGAGCTGCACATTTCATTTTTAATCAAGAGCTGGATTGAAGCTTAGAGACTTGCCGAAGGTCACTGAGCTGCTCAGTGAACAGGAAAAACAATATTGCTGCACTGTATGAAGTGTCAGTATTTAGATGTGAATGTCTGGCAAGTGACTTGTGCAAGACAACATTCTCCTTCTTACCACAGTTTATTTATTTCATCACTATAAGAGGCTATACTACACTCTAGAGGTAGACTTCAAAGAATGCTTTCACATATGAGACATGATAAAGAATTATTATAGAGTTTCAGTTTCATTTGCGTATTAAATTTATATGTCTCCCATCTCACTGTCCAAAGCAACTTTGGCAGGTTACAATATATATAAAAAGATTAAAGTTAACGAAGATTAGGAACCAGTATGGAGGTGGGATTTCCTCCCTTAGTCCACCAGCTGCCTCCAGCATAAATCGTCCCCATCAGTGCCCCAAGCCAATCAGCAGAACAGGGTTCTGGAAGGCCGAGAGAGTGTGAGCAGAAATCACCTCCCTATATTGTGTTTACTTTGCTATGGCAAACCTCCTTCCCAGGCTAAAGGTAACCAACAACTGGCAGATGACCTGAATGAGTTTTACTGCAGGTTTGAAAGGAAACTACAGCCACCTACCTCCACAACCTCCATCTCAGACACACCAACAACAGCCAAGCCTCCTACAACTGACCCCATTTCATTGGGTTCACAACCCCTAGTGATCACAGAAAAGGAAGTGCAGGACCTATTTCACAGACAAAAGCCAGGAAAAGCTCCAGGCCCAGACAAGATAACTCCTTCTTGCTTAAAAGTCTGTGCTGACCAATTGGCCCCCATCTTCACCCATATTTTCAATAAATCACTAGAGATGTGTTATGTTCCTTCTTGCTTCAAACGCTCTACCATCATCCCAGTGCCGAAGAAGCCCACCATCAAGGAACTGAATGACTACAGACCAGTTGCTCTAACATCTGTAGTCATGAAAACCTTTGAAAGGCTAGTGCTTTCCTACCTGAAAACCATCACGAATCCGCTCTTAGACCCCTTGCAATTTGCATACCGAGCAAATAGATCAACAGATGATGCTGTTAATATGGCTCTGCACTACATCCTACAACATCTTGAATCTCCAAAGACCTATGCAAGGGTCCTTTTTGTAGACTTTAGTTCAGCATTCAATACCATCATTCCAGACATTCTTCTAACTAAGCTAAACCAGCTACAGGTACCGGAACAGACTTGTAAGTGGATCACAAGCTTCCTAACAAACAGGAAGCAGCAGGTGAAGCTAAGCAAGATCACATCAAATACCTGTACAATTAGCACAGGGCCCCCCAAAGCTGTGTGCTCTCCCACTTCTCTTCTCTCTGTATACCAATGACTGCATCTCCAATGATCCATCTGTTAAGCTACTGAAGTTCGCAGATGACACAACAGTGATTGGTCTCATTCGAGATAATGACGAATCCGCATATAGACAAGAGGTCAGACGACTAGCCTTGTGGTGCAACCAAAACAATCTGGAACTGAATACACTCAAAACCATAGAAATGGTGGTAGACTTTAGGAGAAACCCTTCCATACTTCCACCTCTCACAATACTTGACAACACAGTATCAACAGTAGAAACCTTCAAATTTCTGGGTTCTATCATATCGCAAGATCTCAAATGGACAGCTAACATCAAAAACATCATTAAAAAAGGACAACAAAGAATGTTCTTTCTGCGCCAACTCAGTAAGCTCAAACTGCCCAAGGAGCTGCTGATCCAATTCTACAGAGGAATTATTGAGTCTGTCATTTGCACCTCTATAACTGTCTGGTTCGGTTCTGCAACCCAACAAGAAAAACAGACTTCAGAGGATAATTAGAACTGCAGAAAAATAATTGCTACCAACCTGCCTTCCATTGAGGACCTGTATACTGCACGAATCAAGAAGAGGGCCGTGAAAATATTTGCAGATCCCTCGCATCCTGGACATAAACTGTTTCAACTCCTACCCTCAAAACGACGCTATAGAGCACTGCCCACCAGAACAACTAGACACAAGAACAGTTTTTTCCCGAAGGCCATCACTCTGCTAAACAAATAATTCCCTCAACACTGTCAGACTATTTACTGAATCTGCACTACTATTAATCGTTTCATAGTTCCCATCACCAATCTCTTTCCACTTATGACTGTATGACTGTAACTTGTTGCTGGCAATCCTTATGATTTATATTGATATATTGATCATCAATTGTGTTGTAAATGTTGTACCTTGATGAACGTATCTTTTCTTTTATGTACACTGAGAGCATCTGCACCAAGACAAATTCCTTGTGTGTCCAATCACACTTGGCCAATAAAATTGTATTCTATTCTATTCTATTCTACTTATATTGTGTGAAAAAAACAATTACTACCAACCTGCCTTCCATTGAGGACCTATATATTGCATGAGTCAAAAAGAGGGCTGTGAAAATATTTACAGACCCCTCACAGCCTGGACATAAATGTATGTATGTATGTATGTATGTATGGATGGATGTATGTATTTGTTGAATACGTATTAGATAATATATATAAGCATGAACTGAATACATAAAATGAATACAATTAAAGGGAACATTAGGACAGGGACAGTAGGCACGCTGTTGCTCTTATGCACGCTCCTTACAGACCTCTTAGGAATGGGATGAAGTCAACAGTAGCCAGTCTAAGGTTAAAATTTTGGGGATTTTGGGATGAAACCACAGAGTCAGGTAGTGCATTCCAGGCATTGACCACTCTGTTGCTGAAGTTGTATTTTCTGAAACCGAGTTTGGAGCGGTTTACCTTAAGTTTGTATCTATCATGTGCTCCTGTATTGTTGTGGTTGAAGCTGAAGTAGTCATTGATAGGAAGGACATTGTAGCAGATTATTTTATGAGCTATGCTTAGGTCATAATTTTCTAAGCCCAAAATTTCAGGTCTCGTGGCATAAGGTATTTTGTTGTGAGTGGAAGAGTGGAGGACTCTTCTTGTGAAATATTTCTGGACAACTAGACACAAGAACAGTTTTTTCCCAAAGGCCATCACTCTGCTAAACAAATAATCCTCTCAACACTGTTAAACTATTCAGTAAGGCTGCATTACTATTACTATATCTCCTCCCATGTACGACTGTATGAATATAACTTGTTGCTGTATCCTTAAGATTTATATTGATTGTTTCCTACTATGATTTGATTGCTTATTTGGACCCTATGACTTTCATTAAGTGTTGTATGTTATGATTCTTGATGAATATATCTTGTCTTTTTATGTGCACTGAGAGCATATTCACCAAAGACAAATTCCTTGTGTGTCCAATCACACTTGGCCAATAAAAAAATTCTAATTCTAATTTATCCCATAAAATAAGAAATCTATAGGATCTCCTGACATTTGGAATCATAGTTGGAGTGCTTGTTTCATTTCATTAGAATCACCTCATAACTCACCTTCTTCTTCCATACATTGCTTCCAGTTTTTTTGTTCCCATACGTAAATGCTAATAGTATGCAGGGAAAAAAAATATTTTTCCCCAGTAGTTGTGATTCAATCTGATGATAGAATCTTCTTTCAATATTCCTTTCCAAGGACAAGAGAATTTCAGTAAAATTCTCATGGGTCAAATATGGTAGTCTTCCACTGATTAGTAAGAGAAAAATCAAGAGGTGTATGGGAGCATCTTGCCTTTCTTTCAGCCACCTTTTTGATAAAAAAGCCACTTTTTTGACAAAAGCTTTCACCAAAAACTTTCTACTATTCACCTCACCCCATTCCTAAAAGGACTATAAGGGGCGTGCATAAGAGCACAAACGTGCCTACCATTCTGGTCCTACTGTTTTTTTCATATATATATATATACATACATACATACATACATACATACATACATACATACATACATACATATATATGTGTGTGTGTGTGTGTGTGTTTTCTGAGGTTTTCATAGGTGTTTAGCCGGGTTCATGCCTCAAATTGAAGTGTCTTACAATGCAAAATGTCGCCAAGACACTTCCAATTTTACACGGGAGAAAACCCAACAACTAAAGACTATATATATATATATATATATATATATATATATATATATATATATATATATATATATATATATATATATATATATATATATATATATATATATATATATATATATATATATATATATATATATATATATATATATATATATATATATATATATATATATATATATATATGCTTATACTTCCTTATATTTCCTCATATATATGTTTATATACTATATAATCATTTTGTGTGATGCTTGTGTATATTGTTGTGACAAAAATAAATAAATAAATAAAAATTCTCTGGTTCATGGAACAACCATGATTTTCCATCCTTTAGGCAAATCCTGAGGAAAGCTCTAATGAATGATCTCTTTCTTTCCATTTGGCTCCCCTCCCCCACCCCGGATGGATCAATAGTATATAATGTGTGTGTGTATGTATGTTTCTGCATGTGTGCATGCATGCATACACACACACACACACACACTATAGCACTTCCTGTTATTTCCAAAAATAAAGTACAACAAAACTTCACTTTAACAGGCCATTTGGTGAAAGGATGTAATTTTTAGCCTAATTAAACCCAAATTTACCTAATTGATATGATTTGTGTAATTATGTTACTGATGTTTTCACATCATTTGCTTTTTTTTTGTATAACTATGTGACATTTTAAATTAATTTGCATTGATTTACATCGTTTTCATGGTTATATACCTATGCAATCAATTCACACGAAGGAGTTGCACAATTAAGCAAATATCATCAGTGCTATCAATTACATGAATTATACAGACTGCTTAAGAAACAGTGGATTCCTTGGGGGAAAAGTCTGTAGTAAAATTTGATCTTGTATCTGAGATACACTAAATAGAAATTCAAAGAATTGTAGTTGTACTGTAAGCTCAAAAATGTCACTGAAAATAATAATAATAAAGAAGTAATAATACTATTTCTTTTTTTTCTGTTCCTTTTACTCTATTTCTTTTTACTCATTAGTTTTCCTTTTTCTTTTCAAATCAAATTGGCATTGTTCTTATACTATTGAAAACTTACTTAATAAAAATTAAGTATGTTAATGAATAAATATAATAATTATGTATAACTTAACTGAGAGTCTATAGAGATTCTCAATCATCCAAGTCATTTGACACTTTTCCAAAAGGCAACTGGACTTTCTTCTTGTTGTTTTTTTACTTTGAAAACATTTCACTTCTTATCCAAGAAGCTTCCTCACTTCTTTTCAAACGAGAAGCGAAACATTTTCAAAAGAAAGAGGAAAAAAAATCCAGCTGCCTTTTGGAAAAGCACTTTGGGACAGCTTAACCAGTGGTGGGTTTCAATTTTTTTTACTACTGGTTCTGTGGGTGTGGCTTGTTGGGCGTGGCGGGGAAGGTTACTGCAAAATCCCCATTTCCTACCGATCAGCTGGGACTCGGGAGGCAAAGAATAGATGGGGGCAGGGCCAGTCAGAATTTTTACTACTGGTTCTCTGAACTACTCAAAATTTCTGCTACCGGTTCTTCAAAACTGGTCATAACCTGCTGAAACCCACCTCTGAGCTTAACTGAGAGGATTCAACTAGAAACTCTCAAACATAGCCAATAACAATTGTCTTTTTCGGGTGAAAAAAAAACCACAATCTCTTTGAGAAATCACAAAAGAGATTTTGGCACATTTGGGGATGAGTTTGACCCTGTGGCTCCCGAGGACGTGGACAGGTTGTTGGGGAGGCTTCACGGCACGACATGTTTACTGGACCCGTGCCCTTCCTGGCTGGTACTGGCCACTCAGGCGGTGACACGAGGCTGGCTCCAGAGGATTATCAACGCTTCTTTGTTGGACGGGGTTTTCCCTGCCGCCTTGAAAGAGGCGGTGGTGAGACCCCTCCTTAAGAAGCCCTCTTTGGACCCAGCTATTTTGGGTAATTATCGTCCAGTCTCCAACCTTCGCTTTGTTGCGAAGGTTGTAGAGAGTGCCGTGGCGCGACAGCTGCCCCAACACCTGGATGAAGATGTCTATCTAGACCCGTTCCAGTCCGGCTTCCGACCCGGATACAGCACGGAGACAGCTTTGGTCGCATTGGTGGATGATCTCTGGAGGGCCAGGGACAGGGGATATTCCTCTGCCCTGGTCCTATTAGACCTCTCAGCGGCGTTCGATACCATCGATCATGGTATCCTGCTGCGCCGGTTGGGGGGATTGGGAGTGGGAGGCACCGTATATCGGTGGTTCTCCTCCTATCTCTCCGACCAGTCGCAGACGGTGTTGACAGGGGGGCAGAGGTCGACCGCGAGGGGCCTCACTTGTGGGGTCCCACAGGGTCGATTCTCTCGCCCTGCTGTTCAACATCTACATGAAGCCGTTGGGTGAGATCATCAGTGGTTTCGGGTGAGATACCAGCAGTACGCTGATGACACCCAGCTGTACTTTTCCGCCCCGGACCACCCCAATGAAGTTGTCGAAGTGCTGTCCCGGTGTTTGGAAGCTGTACGGGTCTGGATGGGGAGAAACAGGCTCAAGCTTAATCCCTCCAAGACGGAGTGGCTGTGGATGCCGGCACCCCGATTCAGTCAGCTGCAGCCGGCTGTTGGAGGCGAGTTACTGGCCCCAAAGGATAGGGTGCGCAACTTGGGTGTCCTCCTGGATGATCGGCTGTCGTTTGAAGACCATTTGACGGCCGTCTCCAGGAGGGCCTTCCACCAGGTTCGCCTGGTTCGGCAGTTGCGCCCCTTCCTTGATCGGGATGCCTTATGCACAGTCACTCATGCGCTCGTTACCTCTCGCTTGGATTACTGTAATGCTCTCTACATGGGGCTCCCCTTGAAGTGCGCTCGGAGGCTTCAGTTAGTCCAGAATGCAGCTGCGCGGGTTATAGAGGGAGCTACGCATAGCTCCCATGTAACACCGCTCCTGCGCAGACTGCACTGGCTGCCTGTGGCCTTCCGGGTGCACTTTAAGGTGTTGGTTATGACCTTTAAATCGCTCCATGGCTTAGGACCTGGGTACTTACGGGACCGCCTGCTGTTACCACACGCCTCCCACCGACCCGTACGCTCCCATAGAGAGGGACTTCTCAGGGTGCCGTCCGCCAAACAATGTCGGCTGGCGGCCCCCAGGGGAAGGGCCTTCTCTGTGGGGGCTCCCACACTCTGGAACGAGCTTCCCCCGGGTTTACGCCAAATACCTGACCTTCGGACATTTCGTCGCGAACTCAAGACTCATCTTTTTATCCGCGCGGGGCTGGCTTAAATTGGGATTTTAATGTTAAATTTATTAATTTTAAACGGGGTTTTTTAGTATGGTAAATTTTAATCATTGGGCTAATTTAAATAAGTTTTTTAAATCGTATTTTAAACTTGTATATTGTATTGTCGGTTTTATTATGCCTGTACACCGCCCTGAGTCCTTCGGGAGAAGGGCGGTATAAAAATCAAATCAAATAAATAAATAAATAAATAAATGTACATTGATTTCTACAACTCCCTCTCCTCCCCACCGTGTGTGTCTATGTGTATGTGAATGTGTTGTTTTGTTTTTGAAGCAAATAGTGAAGTCCAAACATGGGAAATATTGTGTCAATCAAGGGTATATTTGAGATGGATTTCTGATTATTTTTATTGCTGTCTGTTGTTTTACTTTGGAGACTGAAAGTCCAGAGAATGTCCATTTGAACTGTGAAATATAATAGGGGCACTTAAAGATAATAATAGTTGATCTTCTCTGCCTTTTTGAAATGGGCCTCTCTGTATAAAAAAAGTGCTTTGCTAATAGACTGAACTAATGCAATGATATCAAAGAATATACTTACTTTACTTCCATTGCCATTATAACATAATCCACTTTGTCTCTTTTATGTATTTCATCTCTTGTGTTCTGGATGCATATATCAAGATAGGAAGACTCTAGAACAAAAGGACAGTCCATGACCTGCAAACCACCTTAGTCCCACTCCCATCCTGACCCCAAAATTACCCTCCTGAAATTTTGGGGTGGCAAAATGCATGAAATTTCAGTGGTGCTTTTATTAAGAAAATAAATCCAGTTGAAATCAGGCCATCAAGCTTCTCTGATATTTTTCACTCCCACCCTAATCCCACTCCAGTATATTTTTTTTCAATTGAGATTTGAGTGGGGGGAGTTTAAAAGTGAGTAAAAAGCAATCGGTATTTCCAGAGTTTCTCTTAAGGTCCCCAAACGGCTACGTTTGGTGTTGTCAATATTGCACACTGGTGCAATAAGATTGGGTATTTTATTAATATGATTTATTGGATTAGGGATTTTCTGTCTTCACTGTGAGTTGTATTGTGTTGGAGGGGGTGCACTGAGGGAGCTCAACCAATCTCATTGCACATATATTGTGCACTGACAATAAAAATGTGAATTGCCATTATAGCATCCATTAGCCTCTTGTGGTTCACTAAAAGATTGGCTACCTTCCTTGCAGCCAATGCTAGAACAAAACTTACATCTGCAGGAAATTACTCAGAAATCAGAAAACTACTGAGAGTCATAAAGTAATGAAGACAGTCCTTTATAGTGACATTACCACTCCTTTGTAAAATGCAAAGTTAGCAAGCAGCCCAAACATTTTTAGAGATACATTTTTCTATTTAAAGTATCGTTTTAGCCATAACCCATATGCTTTTGAATTTGAATTCTTAAACTGAGTATATTGCAATGTCTCTCTACTGCTCTTTCCTGCATTCTATTCCAAAAGAATCATTATAGATAAGCAAACTTACCAGAAAACTTTATTGCTGAGATTGTTTCATTTTTTCCAGAATAACAAGCAGATGAAAATATAGTATTTTTAAAATTATTTTTATGTAAACTGAAAAGAACAAGTATGTTGTTAAGAATCCATCTGTTTCTCCATTGCTAGCAAATAAAATGCATGATTTTTTTCTTGCAACTTGCAGTCTTGATTCGATTAATTATATGTATTCAACCACACATAATGGTGTTGTTTTTTTTATTCAGCAACAGAATTTGGAATTCATTCAAATTTTACTACTATTTAAAAGGGGGAAAAATCACATGTAATTACAATAAGCATTGGAAGTAGAAAATAAAGGCAGCTGGCAGTTTAGGCAGAAAACTCAATCTCAGTCTATCAACTGTGGCAAAATTAAATGCTCAGCATTTTAGGTAGCCATACTTAATGGTTAATGTTGCCTAAACAACTATAAAATTGGACAATTTCATAAATGTTCTACTTTATAAAGGTCAAGCTAAAGCTTTGAACAGAAAATAAAGCAATCATATCACACCCAAATGGCAAAAAGTATATTAAGTATAATATTTTTACCATATCTTCACCATTAAAGAGGATTGATTCCCTATTTCTTTGTGACTTCTAATAGTTGTTTTTAATACATGCCATCCAACTGTTAATGTTTGTATTGAATTATTCTTCATGAGTCATAGCTACATCCATCAGGCAATCTGTGCTGCTGAGATCCAATTCATGTATACCTGAAAATAGAACATTTCACAAGTGTGAATCACAATCATTAGCGCAGTTTCAAGATAATTCTTTTTATTATTTGTTCTTGTGTTAATCATTTTTATGACCCTATAATCCCTTTATTTGGGGTGGAGTTGGGGCAAGAGAATAAAGCTGAGCGTTTACTGGCTGGATGCCTTTTCTGACACCTACACGGAGTTTATAGCAGTTATTTTCTCTTTGCGCCCTGACCAGGGATGACCAGTTACCTTTGCTACAAATGTGAGTGCTCTGGTATCCAACCTTCAAAGTCCCATCTGATCATTTCTTTAAAAAGAATCAAAACAGCAGAATTTTTCCACAAGAAGTATTCTTGTAATTAATTTCAAAATTTTATTTTAAATCTATCTGGACCTTTAGTCCATTTGTAACTTTTTTAAAAAAATGTTCTAATCAACCTATTGCTATTTATTTAAAAAGAAAGAAAGAAAAAGTAAAAAAAAGAGATTTATTTTAGGCCCTTAAACTTGTATTTAAAATTTCTTTTGCAAAGGATTGAATGAGACTTCCCTGGTGCTGCAAACTGTGTTGATCCAAGAGTTCCTAAGAGCTGAAAAGCTGTTATTAAATAATTTTTGAAAGTATTAGAAAAGGACGAATACAAATCCAATATCCTTCCAAAGGCAATGACTGTGGTTTGGGCAAATATGGTGTTGCCTTATATCTCCCAAAGTTCTAAACTCATCAGAGACTGTTCTTTTGGTCTCCTTTTGATGAGCACCTATAGGTCTGGAGCAGTGGTGGGTTTCAACATTTTTTACTACCGGTTCTGTGGGTGTGGCTTGGTGGGCGTAGCATGGCTTGGTGGGCATGGCTTGGTGGGTGTGGCAGGGGAAAGATACTGCAAAATCCCCATTTCCTCCTGATCAGCTGGAAGGCAGAAAATAGATGGCGACAGGGCTAGTCAGAATTTTTACTACCAGTTCTCTGAACTACTCAAAATTTCCGCTACTGGTTTTCCAGAACTGGTCAGAACCTGCTGAAACCCACCTCTGGTCTGGAGCACGTATGGGCAATCATAAGTCCTCACCTTTTTCCAGAAAGGAATTCCCCCCCCCCCCAAAAAAAATTGTCAGCTCCTCTTTCTGCTGTGGTTGTCAGCTCAACACTGAGCAGAACTATCTTCATTTTGCTTTCTTCCCCAGAAGTTGCAAATTAGTGTGACCTTTTGAGAGACCTTTTTTTTTGTTTTTGGTTTTTTGTTCCATTTGCTTTGAGCGAATAATTATTAAGGGCAGTTTTGGTCTCAATACTGATTATATTGGCTCAAACCTAATAATAAGCTTTGGCCCAAATATTTACCAGTTTTAACAGGCAGCAAGCCTACAAATGTCATACTAGCAATGTCAGCCTGATTTTCTTTGGCCTGTCACTGTGTTATGACAACCCAGCTGGCTTTTGAGTTCAACAGTCCAACACAATGATGTGCATGCCATTTCTTGCTCTTCTGATTAAGCGCCTCTCTGCCTGGGACTTGTTTTATGTAGCACATGGTTTCTATTTTAAAAAGTCCTAGAATGCCATAAGCCTCCTAGCAACTCCCAGCATGCCAGCAGTTCTGGTACCTATCTACAATGGGATAATTAGTAATGAAGTGAAATTTCAGATTAGGACTCCTAATTGCTATCACAGATTTTTTTTTCTGTTTTGTTTTTATGTTGGACTAGGACACATTCTGTGTAGATTCAGCATTGTTTCTTTTATGCATAAGCCATCTGATAGCCAGATTGCTGTGCTGTTTTTTCAAATCTACTTTCACAACTTTAAAAGAGCTACAGAGGAAATATTTTCTTTAAAAAATATTCCACGCTACCTTTGACAGTATTCTATGAAACTATGCAGGGTTAAGGTCCTCTAAATGATCAATCATCCCTCTTTTTATTCATTCTATGAAAACATGTAGCTGCTGCAGGCATTGTGATTTTTTTGCCATTTTTGCCATTTTTAAATCCAATCTTGAGTCTCAAAGCAGTTTGAGACAAATTGGTTTGCCTCAGAATTTTGAAGCGCAAAATTGAATTGAATCAAACCACCTCTGAATATTGAATTTCCAATTTAAATCAGTTTAGCACTGATTCAGAGAGACCTAGTATTTATTCCTATGGTACAAAAGGGTTTGAATGTCGATTTTCAAAGCGAATGTGTTCACTTTGGAGATGGAATTAAAAAAAAACAACCCACCTAATTATTTATTCATATGGCAAAAGCAACAATCAATTAATTAACCCCAATCTGATACTTGTTCTACATATGTAAATTTAAGTTAAATAAACATGTTTATAAAAAGTAATTCTATGAGAAGAAGAAAATATTTGTAGCTCAGAATACAAACGTAATTTTGGAGTTCTTGGTACTCTCTGAGTTGGCTGTTTTCTTGAAAACATTTCAGGGGTAGCAGTGATGGTGTTACCTAGTTGAGTAATAGAACTGAATAACAGAGTTGGAAGGGACCATGGAGGTTTTAGTCCAACCCTTTGCTTAGGCAGGAAACCCAGTGGTGGGATTCAAATTTTTTTACTACCAGTTCTGTGGCTGTGGTGGGGGGTGGCATGGCATGGCTTGATGTGCAAGGATTGGTGGGTGTTGCTTGGTGGGCATGGCAGGGGAAGAATACTGTAAAATCTCAATTCCCTCTCCACTCCAGGGGAAGGTTACTGCAAAATCCCCATTTCCTCCCAATCAGCTGGGACTCGGGAGGCAGAGAATAGATGGGGGTGGGGCCAGTCAGAGGTGGTATTTACCAGTTCTCTAAACTATTCAAAATTTCCACTACCAGTTCTCCAGAACTGGTCAGAATCTGCTGAATACCACCTCTGAGGAAACCCTATACCATTTCAGACAAATGGTTATCCAATCTCTTAAATAAAACATCTACATAAAAGCAACTGCTCAGAGAGCATCAAAGACTCCAATGTAAGTTATATTGGTTTATTTATCGTTTAGAAACTATGTTAAGAGAGACCACTGAAAAAACTCCTTGATAGATGAACAGTCCTATTTGTGTGTTGAGGAGAGAGCATAGGATGCCCTATTTAAAAGGTTTAAATAATATAAAAATATTTCAACAATAAAAAATGGTGTCTTAGTGAGTTCTGCTATTAGAATATCACCTCTCCTTCTTTGTGTATTTTTTTTCCATGTTTCCAATGGACAACAAATAATACTTACAAGTGAAGATAAAGGAAAAAACAACAAGAACATTACAGGGAAAAAGTCATTAGTAGATTATTGAGTGTATGACAATGAGAAAGTTTGTTTGTTTGTTTCCTGAGATTTTGGAATGAATAAGGCCTATGATTACTTAATGGGAAGTGATGTGTACTGTATACTCATTAGAAAAACGGCCATCGGATTTGTTAGTCCTTATGTCTAGACATCAGCTGAGAAATCAGTAGCTCATCAGATGTTCCTAAATGGCATCTCCCACTGTTACTCCCTACAGTGTTTGAACATATTGGATCATAGTTTAAGGTTGAGCCATTCAGTGTGGAAGGCCACCAAGTCCCAAAATCTCAATACAGCAATTCTAAGTAGAAACTGCTCAGATTTGCCCATAAGATTTAATCAGCCACCCACTGTTTCTTTTGGCTTTATATATTGGGAATTTTACAAACAATGTTCTTCATTTGTCATTGTCTTGTGTTTTATCATCATTTGATTTTAACTTTGAAAATTATCTATTTTATAGAATAATCTAAGAGAGTTGAGATGGAATTACTGCACAATTCCTTTTTATTAATAAAGCTAAGAACTTGTATTTCTGGAACAACCCTAAGAATAATGAAAAATAATCATCTGAATTAGCTAGCCAAATTCCAATTCCAATAAGAAAGCATCAGTGGGGAAGAGAGGGAGGGAGAAATGGAAGGAAGGAAGGAAGGAAGAAGGAAGGAAGGAAGGAAGGAAGGAAGGAAGGAAGGAAGGAAGGAAGGAAGGAAGGTGTAGATTCATCTGAATGATTAGAGGGCTTTTATTAGGAAACCTCCATTCAAATATTTAGCAAATAGTTTTAATCAAAGTTGGCTATAATGTGATTTTTTTTTAAAAAAAATCAATCCCCCAATCTCCAAACTCCCGGAACTGTAGAGTATTGATATCTACACTTTATGATGGATTACCTCATCTATTACATGTGCTGCTTAATTTTGGCATGGGAATGTAATCATAAGACTATAGCAATAATGAGATTTTGATATTCATAGCCAATTAAAGTATGTTTCTGTAGTTTATCTCTATCCAATGGAAGATTTACCATTCTATGAAGCAATATATGCCCCTTTTTGGATTTTCTAAATGTTTGTATCATTTGCCACTGAATGTTTCTGTAGACTCATGTGAGACTTCCTGATAAATAAAGGAAGTCAGAGAGAACAAATTACACCAAAGTTTCTTATTTGCTTCACTTACTTCATAAATAAAGTCACCCAACATATAACATATCTGTGGAAAAAAAGGAATTATCACCTTACAGAGCCATGTGGCGCAGTGGTTAGAATGCCGTACTGCAAGCTAACTCACTGCTCACTCCAGGAATTTGATTCTGAATGGTTCAGGGTTGACTCAGCCATCCAAGGTCAGTAAAATGAGGACCCAGATTGTTAGGGGCAATATGCTGACTCCGTGAGCCGCTTACAGTGGGCTGTAAAGCACTGTGAAGTAGTGTATAAGTCTAAGTGCTATTGCTATTGCTACATTCAATAGTTTCCAGCATCTTTAGCTGCATGGACAACAACCAAACATTTCCTATAATCAGTCAACATGTAACTTTATTAGTCTGTTTTTTCATTGCTGTTTGAATTCAGTAACTTCTGAAGATTTTCAGGTATGAATGGCTACCATTACCCTCTCCATTTTTGATTGTTGATATGAGGTTTTTATTGTAGTATTGTAATATTTGGTTTCTACTAGATATAACAACATGAACATAACCCAAAGGTTTCTGCTTTAGATTTATTAGTCTATAGAACATCTAGATGTCCGAATGGTCATCATAGGCATTTTTTGGGAATCCTGTAATGTGCATCAGTAAGCAATATCTTCCACTCTGGTTCTCTTTCATATAGCCCTTTTACCTACTGCTTTTCTGATGGCAGATTTGCTTCAGAGTAGAATGTGAGCACACCCTCAGCTTATTCTGCAAAGGAATCATTAAACCATCTCAGGCTACCTGAAATTCAAATTTGAATGCGTTGTTTCATTCCTTGTGCAGCTAAAAAGGCATTCCAGATGTGGTGGTTGAATGGTTCATTCATGTATAAACTTTTTGCCAGCAAATTCCACTCATAAAGAAAACAGGATACCAGATTTCTTATTAATTTGTATGTTTTATATACAAAAATGTATTTAGCTACAGAATTTCTCGATTTTCATGTGACCATTCAGAGGCAAAGCAAGTCAGGTACAGCCCAGTACCACAACTTCTTCACCAAACAGGGAATTGGATTAGATGACCTGTATAATCCTTATAAACTGATGCAAATGGAAGCCATATTCCTCAGAGATCTGTCCTGGAAAGAAATACTGTATTTTTCAGAGTATAAGACGCGCCTTAGTTTTTGGGGAGGAAAATAAGAAAAAAGCTGATTGGCAGGTGGATTGGCCTCTGGAATACCCCCAATCAGCTGTTCTCAGAGGTGAATTTTAGCAACAGGTTCCTTGGTTGTGAGCTCTGTGCCTTGCTTTTTTTTTTTTTTTTGCTTTTTTTTCTGCCTCTGAAAGCCTCCGAAACAGAGCTTCAAAAAAAAAAACCCTCTGAAGCTCTATTTAAGGGCTTCTTTTCTGAAGCTCTGGGTGGAGACTTTTTTTTCTGAAGCTGTATTTGGGAGCTTCTTTTCTGAAGCTTCATTTCTGTTTGAGAAGCTGGGCGGGGCTACATTCAGAGTATAAAACGCATCCAGATTTTCACCCTCTTTTTTTTGGGGGGGGGGAAAGGTGCATCTTATACTCCGAAAAATATGGTAAGTATTTCTTTTCCTAACACAAATGGAAAGAATAACGCAGCAGGCAAATCTACCAACTACATTTCTGATAACCACCATCAAATCAAAATTCTAGACAATATCAAACTTGAAACTGCATTGCCATTTCTTAAGCTGGTTTCAATTCTAGACAGTATCAAGTTAGTATTGCTATATGGAAGTGCAATATGGTAAGTATTTCTTTTCCTAACACGAATGGAAACGATAATGCAGCAGGCAAATCTACCAACTACATTTCTGATAACCACCATCAAATCAAAATTCTAGACAATATCAAACTTGAAACTGCATTGCCATTTCTTAAGCTGGTTTCAATTCAGACAGTATCAAGTTAGTATTGCTATATGGAAGTGCCTGCCTCTCTGATTGCAAATCAGTGATGTCCCAGGGTTTTAGATATGGATCTATAATCTTTTTGCAAACAAACAATAGGAGGTCATCTGTCATTTCTTTTGAGTAGCATCTAATGGGCTCTAGAATCAAGTTCATTGTGATGAGATGAACCAAAGTCTATGAGGTTTATATAGGGCATTTGATAGTCAAATCTAGCCCTAGGTTCTCTCCCAGTTTTCCTTCCCAATAAGCAACCAAGTCAGAAGATCGATTTAAAAGCAATTTATTAGGGTATCCTGATACAGTAAGCATCCCTTCATTAAAGTTCATTAAAATGAGGTCTGACATCAGAAGAGGCGTAAATTGTAGGGGAAAAGGTTGTTTAGAGTTCACGAAAGGGATAAACCAGACCCCACTTTGTACTAACATATTTTTTTTTTACTTATCTGGAGCTACTCTCCAGCCAGTTTATCTTTTCAGTTTAGGAATGTTAAAACTATTCCTACATTCTAGTCTGTAATGAGATTTTAAAATGATCATCATTTTAAAAGAGAGGACGTAAGTCGAATCAAAATACAATATAATTATGTTAGTTAACAAGTTACAAAATTCATGTCATGTACCCCTCACGTTGCTGACCTGAATCAGTCCTTATCATATAACTAGCCCTCCTAACCCTTTAACTGAAGTGACTGAACTCAGGAAGACAATTCCTTTGTCATGCTAGCACTTTGGCATTCTTTTTTATTCAGATACTCTATCAGGGTGAACAAATATATAACTGCCACTTCCTTGCAGTTCTGATCACATTTGGCAGCCAGTGCTCCATGATGGTATCCAATCCCTTTTCCATCCTGTTTAAGACAAAATGGATATATTTTTATTCCTTTTGTGCAAATAGAAACCAAACCCAATTCTTATCTACTCTGCCATGGAAAGGACCATATTCCTGATGTCTGCCACATCATTTTAAAGTGTGTCAGGGGAAGAAAAGACCTTATAGCAGAAACAAACACACAAAAAAGATTGATTGGTTTTACAACCCATGCTTTTGACAGCTGAGTACTCAAAGTTGTCTCCATCAATTTAATTTCTTTCCACATTCACTTGTTATTTTTTTTTAAAAAAAATCCCCAACCATTTATGAAGCCATTTACTAAATTTGGTTAGGTTGCATATTAAACAAACAAGTTAAAATTCTCACCCATCTCTACATGTTTCTGTGGGACAATGCAAGAGATTCCACTTACAGTGTGTAACTGTCAAAGCCTATAAAAGGAAGAAGAGTTTTCTTTCTTTCTTATTAATCATTTAAACTGAAAGGATACAATCAATGCTAGTTACGTTATCCACAGCACTTATTCATTTAATATTTGTTCTCAAGGAATCACAAAAAAGGAACATTGAATCACAGGTAGAACCTAGAAGCAAAACCTATATGCTTACATAGGCTTTTGGTGGTTGCCATCTGAAGCCGAGAGGGCAATGCACTGACCCCTAACCAAATCTGCAGTGTTTATTTTATGTATATGTAGGTCACAGTAACAGTGTGAAAAAGATACATGAGTCCTCGACTTACAGCAGTTCACTTAGTGATTGTTCAAAGTTACAACGGCACTGAAAAAAGTGGCTTATGACCATTTTTCACACTTATGACCGTTGCAGCATGCCCATGTTCAGATGATTTACATTTGGAAGCTTGGCAGCTGGTTCGTATTTAGGATGGCTGCAGTGTCCTGGGGTCATGTGATCACCTTTTGCAAACTTCTGACAAGCAAAGTCAATGAGGAAGTCAGATTCACTTAACAAGTGTGTTACTAATTTAACAATTGCCGTGAGTCTCTTGACAAAGGTGGCAAGAAAAGTCGTAAAATTCATTTAACAAATTTCTCACTTAGCAACATACATTTGGAGCCCAATTGTGGCCGTAACTTGAGGATTACCTGTATTTCATAAATGCCAGTTAGCATGGAGATCTAAAAGTATAATGCAGCCTTGGGATTGTTGGTGGCCTAATGTCACTTCCCCTGCTTTAATCCCCTAGTGTTTCGAATTTTTTTTTAACTTGGAAGTAATCTTTAACCTGTTTTAATTCTGCTTATAATTTAGGGTAGGATACTTTCATACACAGCAATTTTTGTTTCTTTTGTCAAACGCTCATTACTTGCAACCAATCACATTCGACCTCAGACATTTTACCAGTGTCTTGAAATGTCTCCATTCATTTTCAAATCTTCATATATTTGTTCTGGTTTACCATCACTTTTTTTTACAACTTGTAATATCTCACTCCATTTTCCTCTGAAATACAACCAGCCATTGTATCTGAAAATATTATTTGTCTAACCAGTGGTGAAATGTAAAATTTGTTTTTACAAATTTTGTGGCTTTGGGGGGGATGTGACTGGGTGGGCGTGGCCAACTTGTAAAAAAATGCTTTTAAAAGGCTCTGGCAATCAGGCAACTCAGCTGGGATTGCCAGAGCCTTTTAAAAGCATTTTTTTACAACCTCTTCAGCCAGCTGAGCCGTGTGATCATCAGAGGCTTTTTTTTTACTTTTAAAAGCATTTTTTCAGCCGAAGAAAAAATCCTTTTAAAAGTAAAAAAAAAACACAACCTCTGATGATCACGTGGCTCAGCTGGGCATGGCTGGGGGCAGGGATTTTTGCTACCGGTTCTCTGAACCAACTGCCACCATCGCTACTGGATCAGGCGATCTGGTCTGAACCGAGAGCATTTCACACGTTATGGAACTACAAAGACTTTGAGTGACACACACAGTTTAAAACCCAACAATTGAAACAACTGATGATAACCCAGGTAAATGGCACCTTCAAAATCTTATCAACACATCAGCAACAAGGCTGGCCTAACCTCCTGGCCTGTGCAAATCCTATTGAGCAAATCCTATTGCTCATTGCATGTCATCTTACAACCATTCACCACAAATTGTTCAGGTTTTCAATCCACAACCTAGCATGCAGAAATCCTTACACTACTGACATCAACACAGGAATAATTTCCATATTTAAAGTATCTATAAATACATTCAACAACCCAAAGGACATCATACATCCTTACTTTATGTCCTGCTCATGGTTGAACTTATTTGCTAAGATTTATAAGGCTGCCTAATTACTGCTTTTGTTGTGTTCAGCAACCAATCAACTCCATACCCACACAAAACATTCCATAATTACAGCTTAATTTCTTTATTTATATGCCTTCTCTGAATCAACAAATGTACAATAAACGTTCTCATGTTCATAAATTTTTCAATGATTTGCTGAAGAGCAAAACTCTTGTATGCACATCTTCTGGCCAGTATAATGTGGGATGGCACTTCTCAAATATCTAGTTAGCTATTTTCTATCTAAAACTGTTTGCCTACATGACCTCTCTGGGCAGCTTACAACAATAGAAACACAATATAGCAACAGAGATAAAAACCAAAGATGGGGAAAAAAAGAAGGGGAAAAAAAACCAAACCAAACCAGAGTTGGATAAATCTCCAACTCTGTGTACATAGTCCTACCTGAAGACTGGATATGTTTATGGATATATTGTTGTCCCTGCGCACCAAATAAGAGGTACATATGGTATATTGTCACATATACAAATTTCTCTTAGCATGTCTTTTGTAAACTTGCCAGACTTTTCATTGTTCTTCAATGTCACAACATGTGGTAAATGATGGCAGCTTCATTACTGCCATTTGCAAGGTTATGAATGATCATCTACAGCAGTGTGCCTTCATAAAACTTTTGTTTCTATTTCAAAAGCCACATGAATAATTCACAACACAAAAATGCTACCCTAGGAAAAGACAGACTGTTTCATCAGTCTTTTGACAGTGTCGTAATCAAGGTACAACCTTTGTGGTTGTCATTGTTGTTGCCATTTAAATATAGAAAGTTGACAATATGTTTGGTGATCAAGATACATTTCTTGTTGTTGCTGTTTCCATTTAAATATACAAAGATGACAATGTGCTATAGCATTTATGCAAGGGGGTTGCTCTTGCTTGCTTCACAGGGTAGGAAAGAGGGACTGGTTCAAAGTCATCCAGCTGGCTTTGTGGTAAGGCAGTAGTAGAATACCCAGTCTCCTGCTTTCTAGCCTGATGCCTTAAATACTACATCAAACTGACTTTCCAGTAGTAATTTAATGATTTCCCAAACATATTAGAAAAATGGCCACCTTGAGTACTGATATGTAAACCAGGCTATAAATCAATCAAACATTTTTTTTCTGCAACAAAGGATGCAGACTTATCACTATTTAAGGGGCTTACCCAAGGATAGGGGATGCGGTGGCTCAGTGGCCAAGATGCTGAACTTGTCAATCAAAAGGCCGGCAGTTTAGCGGTTCAAATCCCTAGTGCCATGTAATGGGGTGAGCTCCTGTTACTTGTCCCAGCTTCTGCCAACCTAGCAGTTCGGAAGCACATAAAAAATTCAAGTAGAAAAATAGGGACCACCTTTGGTGGGAAGGTAACAGAATTCCGTGTGCCTTTGGCATTTAGTCATGCCAGCCACACGAACATGGAGACGTCTTCAGACAGCGCTGGCTCTTTGGCTTTGAAACGGAGATGAGCACCGCCCCCTAGAGTCAGGAACGATTAGCACATATGTGCAAGGGGAACCTTTACCTTTACCTTTACCCAAGGATTGCTAAGTGCAAGGTCTAAAATAATCTAACTGCATGGCTTTCTAAAAGTGTATTTGGAAGTTGCATATATTGGGGTTAATGAGAGAAAGGAAGAGTTCAGCTAAGCAAAGAAGGAAATGTAGCCAAATATTATTTTGGAAAGACTGGGCTGGATTTAAATCAGGGGTCTCCAACCTTAGTAACTTTAAGCCTGGCGGACTTCAACTTCCAGAACTCTGGAAGTCTGCCAGGCTTAAAGTTGCCAAGGTTGGAGACCCCTGATTTAGATGATGTAAAATCTCAATATATGACATGAAATAGACTTATTTATTTATTTATTTATTTATTTATCGTATTTATATACCGCCCTATCTCCCGAAGGACTCAGGGCGGTTCACAGGCAGATAAAAAACACATAAATACAGATTAAAATAACAATTAAAAAACTTATTCTAAAAGGCCAAATGTTTAAAAACAATATAAAAAAATAAAACCCATTTAAAACCAATAAATTTAAAATCTAATCCAATCCTGCGCAGATAAATAAGTGTGTTTTAAGCTCACGATGGAAGGTTCGGAGGTCCGGAAGTTGATGAAGTCCTGGGGGTAGTTCGTTCCAGAGGGTGGGAGCCCCCACAGAGAAGGCCCTTCCCCTGGGTGTCACCAGACGACACTGCCTCGCTGACGGCACCCTAAGGAGTCCCTCTCTGTGAGAGCGCACGGGTCGGTGAGAGGTATTCGGTAGCAGTAGGCGGTCCCATAAATAACCCGGCCCTATGCCATGGAGCGCTTTGAAGGTGGTTACCAAAACCTTGAAGCGCACCCGGAAGGCCACAGGTAGCCAGTGCAGTCTGCGCAGGATAGGTGTCATACGGGAGCCACGAGGGGCTCCCTCTATCACCCGCGCAGCCGCACTCTGGACTAACTGCAGCCTCCGGATGCCCTTCAAGGGGAGCCCCATGTAGAGAGCATTGCAGTAATCCAGGCGAGACGTCACGAGGGCGTGAGTGACCGTGCATAGGGCATCCCGGTCTAGAAAGGGGCGCAACTAGCGCACCAGGCGAACCTGGTAGAACGCTCTCCTGGAGACGGCCGTCAAATGATCTTCCAGAGACAGCCGTTCATCCAGGAGGCGCACCCTCTCCATCGGGGCCAATGACTCACCTCCAACAGTCAGCCGTGGACTCAGCTGACTGTACCGGGATGCCGGCATCCACAGCCACTCTGTCTTGGAGGGATTCTTCACTTCACTTCATCAAATATAAAAAATCAGTGATAGCCATAACTGGGCTTAGACTTTTATCTGAGCAGGGATCAGGAACATAAAGCAATCTGCCAATGATTATCACAATGCATGGCAGGGCATTAAAATGTCGCAACAGCCTTCATTTCCTTTCCCATTTTTATTTGATCACTGATGTATTTCTGAATAAGTGCTGTGAAAATGGTAAGTGCATAAATTCCATCTGTCTATTCATCTATTTATTCCCAGAGGGAAAAAAAAATGAGCCTCACTTGGGAATCATGCTGAAGAATGCAATCCAAAGATGGTACACAGTTAATTAAAAATCAACAAAAACAACAACCTGGGAATCTAGTTGGCAAGAACTACTCTTCCCAAACACTAGAATCAAATGTGGAATTGTGGGCTACCTATATATATTGATTAGATGGCACATTTAAGCTATTCTGATGAATGTTTCCCTATGGAAAAAGGCATATGGCAGAAGTAAATCCCTCTGAGGGAAGTGATTATTACTAAGGAATACTAAGGGAATATGAATGAGAAAAGAGCAATCTCAATTTACCTTAATAATAATTAAAAAAATATTAAATGTACATGCAGCTCAACTTCCAGCAACTCCAGGCAGCTCACAGTTGTTAAAATACTTTTTAAAAAAATACAGGAAACATAAAAACAACAAAGAATGAAGGATCAATGGTGGCAGAGAGTAATAGGAAGAAAGGGACATTGGTCATCATCTCCAAAGACTGGATAAAAAGTATGGCTTTAAAGCTCTTCTAGCAGAGGTGGGTTTCAGCAGGTGGGTTTCAGCAGAGAACCAGTAGTGGAAAAATTGAGTCATTCAGAGATTTGGCAAATACTGGCTCCGAACCCATCTATTCTCTGCATCCTGAGTCCCAGCTGATTGGGAAGAAATGGAGATTTTGCAGTATCCTTCCCCTGGAGTGGGAAGGGAATGGAGATTTTACAGTATCCTTCCCCTGGAGCGGGGAGGAAATGGGAATTTTGCTGTAACCTTCCCCTCGCATGCCCACCAAGCCACATCCACCAAGCCATGCCACGCCCACCAAGTCATGCCCACAGTAGTAAAAAAAATTGAATCCCACCACTCTCTTCTAGGGAATCAATAGAGGGGGAGCCCTTCAAATTTTGGGGAGAATTTCATTCCAGAGGGCAGGTGCCTTTTTATGTTGCCTTCACTAATGTGCCAAGACAGTAGATAAGATTGACCTTCAGTTCAATTCTATAAGATTCCTTGATTAACACATCTCTTTAATTACATTAGATATTAGAACAGCATGTAATTATTCTAAATTAATTAAGAATGGCCTTGGTCAACAGGTCTACCTAAGAAAAGCCAGAATAAATGTAATGTCACTAGCTGGTTACTGCTTCACAAATATACACCAGACAAGCACTTACTTACAGTGATCATCGGTGCTTGACAGAGTGGACAAATTTCCTGCATTTTGGCAGGAATGAGGCTAAAAATGGCTTTGAGATCACAAACAATAAGCTATATCACTCTAAAATATTCTATTTTAAAAGGACAGGGTGAGTTCACTGCCACCTTTGGAGCAAATTGTGACCAATTTCAGGAGCCTCAGAGAGAGAGAGAGAGATTTAAACACTCAGCACTGCATTAAAGTATTAATAATGCATTTCGAAGATCAATGCATTACACTGAACATGAATCTTTCATCAGATATGGCTGAGTCTCTTCCAGAAGGAAAAGTTTAGAAGGCAGACCCAAATGTCAGTTCAACAGGCTTTAAGGTGACATTTTTATGGTATACTAGTGATTATGGCAGCTCTCAGTGGACTAAATATTCCATGATTCTTGCTAATCTAATCCCATTAGGAAGAGAGAGCAATAAAAAGAAAGGACTGGCTGATTTCCTATAAAATGGAGCACCTTTTGAATGAAATATAATAAAAATGCAATAAATAAACACTTTCAGTCTCTTTCCATTAATTTAAACTAATGTTTATTTATATTAAGTCATCTTAAGTACTGCTCGGTTTATTTCATTACATGTTAGGTGTCAATTCATTTGATTATCCATTAGTTCCTGGTTTAAAATGAAATTAATGGGCCCATATAAGCTGTAGAAAAATACATTTGGTACATTTGATCGCTTAGCTAATTTGTAGCCTGTTACTTCCTTTCTCATCCAAGAAAATAGTAAAACAAAATATGATAGAATGATCTATATCTGAACACACACACACACACACACACACACACACACACACACACACACACATTCCTTTCACATTCCATGGCCTTTAATCATGTAAGAAAGTAATGTATAAATGTAAATAGCATGGTGTGTGTGTGTATAATGTTTTATCAAGAGGGGAAAAAACACATATGTTTTATCAACAGGAAAAAATGGAAAACAGGAAAACATACATCCATTAGTAACAACAACAACAACAAATGTGTCCCAAAAAAACGATCCAAACATCAAATAATTCTACCATAGAACCTTAAAAAAAATCCACCCTGGCTGGATGCTAGAAAGAACATTTCAAAAAGGCTGATAAATTCTCCTCCCCTTATATAATGGGTTTACAAATAATTATAAGCTTTCTCATCCTTATTTAACCAGAAAAATATATTATATTTTAATATAATATATTAATATATTGAATAAGTTTTTTAAGGGCTGTTTTTAATATTGTATCTGTCTGTGTTTGTATTTTATTTGGTTGTTCACCGCCCTGAGTCCTTTGGGAGAAGGGCGGTATACAAATTAAAATATTATTATTATTATTATTATTATATTATATAAACAAATATTTCAAAGGAGAGTTCTATCTAATAATACAATCGACCCAACATCTAATCATAATATAAAAAAACCAAAAGAAGAAAACTCTTCCACTAGAACATCATTCAATTAATTTCTCACAAGTAGATGCATTAGGCTTTCATCATAGCCAGCTCTATATAATCAAAACGAGAGTGTCTCTTGAGCTTATCTCGACCACTTGCTGTCAATATACTTTCCGAGTTCCTTACTTTCCTGCAGGGCAAGCAGGGAGAGAAATAATATATAAGCAAACAATTTATCAATATAGCCAGAAGCCAGAAGCCACAAGAAACAGAGGCAGAACTAAAGACCAGTCAGGAGGTGAGATTGAGCAATTGTCAGGTAGGTCAGAAGAGAACAAAAAAGAAAGAAAGAAAGATTAGGAGCCAATGTTCAGAAGGCAACAGGTTTTTCAGGCAAAACAGGATTGGATAAGGAAACATTCCTATACTTTTTTCTTTTCCAGGAGGAATTGATAGGCATCCTGATTTCAGTAAAATGAGTCCAAGATTATGTAGATGCTGCAGTGTAACTTGAGATATTTTGCTACATGTGGCAAGGTTATCATTTCTTTCCTAGCAGTTCTTGATATCATCTAACTCTCCATAAACTTACCTTAGGCAGAAAAGAGCAACATTACAATAGTAAAGGTAGTAGTATCCAGTTACTTCTTGCAGAGTGTCCTTTCCAACTGAGAAAGGAGCAATTGCTGTTAAGATGAGATGTTAAGAGCTCTGGTGGTGCAGTGGTTGGAATGCAGTATTGCAGACTAACTACCTACAGCCTGGAGTTTGATCCTGATGGACTCAAGACTGACTCATCCTTCCAAGGTCAGTGTGTCAAATGAAGATTTAGCATCCAGAGAATGTTGTAAAGTGCTCCAGGGCGATATATAAGTCTAAGTCAGAGGTGGGATTCACTTACCTTTCTTTGTTGTTGTTAGTTGCGAGGTCATGTCTGACCCATTGCGACCCATGGACAACGTTCCTCCAGGCCTTCCTATCCTCTACCATCCTCTTGAGTCCATTTAAACTCATGCCTACTGCTTCAGTGACTCCATTCAGCCACCTTGTTCTCTGTCATCCCCTTCTTCTTTTGCCCTCAATCTTTCCCAGCATTAGGCTCTTCTCCAGTGAGTCCTTCCTTCTCATTAGGTGGCCAAAGTATTTGAGTTTCATCACTTACCTTCCTTACTGGTTCACAAATGTGAGTGTGCGCACTCGCTTCGCTCACATGTGTCACCTCTTCCGGACATACGCAGTAGTCATGCATTACATCCGGGCGAGTGGGCGGAGCTTCCCGCAGTCACCACTACCAGTTCGTGTGATCCAGACAGAACCGGCTGAATACCACCACTGGTCTAAGTACTATTGCTGTTGCTACTGAGATGTTCTCCATGTACCCTATGTCTGTTCCTGGGATCCTCTAAGGAGATGCATCTTACTCCTCAGCCTTTAGGAGTGGCAAGGAAAGGGTGAAGGATTTTCTTCAATTACCTACAAGAGTTTTATACTTTGTTATGGAGTTAAGTATAGAATTTGTCCTGCATCCTTGTTTTCTTTCAAGGTTTCCAAGGATTGCAAAGAAACCACAAGTTGTTGAATAAGGCAGAAGAACAACACAATCCTTTGTCATTTGCTGATTATATAGTTTCCAAGTAATTTTTTTATATTTTTAAATTTTATTTATTTGTCAAGTACATATTAGATAATATATATAAGTATAAGCATGAATTGAATACATAAAATGAATACAAATAAAGGGAACATTAGGACAGGGACGGTAGGCATGCTGGTACTCTTATGCACGCCCCTTACAGACCTCTTAGGAATGGGGTGAGGTCAACAGTAGCCAGTCTAAGGTTAAAAGGGCCGGGATAGCTCAGGCAATAGAGAAGCCTGTTATTAGAACACAAAGCCTGCAATTACTGCAGGTTCGAGCCCGGCCCAAGGTTGACTCAGCCTTCCACCCTTTATAAGGTAGGTAAAATGAGGACCCAGATTGTTGGGGGGGGCAATAAGTTGACTTTGTAAAAATATATATATATATACAAATAGAATGAGACTATTGCCTTATACATTGTAAGCCGCCCTGAGTCTTCGGAGAAGGGCGGGGTATAAATGTAAACAAAAAAAAAAAAATTTGGGGATTTTGGGATGCAACCGCAGAGTCAGGTAGTGCATTCCAGGCACTGACCACTCTGTTGCTGAAGTCATATTTTCTGCAATCGAGTTTGGAGCGGTTTACCTTAAGTTTGTATCTATTGTGTGCTTGTGTATTATTGTGGTTGAAGCTGAAGTAGTCATTGACAGGTAAGACATTGTAGCAGATAATTTTATGAGATAATAACAGATAATTTTATGAGGTCTAGAGCCCTGTGAGGTGTCCTTAGAAACATTGGAAGATCTAAAGGAGAAAGAGGGAAAAAGAGTAATTTCACCTGAGGTTGAATTTACCTTATTTAAGGTTGGATTTATCCAACCATAGCAGCAATACCTCTCCATATAAAGCTTCTCCATATAAATATGGACAATATTTCTCCATATAAATGGATTGATGCTACAAACTTTATGATACCTATGGTAACTTATCTTCTTGATAGATCATTATACACCTATAAAATGTACGAATACCTTTCTTTCTATGCATTATTTGTCCAATAACTGCAACTTTAAAATAATATACTGTAAACTTTTTTGTCAATATTGTTTTTCCTTTATTAAATTTCTGCTACCTTTCCCCCTTGTTTTCCTGACTGAAATTGCTATCTGCATTTCCACCCCACCCCACCCCAATTTTATACTAGCAATAAGATTGGCACTCTTTATGTTGTTTTGGATTGGGACATAAAAGGCAGAAATGGTCTACATAATAAATAAGATCTTTTTTATGGTTATTCAATCCCTGCAAGGGTTCTTTGCTCTTCATAAATAAAAATTTAAATGGAGGGACCCAAGGATGATATTTTCTCATAATTACCCCAGGCCACAGACTTTTATATATTTTATATAAAAATATAAAAATATATATATAAAAAATACTTTTCAGCAGGGACTTGCACAAATCTTTCTCATATTCACTGAAGGAGATTTTTTTTTTTACCTGGATGTATTACTGTAATTTATTTATTTATTTATTTATTTATTTATTTATTTATTTATTCATATTTTTATACCACCCTATCTCCCTAGGGACTCAGGGCGGTGTACAGCCATCTAAAAACAACATAAATATACAAAGTAAAACATTAGTCTAAAAAACTTATTAAATAGGCCGAATATTTAAAATAGACATATAAATAATAAAACCCCAATTTAAAACCAAATCTAAAATTTAAACAATTAAAATTTAAAAAGCTAGTCCAGTCCTGCGCAGATAAATAGATGTGTCTTAAGCTCGCGGCGGAAGGTCCAAAGGTCGGGAAGTTGACGAAGTCCTGGGGGAAGCTCGTTCCAGAGGGTGGGAGCCCCCACAGAAAAGGCCCTTCCCCTGGGCGTCGCCAGTCGGCACTGCCTAGCTGACGGCACCCTGAGGAGTCCCTCCCTGTGGGAGCGCACGGGTCGGTGGGAGGCATTCGGTGGCAGCAGACGGTCCCGTAAGTAACCCGGCCCTATGCCATGGAGCGCTTTAAAGATCATTACCAAAACCTTGAAGCGCACCCAGAAAACCACAGGCAGCCAGTGCAGTCTGTGCAGGAGAGGTGTTACATGGGAGCCACGAGGGGCTCCCTCTATCACCCGCGCAGCCGCATTCTGAACTACCTGGAGTCTCCGGGTGCTCCTCAAGGGGAGCCCTATGTAGAGAGCATTGCAGTAGTCCAGACGAGATGTCACAAGAGCATGAGTGACCGTGCATAAGGCATCCCTGTCTAGAAAGGGGCGCAACTGGCGGACCAGGCGAACCTGGTAAAAAGCTCTCCTGGAGACGGCCGTCAAATGATCTTCGAAAAACAGCTGTCCATCCAGGAGAACGCCCAAGTTGCGTACCCTCTCCATTGGGGCCAATGACTCGCCCCCAACAGTCAGCCGAGGCTGCAGCTGACTGTACCGGGATGCCAGCATCCACAGCCACTCCGTCTTGGAGGGATTGAGCTTGAGCCTGTTTCTCCCCATCCAGACCCATACGGCTTCCAGACACCGGGACAACACCTCGATAGCTTCGCTGGGGTGGTCCGGTGTGGAAAAGTACAGCTGGGTGTCATCAGCGTACAGCTGGTACCTCACACCGAAACCACTGATGATCTCACCCAGCGGCTTCATATAGATGTTGAACAAGAGGGGTGAGAGGATCGACCCCTGAGGCACCCCACAAGTGAGGTAAATAATTTTAACTTTAACAATCGATTCTTTAAAGCAGCACCACCTTTTTTTCTCTATGCTTGTGATAAAGCTGGACAAAAGCTGGGGCTGCTTGAATGAATACCAGAAAATGCTGTGCTTGTGTAAAGTCTGAAGCCATTTTTGAAGCACATGCAACCCTAATTATTACTCCACTGTTTTCCCCAAAATAAGACATCCCCTGATAATAAGCCTAATCGGGCTTTTGAGCACATGTGCTAAAATAAGCCTCTCCCTGAAAATAACCCCCCCAAAAAATATTTAAACGCAGAGCTGAAAATCAGGTAACATGGCAAGAGGAGCCCCATCTTGCCCACAAGCCTCAAAATAACAAGACCTCCCAAAAATAAGACCAATCACTTATTTCGGGGTTCTAAAAAATACAAGACAGGGTCTTATTTTCGGGGAAATACGGTAATCATAAGTAAAATGTCTGGAATAACAAGTATATTTTAATTATTTGTTTGGAAAGGACAGAAATATCAGATGTAAAATTTCAGAAAATTCCTACTTGCATTTTTCCATTTGAAAGTCTGTAGAAATTCTCAGTCATCCAGGTCATGGATGTCCCAACGGTGCTTTTTGAGGAGGCAACTGGACTTTCTTGTTTTTTTTCTTTTGAAGAAGTTTCACTTCTCATCCAAGAAGCTTCTTCAGCTCTGACAGGATAGTGGGGAATGGAAGGATTTATATTCTTTGCAGACAGCTGGTCATTTGCATCCTTTTAGAGGGTTGTTGAAGCACTTGGAGGTTTATTTGTGTCCTCAAATACAGTCTGTGTCCCGATTTCTCTGTTTAAAGGTAAAAGTTCCCCTCACACATATGTGCTAGTTGTTCCTGAGTCTAGGGGGCGGTGCTCATCTCCATTTCAAAGCCAAAGAGCCAGTGCTGTGCAAAGATGTCTCCGTGGTCATGTGGCCAGCATGACTAAACACCAAAGGCGCACGGAACGCTGTTACCTTCCCACCAAAAGTGATCCCTATTTTTCTACTTGCATTTTTTACGTGCTTTCGAACTGCTAGGTTGGCAAAAGCTGGGACAAGTAACAGGAGCTCACCCCGTTATGCAGCACTAGGGATTTGAACCGCCAAATTGCCGACCTTTCGATTGACAAGCTTAGCATCTTAGCCACTGAGCCACCACGTCCCTTTCTCCATTTGCTTACATTCAATTTATATCACTGTTTCTGCCAGTCAGATATTCCACTCTGTGATATAACTGTCTGGAATTTAATTAAATAAACCTGTCTGTCAGTAATGACAGTCAAAAAAGAACAAAGGAATTTGCTCATTTGATATCGATGTTGAAATCCAACCTGCCCAATTGTCTGCAATGAAAACTATTTCTAGTTAGGAGAATGTATTCTAAAAAGCTCTAGCAGAAACAGGGAAACATTTAACTTTACAAGAAGCTGGTTTAAAATGGTTAATGTGAAAGATGGCTCAAATTATAGAACCTACATATTATTGCCCTTAAAAAAACCATCTACACCCAGTTGATATATTTATTTTTGCTAAAAAAAATGAACTCAGAAGAATGGCTACATTTTATGTATATAGAAACAATAAAATATTAGCCCAGTGTAGATCACTTTACAGTGTTTAAATGGAACAATTACTCTTGTCAAACCAGAGGACTAGCCCAGGCTGGTTGTTTACCATTATCGCATTTAGAATTCACATGCGGAAGTTATGAATAAATAAATATGAGAAACTCAATTCCAGTTTCATTTCAAGTACGAAAAATCTAGGATGCATTTCCTCTTGTATAATTAAATGCCACGTAACATAATTAAGTACTCAAGGAGGGAAGCAGAAAACAATAAAAGATCTGGAATCAGAGGAGGGAAAAAGGAGGATGCCAAGTTTGCCCATAAAATTAAATTATTGCAGATGATAAAAAGCCAAATAGACTGCCAAGAAATGATGGGGGGAGCAATTAAAACAATGAACTGACAATTTAATAACACAAAAAAAGTAAGTTAAATTGCATTAATTTTAACAAAAGTGTAGACTACAATGGTTATTTAAGCTGCAGGATATTTTTTGATTCCTAGAAGATTTTTCAACAGAATGAACAGGGCAAGAGATGATGTTCACCGACTCCCCCACTCTTTCCCACCAGTGCTTTGGATCTTCCCCAAACGTACTGAGAAATACGATGGTGATAAGAGACACTTGAGAAGAGTTATTAGAATTTGCAGAAAAATGTGGACTCCATCTCTTTAATGACTTCCATCCTATAGTTAACTAGTTTTATGGTTAAATACCTGGTACAGGTAGTCCTTGACTTACAACAGTTCCCTTAGTGACCGTTCAAAGTTAGATGGGCACTGAAAAAACTGACTTTGATTATATTTCACCCTTAGGCCCATTGCAACTGACTGACATTTATGACAGTTGCAGCGTCCCAGAGTCATGTGGTCAGCTTTTGCAACTTTCTGTCAAGCAAAATCAATGGGAAAACCAGATTCGCTTAACAACCCACTCACAGAGAGGGACTCCTCAGGGTGCCGTCGGCCAGGCAGTGCCGACTGGCGGACACCCAGGGGAAGGGCCTTTTCTGTGGGGGCTCCCACCCTCTGGAACGAGCTTCCCCCTGGACTTCGCCAACTTCCTGACCTTCGAACCTTCCGCCGCGAGCTTAAGACACATCTATTTATTTGCGCAGGACTGGACTAGAATTTTTAAATTTTAAATTTGGTTTTAACGGAGTTTTATTATTTATATTCCTATTTTTAAATACTCGGCCTATTTAATAAGTTTTTTAAATTAATGTTTTATTCTGTATATATTTATGTTTTATTTGGCTGTGAACTGCCCTGAGTCCCTAGGGAGATAGGGCGGTATAAAAGTACGAACAAATAAAATAAAATAAATAAAATAAAAAACCGTGTTACTAATTCAATAACTTCACTGATTCACTTAACAAAGGTGGCAAGAGAAGTCATAAAATGGGGCAAACTCCCTTAACAAATTTCTCACTTTGCAATATAACTTTTGGGTTCAATTGTGCTCATAAATTGAGGACTACCTGGATTGGATTGGATTAAAATTTGGGTGGGGTCCTGCCATTCTCATTGCCATTCTTTCTGTCTAAGTTGCAAAGGTCAACTTGCTATGAGCAATTAAGGGCTTCCATGCCATACCAATAAGGTCTCATCCAGAGGTTTCAACAGGTTCTGACCAGTTCTGGAGAACCGGTAGTGGAAATTTTGAGTAGTTCGGAGAACTGCTAGTATAAATTCTGACTGGCCCCGCCCCTATCTATTCTCTGCCTCCCAACTACCAGCTGATTGGGAGGAAATGGGGATTTTTGCAGTAACCTTCCCCTGGAGTGGGGTGGGAATGGAGATTTTACAGTAGCCTTTCCCTGCCATGCCCACCAAATCATGCCACACCCACAGAACCAGTAATAAAAAAAATTGAAACCCACCACTGGTCTTGTCACAGATAATATCTATTCCCTCCCACAAGGCAGGACAAGCCACAAGTTTATTTTCCTTCTAGTAACTTGGAGGAAAATTACCTGAGTGGAGAGACAGTAATCACTGAGTTACTAACTTTGAATTCACTAATCTTGAAGTAATAGCATATCTATTTCCATTTCATTAGATTTAACTATAGTTATTAATATCATTAATCAGCAGTAATATATTTAACAAATGCCCTTCAATCTCAATGACAATTAAAATTTGATTTAAAAAAATGTATAAAGACGCAGAAGCCTGCCAATAAGGTATTTTTGGGAGGGGAGGGGGGAGGCGACTGAAGTTCCAAAGTTCTCTTTTCCTTACATAACCATTTCTAAATGTTCTCGTGAAATAAACCTATTAAGGCAAGAATTTCACTTGTCCTTCGGAATGTTTAATATCTGATGGAAAGGTAAATTCCCATCTGTGTCTTGATCCAGGTCAGAATGTACAAAAACCAAATCTCTCAAGCACTCTGGCTTTCACTGTGGATAGAAACATTTTGTAATCCAGCGTATTCGTTTCTCACTCTGCCTTAAATATATATATATATATATATATCCACCATTTAACATCCTGGAATGATGGTGCTTTTCTGGAGTCCTGGAGGAAATTTTCAAACACAATTGTTGCTGCTAACCTGCTGATTGTATAAAGTAATATTGGGGAAAGTAATCTCTACTATTGCTGTACTTAATGATGCCCCTTATTAGAGCATTTTTTTTCCTCCTAGAAAAAGATCATTTTAATCTTTTAAAAGATCATGCTAATAAATGAAATAGAAAAATTTGGGAGTGTTTTTCTAGGAAAAACACTTTAGATACTTAGTTTTCCATGATTCTTAGACTGATGAGGAGGAAGGAATAACATTTTTTAAATAGAATAACAGAGTTTGAAGGAACCTTGGAGGTCTTCTAGTCCAACCCCCTGCTCTGGTAGGAAACCCTGTACCATTTCAGACAAATAGTTATCCAATATATTCTTAAAAACCTCTAACCATGTATCCACAACTTCTGGAGATAAGTCGTTCCACTGATTAATTATTCTGTCTGGAAATTTCTCATAGTTCTAAGTTGGTTCACTCCTTGATTAGTTTGCATCCATTGCTTCTTGTACTACCTTCAGGAGCTTTTGAGAATTGTTCTTCTTTGTGGCATCCCCTTAGATATTAGAACACTGCTATTATGTCACTCCTAATCTTTCTTTTCATTAAAGGAGGCATACCCAATGCCTGCACCTTTGTAAAGTGGAAGGGAAATGGTGGTGGGGAAAGAGAGCCCATGCATGTTAACCACACATATAATCAAGCAGAAGACTTGTTTAATTTCTCCTTTCCATACTTACCGAGTTCAAGAAGTATGACATGTATGGTCGTTCAAAGTTTCATGCTCTGAGTTCTTTGAAGTTTCATATTGTGCTTTCTGTATCTATCAGGAGTGTCTGGGGAGGGAATGCAGCTGTGTTCTGAATGAGATAATACAAGCTGAAAATATCTGGCTTCTTCAAAGTCCAACTTTTACTTCTATAAAGAATACCACTGCCAGGATTATTCTGAGCTGGAAAACTCTGGGAGTTGAAGTCTAGGCATCTTCAAATTGCCAAAGAGGAGAAACACTATAATAGAGCAATAAATTTACATACTTTTCTAGGAGAACTCTAGACATAAGCAAGCAACTCTAAAAATCTCCACTTTATTGAAGAAAATAAGAAAACATTTGTCCTGGGTTGAATGTGCAATTCTTCCCCTTTCCATCTCAAGTAAAATCCTCCTACCATTTGCCTCCTATAAAATTACTAGTACATATCCAAGTGCATTTATCCTTTCCCCTCCAACTTGTTATGAAAGGATAATTCATTGCAAACCTAGTCTTCCAAGAATCACTCTCTATAGAGAAACCACTGAAAATGATTGTATTGCCTTAAACTTTATTATGTGGAGAAACATTTTTTAAAAATCCATATCTGCAGTTTTTTGGTGCAGTCTCAGAAGAATTATAACGTGAGAGTTTTACTAAATACATAAATCCATTCTATTCTCTACCTTCCCCCACTCCGAAAAAGAAGCTTGTATTGGACAACCACATATCTGCTTTATAAAGTATGCCATATAATCATTACCTACCCTTCACTATCTCTTCTTGATATCAAATTTTGCCATTTATTTGATTAGAATTCTAACTAATTTTGACATGAAGGATGGCACTGCTGGATAGCTAAGAGGATTAACAGAAGTTTTTAAAAGAGAAAATCTTTGGCTTATCTGCTGATGCATCACAGCTTTGATCTAGTTTAAGTGCACCAGTTCTAAAGTAATGTTTTTACACAGAATAAAAGCTTCAGGCCAGGAAATGTACAGCTTCCAGTTTGAAAAGCAGAACTGTCTGAGATGAGCAGGCTAAGCTAGGGCGTTCTGATAAGGTTGACCTTTCAGACTTTCTACTGAATTTGACAAGTCCTTGCGTGTTTGTCACTTGGTTTCATGGAACAGCAATGAGGGAGAAGGGTTGTTGACTTTCTGCATGCAATCTGTTTTCCTCCCTAATTCCAGTGGATAATGGTTCCACTGTATGTGTAAGAGGGACAGGTCATAAAGAAAGGCTAATTAAGAACAGTGCCAACAACAAAGAAGAGCTCTGTTGGGTATATTCAAAATAGCCAGAAGATAAAAAGAAACAGTATGATGGCTATGGGGTTAAGATGATGCAAGTGTAACAAGTAACATAGGTAATGAACTTTTACCTAACTGCTGAGATAAGTAGGAACAAAGTACTGTTCTTGTTCGCTATCAGATGTCACCAGGATGAACACACGTGAGCTCAAGATCATAAGTAGGTTTCAGCAGGTTCTGACCAGTTCTGGAGAACCGGTAGTGGAAATTTTGAGTAGTTCAGTGAACCGGTAGTAAAAATTCTGACTGGCCCCGCCCCCATCTATTATCTGCCTCCTAAGTCCCAGCTGATCGGGAAGAAATGGGGATTTTATAGTATCCTTCCCCTGGATTGGGGAGGGAATGGAGATTTTACAGTAACCTTCCCCTGGAGTGGGATGGGAATGGAGATTTTACAGTATCCTTCTCATGCCATGCCCACCATGCCATGCTATGCCCACCAAGCCATGCCCACAGAACCGGGTGTGTAAAAAAATTTGAAACCCACCACTGCTCAAGATCTGATGGAGACAGGATAACATCTTACAGTTTCCAGACTTACTTTTTAACTCAAATTTACAGAGACAGAAATAAGCAGTTCAGATATAAGTCATGCCTTATTAGAGGATTTTTTCCCTAGCTTCAATATTTCTAATCTTTTACATTCTGTAGGGAAAAGTTTCCACCTAAAGTTAAAAACCAAATTATTGCCTTTTCCTCTCCCTTTCTATCTGTTTCTGCTCCCAAAAGCATTCTAAGCAAGCACAATTAACACAATATGATACGTACCTAATATATATGCATTCCTAATATATGTGCATCTACCCAGGTCTCCCATTATTAATAATATTCCTATTTACCACTCTGGAATCAAGGAAAGGGCTTGCATAATTAATTGGATTTGTACCATCCATGTAAAGAGAAGGTAAAGGTAAATACCTTTGTGCCCTGGAAACATTTCCCTTTGTCCCAAGCAGAATGGGTGAACAAGGAGGATGTTTGGGCCCCCAGAAAACTAGCACTATTCTATGAGAAGTATTCCGATAAACCTTAACTAATCTCTCTTTTCCTTCTAGGGCTAACATCCTTTCTGCAGGAAAGCCAAATGTCAGCCTCCATGTGCTACTTTAATTGTTTTATTACTTAGTTAATTGTTTTATTGCTATCTTTAGTGTTAAGTATTGGGAATGGGGTAATGTTCATTTAAGGTTGCTCTGGGTGCCATAAGGGGAAGGGAGGAGTTTAATCCTTAAACGAAACCCATGGATTCAAATTCCAAGAATTCCAAGCTGATACCAACGGATTCTGCATACCAGACAAGTGAAAACTATTGGAAGAAGAACACTACGTGATACCTGAGGAGAAATGGCTGTTTGACCTTTGGAGGGAGGAAGGATGTATGAGGGATATGTATGTGTAAGACACTCCTACTATTCAGAACTTGTTTTACTTTTGTGCAATCAGTTTTTTCTCAGTAAAAGATACCTTTCTCTATAAATCATGGAGTGGAGTTTTTCTTTCTTGAGTTTTAAAAGGAGGCATGCCTGACAGATGGCCTGAATGGAGATGTATATGCACTATGCTGGGCACGAGCATCCCCCGCTACCCTGTATGGTTGGTTTACCCTGGCAGCGGAGATGGAGATTGAGTTGGCCAAGGATTGCATCCCAGGCGGCCATACCTGGAAGCAGACCCCATTCCAGAAAGGGCCTCCGAAGGATCCTGGTGCGACTGGCCTAGCCGGTTGAATGAATCCTGGCTCCAAGCTTTTATCTATAAATTTCTGCAATTCCTCCAGTTCTTTCTGCATCATGGGGTAAGCTTTAGGTTTTGGGAGCTTTACCCTAGAAGAATTTCAATGCTACAGTCCGTAGGCCTATGAGGGGGTAACACGTCAGAGGCCTTCTCACTAAATACCTCACGAAGGTCCCAGTACTCCTTGGGAATTTTTTCTTCCCCATCCAAGCATTCTATTAATGATGCCAGTACATCGGTGGGTTCAGTTTCATCCCTTTGACAATTCCTTTCCCCACCCTGCGTGGCATGGAGCAGAATCATAATATACCCAATTCTCCAATTTATTTGCGGGTTACATTTCCGGAGCCAGGGCAATCCCAACAGGACAAGTTGGTCCATCCCCGGTGTCACAATAAAATTCAGGATCTCTTGGTGATCTTCCATGATCATTTCTATTGGTTCAGTTATAAAATGGGCTGGGCCTCCCCCTGCTATTGACCCATCCAATTGGCAAAAGACTATGGGCCTAGTTAGTGTTTTTAGTTTGAGTTCCATTTTCTCCACCATCTCGGGACTGATGACAAACCTGGTGCACCCCGAATCTAAAAGGGCTAGCATCTCCCCCTGCGTTCCCGAGGAAGGGACATGCAATTTAACTGGGATGGTCCCCCATCCCAGTTAATGGTCAGGGCCCCCCGCTTCCAACTCACCAGGAGATCTTCATCAGAATCGGATCCAGATCCACTGTCATCGGAGTTAGTCGGAGTCCCCAACTCCTCCTTGATGGGAGGAGCGACCTTGATGACATCCACTCCCCTTTAAGTGACCTCTCGAGTCTTTTGCACCACCAGTGGTCGTCTTTGGGTCCAGCTTGACTACACAATTGACTGCCCGATGGCCTTCCTTTCCACATCTGAAACAAGCCATGGAGTTCTGATTCATGCTTACAGTCGCACCAGGACCCTTCAGAGGCCCTTTCTGGGGCTGGAATGGGGTCTGCTTCCAGGTACGGCCGCCTGGGATGCAATCCTTGGCCAACTCAATCTCCATCTCTGCTGCCAGAGTAAACCAACCATACAGGGTAGCGGGGGACACTCGTGCCTGGCATAGTGCATATAAGTCTCCATTCAGGCCATCTTTGTAATTTTCCAATAAAGCCACTTCCTTCCTTTCCCTTATGGCAGCCGGAGCAGCCTTAAAGGAACATTACCCCATTCCCAATACTTAACACTAAAGATAGCAATATAACAATTAACTAAGCAATAAAACAATTAACTAAATAATAAAACAATTAAAGTAGCACTCGGAGGCTGACATTGGCAGGCAAACTTTTGATTTTGTGATCTTGCATCATCATCATCAACCTCAGATTATAGGAACATCATTTCGGGCATCCCATGACACTCCCTATTTTCAGTTCTCTTCCCCCAAATTGTGTTCCCAAATACTTGAGAGAATTTTCTTTCAGCCACATCTATCATCTCATAAATCTTAATTAACGGAAATTGCTCAGTCCCTCTTAGGTTTTCCAGTCAACTTTACTCTAGATAGAAATCGATAGAATGCAGTTCACTTTACTAACTGTTAGAGTTACATGGTCATTTCAGCCATTGTCAGAGCTTACCATCAACTCCTCCATTACTCCCTTTTCCCAGAATCCTCTCTGATTGTAACATGTCTTCCTTAAAGTTGTAAGAGTTATTTTTTTTCTGTTTGTATAATGAGTAAAGTAAAACCTGCTTTCATGCCTTATCACTGAGCCAAACACAAAATTGTCTTTTTTTTAAAAAAAATCTATTTCTTTATGTTACATCCACTTCAGTGTTCATACACATGTTCAGACTTGTGATCAAAAAAGCATCAAAAGATGATTGAAAGATTGGCTTTTCCACTTTTATCTCACTGCAAATTCTCTAACTGCCTATATTCTGTTATCTGGGTTATTCCCTTAAATCAGGGGTCTCCAACCTTGGTCCCTTTAAGACTTGTGGACTTCAACTCCCAAAGCTGGCTGAGGGACTCTGGGAGTTGAAGTCCACAAGTCTTAAAGAAACCAAGGTTGGAGACCCCTGCATTAAATTATTACTGGATTTAAATGAAGTGCTACAAATCCTAGAGAAAATGATTCCGAAGTGAAAGATAGAAGACACAGATATGTTCTTTAAATACTTTGCAACTCAGGTAAGTTCAAGAGTCCAACAATTCGTGATGATGTCACTGAAAGTTTCCCTCATTTGGGAGAGAAAAAAAAATCAGAAGAAATTGCTTTTACTATGGATCAACTGATTAGGATCAAAGGTGGTATTCAGCCGGTTTGCACTGGTTTGCACTGGTGGTGTCGATTGCGGGTGGACTCGCCCACCTGCCCACCCACCTGCCTGGCTCCAAGTTGTGCTATTTAGGCATGTTTTTGAGGCTGGGCCCATGCACAGAAGACACGTAAGCAAGCAAAGTGCATGTGCGGAAGACTGGGTGCGTGTGCGGACAGCACATATGCAAAGCGAGCATGTGCGCGCACGGTGAACTGGTGGTAAAGGTAAGTGAAACCCACCCCTGATTAGGATGTTTGAAACAAGGGCCGTTTTTCTTTAGGGAGAACATTGTTATACTTGCATTCATAAACACACACATACTTTTCAGCAAACTTTGTAACTTAGACATGTTGCCCAAGTTGTCAGAGTACAATTCTGCTTTCATATCAGGGGAGAAATGCTCCCGGTTCAGACTGGATCGCCCAATCCAGTAGCAATGGTGGTGGGTGGTTTGGAGAACCGGTAGCAAAAATCCCTGCCCCATCCCCCATGCCCAGCTGAGCCACACAATAATCAGAGTTTTTTGTTTTATTTTACTTTTAAAAGCATTTTTTTCTTTGGCCAAAAAAATGCTTTTAAAAGAAAAAAGAAAAGCCTCTGATGATCGTGTGGCTCAGCTGGGATTGTCAGAGCCTTTTAAAAGCATTTTTTCTACAACCTCTTTGGCTGAAGAGGTTGTAGAAAAATGCTTTTAAAAGGCTCTGACTATCCCAGCTGAGTTGCTTGATCGTCAGAAGTTTTTTTTCTTTTAAAGGCAAAAAAAATGCCCAATAATTTCATTTTACCTCTACATTATTCAAACATTTCTCATTAAAAGTTCTTTCAAAATATCTCAGTACTTTAGCATTATTAACGTTAGATCCTTCCATGCTATAAATCAGGGGTCTCCAACCATGGCAACTTTAAGACTTGTGGACTTCAACTTCAACTTCAGCAAAGCTGAGGAACTCTGGGAGTTGAAGTCCACAAGTCTTAAAGTTGCCAAGGTTGGAGACCCCTGCTATAAAGCATATTGGGAGCGAGGGATCTCAAGTATTTTTTGGTTTGGGGCAAGTACTTCAGCATCTTCTCATGTGATGTTTAAAGACTTTAAGTCTTTCTATGAACATTCTTTGCCATATATCTTGAGTGCATCTCTGTGGTCATTTGGCATGACTGCAATGCCATCTTGGGGATTCAATTGTTTTCCATATAGAGAACACGACCTGCAAGTTGGAGTCTTCTCTGTGTGACAATGTTGCTTGCAATATAACATTCTTTTAGGATCACTTCTTTGTTAGTAACATGGTCAGAATAGCAAATATTTACGATTTGGCAAAGGTATCTTTGTTGGAAGATGTCAAATCTCTTGTTAATATTCACTGGGGCCTTCCAGGTCTCATTGGCATAAATGGCTGTTGGGATCACCAGAGAAGCGAGAAAATGGAATTTAAGTTTTAGGGATATAGACAACGAAGACCAGATTTTATTCATCCTCTGGAAAACAGCTGTTGCTTTTCCAATGTGGCACTTGACATCCATCTCTGCATCTCCACTTTGGGCAATTACACTACCTAAATACATGCATACATGTTTACCCTCAACATATTACTTAAATGGCTATATTCTTTTAAAATATTGTAATGTGAATAAAACAAGTGTTGCAAATTGTATTGTTACATTGGGGTAGGGGGGAAACCTGGCAGACAGCTCCTGGAATTTTTAAAGATCTTTTTTTTTCCCCTTGAAATTGCTGTTTCATTTTTTATAGCCTTAATTTTCAGTAACTGTTCTTTTTCCCCCAAGCTTCCATTTCAGAGATAATTCAACGATAAGCATTTCTACTTTCTATTTAATGTGTGCTACAATCATTCTTAACAGATGCATAACTCTTCAGGGAAATTACCTGTAGTAGTAAATTTTCTTCTAGATACTGGCTACTATGTGAGCAATAGTTAGAAAAATATTGTGTATTCTGGTTTGAAAATAAAAAGCTCTTATGCACAGCTAACAACATGCAGTGATTGGAGAAATTGACACAATACCCTGAAAGCTTTATCACAGATCATTGTACCGTTTCAAAATCTACTGTCAGCTACCCCCCAAAAGTATAAGAAATGTTAATTGAAGAACATCCTTGACACTTACTTGATTAAATTTCTGAAATGAAATATTACTCTGAAATTCATAGGGTATGATTTAAAGCTGCCATGCTCAGCTGCTGTATCTACGCAGGACATTTCCCTGTTTGGCTAGTTTTAATGGGGTTGATAGCAAGGTATATAATTGTGGAAAATGCATAAAATGTTCTCTTTTATGGGCCCCTTAAAGTGAAAATATGCAAAGTGTTGATTTTGCCAAAGTTTTTTCAGGAGACGTGTTAAAATGAACTTTCATTTTTTGAAAGCCTAAAGGTGATTATATAGATGTAGTGAATAAGAGCTGCGGTGGCACAGTGGTTAGAATGCAGTACTGCAGGCTACTTCTGCTGACTGTCGGCTGACTGCAATGTGGCAGTTCGAATCTTACCAGGCTCAAGGTTGACTCAGCCTTCTACCCTTCCGAGGTTGGTAAAATGAAGACCCAGATTGTTGGGGGCAATATGCTGACTCTATAAACCACTTAGAGAGGGCTGTAAAGCATTAGTCTAAATGCTATTGCGATGCTATTAAGGTGCTAGCCTAGAAACTGGCCTAGAAACTGTGATCATGAAAACTGGGTGGGTAACTCAATCACTCTTTTTCAGCCCAACCAACCTCACAAGGTTGTTGTTATGAAGAAAAAAGAGAAGGAGGAAGGTAGGCTCTCTGCCTTGACTTATCTATATATATAAAAGGGAAAACCACTCACGCTGTAATCACAAAATCTCCAGAACCATAAAGCCTACAAATTTGAAATTTGCCAAGTATGTTCCTCTTGGCTTCTAGGTGCTCACTAAGAAAGAAATGACCATCAGAGCATTAGTATTTCCTATATTATGATTAACCAGCTCTGATGCTAAGGAGTTCTACTCCCCTTCCCCACCTGAAAAAAAATCTGTTCAAAATGCAAAACACAAGCAGAGGAGAGGAGTTTCAGTTTCAGTTTTACTTTCATAGCAGCAAGCAGCTTTAATACAGAACACTTGAGCTAAGCCACACCCAGGCTCCTTCCTGTCTCCTTCTTGCTCACACAGCATTCACTTTCCAAACAGCCCTCTGATGCTAAGGAGTTGTACTCCCCCTCCCCACCTGAAAAGCAATCTGTTCCAAATGCAAGCAGAGGAGACGAGTTTCACTTTCAGTTTCACTTTCACAGCAGCAACCGGGGATAGAATAGGGGAGCCTTCTATGGGGCAAGTCTGAGGGAGAGAAGGGGAGAGGACAGGCTGATCATAACTACTCATTAATTGTCAAGCTGTAAGTGTTGATTATATCAAACCCCATCACATAGTTTTTAGTAAAGCGCAGGTATCCAGCTAATAGTAAAGGTAGAATAAAAATCTAATAAATAAATAAATATTTTACCATATATATAATTAGTTGATATTTCTAGTTCTTTTCCCTCACATAGCAGGGGAATATAGAAATGTGTGGTGAGTAATAGTTTTTTTTAGAAATGTAAGACTTTTGAATAGTTAAGAAATGGATATTTTGAATCTGCTGAAGGTTGTGCACTGCTAGACTTTTACAACAGGCTCTTATACTTAGTAATTATTCCATAGGTCTTGCTATAGATGTGTTGGTTCACATCTACTGATCCAAGTTTAAGTTTATATGGACTATGTGGTAACAGCCAACTGCTGTTGTTTTCAGAGATCATTATAGTAAGACAAGTAGTAATAATAGTATTAAACTATCACTATGTATTATTTTCTGAAGAAAGCTCAACAAACAGAAAATACTAATAATATAAGGGCAATTTAAATTTTATCCCAAAGACTAAGCATTATCCAAATACCAAGGTCATTTGAAGGAATGCTTCTTTTTTTATATATTAAATATTATGAGGTCATTTTTTTGTTTTGACAATTCAATTGTTTTACCTCTTAAAGCCCCAATAATTGTGAGAAAAAATGGCCATAATCTCTGTATTTCAATTGTCAAGGTCCAGCATTTTACAATCTTTTTTATTTCCTTCTGAGATACTCAGCTGTCGTTTTATGTAACAACATCAACAACTTGCTCTTTCTTCCACTATTGTGATGTCTATTATATTGCGCTCTAGATGATACTCCAGCTAATTTTGGAAGTCCATAAAATTTTTACATGATCACTCTGGAACACTTTTTTTCTGCCTTATGACCACATTAATACTTTGAAACATCAAATGCACACTTTTTACATAAATTCCAATAAAACATTTCATTTAAAGTTGATCTAGCATATACTAATATATGAATAAAGATGGACGGCTTTATTTCTGGCATGTTTTTCCCTTTTTTTCCTGTTTCATGGATGTGGATGAAATTATGTTTGACCCAAAGTCACCTGGTAAGGTTACACACCTAACTTGTGTTAAGCTATCCAAGTCCAACATATTAACATGGAAGCAACTCTTACATTGCAGTTGGAAGCACTCAGTGCAACAGGTGGATCATGAGACAGGCAGAGGATATTTCTCTCTAGTGACAGCAATATAAGACATTCTATGCAGAGGTGGGTTTCAGCAGGTTCTGACCAATTCTGGAGAGCCGGTAGCAGAAATTTTGAGTAGTTCGGAAAACCGGTAGTAAAAATTCTGACTGGCCCTGCCCCCATCTATTCTCTGCCTCCCAAGTCCCAGCTGATAAGGGTGGGAATGGCGATTTTACAGTATCCTTCCCCTGCCATGCCATCAAGCCATGCCACGCCCACCAAGCCATACCCACAGAACTGGTAGTAAAAAAATGAAACCCAACACTGATTCTATGTATTATTTCTGGTGAGCATATTATCAAATTTGGATAGTAATTAGATTATATATGTAAATTTAATTTAATTCGATTAATTTAACATTAAAAAGAAATAATAGCAGGGCTTTTGTGAGTGTTCTCATTACTGACTCACAGATGACTGCTATAGTTTTTTATAATTATATACAAGAGCCACAACCTCTGAGCTTTATCGATTTCCATAAATCAGATACTTAAGAACAAGTTATATAATGCAATGCTGTGCACATCAAAGCTCCTTAGCATCAGAGTAATGAAGATGAAGAGAGGAAATAGGAAGCAAAATGGCTGCGTCTTGGCAACATCTGATACAAATGTCCCATCTTCCTTGATTGATGATGATAACGCAGAGATGAACAGCTTAAAATTTGTCCTTGAATTCAGAAGAAGCAAGGTAGCTGGCAGACAGTAGTATGTCTTACTGTCAAGCCCATTACTCCCAATCGGGCTTCTGAACTTAATTTAAGCACTGATCTTCTTCCATTATTGAAACAGTATTTCTTTTTATTTAATCCTCACTTCACCTTTGATCACTACAAAATCATGAATGGAGAATCCCAAAATAACTCTCAAAGTGCTCAAAGATGAATCTTGTCAGAAATGAACTCCACTCTGAAATGAGCTCAGTAAGGAAGATAAATAGAGCCACCTAACTCAGCGATTCGAACTCAAGATAGGGCCATTTCACAATTTATGGGATAATAAAACGCTCAAAGCTTGAATAATATAAAAGAGCTCTATCACACAATCATATGGCTGAAAAGAATTAGATTACCTGCTACAACAGCTTACCAAAAAACGAAGCCACTCAGGTGTTCAGCCGTATCAATAATCTTAATTAACACTCCCATGAGCAGATAGATACACATGTACACGGGGTATCTTTCACACTATTTCCTTCTTGAATGAGCATCATATTAGAGCACTGAAAGAAAAGATGAAATACTAAGCCAAATAAACCGAAGGCAGTGAGTTTTGTTTTTGCTTTAAAAGGAAATGCAGCTAAAATCTAAATCTATAGGGGACATAGTTCCCTGTAGCTCTCCTTCTTTCTGAATACTGATATTGATATCCATACTGATCCATGTCGATATGGTCCATATTGAGATCCACCTTCATATTTTGACTTTTGCCTTTATTTAACTCCCTTCTCTGTCTAAGAATTTCACTGCCTCCATCTAATCATATGTTTCTTGATTTCCCCTTTGTGCTTGACCTATTGCTTTTCCTTTATTTTGCTACTCAATCCTCATTCCTTCTCTCTATGTGACCAAACATCTCAGAATACTTTTTTTCCTATACTCGTGAATACTTTGCATTCCCTACCATATTAGATAGGGAATAGGAGCCTGTTTCCTCTTAAATTGCCATACATACGCTTTACCTTCACACTTTCTCACACTGTCAGTCCTGAAGCCATATTGGAGCATCTTCCATGAATGCCACAGCAAGGCTGGTTGGAGCTGTGGGAACAGGAGGGAGAAAATAGAGATAATTGGGGGTTTGTAGCCAGAAAAAAATTATTTCTCCTCTGAACCAAGGACGTTCCCACCAGATGCTGGGGAGGCATGGACTGAAGCCAGCTGGAGTTGGGACAGTGACCTGATTGGACCATGTGACGAATGGAGGGATGTGGGGGGGAAGAACTTTGGGTTTTGATTTGGGCGGGGAAAATCCCAGGTCTTTCAGAGTCGGGTTTTCACCAGCTGTGCCAATATGACATACCTAAAAAAATCATACTTTGTAGAAAACCCAGGCCTCAGAGTTTTGATTGGTTTGGGTCTGTTACTTGGATCCCTGACAACGGCATTTAACTTACTTTCATATTGTGCTTGCCATAAGCATCTCTCACTTCTACATAAGCATGCTCTTTGCCAAAATTATTTTCACCTACCTTGGCAAACATTTATTCCTGACAAAAAACCACACGTACTTGTGACTTTTCTATCAGCTTTTGCAGATCTTGAAATGTCAACATCTATTTTCTTAGGATAAACCCATTCTTTTATATGCTCTCTGTCTCTCTCTCCCCCCACCTCTCTGTTGCCATTTGTATAAAAGAGGCAGATAGATATTAAAGAAGATACTAAATCTTAACTCTACTTTTTTCTGGAAATACAACAATCATTTGGATAGTGAGATGGGTTGGGTAGCAAATACATTTAATTAATCTATCAATCAATCATGTTACCTTGGTGCTTTGAGACTTTGATTTTTAAAATCTAGTTGCTCGTTGCATTGGGTAATACACTGTAAATTATTTGGGTTCTCAGACAATAGTGTGACACTTTCTGTATACAGTAGTGGCCAAAATTGTGGAAACTTGTTGCTTATATGCATTAACTATATTACAATATATATTTTATATGTGGCCCAAGTCAATGTCTCTTCTCTCAATGTGGCCCAGGCAAGCCAAAAGATTGGACAACCATGCTTTAGAGAGTTGCTGAAGAAATGGCCGTATGTTATCTGTACAGGGTTACAGGATTACCTGTAATAATATTTAAGAACTGAATTGCCTCTAAACTCAACTGCTAGGAGAAAATAAGATTTTAAACTGGATGCAAGAATTATATCTTCTTCTGCTTCCTGCTACCTTGGAATATCTCAGACAGAAATTAGTGCTAGTGAATGAAGTTATGATTAATACCCGATTGCTTATCATTGCCATGTAATCATAATTAATTGGTTTAGAGAAAAGACCTACAAATTAAAAACCTTCAAAATTGTTAGACTGTATAAATTTATGAATGAATCAATTTGTGATTCATGTTGGGTAAACTTCATAGTGCAGTAGCTTCATTGTGTGATTTGAATGCTTGTTTTGTTTGATAGTATCACATTCACATCCTCTGATTTTGTTATTGCTGTGGCCCAATGAGAAATGGAATACAATAAAATAAAGGCCTGGAAAAGAAATAGATAAACTTTTTCCATCTATGAGTAGATTCTTTAATCTAGTCATCTTTAATCTTTATAGAATACTGTGTTTCCCCAAAAATAAGACATATCCAGATAATAAACCCAATTGGGCTTTTCAGCGCATGCCATATAAGCCACCCCCGCAAAATAACCCCCCCCACCAACTATTTAAATGCCATGTACAGCCAATCCCACCATTTCCTCTGGTTCTTTGCCGTGTAAGCAAAATGAGCTGAGGAGGCAAGGCCAGAGGGGCGGGAAGGGGGGGACATGTCCTCCCCTCCCTGGTCTTTCCACCGGCCAAGTGGCCCAACACGTCCCACCCCACCCCAATGTCAACAGCAGCCTCGCTGCTTCCCTTCCTCGCTGTCTCTTTATCAAGAGGGGTGGTGGGGCAGGGGAGAAGCGAGACGCGTGGAGCAAGACATGGCTCCCCTTGCCATCTCTTCTCCCCCACCTGCCGGGCATGACAGGACTCCTGCCCCTTGCTTAGCCCCCTGCCCCTTTTACGGATGCAATTTGGGGGTGGCAGGTGGGATGGGTGAGAAGCGGGCCGCAAGTTTTACCTTTCAAGTTGCGTTGCTTTCCTCGCCACTGTGTCCAGGGAGACATGCTGTAAAAGAAGACCTTCTCGCGAGTTTGAGCAGTTTGACTGAACTCACAAGAAGGCTTTCTTTTACAGCATGTTTCCCTGGACACAACAGTGAGGAAAGTGATGGAGCTTGAAAGGTAAGACGCACATCCTGCTTCTCACCTGCCCTACCTGCCACCCCCTAAAGGGTCTAAGTGAGGGGCAGGAGCTCTGTCATGCCTGGCAAGGAGGGGAGAAAAGAGACCCACCTGCCACCCCTCTCAATAAAGAGAAAGTGGGGAAGGGAAGCAGCCAGGCTGCAATTGCCATTGGGGTGGGGTGAGATGTGTTGGGCTGTGAGACGTGCATCTTACCTTTCCAGCACCGTCACATTCCTTGGTGTTGTGTCCAGGGAAACACGTTGTAAATAAAACCTTCTCGCGAGTTCAAACTCCTCAAACTCATGAAAAGTTTAGTTTTACAATGTCGAAGAACATGACGTTTTGAACACAATGTCGAGGAACGCAATGGTGCTAGAAAGGTAAGACATGTGTCTCGCTTCTCACCTGCCCCACCTGCCACCCCCAAATTGCATCCCTAAAGTGGGCAGGGGGCTAAATGAGAGGCAGGAGCCCTGCCACACCCAACAAGTGATGACAAGGTGAGCATGTCTCGCTCCACACATCTCACTTCTCCCCCGTCCCACTTGCCAGAAATGAGTCTTTATGAAACTCATCGCGCCGCCTCCTCATAGAGCAGGACTCTGCAAGGCTTATGCCATTATGTGCAGGAACAGTAGCAGTGCCATAAGGTTCGACATACTGGCGCATCCACAAGTGGCAGGATGCCAGTTGTGCTGGTATGATGAAGCTCCAGCGGTTCATGTGTGCAATGGCAGAAGCCTTGCAGAATCCTCCCCCACAAGGTAGTGGTGGTGGCAGGACATGTCAGGGCAGCGGCCAGCATGAAGAACAGGGAGGGGAGGCAATGGCAGTGACGGGACATTCACTCCCATACTCGCTGCCTCCTGCACCCCCAAAATAATAAGACACCTCCCCCACCCGATAATAATGCCAAGCCTTTATTTGGGGGTCTGTCTTATTAAGAGCCTGTCTTATTTTCTGGGAAACTTGGTAGCAGAGGAAAACTGATAGGTAGATATATAGATAGGTAGATACAGTTAGATGAGGAGAAAGATTGAGGATGGCTAAAATACTTTATGAGGATTCAGATTAAGAATCTTTCTGTGGTTTTTCAGAAACTGAGGTTCAAGATGTGCTGAAACAGGAGACAACTCTGAAAAAGATGCAAATGTTCCTGTAAGTGGCCCAATAAAAGTTCGGCTCCCCTTAAAGTCGCTTTGAAGCAACTTCACAGAAGACTAAGATTTCTTTACTCCCACAGAAGTCTAAGAAAAGAAAAAGCGAAACAGTTCCAGATGTAAATTAGATTCAGCATCTGAAACTGATGAAGAAAGAGCCCCCAAATTCTTGGAGAGAAGAGCTTAAACTATGAAGAAAAACAAAGCCATGCTTGCAAAGCTAATGTTAGAAATAAAAAGTGTGTCTGGAATTTTTACTAACAAAAGCAACTCCTACTCTGAAACCTCAGCATTCTCCAAGGAAATCAATTCGCAGAAGTGCTCCAAGGAGGAATCCAGAAAGACATTCTTGGCTTCATACACGGTCCAGATCCCTAACTGAAGGTCTTTCAAATCCCATGCCTATGGAGGAGGACGAGAATGATCTATCTGTTGAGAGAGGAGGAGGAAGAGAGAGAGAGAGAGAGAGAGAAAGAGAGAGGGAGGGAGGGAGAGATGATGATGGATGTGTGGATAGATAGATGGAGAGAGAGAGAAAGAGGGAGGGAGGGAGGGAGAGATGATGGATGGATGGATGGATGGATGGATGGAGAGACAGATGACAGACAGACATGCAGAGATAGGTTATTTTCAAAGCAAGGATTTCCAACAGAGCTATAATGTTATGCACTTCAGTTTTGGTATGACTTCCACTGAATTTAACAAACTTATAATTTTTTTATTCTATCACACAAATTGCCTGTTTACAGTCCTTGACCTTTCATCAATACCTGGCTGAAATTGGTGTTTTCAGAAGGGAAAATCTAAATGTAGATCCATTTAGGTCCTCTGCACCTAAGGAAACAACGCAGGGAAATCTTTGGTAGAAAAGCAGACCCAACTACAACAAAAAATTAAATCATACATACCTAAAAGGAAAAGTGTGATGTAGAACATTTTTGAATGAAACGTATTATGTTTGCCATCTGAAACTACTGTATTATTCATATACTCAGATGAATTTTAGTTTTCTGTCATCAAAATTAAAGAGTAAAAAGTTAATCAGAAAAAATGCTAGAATTTCAAATTATTTGGAGTAGTAAATTGCAAAGCACAAATTAGTTTGACATAAAACTCAAACTCAAAACTTTTCCCAGTACAGGTAGTCCTCGACTTACAACCATGATCATATTCCATTACTGGAATGGCTTGGGAATAGCCCAGACCATAACCCAATTGAAAATCTATGGAGCTGACTAAAGAAACTCGTTAGTCAGAAGCGATCCAGCAATAAAACCTAGTTAATAGAAGCAATCATTCAATCTTGGTTTCACATTATAACAGCTGCAGAACTAAAACACTTGGTTCACTCCATGGGAAGACGTTGTAAAGCCGTAATTCATGCGTATTACCCACCTGACATGGTGATAATTAACTGACATGGTGATAATTTTTGTATATCTCATTTTTTCTATGGTTTCACTTTTCTTTATTCTAATAGCAAATCCTTCATAAAAGTTATTGCATTACTTTCTTGATTAAATTATCTTTCCATTGATATATAATTTTATGATACTACTTCAAAAAAAAGTGGTGTTATTAACTAGTTTTAGAAAATACACTTTTCCCAAACAGTTTCCACAATTTTGGCCATTACTGTATAGGTAACCTATTATATGTAAATCTGAGGCAGAGTGACGTTTGTATGAGCACTAGAAAATCCTGGCCAGTTGCAAGGATTTTCAATCACAGGACATGGGCCTTATTTCTCAGTCCGTGTTTTAAACAGTCTTATGCCAATTTTTTTTTCTATAAAACAACTGGCTTGGCTTTCCTTGATGTGTACATTTATTACACATTACAGAGACATCTCCTTTCTCTCCTGGCTTTACAGTCACACACAACTAATCTACCACTGATCAATTACTTTTGGCTTCCTTACTTTGGATTCACATACCCCTGTTTGAGACCATATTGGAGGAAGATAGCTGAGATAGTTGTGGCCTACCACAGAATAGCTATTTACCAGAGGCAAAAGATTAAGTTGCTCTCCATTGCCCCCTAGAGATCCAGATTGCTGTCTGCCATGTAGGCCTCTCTCTAGCATATGGACCACTCCCTCTCATCTTTATGCTGTACAGGTGTGCACGTATCTAAATGTGGTTGTACTAACCATTTTATTAATTTCTTACATGGGGTCTTATATGGAGACCATAAACAGTGGTAGAAATAAAGCTGAGGTGGCACAGTGGTTAGAGTGCAGCACTGTAGGCTATTACAGCTGACTGCTAGCTTCAGTTTGGCAGTTCAAATCTTACCTGGCTTAAGATTGACTCAGTCTTCCATCCTTCCGGGGTTGGTAAAATGAGGACCCAGATTGTTGGGGGCAATATGCTGACTCTGTAAACCACTTAGAGAGGGCTGTAAATCACTATGAAGCGGTATATAAGTCTAAGTACTATTGCTAGAAATGCAGATTATGCTTCAGCTGGTAGTTTCTCTTTTGTTTATTTTGGTAAGATGTTATCTTTCCATTTTGTTTAAATAACTAATCTAACAAGTTAAAATTATGGGAAGCAGTTAACCTGCTAGCTTCAAAGAGACTTTTTTTTAAAACTTAGTTTTAGAAGCCACCTAATTCCAGATACCCCTGGATAGTTTAGAATTAATTTGAAGGGTTGGGGGGGTGGGGAATAGGGAAAAGGGAAAAGAAATGCGTGTCCAGAAAACATAACAAAACAATCAACAGTTGTTTTTAGTGAGCACACCTGAGACACTCTGGAGAGTTGGATTTTAGATTTTTAGTTTCAACACTTTCCAAACAGTCCATTTCAGTCCATTTTAAAGTAATATTTCTTTTTCTAAATACATACTATTTTCTCTTTCCTTTTTATTCAAAGCACTGTTACCTTACTCTCCTCTGCAAAAAATGGGAACTCTCCAGGGTGTCAGCCTCCACTCCAATCTACGTATCTCTTTGTACTCCTTATATCTAGTGGTAGATAGTATGGGATTGTATTTCTAATGTACATAGCTATTGGATTCAAGTTAAGTAGAGAGAGCCCTTTAAGAGTGTCGGTCTGACATAATTAAAGGTGGGAGGGGAGATTGCTATTTTGAATTCAACAGGAATGGTTGGCGCGAACTGTAACGAACATTGCATTCCTGATATGATTGACAACCAGAGGCCTGCGGAAGAAGATTACCACGGGACCCCGGGAAGGAGCTGGCATTGGACCAGACCTGATGACCTTTTGGGAAAGGGGAGGGAGGAATAGGGTGATGCAGATTGTTAGCCATATTTTGTCTCAGATTCAACTTTCCACTGCTAAACGCAGCTGCTATCCCGATGTATCTAGTAAAAGTACTTTTCTTTATTTGCAAATGAAGTCAAGGTGTATTTCTTTCCTAGATATAATCAGAGGCTATAATCACTATTCCACTTCTCCACTATTTCCACTATGAAATCCATGGATATTTCTTTCCATGGAGCTCCTGAAGATAGTAACTTTTTTAAGAACTGCTCTTACTAGTTTAATATGTTCTTCCATTGTTTCTGTATAGATAAGTATATCGTCAAGGTAGACTAGAACTCCTTTAAACAAATGTTGATGGAGTATTTCATTTATTAGTTGCATGAAAACTGCGGGTGCTCCCTGCAGTCCAAATGGTAAAACTCGAAACTGGAAACACCCTAGGGGGCAGTTGAAAGCGGTTTTCCATTCATCCCCTTCCTTTATACGAACTCTGTAGTAAGCCTCTCGTAGGTCCAGTTTGGTGAAAAATTTCCCTTTTGCTAAATGTGTCAACATAAAATAAAATAAAATGGAATGATGTACAAGAAATGTCACGATGATGGGCAAAATGTGGGGGAAGCAAGTTCAGATATAGTTCTTTAAATTACAGGTGGTTTTTTTTTATCACAAATAGCTGTGATTGAAACAATTCAGGTAGCCTAATGAAATGGCAGGACTGATGGAACAGCTTGCCTTCACATTCCTCCCACTGCTGCATGCAACTTGATGGTGTTCCCTGCTGCTAGTTGACGACAAAGGCGAAGGTGAAACATCGCTGTCCTTTCACCATATTGGGCAGGTATTAGCTCTTTTACAGGATCAATTATAATGCAATTGCTATAATTCAAGGTGAAAGTCACTGGAACTTACACTGTTCATATGGTACCCTTATTATCTTTCAGCTCGACTTTCAAGGTTAAGCCATTGCTGAAATGCTTTGGGGAAGTTTGATTGGGGCTGTGTACATTTTACAAGTGCACCAGGGTGAAACCTTAGGAAGGGAAGAGTAGCAGCATCTCAATTACTTGCTCTTTGTGCTTTCCAACCCACAAATGTATCATTTTCTACTCGTAGGAAATCTTTACATGCACTTGGAGGTTGGAAGTACACATTAGAACATGTGACAAAGTTGAACATGTGAAAACCCTGCAACATTTATCTTCATTTACTTTCCTTGATTGTGAATGTCAGTAAAAAAATATAATCATGATAACTTTTAGAATAACACTTATTTTTTTCCCACTAGAATCGTCCATCCTCTTTTCTCTCTTTTCCTCCCTCTCTCTCACTCTCTCCTTTCTCGCCCACCTCTTTTTCTCTCCCAACTTTACAGAATTCCAGGAAGTGACTTCCATTATTTTATACTATATTTCTTTAATGAATTATAATTCTTCATAATCTATTATTCATTTTTTAAAAATATATTTATATATCAATAGGAGTCCAACAATAAAAAATCCAGATATATGCTTATTGCAGTACTTAACCAAGTACTTAGTTCTTTAGTTTTCTTTGTAACTGGGAACTTGGAAAATAGAATTGCCCATTCAGAAACCCCAGCAGTACCTGCAATTCTCTATGGATTTCCTTGGTCTATGAATTCTACAGAAATCCTTTTCAAGTATGAATTATTTGGATTGGGATGTTGACTTATAACATGTCACCCGGAATGAACAAAAACTCTTTGATCCTAATAAAGCCACAATAACTGACTACAATACTACACTAAGGTACAACTCCCATGGCTTGATGTGCATTTGGGTTAATTCTAAAATAATCTGAATAGCAATGCACTGTTTTCCTAGAGATGGAGTTGGGTGAAACTTACATATATTAAATTTGCCTTTGCACTTATGCTCTACTACAAGTCAATGCAATTGCTATGCTCTGATTTATAGCTTTGCTATTTGTTTTCATTCTTATTTAGCAAATAGCAATAACACTCTCAGCTGGGAGGATTATTGACCATGATTCATGCACCTGTGGACTGGAAACACAAATTAAATTGAACAGAGGGCAGAGTAATTATGATTAGGAGAACTTCAAGCTGAAGTTAGTTATCTAAATTACTTATAAACTTTCCAAGGACTTTAGGTTGCCTAAGAAAAACAAACAGCATACAAGATATGAATCAGCAAATTAAACATTACTTCCATACTATTTGAATCCCTCTGCTTGATATTTATTTATTTTATTTATTCATTTTTGTCAATCATATATAAGATAACAGGTAAAAGTATAAACATAATTTGGATACATGAAAAGAGTAAGTAAAAAAGAATATTAGGGACGGTAGGCACATGGGTGCACTTATGCACGTCCCTTACAGACCTCTTAACATAACATAACATCAGAGTTGGAAGGGACCTTGGAGGCCTTCTAGTCCAATCCCCTGCCCAGGCAGGAAACCCTACACCATCTCAGTCAGATGGTTATCCAACATTTTCTTAAAAATTTCCAGTGTTGGAGCATTCACAACTTCTGAATTACTTTAATTAATCTTAAGGTTAAAGTTTTGGGGGTTTGGGGAAGAAACTACACGTTCCAGGCATTGGCCACTTTGTCACTGAAGTCATATTTTCTGCAATCAAGTTTGGAGCGGTTTACCTTGAGTTTGTATCTATTATATGCTCATGTATTGTTGTGGTTGAAGCTGAAGTAGTCATTGACAGGTAGGACATTGTGGTAGATAATTTTATATACTATGCTTATGTCAGATTGAAGTCTGCATAGTTCTAAGTTGTCTAAGCCCAAAATTTGGAGTCTGGTGGCATAAGGTATTTTATTGCGAGCAGAGGAGTGGAGGACTTTTCTTGTGAAATATCTCTGGACTCTCTTAATTGTATTTATGTCCAATATGCACTGCAGGTTTCAGACAGATGAGTTGTATTCAAGAATTGGTCTAGCAAATGTTTTGTATGCTCTAGTTACCAGAGAAGAAGTTACGCAAGATTAGGTTAACAACTCTTAGTGCCTTTTTGGCAATGTTGTTACAGTGGTCTCTGGCACTTAGTTCTTTAGAAATAAGTACTCCAAGGTCCTTTGCAGAGTGAGGGTCATCTATAAGGTCATGTCCATCTAATTTATATTTTATGTTTTTATTTTTTATTTATTATTTATTTATTTATTTATTTATTTATTTTTACCAGTGTGCAAGACAGGGCATTTGTTGGTTGAGATTTGAAGTTGCCACTTGTTAGACCAATCTGACACATAGTCAAGGTCTTTTTTTACCAGAATGGGCAGCACATTCTATGTTCAATTCACTATCCACACATGCTGAGGGTGAGTTTGGGGATTTTTTAAAGCTTGAAAATAATTTTAAAATGGTTCTATACATGGATAAAAATGCCAAATCCAATTTAAACGTTTGCCTGACCGCAACTATCCATAATAATGTAAATTTCCATCTGTCAGTTATACAACTGCTTGAACACACATATACTAAATCTTATGACACTTATGACACTCTAGTTTTTTGGGAGAATTCTCGGGAGAATTTCAACAAATGAAGGCCAACATCAGCTAAAAACATGGCAGCTGTGATTTTACATAGTTGTGTTTATGATAATAATGTATTAAATGCCTATGATGCATATGCTGCCTGACTCCCAGAAACTCTGGAATATATGATACAATATGCCATGATATGTGCAGGAGGTGGGAAAAACTTCTAATGTGATTTACCAAATCTCCTGCATGGATTGCCCCTGTATCTATATAGGAAACATGGGGAGGAAGTTAACTACCAGATTGCAAGACACAAGCGAGTGGTCAAATGAGGAGACCCAAAATTATCGATAGTCTCACATTGCAATGAACAAGGATATGTATTCAATTTTGCAGCTACTAAGATTGTTGGTCGAGCGGGAACAAAAATAGCCAAAGAAATGATTGAAGCTTGGAAAATGAGCCCCTTGACAGTCAACAGGAGTTCTGATTTATCATCATGTTACCAGGTTCTTAGGAGTCGAGGGCATGGCAACACAAGGAAAAACAATCAACAACTTAATAGCCAGCCATCAACACCCCAATTAATAACTAAAAGCCACATACAATCAGCCACTGCAGATAGATACTACTCATAGAACAGCCCAGTGCATATATCCTGGAGAGTGAGATGTTCCCTGAGAATGGGGTCCTGTATGAGTCTGAAAGCTTGGAAGAATAAACCTCTAGTTCTGATGACTGAGTAAGATTGGATCAGTGGTGAAATTCAGCCGGTGTCAGCGTTCCAGAAAACCCCCTCCTGCAGAAAAGACTCTGAAGCAAACATCTTTCAAAGTTCTTTTACTAGCATAGGTAAACTGGCACAAGTGGGGGAAACTCCAAATCTGGGGATCTGGGTTTTTCCGCAGTAAGACAAACTCCAAAATCACCACCCCTTGACCACTCTGCCGATCACATGCTCCAATCACCAACTGTCCCATCTCAAGACATCACTCCAGCCACTCCTTCTCCAGATGTAGGTTCAGCCTGACCTTGACCGGCAGGAAGAATATTATTATGTCTAATGGCCCCTTCTACCAAATCCCTCCTCCTACTTTCCCACACGTGGGAAAGTGGCAGCACGGAAGCCTCCGGCCTAGTATGGCTTCCAAAGCTGACAGCCATTTCTATCTGGATTGGGTGAACCAGTAGTGCTGGCAGCGGGAGGCTCCACCCACTGCCCCGGGCATCATCATGTCCTGTTTTTGACCCTCTATGCATGTGCAGAAAGCTCTGCACACGTGTGGAGGAGGTGCATGCTCACATTTGCGAACCAGCAGCAAAAGTAAGTGAATTTCACCCCTGGATTGAATCCTGCAACATTATTCTACATGTGTATTTGTCTTTATTCACTGCAGATTTTATTTAAGTATGATAGAGAGATATAAGATCGAGAGATAGATCTAAACACACACACACACACAAACACACACACACACACAAAGCATAGTCATGCATATATTTACACAGAAATTACATGTTTTCTAGCAAATGCATTGCCAAATAAAAAGGATTAAAGTTTTTACTCTAATTTACTTATTGGCCTTTATCAAAATGATTTGCAACTTGACATGTTTACCAGCTAAATTATGGCTGAGGACTGGTTTTCCTCTTTGAAAGTTCAAATCTGTTTTAAATAGTAATAATTAAACTGTTATTTGTCCCTTTCCCTCATTTCTGTATTTTCTTTCTTTTGTCAACCTTAAGCAGAATATCAACCCTATCATTAAATACTGATGTAGACATGGATGTCAATTTAATTGATTAAAGGGTGGGTTTTCATTTCTATAACCCCATAAATCTTTCTATCCTCTGACTGTAATGCTTATGCTAAGATAGTTATTTACATTTATCTCAGTTCAGGTGCCACCATAGCCAAATGGAAGGGAAAATAAAATAAATGTGGATTTTTCAGAGAGGAAACAGACATGAGAATAAGTGCAGGCTATTGCAATTCATTTGAGTGAGGGATTGTCCCCACCTCTCCAATAACTATGATATTTCTGTTTGGAGGTTTGTGTGAGCGTAAATCAGAGGTATCAAACTGGTGACCCGTGGGCCAGATGCATCATGTGCAGGCCACGCCCATTCCAGCTCCCAAAGGGGAAAAAACATCGCAAAACACCATGTTTTGCATGAGTTTGATACGTGTGGCTTAAATAAACTCAGTGAACTTTTATGCACATTAAGTCCCTCATTAAATTCAGACCAAATGAGGCATTTAAAAAAAATACTTTCTAATTTTTGGTTGCTAAGAGTTGACACCAATTTATGGCACGTTATCAATCAATTAAAATGTATCTACATTACAAAGGCTGTTTGTATTTGCTTCTACTTTCATGATTATGCATTTTCTTTGATCTGACTCATTGACCATGACATGGTTGGTGTAGTGTATCAGGTGATTTAGTTGGAAGAAATTTGAATGTCTTCTCTGCCAGATGATTTTGTGCTAACCATAATCAACTATATGTATCTTTTAAAGTTCTTGTGAAGAACCTGTACAGGGCAAAAACCTCTCGATAGCAAACAATGGGCTTGCTTAACAGTTGTTGCGTTCAGTGAATGACCATCATGTTCACTTAATGACCACCACAAAATAAGTTGTAAAATTGGGTCCGGTTATGTGGTGATTCACTTCACTACCATCCTGATTTATGATCATAATTATGGGGTCAATTATGGTCGTAAGTCAAAGAGTACCTGCAATGGATTAATTTTTGATATCTATATAAGGGATGATTATTTTTGGTAACGTTTAATAGTTTTTAATTTCCTTTTTATAATGTTTAATTAATTAAGGGAAGGATGAGGGGGATATTGACTAAATGGAAGTGGGTCTATGTATTTATGTGATTAGGTATTTTGGTAATTTTTACTAGATCTTTGCTGATTAATAAATTTGCTTTTGAAGATTTAAAGATCGGGTTTTGGAAAACGGGATGAAGTGCGGAATGAGAGGTATGTTCTATTTTAAGGCACACTGATGAGCTTTAATGAAACTATTTGGACTTTTTGCAAGAAACTAAGAGAAATATATTTTGATTTTGGGATTTGATGAGTACAATTATGTGGGATTATAGAAGTAATATAGACTATTGTTAATTTTAGAATTAGAGTGGGTTGTATTTTTTATTTATATATTTCCCCTCATTTTTGCACTTTTATCTTTTTTTTTTTGGTTTTCTTTTTTCTTGTTTGTTTACTTTTAATTCATGTTATTGAAATTTAATAAAATCATACTTTTTATATAAAAAGGGATGAACTTCCTTTATTATATATTTCCAGTGTACAAGTATGAAAAAAAGCACTGGTTCCTTAATGGGAGTAGCATAACAAAAGTAGTTATAATAAATCCAAATAGTTAATAGCTTGGCTGATCTTGATTGGACCTGATAAGTACTTATATGGAGATCACCAGGAAAACCAAGACCTGAGAACATTTTTTTTTAAATAAGAAAAGCAAAGAAGGCAATGGCAAACCACTTATTTATTGATAAGACAATTGTTTTTACTGTAAGGAAGGTAGCTCAATTTGATAATTCCTTACCTTTTTAGTTAATGATAGAGTTCTTTTACTCAGTCGTGGTATTCAGCCAGTTTGACAGGTTCAGGCAAACCAATATTGGCGATTGCAGGTGGGCTTGCCCACCAGCCCCGGGCACTATGCCATCCCATTTAGCCACATTTTTGAGGCCAGGTGCATGTGTGGAAGGGGTGTGCATGGGGTGAACTGGTGGTAAAAATATGTGAAACCCTTCTCTGCTTCTACTCAAACCAAACATTTTCTGAAGTTCTCCAAATTCTGAACAATGTAGGAATATCAGATTATGAGGCTGAGATGGAAACATTGGAGTGAGGATTTTCCCACTGCTAACCTTCCTCCGAACTAGTTAAATGCTGCAACCATTGTGGCTCATATTCTCTCTTTTAATACTAAATTGATGCCACTGTTTTTCTGGTACTTAGAGATAGCATGAGGAAAGTTGGTGTGAAATTGCTCTGGAGACTACATAAAATATGCTGAAATGTGTTTGTTAGCTTTAAAGACTCCATGCTTGACTCATCTTCTGCCTGACAATAAATGCTCGCTTAAGGCAGAGTGGCACTAATGACTGCCTCCTTTCTCTCTGCAGTGGCATGGCTTCATCAAGATTATCCTTGAGATCTTTGCTCCTCTCGTGTATCTAATTGTCAAGAAGGTTAATGCATCATAAAGCAGTGTGCCCTTTTCATAATCATCTAATTAAAAGTGCACTACACAAAGTATATAAAACTACAGTGTTTGCAGAATGTAGTGATCTCACCAAACCCCATAGGCCACCTTGTTCCTCATAAAGGCCTATCCATTTTGCATGCACCTATAATTCAACCTCTGAGCTTCTGCTGTCCTTTCTAATTGGCAAAAAAGTGGGAACTGTCTTTATCTTTTTTAAAATGTCACATTCATTATCAGGAGAAATTAACTATCTGGTTCAGAGTGAAGGCAGATCTCATCCATCTCTTTATACACCCTGGAAGCCCACTGCATATAAAAATAGAAGTTTCCTAGAGGGAGTTAAATTTTTCCAATTCTTTTTGAGGCCCCAAAGAAACAGTAACAATAAAAAAAGACTAAGGGAAAATATCCCATATTATAGAAGGCAGCCAATAAAACTAGAAACCATGAATACAAAATTCACACAGCTTTGAAATGCAAAAATTTTCTTAATAAAAACCCATTTTTTAAAAAAAATAATAATCAAAATGATTAATATACCAGATTGTACTAAAAGGATTCAAACTGCTTCTAAGCCTCTACAATTTTTCTCAAAGAGTTTTTAAAATAGCAATAGCACTTAGACTTATATACCGCTTCACAATGCTTTTCACTGCTCTCTCTAAGCGGTGTTACAGAGTCAGCATATTGCCCTCATTTTACCAACCTCAGAAGGATGGAAGACTGAGTCAACCTTGAGCCTGGTGAGATTCAATCTGCCAAACTGCTGATAGCCGGTAATCAGCAGAAGTAGCCTCCAGTACTGCGTGGCTCTTTTAAAGTCTAATATATTAGACTTTAATAGCACTGGTGCTATTCTTTCTGAAGTTTTCACCAACTGCAAATAAACAATAAAATTCTATTCTATTATACAAGTACACATTCCATTATACCATCCACCAATGGGGAGGGAAGTGTTGAAAATGCTCAGAAATCTTCATTATGTATTGGGGGACCATATAGCTAGTTTCAGCTCATTCCTTTAAATTGAATAATTATGGAAATACTTTAGAAATAATTTAAATAAAGAAAAAGATTATGATTATTTCTGAATTAACACCCCCCCATACTCCAAATTAATATGGCTTGTTTCACCATGATTAAAAACAAGCGCAAAATAGAAGGCAAATATCCATCCATTTGGACCTTCTAGGACTTTAGAATTTCTATGTTTCAAGCCCCAATTGAAACACTATGTAAAGAAGTAAATTTAGTAATATGCTCAGATAACACGTTTTAGCCAGGGGTGAAATGTAAAATTTGTTACTACCGGTTCTATGGGCATGGCTTGGGGCGGGGGGTTAATGTGACTGGATGGGCGTGGCCAATTTTTTTTTTACTTTTAAAAACATTTTTCTACAACCTCTTCAGCCAAAGAGGTTGTAAAAAAAATGCTTTTAAAGGATTCTGACGATCCCAGTTGAGTTGCCTGATCATCAGAACCCTTTAAAAGCATTTTTTAAACAACCTCTTCGCCTGAAGAGCTTGTAAAAAAATGCTTTTAAAGGGTTCTGACGATCTCAGCTGAGCCGCATGATCATCAGAGGCTTTTTTTTTTTAATTTTAAAAGCATTTTTATGGCCAAAGAAAAGATGCTTTTAAAAGTAAAAAAAAAACAAAAAACCTCTGATGATCCTGTGGCTCAGCTGGGCATGGGCGGGGAGGGGGGGAAGGGATTTTTGCTACAGGTTCTCTGAACCACCTTCCACCATCGCTACCGGATCAGGTGACCCGGTCCGAACTGGGAGCATTTCACTCCTGGTTTTAGCCCAATCTGAGCATTTCTGAAAGAGATATTCCCATGCAAGTTCAAAGCTTTCCTGTTTCATCAGGTATTACTCAAGACGGATCTTTCTATAGTTTCATCCAAATGTATTGTCCTACTGCATCCCTGTACTTTCATTTAGGGATACAGCACAGCGATATTGTTTCTGGAGTTTACTTGGACTGAGTGTTTATACTCTTACTAGGAAGGCCTAGTCTGGTGGGGAATGGCTTCAATCTATGTCCCATAGTAGAACCTGAGTTATGTAATGCAAAAAGTTCAGTTGGACTTTTTAACTCATCGTCCTCTAATCAAATTTCAATATGCACAATGTGAGCATCTTCTCTGTCTGTAATTATGATGATCCACTGGGAGGCAATAATTTCAAATTTCAACTGGCCTGATAGTTTTAATTGGGAATTTTAAAAAGGGTTTTAATAGGAATTAGCCTAAATTTAAATATTTCATTTTAAATTTATTTTAATGTTTGTAATATTGTTTTCTGTATGGCTGTAAACCACCCTGAGTCCTTCGGGAGAAGGGCGGTCTAGAAATATAAATATAAATAATAATAATAATAATAATAATAATAATAATAATAATAATAATAATAATAATAATAATAATAATAATAATAATAATAATAATCAGAGGTGACAAGAAAAAGATGTTTATATATCCACAGTCATAACTATAACTGATTTGCAAGTTTGGTAGATATTCTGTATATATCTGTCCTAGAAGAGAAACCAATGCAGTATTTGAATATGCTAATTTTCTCCTACCAAACAAATGTAGAAACAGAATAGGACATTTGTGCTATCTTATATAACTGTGTGTTTATTTAAAACAAACCATACATCTGAGTAGAACAGAATCAATGTAGCTCTGTGGAATCCTTGCTTTGTAGGAAGATGTTATATAGGTCAGGGGTCTCCAACCTTGGCAACTTTAAGCCTGGAGGACTTTGCTTTGCTGGCTGGGGGATTCTGGGAGTTGAAGTCTTCCAGGCTTAAAGTTGCCAAAGTTGGAGACTCCTGATATAGGTGGTCTGTTTCCTTTACTTTTTTGAGGTGTGTGTGTGTGTTCTGATTGCTGCAGTGCATTTCTAGTCATCTGAATCATGTTCTTACAAAGGTGTTCTTACAAAGATTCCAGTAAACATCAATCCAATACATGGTGAGCTACTGTATATAAATGGGGAGCAAACTCATATTCACTAGCACTGAGGATATTATCTAGTTGGTAATGTCTGTGAGCAAACAACTAAGCTCAGATAATGCCAAGACCTCTACAGTCTATTCCTCCTTTGAAAAAATTCTAAGGCACTTTTGAAAACTGTAGAAATGGTAGAAAATCATACAACTAAGCTATACAAATCAATAGAAAGGCACCATGGCATCAATGCAGAATACAGAGGGTAGAGCATACAGAGCATAGATGAAAACAGCATCAAAATACTAGCTTTGTCTCTTTTCTATGTACATCAGTGGAAGTCAGCCTGGTCCCTACCGCCCACTAGTGGGCGTTCCAGCTTTCATGGTGGGCGGTAGGGGTTTTGTCTGATACTGAAGCACTTTCCTGTTTTTTAATTTAATTGACTTTTTAAAAAATTTTCATAGCATTATTTAAAAATATTTTCTTTAGGTTTTCGTAAAATTTCCTGTGACAATTTAAATTTCTGAAAATATACTATTTCTATCACCCGCGCATAAGTTTAGTTCACATTACTTAAGTGAAACTAAATGGCGCTATAGTGCAACCTCAAACAAAAGAGCCTCGTCCCAGAATAGCTCGCATATCTTCCCCCACACCTCCCAGCTGTAACAGACAAGCAGAGCTGGTAGCCGGCGCTCTCCCCCAAACCCAATCCACGATGCACGAGAGGCATGCTTAGACGACGATACACTTTATAAATCACCATTACTGTGGAACCGGTGGGTTAGAAAATTTTACTACTAACAGAGATACAAAAGTAGGCGGTAGGTATAGAAAGGTTGACTACCCCTGATGTACATCATGAGTATTCTCTACAATATTTTCCAATACCCTACCCTTGGTAATTATGATTTATTGATTTAACTAGATACCCTTTATGCACAGAAGATGCCTATGGTTAAATTGAAGCTTTAAAAGTTGTTGTTATGGATTCTACAAAGAATTGTGCTCCCTTTCAATCCAACCTTGACTGGATGCTCTAACCAGTTTCGATTTAGATTTTTTAAAAAAAGATAAGGACCCTGACTTCACCTATAGAAAATTACCAGGGAGTGCGAGGAAATAAGCAATTTCATTTAGCAATACTCAGATGATTGAAGTAGCGAAAGGGAGAAAGAACTGGCATGTTTGCACAAAGTGGAATCAAGGCTAGCCAAAAGAGTATGGAGTAGAAAAACAGACTGGGCCATATGAACCAGTATAAAGGATGAGTCAAGTGGCAAATGGTTATTCTACAGCGGAGGAACAGAGTTCTGTTTTATAAATATTAAGGCAACTCTGGGAAGGGAATGACCTGGAATATATAAGTGAGTAAGAGTGAATACAATATTCTAGCTCTCAACACAAATCTTTGTAGGACAAGAGAGAAATCAGTCAGTAGATTCAGTAGTGTTACTTGATGTTATTTTTATGGGGTAAAGTTTAATCTGTATACTTTTATAGTTGTTTGATTATTATTGTGGAAATAACATTGTTCAGAATCCAGCCTTTCTTTCTTTCTTTCTTTAAAAAAATCTAGATTAAAAAGGAAGAGGGGATAGACAACTTTTAATATTACATGGTAGGGAAATGTATTATAGCAGAATTAAAGAAAACAATTAAAATGGACTAGAAATTGTTCCAAAAATGACTTCCCAAACTCAGGATAAAGCTTAGCTTTAATACAGGGGCTACACATTGATATGTCCAGATAGCCAAGTGAACTCATCCTTGCATCCAGTAAGATTTTACTTTTGCCAAAATATGGAGGAAAATAATGGTACGCGAAAAGAAATCACTATCCATTGTTTGATTGATTCATTTTAGCCTTAAAATAATTACAAATGCTTTGACTCTTTAAAACTTCCTTCCTTCTTTAACTTCCTGATTCTCCCCTCTCTTCTCAATCAAGCATCTCTATCTCCACTTATTTGGGGGAAAGGAGGGGGCATCTTGCATTTGAGGAAGGCTTGACAGGTAGGCTGCCAGTTTTGAATACATTTTGTATAATGGTTTCATCAATGCATTCTGTAGGCAGAGAAAGGCCTACATCCTATGATTTAGACAGGAAATAACCTAGTTTACCACTAAATAGCAATAGCACTTAGATTTATATACTGCTTCGCAGGCTTTATAGCCTCTCTAAGCCTAGTGCAGAGTCAGCATATTTCTCCCAACAATCTGGGTCCTCATTTTACTGACCTTGGAAAGATGGAAGGCTGAGTCAACCTTGACCCTAGTGAGATCTGAACTGCCAAATTGCAGTCAGACAGCAGTCAGCAGAAGTAGCCTTCAGTACTACATTCTAACCACTGCATCACTGCGGCTCTAAACCTGTCCTGTGTGTCTCTTTGTGACCTTCAACTGGACCTTCAATCCTACTTCATAGGATGATAATTTTTGGACCAAGGTTCTTCGAATCAACTAACTTAAAAATGGGAAGTTATTTAAGTCTGTCTGTCTGTCTGTCCTTTTCTTTCTTTCTTTCTTTCTTTCTTTCTTTCTTTCTCCCTCCCTCCCTCCCTCCCTCTCTTTCTTTCTTTCTTTTCTTCTTTCCTCCCTCCCTCATTCCCTCCCCCTCTCTCTTTCTCTTTCTTTTTTCTTTCTTTCCTTCTTTCCTCCCTCCCTCTCTCTCTTTCTCTCTCTCTCTTTCTTTCCTTCCTCCTCCTCCTCCCTCCCTCCCTCCCTCCCTCTTTCTTTCTTTCTTCCTCCTCCCTCCTCCCTCCTCTCTTTCTTTCTTTCTTTCTTCTTTCCTCCTCCTCATTCCCTCCCTCTCTTTCTCTTTCTTTCTTTCTTTCCTTCTTCCTCCCTCCTCTCTCTCTCTCTCTTCTTTCTTCCTTCCTCCTCCCTCCCTCCCTCTTTCTTTCTTTTTTTTTCTTTCTTTCTTTCTTTCTTTCTTTCTTTTTCTTTCTTTCTTTCTTTCTTTTTCTTTCTTTTTCCTTTCTTTTTTCTTCCCTCCCTCCCTCCCTTTCTTTCCTTCCTTCCTTCCTTCCTTTTTTCCTTCCTTCCTTCCTTCCTTCCTTCCTTCCTTCCTTCCTTCCTTCCACCCTCCACCCTCCGCCTTCCCCCCTCTCTTTCTTTCTTTCCTTCCTCCCTCCCTCCCTCCCTCCCACCCTCTTTCTTTCTTTCTTTCTTTCTTTCTTTCTTTCTTTCTTTCTTTCTTCCTTTCTTCCTCCCTCCCCTCCCCTCCCCTCTTTCTTTCTTTCTTTCTTTCTTTCCTCCTCCCTCCCTCTCTTTCTTTCTTTCTTTCTTTTTCTTTCTTTTTCTTTCTTTCTTCCTCCTCCTCCTCCCTTTCTTTCCTTCCTTCCTTCCTTCCTTCCCTCCCTCCCTCTCTTTCTTTCTTTCCTCTCTCCCTCCCTCCCCCTTCCTTCCTTCCTTCCTTCCTTCCTTCCTTCCTTCCTTCCTTCCTTCCTTCCTTCTGATAAAGGACCCCAACATATATATGCAACCCTAAAATACCAATAAGTTCTGTGTGTACCTATACTGCTCATATGATTCTGTAAGGATGTTGTAATACTAATGGAAAAATTACTTCTATGTGAAAGCAGAAGTTATCTTGCTTGGCTGAGGCTTGTGTTGCAAACTTAGGGAAATATTTCTACATATTGTAACTGTTTACGTCTTAACTTTTTAACCCTGAAATGTTCTGAACAAGAATAGGGTACTGGAGGTGACTAATGACACGTGTCAGAGGATGTCTCGTGTCGTGAAAGGTGACTTAAGGTGTAAGATAACTGCCATATATAGACATGTTAACTGTAAACCAATTATGTACCATTTTGTATTTTCCTGCTTTCTACTTTCTGTATCTGAAGCTATAAAAGTATAGGCTTGGGTGGTGCCAGGCATTCAGACTTTCTTTTTCCACGCAGTGGAGGTCTGTGCCTATTTGCGCAAATAATTAAATAAATACTTCCTGTTTCTCTAATCCTTTGTGGTATTTTCTCCTCCACCAGAAAAGATGGGCGTCGTCCCATATTACTTCCTTCCTTCCTTCCTTCCTTCCTTCCTTCCTTCCTTCCTTCCTTCCTTCCTTCCTTCCTTCCTTCCTTCGTTTCTTTCTTTTTCCACCCATGGCCATTCTGTTTCTCTGTCTAGATAAGGAAATTTTGCTAAAACTATGACACGGTGGGTCAAGCTTACTTAAAAAACATAAAAAACATACTTAAAAAACATAAGATTGCTTTGGATGAAGAATCTCTCTGACCATCAGACCTTGGAGACTAATAGTTGAGGATCATCTTTGCCTTCATGTTAGGCTCAATTATTGTTTCTCTGTTCTAGTCAGGTATGATCTCTTCTCTCTGAAATAATTATCTCTATCTTTAGGCCTAGTTTTGATTTCTTTCTTTTTTTTTTAAGAAGTACTTCGCTATTAGTTATTATCTTAAAGTGCAATTTATCAAACTATTGCTTCGGTAAATGAAAGAGGAACATTTCCCTCTAGAGAGAAATCTTTTATTAAACCTTACAAAGACCTTAAGCATCTTAAACCTCATTTATCATTCCTGTGCTTTCCCCCTTTTCAATCTGCTGCTCCCATTGCTCTCATCCGCTTGAGTTTAGAAAACAGCAGGAAGCAGTTCAGGGAAAGAAATGGAATGCACTGTTACCAGGATAACTGAAAACCTCTCTTGCATTAAGTGGCAACGTAATTCATAGCAAAATTGGAGGTCTCCGCTCAGGTTGGCTGAAGACATGTTTCTACAAAGAACTGCAATGCAGACAAAATTGACCTGTGCAGCCACTTGACACTAAAAAGCACTTGAGAATGATTTGCATATCAAAAATGAAACCATCCATTTTAATAAGAACGACTGACTGCTCTGGATTCTTTCCAGATAGAGCATAGGGCAAGGGACAGTTACATAATATAGCTTCTAATGATCTCCTAGAATATAATCTCAATTCCCATATATCCTCATAGGTCTAGTCTGCATGGCTTCTAACCTAAAACAGCCCTTATTCCATTTCACATCCCATTCACAATCATCCCAAATGATGCGGTATGGGGAGATTTTAGGACTCCCCCAACACCGAAGATAATCATTGTATTTCAAAATCTTTAGTGCGAATCTTATTCCTTGTCTGGCTAAGGTTTCACTTCCACCAGATTCATAAACCTATGTTTTGAGATTCCTCAAAAGATTATTTTTGTCTCTTACAATTGTATAAGAAATTCTATGTTTCTTATCCTGACAAGCTGAAATAGCTCTGAGTCTGGAGCTCTTTGGTTCATGAATGATTGCCATCCCTATCCTTTGATGGAGTTGCACTACCTCAGTGCATAATCTGTGAGTTGATCTGGATTTGTGATTCCTATAGAGTAAGTGGTAGTTATGGTTTGGAAGACCTTTGTACAACTGCGCATTAATTACACCCTTTTGTGGACCAGCAGATTCTGCTCATAGATACCCATGCCCTAGTCCAGGGCTGGGCAACTATGGCCCCTTTATGACCTATGGACTTCAACTCCCAGAATTCCTGAGCCAGCATGCTGGCTCAGGAATTCTGGGAGTTGAAGTCCATAGGTCATAAAGGGGCCATAGTTGCCCAGCCCTACCCTAGTCAGTTCCTGTCTTGACCACTGTGAAACACTCTGCATGAAGCTACCTTTGAAAAGTATCTGGAAATTTAATTTGGTTAAAAATGTAGCTGCTTGTCAGGTGTCACTTCTTTTGCAGGCTCAGCATTAGACTGCCAGGTCCAATTTCAGATGCTAGCTATCACTTTTAAAGCCCTATGTTGCTTAGGCTCAAGTTAGATGAAGGACCTTTCTTCTCAATTATATCTACCCAACTCACCAGATCAGGATATAGATTACGTTACAGGCCCCCTCCATCAAAGAGGTCCAACTAGTGAGACAAAGAAAAGTAGTGTTTTCCTTAATGACTCTCTCCTTATGGAACATCATCCCCACAAAGATAAGATTGGCTCCCATCTTGACAGTCTTTTGAGACACACTGAAGACATGGTTTTGCCAGAGGACTTGGAGATCCCAGGCGGATATGGAGCCCATTGAGTGGTTTGTCTGATTGTTGTAACTGGGATAACTGGGAGAGGAGGAGGGAATGTTGGGTTTTGCATTTGGAGTTTTCTTTCTGGCATCTAGCCAGAGCCTCTATAATGGTGGTCACCTTCCTTTTTGAATCCTGTATTTTAAATATTGTAGGCTGCCCAAAGTCTTTTTAGGTCCAATAAATAAATAATTCCATCCTCTTTAGGAATCTTGTAAATATATGGAAAAGTTCTCATAGCTAGAGAGAAAATTCAATCTGAACATCCAATTTCAGAGTAAGATGCAACTAAAGCTTCAGACTAAAACTGCTGATGTAATATCTTCATAAATTTAATACAGTTTTAAAATTAATTATATTCTTAGCTCATACAACTGTTCCACAGAGATCAAACATTCATTAACAGAGCTATTGGTGAATTGGCTTGAAGTACTTTGCTATACAACAATCACAGGTGTGCCAATAAACTAAAGACTACTTGGCATGTTATGCATTAGGGATAACCTGAATTTATTACTATGTTGTACCTTTGACTCTCTGCAAATTTAATCTTGGCTTTCAAGCCATCAATTGTACCCAACCAACCATTGTGTTACATGCATATTTCTTACTGGAGACATTCATAAAATCTATGAAATTTTCTTATGTATTGTTATCTTAATCAAATGTGTGTCATATTAAACATATTCATAGTTCATTAGTAGGATAGCAAAATCTGTATTGCTGCATGTGACACTCTGCTATTGGTCATGCCTCTTTAGTTGCTTATAGCCAAGTGTAAGTCTAAGTAGATACACTGTTATTTCAGTTAAGGTTCCAAGATAGAGAATAGGCTAAACACATTTCCTGGATCAAGAGTCCCTGCATATAGTCATTCAAGCTTTAATCATCTCACATTTAGACTACTGCAATGCACTCTACATGGGTCTACCATTGAAGAAAATTGGAAAGCTATAGCTGACACAAAGTGCACAGCATGGGCATTTCTTAGGCCCCCTAAAGTGGCCCATCTTACACAGTGCATGGCACAGGCCCAGGTTACTTGAGGAACTATCTCACCCCAATGAGACTGGCCCACCAACCCATGCCGGCAGGGGGCGTATTCTGCAGATCCCATCAGTTAAAGAATTTCAGCCTCTTCTGTGTCCAGGAGAAGAACCTTCTTTAGCTTGGCTTCTTCCCCTTGGACTGTTTTATCCCCTGAGGTGAGATTGGCTTCCATTCTTCTGATTTTCCATAAGAGCTTTAAGTTCTGACTCTGACAGATGGCTTGGGAACCCAATGGGGGAGCTTCAAACTGGAGCTGGTTGATTAAGTAAGAACTAACCCCATCTCTTTCCCACAATATATCCAACTCCCTCCATGTCAATGATTTTATTCTGCTTGTATTTGATTTTATTGATTGTATATTTATATTTGATGATGTTAATGTTTTTATGTTTAAACTGCCCAGAGTCACTCCGAAAGGAGATGGGTGGCAAATAAATTTTACATATGTATATTTTGTATTAATTTTATTATTGAACAACTACAGTGCTCTCGATTCTTAACAATCCAAAACGTTAATAAACCTCAAACCTGAATATTTAAGAAAGTAAAAGTGAGGTTATGGCTTTTTTAAGGAGAATATCTATGTGTGCATAATTATTGGGCAATTACTTCTGTGCAGAATTATTATGCAACTAAATAAAAAATGAAAATTTTCCCATTTCACTTATTTATTTTCATCTGTTAAAGTGAGAATAATAAGCAAACAACTCAAAATTTACAAATAAACATTCCTGACAGTTCAAAAATAATAATAATCAGTGACCAATATAGCTATCCTTTTTACATAGCCTTCCATTCATGGAGTCTGTCAGTTTCTTGATCTGTTGACAATTAACTTTTTGTGCAGCAGCAGCCACAGCCTCCCAGATACTGTTCAGAGAGGTGTAATGTTTTCCTTCACCATAAATCTCCCGTTTAAGAAGGGCCCACAAGTTTTCAGTAGGGTGAGATGAGGAAGGGGGCCTTGTCATTATTCTTTCATCTTTAAGACCTTTACTGGCTAGTCATGCAGTGGAGTACTTTGATGCATGCGATGGAGCATTGTCCTGCATAAAAATCATTGTCTTCTTGAAAGATGCAGACTTTTTCCTGTACTGCTTGAAGAAAATATCTTCTAAAAACTGGCAGTAGGTTTGGGAGTTGATTTTGAGTCTATCTTCAACCCAAAAAGGTCCAACTAGCTCATCTTTCATAATACCAGCCCATACCAGTACCCCATCACCACCTTGCCGCGTCTGAGTAGAAGTGGCGCTCTGTGCCCATTACTGATCCAGCCATGGGCCCATCCCTCTGGTCCATCAAGAGTCACCCTCATCTCATCAGTCCATGAAACCTTTGGAAAAATCTGTCTTCAGATATTTCTTGGCCCAGTCTTGCTGTTTTCAACTTTTTTTTTTTTAATTTACATTTATATCCCGCCCTTTTCCGAAGACTCAGGGCGGCTTACAGTGTATAAGGCAATAGTCTCATTCTATTTGTATATTTACAAAGTCAACTTATTGCCCCCCAACAATCTGGGTCCTCATTTTACCTACCTTATAAAGGATGGAAGGCTGAGTCAACCTTGGGCCGGGCTTGAACCTGCAGTAATTGCAGGCTATTGTGTTCTAATAACAGGCTCCTAACAGCCTGAGCTATCCACGGCCCTTATGCGTTTTGTTCAGTGCTGTTCGGATTTCAGCTTTCCTTACCTTGGCCATGTCTCTGAGCACTGAACACCTTGTACTTCTGGTCACTCCATGTAGGTTGCAGTTCTGAAATATGACAGCACTGGAGGATAATGGGTTCCTGGCAACTTCATGTTTGCGTCTTCTCAAATCTTTGGTAGTTAAGATGTGTGTTTTTTTATCAATATGTTTCTTGCAACCCTGTTGATTATTTATGTTTGATGCTTCTGTGATCACACCTCAATATCTTAGCAATTTCAAGAGTGCGCCATTCCTCTGAAAGACTTTTTACAATTTTTGACTTTTCAGAGTCGGTTAAATCTCTTTTTTAGCCCATTTTGCCTGAGGAAAACAAGCTGCCTAATAATTATGCACAACTTGATATAGGGTGTTGATCTCCTTAGGCCACACCTTCCTTCATTACACAAAAACACATCACCTGATCTGCTTAAATCCACTAAAGATTTAAGTTTATACAGCTTGGAGGTGGAAAATATGCATACAAAGGATGATACGGTTCTTCTTCTTCTTCTTCTGCGCATGCGTGTAATGGCGGTGGCGTTTTGAGGCTCGTGAGGGCAGCGGCCGGTGTTCCTAGCCGCGAAGCCGCTGTGCCGCTTGCCGGGCTGCGTGGACTTCGGCCCCAGGTCGGTCAACATGCCGGCAGTCAGGAGCGAGGTCTTTGGACCTCGGTGGTCTCTCGGCTGCCGAGAGCGGGGCCGGAGTCCTGGGTAAGCAGCGGATGGTAGCGGCGGCCATTTTGGGGTTGGGGCGGCCGTCCCGGACTGGCTTTGGAGATCCCCGGCCGTGAGCAAAATGCTAGCGGCAGTGTGGTGGGCCGTTCGGGCTGGAGCTTTGGAGGGCCCGAAGATCAGCTGTTTCTCCCCCCCCAGCTGACTTTTGGGCATGTTTAGCCCCTGCCGCAGTTCCAGCAGCGGCAAGATCTTGGGCCGCATTTCCACCGACTGGTGAGTCAGCAGATCAGCGGATGGCGGCGGCCATTTCGGGGTGGGGTAGCCGCCCGGACAGGCCCTGATTCGATCCCTGGCCGCGCATAATTTCAGCGGCAGTGTGGTGGGCCGTGCAGGCTTGAGTTCTTGAGGGCCCGAAGATCGGCCATTCCCCCCCCCCCAGCTGACTCATGGTTAGGCCTAGCCGCGCCGTAACGTCTATCAACGGCTTAGGCTTTTGTCATCACCGGCATACTGGCGGCATGCTCAGGATTTCCATCTGCGGCAGGCTGGATCACGGATTTAACACAGATCCAGCGTGATTAATGGCGGCCATAGGAACGGCGGCGGCAGTGACAACATTAGCGGCAATGGCATTACGTATGGCTTTCCATCTGACCACCGAACTGTACGAGCCCCTTCCCCAGGATGGAGTGAACCCGGGTCTCCGAGGGACATTATGTCATCTTAGCGGTCGGCAACCGAGGAGGATATTATTACCAACTATTAGGAGGGGGGCCATTAGATTTGGCCGGACCTCTGGTCCCCTTGGCTGTTTCCTGGATCATCTGGACTTGGGCCGGTTTTGTTCCCCGGATTTCAACGGATTGTGGGTTTGGCATCTTAGCCTCCCTCTCTCCGTCTGTGATGAGGATAGGGACGAAATGGACAAGTCTGCGGGCCAGAACTTGCCTAACATCTATGCCTAACATCTTGCCTAACATCTATGCCGGCTTAGGAGATACACTTTCTGCTGTCTTGAACTTGATATTCTCATGAGATATTCGTCCACTGACCTATTACAACTGTGGGGTTCCCCCGCCTCGCAGGAATGGCCCTCTAGGCTATCAAGAGCCTACCTTAACGAAGGGTCTTGGGACCCAGAGAGGTGGCATGTGGCCAAGAAGAATTTTTGGGGATTTTTAGATAGGTTTTTAAAAAGGGGTTTTTTAAGGGGAGGGAGGGATACGACGGGTGGGGGGATTAACCCGTCGGGGAGGGATCCAGCCCCTGTGCTTGTTCGTGGCACTTCTACATCTGGTCTGAAGGCAGGGGGGGAGGGTTTTGTTCCAGGACTAGAGGGTTGTTCAATCTGTACGGTAAGTGGGAGAGGCAGATATGGCGGAGGGGGGGGCCTATCGAGTGTTGGGAGCACGTGCGCGATGTCTTAAAGCGATCACGTGCTCCGGCCCCTCAGTCCCTACCTGTTCCTCCGGCGGCCATGATCCTCAGAGCTTGGATCTTCGGTTGATGTTATGTAATGCCCGGTCCGTGGTCAATAAAGCTCCCCTGATTTGCGATCTTATTCAGGGGGAGTCCGCGGACCTTATGGGCATTACGGAGACCTGGTTGGGCCCAGAGGGGGGGGTCCCCCTTGTTGAGCTGTGCCCTCCAGGTTTCCGAGCATTTCATCAGCCGAGGGCCCAAGGTAGGGGTGGGGGGGTGGCGGTTGTTATTAAGGAAGATCTAGAGCCGAGGGAGGCCACTGTTCCTCAGATTGCCGGCTGTGAATCCCTCTATGTGAGGTGGGGCCATAGGAATCAGTTGGGCTTGTTGATCGCGTACCTGGCTCCTTGCTGCGTGACCACAGCCCTGCCCGAGCTGTTGGAGGTTCTAGCCGCTGTGGCGGTAGAGACCCCCAGACTGATAGTCATGGGGGATTTCAACCTGCCATCAGCTGGCTTGTTATCAACAGCAGCTCGAGAGTTCCAGACTTCCATGACGGCCTTGGACCTGATTCGAGTAAATGATGACCCTACGCACATGGGGGGAGGCACTGGATCTGATTTATATCTCTGGACAGTGGTTAAATGATCTGGAATTAGATGATTTAGTAACAGAACCGATGTCATGGTCCGATCATTTCCTCCTTCGTCTAGACTTCTGAACCGCCACTCACCATCGCAGGGAGACGGAACCTATACGTTGGTTCCGTCCCAGGCGCCTGATGGACCCCGAGAGGTTCCTGACGGAGCTTGGGCCATTTCCTGAGGATCTGGCCCATGGCACGACTGAGGAACTAGTCATGGCCTGGGAACAGGCCGCGGCTGGGGCCTTGGACCGTGTCGTGCCTTTGCAGCCTCTGACCCGGCGCAGATCTCGCCCGGCCCCTTGGTTCTCCGACGGGCTGAGGGAGATGAAACGCCGGAGAAGACGCCTAGAGAGCACCTGGAGGTCCAGTCGTTCCGAAGCTGATCGGACACTAGTTAGGTCCTATTCTAGGACCTACCTAGTGGCAATGAGGGAGGCGAGGCGTTCCTACGCCTCCACCCTCATTGCGTCGGCAGATAACCGCCCGGCCGCCCTGTTTCGGGTGGCCCGCTCCCTCCTTCATCAGGAGGTGTGGGACGACCCGTTGCAGGGACGTGCCGAGGAGTTTAGTGGTTATCTATACGATAAAATCGCTCAGCTCCGGGACGGTCTGGACCGACATTGGGATGATCCAAGCGAGGGAGAGGAGGCACGTCTTGTCGAGTCTGTTTGGGATGAGTTTGACCCTGTGGCTCCCGAGGACGTGGACAGGTTGTTGGGGAGGCTTCATGCCACTACATGTTTACTGGACCCGTGTCCGTCCTGGCTGGTACTGGCCACTCAGGAGGTGGCTGGCTCCAGAGGATTATCAACGCTTCTTTGTTGGAAGGGGTTTTCCCTGCCGCCTTGAAAGAGGCGGTGGTGAGACCCCTCCTCAAGAAGCCCTCCCTGGACCCAGCTATTTTGGCTAATTATCGTCCAGTCTCCAACCTTCGCTTCGTTGCGAAGGTTGTAGAGAGTGCTGTGGCGCGACAGCTACCCCAATACCTGGATGAAGCTGTCTATCTGGACCCGTTCCAGTCCGGCTTCTGACCCAGATACAGCACGGAGACAGCTTTGGTCGCGTTGGTGGATGATCTCTGGAGGGCCAGGGACAGGGGTTATTCCTCTGCCCTGGTCCTATTAGACCTCTCAGCGGCTTTTGATACCATCGACCATGGTATCCTGCTGTGCCGGTTGGGGGGATTGGGAGTGGGAGGCACCGTGTATCGGTGGTTCTCCTCCTATCTCTCCGACCGGTCGCAGACGGTATTGACAGGGGGGCAGAGGTCGACCGCAAGGTGTCTCACCTGTGGGGTGCCGCAGGGGTCGATCCTCTCGCCCCTCCTGTTCAACATGTATATGAAGCCATTGGGTGAGATCATCAGTGGCTTCGGGGTGAGATACCAGCTGTACGCTGATGACACCCAGCTGTACTTTTCCACCCCGGGCCACCCCAATGAAGTTGTTGAAGTGCTGTCCCGGTGTTTGGAAGCCATACGGGTCTGGATGGGGAGAAACAGGCTCAAGCTTAATCCCTCCAAGACGGAGTGGCTGTGGATGCCGGCATCCCGATTCAGTCAGCTGCAGCTGCGGCTGACTGTTGGAGGCGAGTTATTGGCCCCAAATGATAGGGTGCGCAACTTAGGTGTCCTCCTGGATGAACGGCTGTCGTTTGAAGATCATTTGACGGCCGTCTCCAGGAGGGCCTTCCACCAGGTTCGCCTGGTTCGGCAGTTGCGCCCCTTCCATGATCGGGATGCCTTATGCACGGTCACTCATGCGCTCGTTACCTCTCGCTTGGATTATTGTAATGCTCTCTACATGGGGCTCCCCCTGAGGTGCACTCGGAGGCTTCAGTTAGTCCAGAATGCAGCTGCACGGGTGATAGAGGGAGCTTCGCGTAGCTCCCGTGTAACACCGCTCCTGCGCAGACTGCACTGGCTACCTGTGGCCTTTCGGGTGCACTTTAATGTTTTGGTTACGACCTTTAAAGCGCTCCATGGCTTAGGGCCTGGGTACTTACGGGACCGCCTGCTGTTACCACATGCCTCCCACCGACCCGTACGCTCTCACAGAGAGGGACTTCTCAGGGTGCCGTCCGCCAAGCAATGTCGGCTGGCGGCCCCCAGGGGAAGGTCCTTCTCTGTGGGGGCTCCCACACTCTGGAACGAGCTTCCCCTGGGCTTACGCCAAATACCTGACCTTCGGACCTTTCGCCGCGAACTGAAGACATATCTTTTCATTCGCGCGGGGCTGGCTTAAATTTTACTGATTTTAAATTTTCTACCACTAATTTTTAAAATGGGGTTTTAATTTTTATATATTTTTAAAGTTTCAGGCCAATTATAATAAGTTTTTTAAATTTGCATTTTAAACTGTATATTGTATTGTTCGTTTTTTACTTTGCCTGTACACCGCCCTGAGTCCTTCGGGAGAAGGGCGGTATAAAAATCAAATCAAATAAATAAATAAAAATAAAATAAATACGGTTAAAATACTCAATTTCCTAATAATTGTGCATATGGTGTATGTGTGTGTGTGTGTGTGTGTGTGTGTGTGTGTTTGTGTGTGTGTGAAAGAGAATTTAGGAAAGAAATTAAAGTCACAGATCAAAATGAATGGGAGAATTTTTGAACCATTTTGGAACCCACACCTCATTTCGGATATTAATACAATTGAGCGTGTCCAGAAATATTTCACAAGAAGAGTTCTCCACTCCTCTGATCACAATAAAATACCTTATGCCACCAGACTTGAAATCCTGGGTTTAGAAAATTTAGAACTCCGTCGCCTTCGGCATGACCTGAGTATAACTCATAAAATCATCTGCTACAATGTCCTTCCTGTCAAAGACTACTTCAGCTTCAAATGCAACAATACATGAGCACACAGTAGATTTAAACTTAATGTGAACCGTTCCAATCTTGATTGTAGAAAATATGACTTCAGTAACAGAGTTGTTAATGCCTGGAATGCACTACCTGACTCTGTGGTCTCTTCCCAAAATCCCCAAAGCTTTAACCAAAGACTATCTACTATTGACCTCACCCCATTCCTAAGAGGTCTGTATGGGGCGTGCATAAGAGCACCAGCGTGCCTACCGTTCCTGTCCTAATGTTCCCTTTGACTGTATCCAATTCGTATGGTTATTTCATGCTTATACTTATATATACTGTTGTGTCTGACAAATAAATAAATAAATAAAAATGGTTGTTAAGTTTAGGTGTTGTGAAGCCTCTAGCAGGAGAAAGAGTCAGAGAATCCTTATCAAAGAAGTCTTATCAGAAAATCCTTATCAAAGAAAAGCAGTGTGGGATAAAATTAGCCTAGCAGATAAAGTCTCTGTAGGTAAGACTGGATTCATTTAACTGAAGAAAAGCCAACATCAGCCTGAGAAGGAAAGAAAGAATGTCAGCCAGTGAAATTGGTCCCTTGTTTATCTCCAGATCTGAAGTCAGAAGGACATCTAGACACACAAATAGCAACCCTTGTACTTAGCAGATACATTAACTATACAAATAACAAGGTATTTATTTTTCCAGTAGAGAAGTAAAATCTTAGCAGTGCTTGGTCACCACTAGGTTAATTATTTGTTCTATAGAGGAAAATTATTTCAGAGAAAGAAAGAGAGAGAGAGAGTGTGTGTGTGTGTGTGTGTGTGTGTATGTGTGTGTGTGGGGGCAGTTGCTGCCAACTCTATCTGCAGTTTATTGCTATTATCAGTCAGCAAAAGACTAGAAAAATGACTTTGGGGCAAATTTGGAAGTAAATGATACTTGCAAAAAATGCTGACTCAAAGTAAATGTAGACGCTTGCTTTAACTGCTTCGCTGTATTAACAAAATACACAAAACAAAAAGTCACACATACTGTTGGATGTGCTGTGTTGCATCACAACTTGTGAGATCCTAATTAGAAAAGCCAAAGGCAAAGGAAGAAAAGGACACACAGCTTCTGTTAGACACTGAAAACATTTATACTGAGAATACAGCTTGAGCCAGTGCACTCCAAAATTCGTATTAAAGGTGAACATTTGGCCATACACTACTTGATAGGGGCTTTATCGCCATGGAGTAATCTCTAGCTGTTAATCTCTCCTTTACAATTAATTGGAAGTGATCACAGAAGCAACAACAAAAACAACAAAATTCCCCACTTCCCAATTCTCCAGTAGATGCTTGATGTGCACAATTTTTGAGCAATGAACTTTTGTGCAGAATTTATTTTCCATATATTGTCAAATGACAAAATATTCAGTGAACTGCTGTCTCTCTTTGTGGGTTTTTTAGCAAGAGCTTCAAATTTTAGTTAGATGATAATTGATTTTGTCATGAAGTTATATGGAATTATATTCCTTTCTAGGCTCAGCCTTTTTCTCCCCCCTCCTTGTTTAATAGTGTGATTTATTTTAATGGCCATAATGCATTCTGGCAAAACCCATTTAAATTTCTAATATCTATATTGAATGTCTCTAACCTACTCATTTTTTCTAACTATCTGGGAACACCAGACTGATGACAAATGAGGCTTACAGCTTGTTTCATGAATTAAATCTTTTTCAAAATTTGTAATAAATTTTAATATCCACTTCTTATCCAAGTTAAGAAGTGTGCAGACTTTTGAGCTCCTCCCTCCCCTTCAAAATCTTAGTGAGCAGATTTATTAATACAAGGTTCACCTTTTATTTTTATTTAATTGTGTATCATATTTAAAAATGTGTGTTCTTTTAATACATAAACATATCTAATTATATCCAACTGGACCATCATGAAATCAAGATCTAAATCAAAAAGATGCAGTGATTCAGAAGATATTGCTGCTAACTGTAGTGGAAAAGTACATAGAGTTTTCAGGATTTGACTATTCTTAGTGAAACTAGTAATTCAAAATATCAATTAATTGATGGAAATATAAATGAAGAGAAGAGAAGAGAAGAGAAGAGAAGAGAAGAGAAGAGAAGAGAAGAGAAGAGAAGAGAAGAGAAGAGAAGAGAAGAGAAGAGAATGACAGAGTTGGAAGGGACCTTGGAGGATTTCCAGTCCAATCCCTGCTCAGGCAGGAAATAGCGTCGAGTCAAATAGAACAGAACAGAACAGAACAGAACAGAACAGAACAGAACAGAACCGAATAACAGAGTTGGAAAGGACCTTGGAGATCTTCTAGTCCAACCCTCTGCTCAGGCAGGAAACCCTATATTTATTTATTTTATTTATTTTATTTATTTATTTTTGTCACACAGTATATATAAGCATAAGCATGTAATAACTATACAATATATAAGCATATATATAAGTATGAGTATGTAATAACTATATTATTTATTTTTATTTATTTATTTGTCACAACATCATACAAAAAGATTATGTAGTATATACACATATAAACATATATAGGAAGAAGAAAAGAAAAACAATAGGACAGGAACGGTAGGCACGTTTGTGCGCTTATGCACGCCCCTTATGGTCCTCTTAGGAATGGGGTGAGGTCAATAGTAGAAAGTTTTTGGTTAAAGCTATTAGGATTATGAGAAGAGACCACAGAGTCAGGTAAAGTATTCCAAGCACTGATGATTCTGTTGCAGAAGTCATATTTTCTGCAATCTAGATTAAAGCGGTTTACATTAAGTTTAAATCTATTGGTTGCCCTTGTATTATTGCAATTAAAGCTGAAGTAGTCTTTGACAGGAAGGACATTACAATAGATGATTCTGTGAATTAAACTTAGGTCTTGTCGAAGGCGACGGAGTTCCAAGTTTTCTAAGCCTAGGATTTCAAGTCTGGTGGGATAAGGTATTTTGTTGTTTTCAGAGGAATGGAGAACTCTTCTTGTAAAATATTTCTGGACACGCTCAATTGTATTGATGTCAGAGATGTGGTGAGGGTTCCAAACAGGTGAGCTGTATTCTAGAATTGGTCTAGCAAATGTTTTATATGCTCTGGTTAGTAGTGTGGTGTTTTTGGAGAAGAAGCTATGCAGGATTAAGTTTACAACTCTTAAAGCCTTTTTTGCGATGTAGTTGCAGTGGGCTTTGGCACTTAGATCATTTGATATGAAAACTCCAAGGTCTTTAATGGGGTGGGGGTCATCTACAAGGTAATGTCCATCGAGCTTGTATTTTGTGTTCTGATTCTTTTTTCTAATGTGTAAGACAGAGCATTTGCTGGTTGATATCATTTCAGGCAAATGATTGACCAATCTCTTCTTAAAAACTTCCAGTGTTGGAGCATTCACAACTTCTGGAGGCAAGTTGTGCCACTGATTAATTGTTCTAACTGTTCTAGGTTGATTCTCTCCATTGCTTTTTGTCCTGCCTTCAGGTGCTTTGGAGAATAACTTGCCTCCCTCTTCTTTGTGGCAACCCCAGAGATGTCGGAAAACTGCTATCACATCACCCATATTCTCTCCACTCCTTTTAAGATTTTTTTTAAAAAAATTGCTGAAATTTACTAGTCTGATATTGCAGAGTTTTGGATGACTGCAAGCAGGGGAAAAATGAAGAAAGTATTGCTTTGGTCACTCATCTTCTTTTTCTTTCTTTTTTTCTTGCTTTTTATTAAAGGCAGAGATCACTGCATGAAATAGCTCTTGTAGATTAACTACATTTATAGAGGTCTGTTGCAGTTGCATGCACAATATAATCTCACAACCAGCAGCAGATAGCATAAGATGGAGAATTAGGATACGCAATACTATTATGTCGCACTAAGAAGCCAAACACAGCCAAATAGTTATTTTTCTGCATTTTTAACTGAATCTGAATATCTCTTTTAACCACATGAACAGTATTCTTTATGGGCATCTATCAACAGGCCAGCTGTGCCCCTAACTTTTTTGAACGATAAACTGCACATAAGGCAGTCTCTAAATCCTTCATATTTATTATTTATTTCTATTATTTACAACCCATATTTCAAAACAGACGTTGGCTTCCAAACAAGTCCCACAAATAAACATGATCAAGACAAGACCCTTTGCTCAAGACAACTGATGGGGGCGTATGATTAGAAGAGACGTCTTGGCATCTTTGCTTGCCATCTTCTTTTTTTGTGGAATCCTTCCCATGGGGTATTTGGTGGTATGTGGCCATCTGGCTGCATGGGAGGCTCCAGCTGGAAACAACTATAATGTTATACTCACATATCTGCCTCCTTCTCTCTGACACACACACACACACACACACACACACACACACACACACACAAATATAGGAAGTTCAAACATACACATTCTTAGTGTGTTTCATTATAAATATTTCATTTAGGTTACATTTCCTGGGTCCAAATTGCATTGCAACTTTATATGGGGCAGAGGGTGTAAACATGGGTGGTATTCTGCTGGTTTGGACCGGTTCGGGCATACCAGTAACTGCAATGATCAGCTGAGAGTGAACCGGTTCATTCCAATGATCAGCTTGGCCCACCTGCCCAGCCCTGCGCTATACCTACTTTTATTTCCTTTGTTTGAAGCCCAGCTGATTGGCGTGGCAGTGCGAATTGCCGTGCCTCAGCTGTTTTATTCACTGGAGCTGCAGTAGAAATGTACTGCGCATGCGCGGATCACGCGTGTGAGTGAACTGGTTGTTACACCAGTTGAAACTCACCACTGCTTGAATACTTCGAATTATAGAATGGTTTGTGTGAATAGAGAGTGCGGGTTGGTTGCTGAATGGGATAACAGCAGCATAGGATGGAAATAAAACTTGTGAGAATAAATAGAATGCTTAGCAAGGTGGTTGAATATTATGCAGTGTGAAACACTTAAATGTGTGATGTTACTTTGGTTGTTTAATATGTCTGTAGATTAAAAGGTATATGGAATATGAATATAGACTAGAATATTCTTTATTGGCCAACTGTGACTGGACACACAAGGAATTTGTCTCTAGTGAAAAAGCTCTCAGTGTACATGCAACCAACAAAGAAATATAATCATAAAATACTAGTGGGAGAAGGTAATAGGAATGATGAGAAGGATAATATGCGCAGTGACGTTATAGATCTTTTTTGGGGTCAGATGAATGTGCAAATACTGTTGCATGCCAATGATTTTCTAAATGAATTTGCATACCTTTGTACAGGTGTTTGCTGTGCAGAAGCTGGTCCTGAAGGTGGCAACTAAATATCTCCATGGAAATAATCTAGCAGGATCCAATTCATCTTCTTTCCAATTCACTTTGAACAACCTGCCATATCTTCCAGCAGACAGGGGCTCGTAGGGATTATTTTCCTTCCTTTCCTGGCTTCTCATAAAGACAAGAATATTCCAGTTGTAAGTTGTGAATGTTTTACACTGACATCCATCCTTATGGAGAGATTGATTGATTGATTATTATGCCCACCAATCTCACAAGTGACACAGGGAAGCATAGGTGGAAAAAATAGTAGAAAAACTATTTTTTCTACTTTTTTTTTAAAGGACATACAAGAGATTACAATGGAACACCTCAAGATCTCAGATCTGAGACCCCTAGGCCCCAGGTCTTGAGGGATGTCTTGAAAATAAGGATAAAGCCGACTTCACTTTGGTGGAAGAGTATTCCATAAATCAGAAGTAAGAATAATCTGACCATCTGAATCCATTCTGCTTTTCTTCTCATCTCTTCTAACCTTGATTCCATTTGTTCCATAGCTGAAGTAACCAACAGATCTCCTGAAAGAGAAGGAAGGGAAGGGAAGGGAAGGGAAGGGAAAGGAAAGGAAAGGAAAGGAAAGGAAAGGAAAGGAAAGGAAAGGAAAGGAAAGGAAAGGAAAGGAAAGGAAAGGAAAGGAAAGGAAAGGAAAGGAAAGGAAAGGAAAGGCCAATTTTGACAATGAACCTACACTATGTAGCACATAACAGAGCAGCTAAAGTGTCAGCTCCAGGAGGTCTTAAATGTAAAAATTTAACTTGATCCTTTTCATTCTGGATTTAGAAACTGGTTGGTCATTCTGAAGAATGACCTATGCTAAAAGACAGACCAGAGAAATAAAATGTTATTGCAGCTCATAAATACTTTGTTATTTTTTTAAAACACAGAATCCCATTGGAGCACTTCAGAAAGCTGGGGATTGGAGAACTGTATTTCAGTCTTTCTGTTCTTATTTCACCAGGCACTATCACTAAGTAAACATGGGAAGCTTCTGTTTGTTCTCCTGCAAATTATTCTGGAGGTTCTAAGAAGCTTTGTCTTAATTGCCATATCATTTCCTACCCAGGCAGAGCCTCTGGGAAGAATTGGCCATAACTCAAAAGTTAGTTTTCATCAGTTATGACCCTAAGCAAGTCTTTCTGTAAAGTCTTTAGAAGGGATCTTATCATTATTATTATTTTACACACATGTAACATGGTCAGATGGTAGCCTGGAAGCAAGGAGGGGCTTGCTGCATTTGTTATATTTTAGAGGTTTAGGTGTTGCTTTTTAGGCTGCTTATGTAACTCCAATGTCATTGGGTATGATGGTTTTAGATTGCTCTATTATCTTTATTTGCTCAGTTGCTATGTAACTGCACATAATACCTGGGAGCTCCTTGCAGTGAGGTAATGCCATGGAGCTATTCTTGAGATCATGTTTACTTCTGATGATGAGGTGGGTGATGGATCCAGGGATGGTATTCACTTTCTTTCCCTACCAGCTCACAAATGTGAACATACGCCTCATCCTTGCATGCGCCCAGCCTTCCGCGCATGTGCTTGGCTGGCACACATGCTTTCTGCACATGTGCCTGGCCTCAAAAATGTGCCTAAATAAGATGACAAAGAGCCGGGGTGGGCCGGGCCCACCCCCACCCGCGATTTCCGCTACCGGTTCGCCCAACGGCAATTTCTGCTACCAGTTCGGTTAACCGGTCCGAACCGGCTGCATACCATCTCTATTCAGATCATATTGATGGTAGCAGGATAGCATGATCACATTGTAGTGCTAGGTGCTAGGAGACAGCTTTGGTCGCATTGGTGGATGATCTCTGGAGGGCCAGGGACAGGGGTTATTCCTCTGCCCTGGTCCTATTAGATCTCTCAGCGGCTTTTGATACCATCGACCATGGTATCCTGCTGCACCGGTTGGGGGGATTGGGAGTGGGAGGCACCGTGTATCGGTGGTTCTCCTCCTATCTCTCTGACCGGTCGCAGACGGTGTTGACAGGGGGGCAGAGGTCGACCGCGAGGGACCTCACTTGTGGGGTGCCGCAGGGGTCGGTTCTCTCGCCCCTTCTGTTCAACATCTATATGAAGCCGTTGGGGGAGATCATCAGTGGCTTTGGGGTGAGATACCAGCTGTACGCTGACGACACCCAGCTGTACTTCTCCACCCCGGGCCACCCCAATGAAGCTGTTGAAGTGCTGTCCCGGTGTGTGGAAGCCGTACGGGTCTGGATGGGGAGAAACAGGCTCAAACTTAATCCCTCCAAGACGGAGTGGCTGTGGATGCCTGCACCCCGATTCAGTCAGCTGCAGCCGCGGCTGACTGTTGGAGGTGAGTTATTGGCCCCAAAGGATAGGGTGCGCAACTTAGGTGTCCTCCTGGATGAACGGCTGTCATTTGAAGATCATTTGACGGCCGTCTCCAGGGGGGCCTTCCACCAGGTTCACCTGGTTCGGCAGTTGCGCCCCTTCCTTGATCGGGATGCCTTGTGCACGGTCACTCATGCGCTCGTTACCTCTCGCTTGGATTATTGTAATGCTCTCTACATGGGGCTCCCCTTGAAGTGCACTCGGAGGCTTCAGTTAGTCCAGAATGCAGCTGCGGGGGTGATAGAAGGAGCTCCGCGTAGCTCCCATATAACACCGCTCCTGCGCAGACTGCACTGGCTACCTGTGGCCTTTCGAGTGCACTTTAAGGTGTTGGTTACTACCTTTAAAGCGCTCCATGGCTTAGGGCCTGGGTACTTACGGGACCGCCTGCTGTTACCACATGCCTCCCACCGACCCGTACGCTCTCACAGAGAGGGACTTCTCAGGGTGCCGTCCGCCAAGCAATGTCGGCTGGCGGCCCCCAGGGGAAGGTCCTTCTCTGTGGGGGCTCCCACACTCTGGAACGAACTTCCCCCGGGTTTACGCCAAATACCTGACCTTCGGACATTCCGTCGCGAACTGAAGACACATCTTTTTATTCGCGCGGGGCTGGCTTAAATTGATTTTAACAAATTTTTAAATTCTTAGTAATTAATTTTAAATGGGGTTTTTTAGCTTATTATATATTTTACTTCTCAGGCCAATTTTAAAATAAGTTTTTTAACTGCATTTTAAATTTGTATATTGTACCGTCTGTTTTATTCTTGCCTGTACACCGCCCTGAGTCCTTCGGGAGAAGGGCGGTATAGAAATCAAATAAATAAATAAATAAAATAAATAGGTGGGCACTTCAGTAGAGGCTGAGGCTGAAGTCCTAGGGGACACTGAAGTCATCTGGACACCCTCCAGAGATGTGAGTGTTGGAGGACCAAAAAGTTTGAGTCATAGGAGGCAAAGTGCCTACAGAAGTTTCAGCTGTGGAGGAGTGTGCTGGGCCAGCAGACCTCAGTTTGAGATCAGAGTGCTGCAATATTAGCAGGGCTGTAGATACCAGGAATCGGCTGCTTGATGCCATCTGAGATCAGGTAGAGTGCTGTGGATGCTGAAAAAAATGGAGAAACTGACATAGCAAAGGCCTGGCAGGGTCTGGCCATGAGGATTGCATAAGCCAACTAAGGCTTAATATCAGGAAGACTGCCTTACGCCCGATCTGGAAGGCTGGGTTTTGATTACTCTGCTGAGTTGAGGGGGGGCATTAGGAGTTAACTGGAGCTGCAGGGACTCTGGTGGCTGCAGAAAGCGGCTTTCCTTACTGTTGATGACAATATCCTTTTGGACCAGCTGCAGGGATTAGGAGTGTGTTTCAAGGGTTTCTAAAACCTAGAATAGAATAGAATAGAATAGAATAGAATAGAATAAAATAGAATAGAATAGAATAGAATAGAATAGAATAGAATAGAATTTTTTTATTGGCCAAGTGTGATTGGACACACAAGGAATTTGTCTTGGTGCATATGCTCTCAGTGTACATAAAAGAAAAGATACGTTCATCAAGGTACAACATTTACAACACAAATGATGGTCAATATATCAATATAAATCATAATATAATATAATATTATAAATCATAATATAATCATAATATAAATCATAAATGAAGAATTTTTTGAGATGGAAAAAAGAAAAAATATAATGGTGAATTCAATCCTATGACTGCAATGTGATATATTAAAGATTAAAATTGTGAGAAGCAAAAGAAAGGAATAAAAAGTTGACTTTTTTCATCAGGATTGAAATGAGAAAGATTTTTTAAATAAAGTTCTGGAAACGCTGTCTGTACTTTTTCCTGACAGTTACGTAGAAATCACAATGATTTTTGAATTTGTGAAAAGATAATGCTTATGGAAATTTCACAAGGGCTGGGGAAATATTAATTTGCTTGTATTTGTTACATGTTACAAGGAAGATCAGGATCCTCCTTTAAATATCCTCTCCTCCCCTTTCTTTCCCTTCTGGTTCTTTGCTTTTGCACTTTGCATTTTTTTCCATTGTTTTTTTTTTCTTTCTGATTTTTGTTTTCATCTTTTAATATTGTAAACATATTTAATAAGAAGTATTTAAAAAAGAAATAAAATAAATAAATATACTATATATCTGTGCTAGACGATTGTATTGCCACACATTATTACATTCACCACTTTGTGTCACTTTGTAAATTCTGTAGCCATGGAGCTATGTAGGTTTCTCTTGAACTAACATAGAATATTTTTTAAAAACATTGGCTTCCAATATACAGTAAACTATGGCTTGTTTTCAAAAGTTTGTTTAAAAGCATTAAAACATCAAATTATAATTGAACCTTTTAAAAAAAGATTATCTTCAGTTTGTAATCCTGTGTGTTTTATAATGTGTTTTTCTTCTCAGCCTAGAATAAAATTGCTTTAGGTGCATTAACAAATCCAAGATTCATTCATTCATTCATTCATTCATTCATTCATTCATTCATTCATTCATTCATAATACAATATCTGATAACTAAAGTATGTTTCATTCTTACTTATGCCTAGTCATTGCTTGGTTTATTATAAAAACAAATCTTTGGAAATCCAAATTTCAGTAAATGAAGAAACTGACCTCATTCATTTGTATTTTAACATATTTTTGAGTCCTCAGACACCTTGTAAATTGCACTTAATGCTTCTCCAATAAAACCAGTCATGTTCCATAGAGACTGTTCTGATTACATGCCATTGTGCGTTGTATACACAGAGCAAGCTAAAAGGTTCCTGTGACAAGGATATGCCATCTAGCCATTAGGACAAGATAGTTTTAGATTGTACTGTGTTATAGTGGAAAGAACTGAAGTATAAAGACAGAACCATAAACTATCCTTTATGAACAAATTGTTAGGACTACTGACAATAATTCTGCCCATCAGCTGCAACCTTTTCAAAGCTACATGAGCAGTAGTGGGCCAAAGATGACACTAATACATAGGATCCCCTAACAATGATAATATCCCTCCTGCCTCAGTTAACACAATCTTTCATCTGGAGACGATGAACCTTTTCATAAAATTATCTCTGATTTCAACTGCTAGAGGAAGACACTCCAGGAAACTTTTCTGCAGCAATTGCTGAAGGCAAAGCGGTAATCAGTGGCTCTGGCTGTTCTTTAAGAAATGCAGGTGGCACATCAACTCCAGAGTGCTCTCTGATATGTCTGCTGTTGCCATTTTATAACTTTAAAAGAAGTATCAACACTTAGCACTAGGATTTGGGGTATTTTGAGTCATAATTAACAAACAAAGCATCAAAAGACAGTAATTAATAAATTTCCTGGAAAGCATTCTATGGTGTGTTAGGGTTTTAACTGTGAATCATGTTCTTAACTTATAATTTATATTTACCCATCTCAATTGATTCTGGGTGACTAAAAAAACAAGTAAAAACTCCCCAGTAAGGTGACCTGATCTGATGACACTAATAAACCCCCCAAAGGAACAAAACCTGATAATAAAATATACCAAAGAAAGCCATGCTCCAGCCCAGGGCAAAACAGCCAGGTCTTGAAGACTTGCTTAAAGGATAGCAAATTTCAGCAACACAATTCTCTGGGGTTAGACCATTTTTGAGGGCAGATGGAAAAAGAATATGCTTCCTAGGACTCTCTAGGTAAGTATTTTGAGGATCAGACCCAGACCATGTCCACTCTGTTGGATATTATGGGCAAAAACAATTGAAGAAGAACAATATCGCCAACAATCAAGCCCTATATGATTGCAACCAGCACCTTCAATTGCATTAGCAACATCTCAATGGTAAAAAGTGTGCCTAAGATAGCGGAGATATTACACAGATAAATAACTGCTGATATGGCTGCATTTTGGACCAATTGCTCTATCCAAATGGTCTTCAAGAGCAGCTCCATGTAGAGCAGAGTGCAATAGATGATTAAGACATGAGTTACCATAATAAGGAAATCCCAGCCCAGGTCAGGGGTTTGGAAGAGAATAGCAATAGCAATAGCACTTAGACTTCTATACTGTTTCACAGCCCTCTCTAAGTGGTTTTACAGAGTCAGTATATTGCCCCCAACAATTTGGGTTCTCATTTTACCAACCTCAGAAGGATGGAAGGCTGAGTCAACCCTGAGCCACTCAGAATTGAACTCCTGGAGTGAGCAATCAGTTAGCCTGCAGTACTACATGCTAACAACTGGGCCACCAGTGAATGCCAGTGAGAAGCAAGTAGCTAAAATGAAAGGGACTTAAGCTGGATTGCACATGATGTACAATAAGGAAGATACTTTTAATAAATAGTTGAGTGAAATATTTATTATTGTAGTTTGAGGATGCAGCATATTGACAAAGAAGGAAGGATGACTTGTATTTCAATGAATTTACTCGCTCCTTTTTTTCAGATCCCAGGAGAACCATTAATTACATATTCTGTTCGGAACAATTCCAAAAACTATTTACTGGCAGGTAACAGTAAAGAGATTTCACAAGCAGGAAAATTTACTTTATTCTGTTGTTTGGGAATAGAAGGAAGTGTGTATTTTATACCTTGTATTTGATTAGCTGAGAATCATAATAAAAAAAAATATTCATTCATTCCTTGCCTTTGACAGGATAAATATGAAACTCTATTGGCAGACTTTAAAAAAGATGTGCCAATAATAAACGTGTCCCTGCAGAACCACTGGCTAGAGATGGGCAGCTATACAAATTGAATAAATAAATAGATAATAAATGAATAAACTAAATAACTTTGGCAACTAATTGTTATAAGTTCTATCAACAGAAACAGAAAGACATGTTGCAGCCTTGAGAGACTGGATGGGACCATATAATTTTGGAATAATGATTAAACATTAACAGTGTGAGAAAATATCTAATGTTTGCATATGGAAATGCCTGTTGTTAGAGGCAGCAGTTACTTTTGAGAAGGTTATGCTAACTGCAATAAAATTACAACAGCTGGGGCAGACACCAAGTGTTACTGTGTTTCCCTGAAAATAAGACCAGGTCTTATATTAATTTTTGTTCTAAAACACACATTATGGCTTATTTTCTGGTTAGGTGTTATTTTCAGGGAAATATCATCAGCCAGATGGTGCTAAATGCATCCGTCTGGCTGATGATCTTTACTGGGGCTTATTTTTGGAGTAGAGCTTATATTACAAGCATCCTGAAAAATCATGCTAGGACTTATTTTCTGTTTGGGTCTTATTTTCCCGGAAACATGGTAGGCAGGAAAGCAGAATGAAATATAACCTACAAATGTTACTCATGAAAGTTTTATATCAAGATCACATGAAAATTGTGAAGAAAAAGGAACTGTATTGATTTAACAATTTAAACAATTTCTTCTTATGCCAATTTATAAAGGATGCTGCACTATGATAACCCTCCAGAAACAGTGCAAAAAATATCAAACATTTTGTTAAAGTATGTTGAAGTAATCAATTTAACTGGCAGGTACTTGTACCTGCAGTACCAGATGTGACTATTCCCTTTGCAGAGAAAATTATAAGCAGCATAAATGTTGCAGCTGGGGTGGTATGAAACTAGGTGGAATTGATGTTGTATCAGCTGTTTTTATATTGCCACAGTCAATTTCTATATACTTTTTTCAGGATGTACCATTTATCAAACCCAGTCTATATTTAGTATGTCATTTGACAAATCAAATTCCAATGCAGGGCCATGTATCTGTAAACGTAGCCTTGATGCAATACAGCAGTAGAATTTTATAATATACATGGTGGAATCCCTGTTATTATGAAATATATATATATGTGTGTGTGTTCCATTAATCTGAAGGATACTGGATAAATGAGTAGTCCATCCCCTATAAAAAACTGCTGCAATGAAAATATCAGATACATCAAAAATTGAAAAGCAGCATAACAATAAGGTAAGTTGTCCTCAGCAAGATGTCTTTAAATGGAAAAAAGAAGCTATTCAGTTAATCAGAATAGAGCTGGAAGGAACCTTGGAGGTCTTCTAGTCCAACTTCATGCTCAAGCAGGAGACCCTATACCATTTAAGAGAGGTGGCTTCCCATGATGAAGCACCTACAATTTCTGAAGGCAAGCTGTTCCACTGGTTACTTGTTCTCATTATTAGGAAGTTTTTCCTTAATTCCAGGTTGCTTCTTTCCTTGATTAGTTTCCATCCATTTTTTCTTGTCTTGCCCTCTGGTGCTTTAGAAAATAAGTTGATCCCCTTTGTGGAAGCCTGTCAAATGCTTCAATACTGTTATCATGTCACCCCTAGTTCTTCTTTCCTCTCTACTAGCCATACTCAATTCCTGCAACCATTCTTCATATGTTTTAGTCTCTAAGCCTTTAATCGTCTTACTTGCTCTTCTCTGCACTTTTTCCAAAGTCTAAACATATTTTGTGTAATGTGGTGACCAAAACTGGATGCAGTATTCCAGATGTGGTCTTACTAGGATATATTATTCTACAAAAGCCATTCATTCTTAGAAAAGCAGTATCTTGAGGAACTTAACAGATTGTTGCCAATGGGTGTGACAGAACTAGCTGCATCATTAGAATAAATTTCACCTATAACAGTGACAAAGTGACAAAGAGGAAACATGATAACATTTGCTTGTGTGTAGAGTGTGTTGAGAGCCAAAGAAGTCCATTATAGTGGCTAATTCTGGCTGCAGAAGACCATGTCTTAAGAACAAATGCATATTAAGGGAGCAATAGATAGGAAATGTTGCCTTTGCAAAGAAGCTGAAGAAACAGTGGACAGCCTGATTAGCTGCTGCAAGAAGATTGCACAGACTGACTACAAACAACTCCATGACAACTAGCAATATGATGAATTGGAGTAACTATTAAAAATAGAAATAGAATGACTGTGGCAAAAGAATTTAGTAGCTAGAGGTACTTTGGATGCAATCCCAAATCATCTGGAACAACCAACCACAATAATAACCGTAAAAACATTTTAAAATATTTAAAACATCAATAAATAAAAACACTAATATATTAGGCCCATATGCTAAGGATTTAATACATATCTTTCTTCTGCACATTTCTGCTGGTAATTTGGGTGTTATATCATGCCAGGTGTCAAAACTTTGATATGCAGCCGTTGTCCAGTTCCAAGTTTTAATTCCCCTTAATAACTTGCTAAGGGGCTCGGACACAAGTGCCTAGCATAGAATACATTTTTCATACCAAGATGTAAGACCAAAGACCAAAGCAAAGAAAAACCACAACATATGGATATCTCTTGGAGAAATTTTCTTCCAAAATTGCAGCCACATGATCAGAATTAGACTTCAATCTCTATATTGAAATTACATGTCCCCTAAAAAAAAAACCCCAACTACTATTTGCCTTCTGTTACATTTTTTAAAATGAAGTGACCTCAAATTATTTCCATGATCCTTTTCTACTCTCCCAAACAGCATTATATCATCTGAATTTTGCTGCCCTTTTTTATTTTGGGGATAATGGGCATTATTGCTTGAAAAGTACTAAGTGTTGATGTTTGCCCATAAGAGATAACTTGCTTTAATAATATATTCTGTAAGATTTTTGCAGGCTTCATATAGCATAACTTGATGGACTATGCTAACTAAACCAAAGTTAAAAAAACTTATCCCCCATCCCTCTAGTAACTCTTGAAACATGGCTATTTTCAGCCACAATAGACTTCTTTGGCTGTCCACACAATCTACACATAAGCAAATGCTATCACCTTTCCTCTTTATCACTGTTATAGGTGAAATTTATCCTAGTGATGCAGCCTGTTCTGTCATATCCATTGGCAACAATCTGTTACATCCCTCAGATACCGCTTTTCTAAGAATGAATGGCTTTTGTTGAATAATGTCTACCATTATTATGGTTGATTCCCTACTCAGTTAGACTTTTAGACTGGATTTGGCTTTTTTATCTACCTACTGAGTCCTTCTCTGGGACAGGCAGATATTGTTGTTTCATGGTGATAAAAGTATTGTTGCAGGATGTAAGCTGTTTCAAGTAAAATTGCCTTTTACTACAGGTGACTTTGTCAATGCCCATGGTATTCAAGCTGCAGAACCTAACATTGACACTTTAATGCCATGCTTGTTACCATGGCTACTTCATTTTTTCTTACCATGAATACTTGTGCTTTTGCTACAAAGCACCATGAATTCCCTGAAATAATGGTTTATGTAAAAGAGTAGGAGGGAAGGATGAGTTGGGATAGTAAGGTAGGATAGGCATTAACCCAGAAGGAGATACAGCATTTGGAAAAGAAATAAGAGGAAATTAGAAAATACATAGGCTAGTGGCCTGAGGCTAAAGCACTGAACTTTAAATGCATAGATTATACTGTACATTTAATCTAAATTTATAAATATATTATTGTTGTCTAGTACCTCTATTTTTATTTCCCCCAAATGCAATGCAATAAAATACTGTATTTCCCCCAAATGCAATGCAATAAAATACTAAAGACAATTAGCACAGGGGGCCCCCAAGGCTGTGTGCTCTCCCTACTTCTCTCCTCTCTGTATACCAATGACTGCATCTCCAACGATCCATCTGTTAAGCTACTGAAGTTCACAGATAACACAACAGTGATTGGTCTCATTCGAGACAATGACGAATCTGCATATAGACAAGAGGTCAAACGACTAGCCTTGTGGTGCAACCAAAACAATCTGGAACTGAACACACTCAAAACCGTAGAAATGGTGGTAGACTTTAGGAGAAACCCTTCCATACTTCCACCTCTCACAATACTAGACAACACAGTATCAACAGTAGAAACCTTTAAATTTCTAGGTTCTATCATATCGCAAGATCTAAAATGGACAGCTAACATCAAAAACATCATCAAAAAACAACAACAAAGAATGTTCTTTCTGTGCCAACTCAGTAAGCTCAAATTGCCTAAGGAGCTGCTGATTCAGTTCTATAGAGGAATTATTGAGTCTGAAATTTGCACCTCTATAACTGTCTGGTTCGGTTCTGCAACCCAACAAGAAAGACACAGACTTCAGAGGATAATTAGAACTGCAGAAAAAAATAATTGCTACCAACCTGCCTTCCATTGAGGACCTGTATACCGCACGAATCAAGAAGAGGGCCGTGAAAATATTTACAGACCCCTCGCATCCTGGACATAAACTGTTTCAACTCCTACCCTCAAAACGACGCTATAGAGCACTGCACACCAGAACAACTAGACACAAGAACAGTTTTTTCCAGAAGGCCATCACTCTGCTAAAAAAATAATTCCTTCAACATTGTCAAACTATTTACTAAATCTGCACTACTATTAATCTTCTCATCGTTCCCATCACCAATCTCTTTCCACTTATGACTGTATGACTGTAACTTTGTTGCTGGCAATCCTTATGATTTATATTGATATATTGACCATCATTTGTGTTGTAAATGTTGTACCTTGATGATCGTATCTTTTCTTTTATCTACACTGAGAGCATATGCACCAAGACAAATTCCTTGTGTGTCCAATCACACTTGGCCAATAAAAAATTCTATTCTATTCTATTCTATTCTATTCTATTCTATTCTATTCTATTCTATTCTATTCTATTCTATTAAGACAGATAGGAATGGCCACAAAATCATAACTTCTGCTTTCTTTTTCTGAGATGGAGTCATTATTTTTAAAAAAACTAAACTCCATGGTCAAAGACGTAGAGAGCAGTCTGTTTCAAATCCACAAGCAATATGGTACTAGTCATTGTGGATTGAACAGAGCTCAGTCTTAATTCCCACCTGGAAGTTAATATAGGATGTTCTGCAATATGAATATTATGGTCTACCACTTTTTAGGTAGCCTGAGATCAAATCTTTAAGAGCTTGCAAAATGAAAATCTCTTCAAAGCCAAAGAGAATGCTTTCTTAGCTAAACTTTTATGTCTTTTCCATAATTTCATCAGATGGTTAAATTTGAATCTAATTCATTTTTCTGCCCTTAGCCTTGACTAATTTGTTCTTGATTAATATGACACTTGAGAATCTCATGAGCAAATGATATGCTAATGAACCAGGGTGTTCTGTTTTAACCACAGTGAAATGCCTTTAAAGATTATGGGCATACAGTACACCTCCTTGCTTTCTCTGTGTTAAAGAATTAGATGACTCTTCTCTCTTTAAGCAATATTTTCTCTTTGCATATAGTATTGCTGGATTCCAACATGACACTACAGCACAGGTTAGTGTTGTAAGAGTAATCATAAAAAAACTCCTATTTTGTCTTTTTCCTCCCCTTTCATTCCAACGGTTTATGTAATGAGCAAATAAGGAGAAAAAAAATTGTGGATTTGCTTTTATCCAAATTCCCAATCATAAATGGTAGCTGTCAGGGTCTGAATGGCAGTGGGGGCAGAGGCCAAGAATCAGCTTCAATTCAACCCTGGCAAGGTAGAAAGTCTATAGTTTTTGTCCCCTATGTCCAATTGGTGCTTCATCTTTGACTCTGGAAGAGTAGCATTTTCCCAGACTAAGCTGGTGTGCAACACTTTTATTTGTTTAGTGTAATAGTTTTAATACGGCTGTCATGCTGTTTTAATTTTGATTGGAAGCTGTCCATATTTGGTTATAAAATGGGCAGATGTATACATATTGAAATTTTTTTTAAAAAAATTAATAAATGAGAGCACTACATTTTGAATGAAATTGTTATAAATAAATCTTTACTGCCACATTTGGCAGAATGTATTATGGGCTGTGTCATTCAATGGAAGCCGTAGTGAAGCTGTTCCCATCCCCACGTTGGCTGTTTCCCTCTTTTGTCTTGCTATGTCTTGCTATGAGATTTTTCTGCTTTGCTGGCATATTTGTATGCTAAAGGATGTATAACTGATGACTTTGTGATGTAACCATAATGGACAGGGCCAAACATCTGGTTTTGTATCTCTACATTTTTAGTTCTGTACACTGTTTTGAGTCTTTTGATTTGGAAGCCTTATAAATACAAGTTTCATTGTATACCAAAAACTAAAGATCCTCCCTCAACTGTAGAGATCACCCTAATATTTAGGGGCTTTGAAGAATGCAAGGGATAAGAGATCTGTTTTGCACTTAAAACTTTTCCACATTTCTCCAAAGATGAAAGAGAGTCCTTAGGTTTCAGCCCCATCCACCATGTAGAGAGGCAACAAACTGGGTACTAGGGGATATATATAGGTTGCAGCCTACCATCTCAACTATATTCAATAAACTATCGTTCTTCTGCTTTATCAGTAAGCCTCTTGTCCCCAAGTTTTATTAAAAAGTTTCATACTAAGGACAAGAAATTGAAGCTGTGAAACACAATGTATGAAAGTGTGCATCTAGCTCTCCCTTTGCGGTGTGTGTATCAGGGGTGAAATGCTCCCGGTTCGGACTGGATCGCCCGATCTGGTAGTGATGGTGGCGGGTAACTCGGAGAACCGATAGCAAAAATCCCTGCCCTTTCCCCCTTGCCCAACTGAGCCACGTGATCATCAGAGGTTTTTTTTTTCTTTTAACTTTTAAAAGCATTTTTTCTTCAGCCAAAAAAATGTTTTTAAAAGTAAAAAAAAAGCCTCTGATGATTGTGCGGCTCAGCTGGGATTGTCAGAGCCTTTTAAAAGCATTTTTTCTGTAACCTCTTCAGCCAAAGAGATTGTAGAAAAAATGCTTTTAAAAGGCTCTGTGATCCCAGCTGAGTTGCCTGATCATCAGAGGCTTTTGTTTCTTTTAAAGGCAAAAAAAAAACTTTTAAAAGAAAAGAAAAGCCTCTGACAATCAGGCAACTCAGCTGGGATCACCAGAGCCTTTTAAAAGTATCTTCGGCTAAAGAGGTTGTAGAAAAAATGCTTTTAAAAGTTTAAAAAAAAAAGTTGGCCACCCCCACCCAGTCACATTACACCCCCCACCAAGCCACACCCACAGAACCGGTAATAACAAATTTTACATTTCACCATTGGTGTGTATGTGTGTGTGTTATATGTATATGTGTAATGAGCATAATTAAATAAGAGAGGCTTCTTCCTTTATTGTTTTTCATTGATGTGTATGAACAGCAGGAATGGTTGACAGGATACATTTCATATGAAAATTACAATCCACTTGTGGACTTGATCAAACACTTATCGGCGGGGTCTAATGAACATTTAATTTGGACTTAAGCATCAGTTCATTTTTTTTCCTGAAAATGGGATGGAGAAGAAAAGATAACATTGCATTGGGTGGAGATAAGATAACTTGAACTAATGCAAAAACACAAGAATTTAACATTGGTGCTGAAAAACACTTTTTTCCAAAATATGTAAGGAAATAATAAAGCCTCTTTTGATTAACCCTTAAAATGTGGAAAAAATACTGAGGAAAGAAATGAATAAATATAGACATTTGGAGATACCATTTGTTACTCAGCGTTTCTCATTCTAGTACCTTCCATTTTTGGATATTTATGCGTCTGTTATGATTCTGTGGGACGTAAATATTGCTGTTATCAGTTACTTCCACCCTGTCCTTATTTACATACCAACTGAAAGGTATTGAAGCTATATTTTATGAAGTTCTTTTATTTAAGAATTTCCTTTCTTTTCTGTTCAGCCAGCTTAAAAATAACACACAATATTCTCTTGTGACCTTGTAATATTGTTCTTTGATTTGTTTCTACATATCATCCTGACACAGAATGGAAGTCTTGAAAATGTTTCTCATAACATACTTTTACTTTATACAAAGGTAGACTTCCTCTCTAGTTAAGCCCAAGTAAAAAGCAGGGGGGGAAATCGGAATGTAATAGAACAGTCTTCTATCAGACAGGCATATTCCCTAAGGGCCATTTTATTGTTTTAAAATATATGAATGCTTCCTAATATTTAAAACCTTGCTTTGACTGAATAGCATTAGAATTCCAAATACTATACATCATCTGCAATACCAAAACATTGATATTAACATTATAATACAAAGGTGGTTTTTGTGTGTGTGTGCATGTGTTTGTGTACCCAGATTTCTACCAAGGGGTGTGTGTGTGTGGAATGTTCTGATATGTGTTTGTAAACCCTTTTGTTGCTCTGGGCTCAAGCCATGCTTATCTTATTGTTCCTTCTGTTCTTTGAGAATATTCTCCACAGTCTTTATGTTGATAGATGCAATGCCGTCAGCCCTCAGAAATGGTCATTGACTGAACAGCAAATTTGAATATGACTAAATATGAAGGTAAAGGTTAAGAGAAAGTGATTTTACTATTTAGTAGTTTGTGAGAGACAGTTTTGGCCCCACCTAGTGAGAGAATTCATCTGGAGGATGGAAATCTCCCTCAGCTGCTCCATTCAACATCATAGTCTATAATTTGAAAAAAAAATCTTATTTTTCTTGACCCTGTGGTTTGCCATGAATTCAATATGCCACACTGATCTTTTGATGTAAACACCTCTTAATAACGTCTTCAGTTTGAAGAATGCTTTGGTAATGAAATGTGAATTTTCTATCTTGAAATATTTATGAATTATAGAATGAGAGCCAACAATCAAAAAGTGCATCTTGGAATAGATGTGGGTAGCCTAAAAAGCCTGATTAAAGACTGCCTGGATTCACCTCCTACACTAGCTGTCAAAGCTGGACAACCTCTCAGTCACAGAGCTTCACTACAGGTAATGCTGCAATTTGTGGCTTTTAAATCTCACCTGAAGATTGGGCAGATAATGTAAGCCTCAACATCTCTCTCACCTGTTCATCCACTTATTCTAAAAACTGCATATGATCATGTTTACTTCGTTTTTTAAATATAAAAATCAGTGTGTGAACACTGTGGCACCTGGACGCCATACATTCCAATACATATGAAACTAATCAGATTAAACATTATTATTACATTCAATCAACTTATATATTTCTAATAACAATAACATCTATATTAGGTTACAGTCTGGCATTATTCAAATTATTCCACCTATTTCTCATTATTATTTTCATTTTATCAAATAAAAATGTAAACATTAATATTCCCTTTATTTCTATCACTTATTCTGGCTTTTAATCTGGCATGTAATCCTTTGTTAAGAATCTTAACAAGTAAACCCATGTTAACTTCTGTTATATGTACCTTCAGATGCTTCCAGCTTCCATAAGTAAATCTCAAATATGGAAATTATCATTCAAAAGATTTGGAGGTCATCATCATTGATTGTTCCTCTTGCAGATCTATTCATATTTGTTCAGATATAGATCAGATTGTCAGTTGCAGTTACTTCCAGTAGCTTATCTTTAGCATAAGTCTCTTACTTCCTGCCTTTATACTGTGACAGCACAAAGAATCATGAGATGGATGAACAGTGAACATAGGCATAATTGTGATTAGTTGTGTTCTTACAGAGAGAGATTTTTATTCATCAGATAAATTTTTTAGAATCATAATTTACAGGCGCAGTAAGTGTTTTGCATGTGGGCAGTCTAGGATTCAATTTCATAAAAAGACCTCAGCTGGCAGGATGGAGTACCACCTCTGCTTGAAATTTAGGAGATTGTTTGTCATTTGGAATAGAGGACTAAAAAAACCCTCATAATCTAACTCAGTTATATCAGTTAATTTCTTCAAAGATAAATAAAACAAGCAACTAAAACCTTGGGCAGCTATGCCTAAAATACCACACACCAGAACAGAGTATTGGACTCTTCCATTATTCCTATTATAAAATAATAAAATAAAGCAATTGCTTTTTTTCTAACAACAGATCAGATGAATGTTAAAGTTTGTTAAAATCACCTGGTGGCTTTTTGGGTTATCACTACTAGAATAGAATAGAATAGAATAGAATAGAATAGAATAGAATAGAATTTTATTGGCCAAGTGTGATTGGACACACAAGGAATTTGTCTTGGTGCATATGCTCTCAGTGTACATAAAAGACAAGATACGTTCATCAAGGTACTACATCAAGGTACTACAAAGTCATCAAGTCATCAAGGTACTACAAAGTCATCAAGGTACTACAAAGTCAAGTGGCTACCCTTACTATTTGAAGAGCAAGTGTGCAAGCAGAACTTCACAGATGCTTGATTCTATTAGCTATAATCCCTCTAGGTCCTTTGCTGGCATGTGCTTCTATTCTGAGTAGAAATAAAATAAAAGCACAATTCATTTAACATCATTTTCATCATTTTAATAGAGAATTTTTATCCAGTTGTGAATGAACTGTGAATCATGCAAAGTAATAACTATCTACAGAGTAAGTGGTTCCTACTTATTTAATTACTTAATTCCAGACAGCATAATTGGACTTTATCATCTGGATTCTAATTCAAATTTTTATTCTTTTGTTAAGATTTAATAATGTTTAGATAAAACAAGAGTTTACAATGGCATAATCAGTCATATTAGTGATACTAATTAGTTGTATTAAGCATGGGAGTTCAGAGGAACATTGCTACCTGCTGAAGGTAGGTGTTCCCCCCCCCCTTGAACTTTGAGCCATTGTAACTGCCTGAACAAATATCTGCAATCTACTGGGCAAGATTTTTCAGAAGTGGTTTGCCCTTGTCGTTGTCTTCTTCTTCTTCTTCTTCTTCTTCTTCTTCTTCTTCTTCTTCTTCTTCTTCTTCTTCTTCTTCTTCTTCTTCTTCTTCTTCTTCTTCTTCTTCTTCTTCTTCTTCTTCTTCTTCTTCAGAGAGAGAGAGAGAGAAATATTGATGCAAGATCACTCATCTGGCCTCATACTTAAGGCAGAACTAGAACTCACAGGCTCCTGGTTTCCAGCCTAGCACCTTAACCATTACACCAAACTGACTCTCAGGCACATTGTAAGTGAGAGGATTCAAGGCAGTGTGGCTTTCTACCGGTTTGCCCCGGTTCATGCGAACTGGTAATGGCAGTGGCGGGAAGCTCTGCCCACCCACCCAGATGTCATCAAAAATGATCTGCACTTGTGCAGAAGCGCCGCGCGCTCATGAAGCAAGTGCGTGCATTAGCATGCTACCAATAGCTAACCAGTAGCGCTGGGATTTGGAAACCATTACTGATTCAAGGGCATTATTTTCATACTTTATCTAAAAATACCCCTAAAGCTAAGATACTATTGATAAACTGAGCAATGTAACACATACACACAAATTTTACACACACTCCCTTCCCAAATTTATTTATTTATTTATTTATTTTGTCACAACATTATATACAGGAACATATATTGAAAGGAAAAAAATAGGACAGGAACGGTAGGCACTTTTGTGCACTTATGCACGCCCCTTATAGTCCTCTTAGGAATGGGGTGAAGTCAATGTTAGACAGTTTTTGGTTAAAGCTTTTAGGAGTTGGAGAGGAGACCACTGAGTCAGGTAGTGTATTCCAAGCATTAACAACTCTGTTACTGAAGTCATATTTTCTGCAATCAAGATTGAAGCGGTTGACATTAAGTTTGAATCTATTGTTTGCTCTTGTATTATTGCTATTGAAGCTGAAGAAGTCTTTAACAGGAAGGACATTGCAATAGATGATTCTCTGTGTTAAACACAGGTCTTGTCGGAGTCGGCGGAGTTCTAAATTCTCTAATCCCAGGATTTCAAGTCTGGTGGAATAAGGTATTTTGTTGTTTACAGAGGAGTGGAGAACTCGTCTTGAGACTCTTTTAATGAATCATCGAAAAGTAAAATTCCTTGCTTTTCCATTGCCACACTAAAAGATGAGGCATTTGGAATAAAGTAGGTCTTGAATGTTTACCTTGTTGAGTTGTTTACCTTGAATTATATTGCCACTTATTGTGTTTGGGTCATTGCTGTCATTGTAATTTCTTCTTTTTCCCCAAGGCTTGGTTTTATTTGCTTGATTAAAAAATATTTAAAGTGGTGCTTTTGAATTAATGCCGTCTTTGCTAAATACCACTTCAGTCTTGCGATTCCCTGTCACCCGTGTTTTCACTGTTTAATTGCAGTCTAAAGGCGCCTTTCTTTTGACCGTCTTATTTACTCAGCTGCTAATTTTATGACTCCCTTTTAGTGCCTTGGGATATACTGCATGAAGGGCATGGCAGAAGTATGATTTTGATTGATTATTTACAAATTTGCATAATCTCCCATAATGCAAATCAGTAACATTTTGACTGGGGATAATGGATGTTAAACACACTATGGAAGGCTGATTTTTTTTAATTGGTTGTTAAAATAATTTACAGTCGGATAAAAATTAAAGCAGCAGGAATGTTGTCCCCCTCCCATGATTTATTTAGCTTATTGTCTTGCATAAGGCCATAGCCAAGAACAAAAATGAGAAATAATGTGTGCTCTGTCTCTAAAGAGATTTGACTGCAAGGGCAGAAAGATTCTTTCAGAAAGAAAATTGTGTGCAATTGTGCATAATCTGTATAATTTCATATACAGGTCTACTTTTGCACATCAGCTAATAAGAGACTAGGCAATCGTTTTTCTCCCAAGGTCAAATACAATGGTAATCAGAGGCCACATGCACATATGTATGTATGATGTATGTACATAAGTGTGTATGTATGTATGCATGTATGTATGTAGTAGCAACCACATCCAAGCAACTGTATATCCTTTTGTCTCCCCTCTCCATTTACCCAATGCTGCAAACGCACATACTTTTGCACACTTCTGAACACATTAACCCTTCTGCACAAAATACTGTACTTACAGCTACTAGTGACAATACCAATGTTTTCCAACCTCAGCTGCCTTAAGATATGTGGACTTCAACTCCCAGAATTCCCCAGCCAGCCTAGGGAAGGTGCCAAGGTTGAAAAAAAGACTGATTTACATATTCCTCTGCATGCTGAGATCACTTCACGTTCCATTGCCTCTTTTGACAGACAGGTACAAACTGGAAGGTGGGTATGGCTGAATGAAGAATGAATTCTCCCTGTGTTCCATGTTTTCCAATTAAATTGCTCTTTTAATAGCCTTCTAAGCAGTTGGGAAGACAGTTTAAATTTGTCTTTCCCATTGTTCCTGCCATTATAATTTTATGGGCAAACTATGTTCCTCTAAAGCTTCTCTAAAATAGCATTCTAGTAATGTACTAAATATTCATTACCAGGCTGTCAAGAATGCAACTGGGTACCGGCAGAGAGAAAATGGGATGATGCTCCTGGTGTGCAGTTTTTTTTCTAGAGATCCATGACAGCTGTGACGAGGTTATAAAATAGGGAATTATATTTATGACAGCAAAAGCAGTTTGGGAATCTGTACTGGATTGCCCTGTACAGTCCAGTGGAGAGATAGTCAATCTGAAAATTATGCTTGTATGTGAAAGCTGTGGATCTCTTGACTATGGGTCAGTTCATAAACCAGGCTTATTTGGACCATGGTCTGCTTGGATAAACCATATTGCCCTGGACTATGTATAATGCTAAGTCAATATGTATTGCATAATAAAATGTGTGAATTCAGCTACCATGAGTGGTAACATTTGAAAACTAGAGTCCGTACCGTGGTTCAAGCTGTATCCATTACTGTCCATTTTGCATTTTATTATAACACAGGTGCAAGATAGGAGACTGAAATATACCTCAGTATAAGTTGTTTTAAATGGCAGGTGCTTTCCAAGTTCAGATCTTTCTTGTTACTCTAATCTGGTCCTTTAATAGAAATAGCATTTAATCTTACATACTTCTCCACAGTGCTTTACAGCCCTCTGTAAACTGTTTACAGAGTCAGCATATTGCCTCCAATAATCTGGATCCTCATTTTACTGACCTCGGAAGGATGGAAGGCTGAGTCAACCATGAGCAAGTGAGAATTGAACTCTGGCAGTAAGCAGAATTAGGCTGCAATACTGCATTCTAACCACTGTGCCACCATGGCTCTTAAACTGGAGATACTAGATAACTCTCAGAAATAATTAATGAGATTCTTCTTTATAGTTACATAGTCTCTGAGTCAGGGGTGAAATCCAGCAGGTTCTGACAGGTTCTGGAAAACTGGTAGTGGAACTTTTGAGCAGTTTGGAGAACTGCTAGTAGAAATTTTGAATAGTTTGGAGAACTGGCAAATAGCACCTCTGGCTGGCCCCAGAGTGGGGTAGGAATGGAGATTTTGCAATATCCTTCTCACAGGAATGGGGTGGGAATGGGGATCTTGCAGTATCCTTCCCCTGGAGTGGAATGGGAATGGAGATTTTGCAGTATCCTTTCCCTGCCACGCCCACCAAGCCACACCCACCAAGCCACGCCCACAGAACCGGTAGTAAAAAAAAAATTGGATTTCACCACTGCTCTGAGTTACCGAACATTAAAAAAAAAAGTCATTGTCTATAGACATAAACCAGATTTATTTGGTAAAAGAACTAACCAAAAACAGGATTCTTTTTCAATGGCATTTAATAAACTAATTTCTTTGCTATAGAATTTATAGGCAGGAATAGAGTTACAATTACCTATCGAAAGTTGGCTATGCCTAGAGGGCAATAGGTTGGAGCCCCATACACCATGTGGGTCTGGTTTTTGACTTGGGCTCAAAGACTATTCAAAATTGATCTACAGTAGTGAGAATAAAGATGTAAGTTCAGAAAGTACACTGAAGAAGATGGTTGCCATCTTCCTGTATAAACAATACAGAGATATGCTTAAGACTAATAAAGTTGTCTTTCTTAGTAGCAATTGGTTTGATACAGTAATTTAACTGATATCCCTAGAAAAAATGACACCTTGCCAACTTTAAGCTACTACATGGAGTGATGATTGAATGTGTGAATAGGTCATTACAGATATACAATCATAGACAGAATGCTCATATAGCCATATGTCTTATATAATACTTTCCCTCTATTAAGTCGGACTACTGTACAATCAATCATCAGTCATCGAACATACACAATTCAAGTGATATGCAGTCATGTGTGAACCTCAGTATTAACCAATTTATTTTACAGAGCAACAATGGATAAGCAGTAATGGAAGTTTTTTTTAAAAAAAATATTTCTTACCACAAGATTATGAAGAGAAAAATGGTTTATAATTCATCTCACTGATTATATAATGATTCTGGGAATATTTGAGAATTTGAAAGTGTCATTTGGGATTAGCAACAGTATCTGATATACTTAGGTAAACAAAAGTGCTGCAGAATATTTAATGTTGAAGTCAGATATTTTCTAAACTCCATCTTGGCGTTTGAAGCTATAGTTTCATGCTTCACTGTGATTGGAGAATTTCAATAAATCAACCTAAAAGAAGTGTCACATATTTTATTATTAATCATGAAACATCATGTTTGGGAACAATATAGCATGAAGTAAGGAATTGTTTATTGTGGCACAAAAATAAAAAAAATAACCTAGAAAATATAAAAAATAACAAAAAAAGATTGACTGTGTGCTGTCATCTTGTCAGTCTGGGTGCTACTTAATATGTTAAGCACTGTCCAACAGCTGCTGAAAGTCTAGATACCGTGGTTGTAAATAAATAAAACAACAATATAAAAAAGTAATTTTTAAAAAAGCTATAACATCTGGGGAGAGTGTCAAGGCACTGCACATATCTCTGACTTAATTGAAAGTGGGCAACAATATGTTCACTTGGAAGGTACTGTCTAGAGATCCAAGCTTGCATAAAATAATAAAAGCATCTTGAGAGTAAAACTCTGCTTTGGTTGTACCTGAGGTATCCTGGGTATATGTGTGTCAGGGTTCCATGTAATACACCCATAACAAACAGAACTCTAAGGCAGGTAAATTCCTCAAAGAACAGTTTTATTGGATATATCATATTGGCACAGGCTGGTGAAAACCGACTCTGAATGTTCCCACGGTTTTCACCTAATTAAAAGTAAAAAACTTTCCCCTTCCCCCAAACAATCAGTCACATGGTCCAATCAAGGTGTCATCCAGTTGCCTGGTAACCTCACTCCTCCTCTCCGACCACCTGTGGGAATGTCCTTGGTTCCCAGGAGAAAGTATTTTGTTATGGCTACAAACCGTAGCTATCTCTATTCCTCCCTACCTCTCAGTTCCAGTGTGGCAACAATGAAGTCTCAAAATGGCCTCGGTCAGGACAGCTTCAGGGTTGACAATATTTATATGCCCAAATTGACCACTATTGTCCTTATTAATATCAGGGAATGCAGCAGGACTAAGGCTGGTACTCTAGCCCAGGAGTTCCTAAACTCTGGGCTGCACAAGCAGTGGATGTATCACTTGACCATCCCTTCTCTCCCCTGCCACCGGCACTGCCTGCCCCCAGAGTGGAAAAGGTTGGAGACCATTGATCTAACCTGCACGTCTCTCCCTCCCTCCCTCTCTCTCTCTCTCTCTCTCTCTCTCTCTCTCTCTCCCTCTCTCTCATATCTATCTATCTTTCTATCTATCTATCTATCTATCTATCTATCTATCTATCTATCTATCTATCTATCTATCTATCTATCTATCTATCATCTATCATCTAATCTTATATAGCCACCCATTTTATGGGAAGTGATTCTCAGCAATATACAATAATATTAATATTATTAGGGGCATGATGTGAAAGTGTTGATTGAACAAAATCATAATGGACAGTCAAATATGGTGAAGACCATAATATATGGCAGTTTCCAGCTTAGAAGGTTAAAGGAGTGAATTCTGAAAGGTGGGACTTAATGAATTAAAGGAAGGAGATAATGCATATAGTGTGTATTTGAAACTAAGAAAAATAGAAAGAATATAGTAGAATGTGATGAAGGTAGTTTGATCTTAGGGAGTGGAATTAATGAGTAGAAGCAGAGAAGTGAAGGTGTGCATTTAATTATTAATGAAAGTGCTATGTATGTCAGTACCTATTGGTGTCATCTAAATTACTGTGAATGTAGGAAGCATCATGTTGGAGTGCAGCTTGTGCTCCTGAGAATTGTGGAAATGGAATAAAGATATATGAGTTGTTCAAAATTCTGCATGAACGTGATCTGGGGGAAAATTATATTGCTAGGTGACATGATAGGGAACAAGCAAGATAAGAAGTACAGAACAAACTGGTAGATCATTCAAAGATCAAGGAATGAATGAGAAAGGTGTTTGTTTGATAAGTATCCACTTAGAAGACAGGTTACAAAATCTGGATGTTCTACCAAAATGAAAGCTCAGGAAAGATATGATTTGGGACTGGGTATCGGAGGGACTATCTTTTTCAAACTGTATCTACCCATTCAATCTGATCCAACAGATTGGGCATTTTACATATCCCATCAGCCAAAGAATGTCAACTGGTGAGACCTAGAAGATGGCATTTTTCTGATATAGCCCCTCCCTTATGGAATATTCTCCCCTCAGAGATTAGAATGGACCCGATCCTGTTGGCTTTTCACAAAGCTTTAAAAACTTGGCTATGTACCTGGGCCTGGGCCTTCGCATATGTTAAGGGACCCATTACTTGCCTTTACTATTAGTTGATTAATCATCATGTTTACTGTTTGTACTTTTTTATTTTGTGGAAGTTTTTATTGGCTTAAGGTTTCTTAAATTGTTTTATAAATTTAAAATTGTAAGCCATCTAGACTCATTCAGTTGAGTTGGATAGCTAAAGAAATTGAATGGATGGATGGATGGGTGGATGGATGGATGGGTGGATGGATGGATGGATTCATTCATTCATTCATTAATTCATTCATTCATTCATTCATTCATTCATTCATATTATGGCTGATATCTGAAGGCCTGTCACACAGAAGAACTCATATTCTATGGTCCAAGAAGGCAGTACCAAAAACTACAAAGAAGCAGATTTAGGCTACATAGTAGGAAACATTTCCTGACTACAGGGCATCAGCCAATGGAACATTGGTGTCTTGCAGTCTCCTTGTGAGGAACAACTGTATGTAGGACTTGTGGGCAATCTCTAGACCTCTCCTTTTCCAGATCCACTTGCCAGCTCTTCCTTTCACTGCAATTGTCTGTTTTTACTGGAGTCAAAATCAGTATGCCATTTCTTTCCTGAAAGTCTGAATTATGGAATGTTTTGCATGAAATAAATTGGTGGTTGACTGCTGAATGGGATAAGAATGTATGATATGTTAGAGAATAAGTGGAATGCTTGGCAAATGATTGACTATTCAGCAAGGAACAATACCAATATGCGCAACATTCCCTTGGTTATTTATGGATAAATGGTTAAGTAATGGTTGTGCTGATGATGGAGTATGTTGCTTGGAGACATGAATATGCATATACTTTTGCATGCAGATGTTACCATATTGGAGATATTATCAAATGCATTGCAGATAATTTTGAACTGAATGATGCAGGAAACAGTCTGGATCTGGAAATTAATTTTCAAAGATCAAAGTAGTTGTATTTGACAAGGAAAGTTGACTGAATAATTGCAAATTATACGTAAATGGCAAAAAAAAATTGATAAAAATTAAGGCATGCTAGTGCTGGCAGAAAGTGATGGTAGTATAGGTTCTTTTTAAAAAAATAAATGTCAGAAATTTCTGCCTACTTTAAAATATGGAAGTAATTGTTGGGCATGCTAAGAGAAATAGTGAGTTGAAGGCAGTGGGAATGGGGTACATAGAATTAATATGAATGATGGTGATTAAGTACAAAAAGTGATTTAACAGTACAACAGATGCACATTGGTCAATTTGTAAAGATAATATATGAAGGAAGGATGAACATATCAAGAGGAAGACCAAGATAATTGTGGCTGGTTTGAGTTAATGAGAGCCTGAAAGGAAAGGAGTTCAAGAACAAAAGACAGGGATTGACGTGGTGTATAAATATTGTGGAAGCAAAGATGTTTCAAAGGACATAACAAAATAGGAAGGCATGATGACTAGCAACTATGAAAGTTGATCTTGCTATGCTTCTTTTCTAATCCAATACTTTTAATTTTTCTGGCTTTTTAAATGTACTCTACTTTGCATAATGTTACTTGCTTTAAAAGAGAAGAACATGATTAGTTTGTAGTTTATATTTTGCATTTGTTTAAGCCTTTCAAACACTTTATATTGATTTATATTGATATACTGACCATCAATTGTGTTGTAAATGTTGTACCTTGATGAACATATCTTTTCTTTTATGTACACTGAGAGCATATGTGCCAAGACAAATTCCTTGTGTGTCCAATCACACTTGGCCAATAAAAATTCTATTCTATTCTATTCTATTCTACTAGTAATACCTCCCTTAAAACCAGCAAGATATACAGTTATACCTCTCTTTTAGTTCCCAGTGACCTCACATATACTATATTTGGATGGAAATTCTATCATATTTCCACTGGTGATCATATTGATCACCGAAGTGTAAGAAACAAAAATTCATTCGTTCGTTCATTCATTCATTTTCTATAGCTACCCATTTCAGTCAATGACTATTATTTTAATATTGAATCGATGGACAAATTAAGCATGAGAAATAATCATGAAACATTGCTTGTGTATCCCATTTCTTTAGAAAATACAGTTTGTATAAGTAATTCTTATCTTTCTCAACCTGCTGTCCATATAAATTAGATCACAACTCATATTATTCCCAGATGGGCTTAGGAGTTCCAAAAGTTGGCTTTGCTTTATGGTGGCTAAACTTACATTACATAGGAAAACCACAACTACAAGGACTTAGAACATGGCCTGAATTTTTGGGTTTTATGATGAAAACCCTTGAGAGCAGGGCTGTCAAACTCCTGGCCCACAGGCCAGATGTGTCACACACTGACCGTGCCGAAGCCCGCTATAGCAAGGGGGGGAGAAGTCTTTAGACTTTTTTTTTAGACTGCTTTAGACCCTGACTGAATGTATATGTTTCTCCTGGCATCACTTTGACACCCACAGTTCTCACCTGGTGCTGCCAATCACACGCCATGGCAAGTTGAGTTGCTCCCAATCAGGTTTAAATCTACCACAGCTGCCCTGTCATTACAGTAGCATTTACGAGTTTCTTATTTGGTAACCTGTAATTCCCAGTTTGTTTCTTCTCTTGCTGCAGTGCTGCTGCTAGACGTGAAAAGGGAATAGACTGGAAATCATTTGCTAATATAAGAAGGTGAGCTGATCAATCTTTCCTTTCTTGACAATCCTGGGAAATGTAGAAGAAAGAGAAAAAGGCAGTGAGCAGCAGCAGGGTGGACTGGCTCAATTATAGTGGTGATGGAATACTATTGGAAAACCTGAAGGACTAGGCTGGGGGACAGATCCTCCTGGAGAAAATCTATGTGATCAATAAGAGCTGACACCAGCTTGATGGCACATAATCAGAATTAGTCAATACTTTTTATACTTAAGCTTCCTCATTGTTCTTGAACTAATTCTCGTCTGTATCTGTTGCACAATTTTCTGTCCTATTTCTGTGCTATTTTAAAATCTCTAGAGATGCAAATTTAACATAAATGCATTTGTATTAAAAAAAAAATTACACATCTATTAAATTTCTAATGGAAGATATGGGTGGCAAACACTTCTCTTCAAACTTTTGCTTTTCTTCCTTCAACTTTAATCATGCTAATTAATCAGGATTTCATGATTCTGGCAAAGTGCCTTTTGTTCCTGATACACTATATCTGATCTTATCCTATTTTCTTATCCCTCATCCATGGCAGGGATAAAGATTTAATTTGTGGGCCTTTATTTTATTTGCGTGGAGGGAAAAAACAACACCCCGCCAGTGGTGGGATTCAAATTTTTTTACTACCGGTTCTGTGGCCGTGACTTGGTGGGCATAGCATGGCTTGGTGGGTGTGGCTTGGTGGGCATGGCAGGGGAAGGATACTGTAAAATCTCCATTCTCTCCCCATTCCAGGGGAAGGTTACTGCAAAATCCCCATTTCCTCCAAATCAGCTGGGACTCGGAAGGCACAGAATAGATGAGGGCAAGGCCAATCAGAGGTGGTATTTACTGGTTCTCCAAACTACTCAAAATTTCCACTACCGGTTCTCCAGAACTGGTCAGAATCTGCTGAATACCACCTCTGCACCCTGCTCAATTTCCCACCAGTTGCAGAAAAATGGCAACTTATTTCTGTAGGAATGGTTGAATTTACTGGCTTCAGCAATGGGATTCTTAGGAAGGAAGACAAGAAAGAAGGAAATTATTATTTCTTCTGGGGTAACATGCCAGGTTGGCAGGTCCTTCCTTCCTTCCTTCCTTCCTTCCTTCCTTCCTTCCTTCCTCCCTCCCTCCCTCCCTCCCTCCCTCCCTCCTTCTTCCCTCCCTCCCTTCCTTCCTCCCTCCCTCCCTCCCTTCTTCCTTCTTCCTTCTTCCTTCTTCCTTCCTTCCTTCCTTCCTCCCTCCCTCCCTCCTTCTTCCCTCTCTCCCTTCCTTCCTTCCTTCCTTCCTTCCTTCCTTCCTTCCTTCCTTCCTTCCTTTCTTTCTTTCTTTCTTTCTTTCTTTCTTTCTTTCTTTCTTGTTCACAAACTACATACAAAAGAACTTTCATTCAATGTTTTTAATATCAGTTCTATAATGGGATGTAACTAATTGGAGCATTTTTCCTTTGCAGATGTACACTCCACAAAGGGGGGAAAAGTAGGGATAATTGTTTCCTCAATTCTCCCTTTGGTGGAAGCAGAACTAGGATCCAGTTATCCTAGAGAAAGAGAAAGATCCTCAGGTATTGTATGCATCATTGCTCACAGTCACTCTACCCTTGTGACCTGTTGTCTGAATTACTACAATGCACTCTCTTGGGGGCTTTCCTTGAGGTACTTTCAGAAGTTTCAACTGGTGCAGAATGAATATGCACAGATAGTGAAAGTTGTTGGATATTTGACACATGCAGCACCACTGGTACATGAGCTAAATTGGCTGCCACTATGCTTTCAGATGCAATTCAAGGTGCTGCTTGCCATTTTTAAAACACCTCATGGATATTACCTAAGGGGCCATTTTCTCCCAGTCGTTTTTACCCATCTGGTTCAATCCAGCATGTTAAGGGTCACATCAGCCAAGGAATGTCAGCTGGTGAAGATCAGGACATACTGTATCTTCTTTGCTGTAAGCCTTGGTCTCTGGAACATTTTCCCTTCAGAGATCAAGATGACCCTAGCACTGGAGGCCTTTGTAAGGCTGTGAACACTCAGTGCCCAGGCCTGAGGGACCTTGAGAATCTTAGGAGCCCCATTTCTTGGCTGTGTTAATATTCATGATAGGGATACTTGGCAATTACATGAATTATATGAATAAAAAACAAACCAAAACAAAACAAAAGCTTTCATGATGATGAAATCCTAGGGGGGGGGGGAAATCAAGATATTCTGGTGTGAACCGGGAGATAAGGGATGGGAGAATGGACTTCTCTTTCCTGTAAATGGACTTCCCAAGAGCACTTCAGGGTTCCAATGGATACCCTAATTAAATCATGTCTTGAGCCAAGCTTCAAAAGAAATTCAGGTATTTATTAGGAGCTTCATGTCAGCAGGTTCCCAAGTGAAGCCAGCTCTGACCCTATGTAATTTATGCTCCAATTATGACCCTGTTTCCCCGCTCCCTCCAGGGTGTGTCATCAATCACATTTCACCAACGGAGCAATTTCACAGGTTGTAGAGGTCACTCTCCTTTGACTGCTTCAGGTATCCCTGGGATACAGCCTTGAGGGAGATAAGCATGGAATGTGCATCTGTTTTTTGCTGCTGTGCACTTTTGCCGTTCCCCCCCCCCCGGCCTATGGCAACTGGTGAGAAGGCTAGAGATGCTTTGCGAGTTGACATAGGACCTTGGAAGAACCAACACATATTTGAACCTGCAAGAAGCAAATGGCATGCCATTACCTTGGATGTCATGAAAGAGTAAAAGGCTTTCTTAAAATTCAGCCTCAGCACCTGACATTCACTAAGGAGCCAGGAGCGTATTGCCTTAGACAGGTTACAAAGTGATTTTGTAGTATTGATTTTCCACATGAATAGCCATTGTGTTCTATTATAAAAAGGGCTGCTTTGCAAAAAAAGAGGAAGTTGTGATATCTGGAGGAATAGACAGAAGTATAAAATTAGCTATCTACACAAAGTCTTTTGAAGCTGATAAATATCTTTCCATAGGCTCACTTACTCTTTCTAATAGCTCCTGCTAAGGGACAAGTTTAGATCAAAACTCTGGGCTGTTTAATTCCATCATTCAATATCCAAGTGCTTTCAGTTATAACACTCTATATAGACTCTCAATCATATTCTTGCAAAGGAGACTCTAGTGACGTTTTGTATGAAATCACCATCACTTAAACTACCATCATTTATTTATTTATTTTTATTTTATTTATTTATTTATTTATTGAGTACATATTAGATAATATATATAAGTATAAGCATGAATTGAATACATAAAATGAATACAATTAAAGGCAGGGGTAAAATCTAAAAATTTCCCCTACCAGTTCTGTGGGCGTGGCTTAATTGGTGGGTGTGGCTTGGTGGTCAGATGACTGGGTGGGCATGGCCGATAACAATAAATAATAAAAAATAATAAGCAAATTATGCAAAACAATAAGAGGTACCAAAAACCAACTTTCACACTTTACACACACACAATACAACACAACTGACTCACACACAATGTAAAAGCAGCTGCACTTAACCCAAAATGGCCCCTGCAACAAGCAGGAACCTCACACAGCCACAAAAAGTTCAAAAACCAACTTTCACACTTTACACACACACAACACAACACAACATAACTCAACTGACACACACACAAAAAATGCCACATACAGCTTTGTGAGATTTTGTGTGTTTGTAGTTAGAGTGAAACACTAAAGAAACATACCAAAACTCAGAAAGCTGCACAAATATTTTATTTTATTATTTTATTTTATTTATATTTTTTAGATCAGGGGTCTCCAACCTTAGCAACTTTAAGGTTTGTGGACTTCAATTCCCAGAGTTCCTCAGCCAGCAAAGCAGGCAGATTCAGTTGCTGACTAGGAGATGGATTTCAGGCAGGCAGAATCAGTTGCTAGCTGATGCAACTGATGTAAAGCATGGCTTTCCCAGCTGGAAAGGAGCAGTTAATTAAGTAAGTGTCTTATCGCAGCCCAGAATCTCTTAAAAGGAGGTTTTCTACAAGCTCTTTGGCTGAAGAGCTTGTAGAAAACATGTTTTCTAAGGTTCTGGTGATGAGGAACTCAGCTGGGATAGCCAGAGGAGCCTTTTAAAACTTTTTTTTACAGCCTCTTCGGCCAAAGAGATTGTTAAAAAAAAGTTTAAAGGGTTCTGACAATCTCAGCTGAGCCACGGGATCATCAACGACTTTTTTTTTAACTTTTAAAGGCATGTTTTCGGCTGAAGAAAAACTGCTTTTAAAAGTAAAAAAAAACCTCTGATGAAGGAGCCCCATTTCTTGGCTCCTGAGAGCCAAGGGGGCGGGGCCAAGGATTTTTGCTACTGGTTCTCTGAACCACCCACCACCATCATTACCGAATCAGGCGAGCCAGTCCAAACCGGGAGCATTTACCCCTGATTAACCTTTCGAACCTTTCGCCGCGAGCTTAAAACTCATCTATTCATCTGCGCAGGACTGGACTAGATTTTAGATTTTAAATTTAAACTGGTTTTAATGGGTTTTATTATGTATACTGTTATTTTTAATTATTCGGCTATTTGGAATAAGTTTTTTAATTGATGTTTTATTTTGTATTTATATGTATTTTTTATCTGCCTGTAAACCGCCCTGAGTCCCTAGGGAGATAGGGCGGTATAAAAATACGAAAAATAAATAAATAAATAAATAAATAAATAAATAAATAAATAAATAAATAAATAAATAAATAAATAAATAAATGGAACATTAGGACAGGGACAGTAGGCACGCTGGTACTCTTATGCACAGCCCTTACAGACCTATTAGGAATGGGGTGAGGTCAACAGTTACCAGTCTAAGGTTAAATTTTTGGGGGTTTGGGGAAGAAACTACAGTCAGTTAGTGCATTCCAGGCATTGACCACTCTGTTGCTGAAGTCATATTTTCTGCAATTGACTTTTGTGCAATTTATATCTATTGTGTATCTATTGTGTGCTCATGTGTTATTGTGGTTGAAGCGGAAGTAGTTATTGACAGGTAGGACATTGTAGCAGATAATTTTACGATCTATGCTTAGGTCATACCAAAGGTGGTGTAGTTCTAAATTTTCTAAGCCCAAAATTTCAAGTCTGGTAGCGTTAAGGTATTTTGTTGCGAGTGGAGGAGTGGAAAAGTTTTCTTGTGAAATATTTCTGGACACATTCAACTGTATTAATGTCCGATATGCAGTGCTGGTTCCAGACAGATGAGCTGTATTTGAGAATTGGTCTAGCAAATGTTTTGTATGCTCTGGTTAGTAGTGTAATATTACTGGAGAAGAAGTTAAGCAAGATTAGGCTTACAACCCTTAATGCCTTTTTGGCAATGTTGTTACAGTTGGCTTTGGCACTTTGATCATTTGATATGAGTACTCCAAGGTGCTTTGTACTCAAATGAGTACTCAAAGGTACAAGATCCTTTGACCATCTTCTGGATGGTCAAAGTTATGTGATATCAGCTCACAGAAGATGAGATTACTCTTTTTACAGGAGGACAGACCAAAGAAGAAGGGCAACTGTCAAAAGCTTAAAAGCCACAATTGCTTGTTGTGATAGAAAAGAGCCAGAGCACAACTGTTATATATGTACAGTAGTGGCCAAAATTGTGGAAACCTTTTGGGAAAAGTGTATTTTTGAGGTTTGACTTTTTTTTTAAGTTTCAAAATAATAATATTCCACTGCTGAAATGGCCTGGGAATAGCTCAGACCATAATACAATTGAAAACCTATGGAGCCGACTAAAGAAACTTGTTAGTCAGAAGTGATCCAGCAATAAAACTCAGTTAATAGGAGCAATCATTCAATCTTGGTTTCACATTATAACAAATGCAGAACTGAAAGACTTGGTTCACTCCATGGGAAGATGCTGTAAGGCCGAAATACCCAACTAAGTATTAACTGATGTGATAATTTTTGTATATCTTGTTTTTCCTACGTTTCACTTTTCTTCTTTATACTGTAACTGCTATTGTAATAGCAAATCCTTTATAAAATTTATTGCATTACATTCTTAATTAAATTATCTTTCCACTGATATATTCCACCCAAAAAAGTGGTGTTATTAGCTAGTTTCCCAAAAGGTTTGCACAATTTTGGCCACTACTGTACTTATTCTCAAACCAAACAAGAGATTCTGAGAGAAATTCTGGTGAGAGAGAAGTTCCCTGAGAATGGGCTCCTGCATGAGCCCATGCATGAAAGCTTGGGAGCTCCTGCATGAAAGCTTGGCAGCCTAAACCTCTGGACCCAGATTGGATCCCGGTACATTTTCTGGTAAAAATGAAAACAATGCATTTTCTGCTTTTTTAGGACAGTCTATCTCCACGCGGTGGCTTAGTGGGTAAGACGCTGAATTTGTCGATCGAAAGGTCGGCAGTTCAGCGGTTCGAATCCTTAGTGCCGTGTAACGGGGTGACCTCCCATTACTTGTTCCAGCTTCTGCCAACCTAGCAGTTTGAAAGCACATAAAAAATGCAAGAAGAAAAAATAGGGATCACCTATTTCCGTGCGCCTTTGGCATTGACTCATGCCAGTCACATGACCATGGAGACGTCTTCTGACAGCGCTGGCTCTTCGGCTTTGAAATGGATATGAACACTGCCCCCTAGAGTCGGTAACGACTAGCACACATGTGCGAAGGGAACCTTTACCTTTACCGTTATTTCCACATAAGAAAACGAATGCCCTGGGAATAGAATTTCAGAAGGGGCTGAATAAAAATGGTTACAAATAGAAATAATAATAATAACAGAGTTGGAAGGGACCTTGGAGGTCTTCTAGTCCAACCCCCTGCCTAGGCAGGAAACCCTACACCATTTCAAACAAATGGTTATCCAACATTTTCTTAAAAATTTCCAGTGTTGGAGCATTCACAATTTCTGCAGGCAAGTTGTTCCACTGGTTAATTGTTCTAACTGTCAGGGAATTTCTCCTTAGTTCTAAGTTGCATCTCTCCTTGATTAGTTTCCACCCATTGCTTCTTGTTCTACCCTCAGGTGCTTTGGAGAATAGTTTGACTCCCTCATCTTTGTGGCAACCCCTGAGATATTGGAACACTCCTATCATGTCTCCCCTAGTCCTTCTTTTTATTAAACTAGGCATACCGAGTTCTTGCAACCGTTCTTCATATGTTTTAGCCTCCAGTCCCCTAATCATCTTTGTTGCTCTTCTCTGCACTCTTTCTAGAGTCTCAACATCTTTTTTACATCGTGGTGACCAAAACTGAATGCAATTAAAAATGATTCTTGAGAACTGAGCAAACTGATGAAACAATTTACTTTGCCCAGAACCATTTGTAAATACCTAGTCTGAATTCATATTTGGATTACCCTTAGTAATGTTTAAACATAATTAAAATATAGTTTAATAACAAGGTATTTTTCCTGTTTAGAGAACTTAATTATGAAAGATTGTAGAATGTTATGTTAGTTTTTAGTATGGATAATTTATTTATTTATTTATTTATTTATTATTTATTTATTTATTATTTAGATTTTTATACCGCCCTTCTCCCGAAGGACTCAGGGCGGTGTACAGCCAGATTATAAAAAACAATACAATATACAGATTAAAACAGAAAGTTAAAATAACATATTCTATAAATGGCCGAAAGTTTAAAACCATCAAATTTAACCCATAAAATTCATAAAAATACCCCAATTAAAATTGTTTAAAATTCAAAAAGTTTAAAAAATTTAGGCCAGTCCCGCTTAGATAAACAAGTGCGTTTTCAATTCACATTGAAAGGTCCGAAGGTCAGATAGTTGACGCAAACCAGGGGGAAGTTCGTTCCAGAGGGTAGGTGCTCCAACAGAGAAGGCCCTTCCCCTGGCGGCCGCCAGCTGACATTGCTTGGTGGACGGCACCCTGAGAAGACTCTCTCTGTTTGAGCGTATGGGTCAGTGGGAGGCATAAGGTAACAGCAGGCGGTCCCGTAAGTACCCGGGCCCTAAGCCATGGAGTGCTTTAAAGGTGGTAACCAAAACCTTGAAGCGCACCCGAAAGACCACAGGTAGCCAGTGCAGACTGCGCAGGAGCGGTGTTACACGGGAGCAACGTGTGACTCCCTCAATCACCCGCGCAGCTGCATTCTGAACTAACTGAAGCCTCCAAGTGCACTTCAAGGATAGCCCAATATAGAGAGCATTGCAATAATCCAAACGAGAAGTGACAAGAGCGGGAGTGACCATGCATAAGGCTTCCCTGTCAAGAAAGGTGCGCAACTGGCGAACCAAGCGGACTTGGTAAAAAGCTCTCCTGGAGACGGCCGCCAAATGATCTTCAAATGACAGCTGTCCATCCAGGAGAACGCCCAAGTTGCGCACCCTTTCTGTTGGGGCCAATGACTCGCCCCCAACAGTCAGCTGCGGTTGCAGCTGACTGTACCAGGGTGCCGGCATCCACAGCCACTCCGTCTTGGAGGGATTGAGCTTGAGTCTGTTTCTCCCCATCCAGACCCGTATGGCTTCCAGGCACTGGGACAGCACTTCGACAGCTTCATTGGGGTGGCCCTGGGTGGAATAGTACAGCTGCGTATCGTCAGCGTACAGCTGGTAACTCACCCCAAAGCCACTGATGACCTCGCCCAACGGCTTCATATAGATGTTGAACAGGAGAGGCGAGAGAATCGACCCCTGAGGCACCCCACAAGTAAGGCGCCTCGTGGTCGATCTCTGCCCTCCTGTCAACACCGTCTGCGACCGGTCAGAGAGATAGGAGGAGAACCACCGATAAACGGTGCCTCCCACTCCCAAGCTCTCCAACCATGGTCGATGGTATCAAAAGCTGCTGAGAGATCTAACAGGACCAGGGCAGAGGAACAACCCCTATCCCTGGCCCTCCAGAGGTCATCCACCAACGCGACCAAAGCTGTCTCCGTACTATATCCGGACTGGAAGCCGGACTGGAACGGGTCTAGATAGACAGCTTCATCCAGGTACCGGGGAAGCTGCCATGCCACCACACTCTCTACAACCTTCGCCACAAAGCAAAGGTTGGAGACTGGACGATAATTTCCCAAAATAGCTGGGTCCAGGGAACCATGACAGGAAGGCTTCTTGAGGAGGGGTCTCACCACTGCCTCTTTCAAGGCGGTGGGGAAGACCCCATCCAACAATGAAGCATTTATAATTCCCCGGAGCCAGCCTCGTGTCAACTCCTGAGTGGCCAGCACCAGCCAGGAGGGACACGGGTCCAGTAAACATGTACTGGCATGTAACCTCCCAGTAGCCTGTCCACGTCCTTGAGAGCCACAGAATCAAACTCATCCCAAACAACCTCAACAAGACACGTCTCCGTCATCTCACTTGGATCATCGCAATTAAGGAATTTTAAATAACTTTTCCAAGAATATTTCGAATTGCCATCAAGTTGAACACTAGCAAGGAAAAAATATTTCCTAGAGATAAAAGAGAAAGCAAAGAAATAGACCTATTCTTTGGAAACTGAAATTTTGGTTACATTTTACACTTACACTATAAGCTTACTTTACGAAGTCTTATCTCAAACTACTTTAATCAAACATATGCTTGCAATACATGTTTTAATTTAAGTTAAAAATAATCTGAAATTGATTCAGTAACCAAGGCTACTTTTCTAACATGCTTCATTTGAAACAGAAGCACAGTAAGAAAACTAATTTGCTTTTGAATTGATAATGTTTGTGATATTGCTTCACATAATCTCATTATGTAAAGGGTTTAATTTGTTCTGTCTAGTAAGATGATGGTTTGTTGTTATTTAATTATTTCTTCTTACTTTTAAATTACCTAAATCAGAACTAGAAGCCAGCACAAATCTTTAGCCATTGTAACTATTGCTATATGTTAACAAGCATCTGTGTCCAGTTTAAAAATGAAAATGCAACTTAAAAAGTATAATACAATTACCTGAATTGAATATTTCTGTGAATATACTGATTATTGAAATTTGTTTGCCAACAAATCTATGGAGACTTACAATGGACAATAGCCAAAAAAATAAAAAAACAACCTCATGGAGTCTAAAAATTATGATAAATCGGTCACAGCCAATTAACCAATATACCCCCAAAATGTGATTAAACTATAGTATTTATATCCAAAGCAAATATAATAATGGGGGCCATTACATTAATTCAATATAATGGAAATTATTCAATGGTGGCCAATCAATCCCTGAAGGTACTCTGGAAGAGTTTGGTTTTCACCAACTCCTGGAAGGCTGTCACTAACAAGGTGAGACTAATTCTTCAAAGTTGAGGCCATTCCAGTGATTTTATGCCATAATGGGGAGAAAAAACCAGTGCTTTATGGCTCAGTCCCCTCATCTCAAAATATTAAGGCATGTTCTCCTGGCTTGATCAGCTTATATGCATGAACTCTGATCAGAAAAAGTGGGCCTGCAAGTACCTTGAAGCTAAGCAACATAGAGCTTTATCATTAATATCACCACTTAGGTTATTTGCGTCCACTTCAATTCATCACCCAATAACTTTTTCCTAGCAAAGAAAGAAATAATCTATGGTTCACGTTCTGTTTTAATTGGAGGAAAATAGCATTATATTTCTTCAAAGCAACACAGGATTAACATATTTAATGAAAAGAAGGACTGGGGTGACGTGATAGCAATGTTCTGATATCTCAGGGGTTGCCCCAAAGAAGAGGGAGTCATGCTATTCTCCAAAGCACCTGAGGGCAGGACAAGAAGAAATGGATGGAAACTAATCAAGGAGAGAAGCAACCTAGAACTAAGAAGAAATGGATGGAAACTAATCAAGGAGAGAAGCAACCTAGAACTAAGAAGAAATTTCCTGACAGAACAATTAACCGGTGGAACAACTTGCCTCCTGAAGTTGTGAATTCTCCAACACTAGAAGTTTTAAAGAAGAGACTGGATAACCATTTGTCTGAAATGGTAGAGGGTTTCCTGCTTGAGCAGGGGGTTGGTCTAGAAGGTCCCTTCCAATTCTGTTATTTTATTCTATATATTAGTCTACCATATGAGAAAAAAATAGTCAAAGCACAAGAAAACCTATGTTTTTGTATATATGATCTTCTTTAAAAAGTTGAAGTCAATACATATACTGATTAATTATTGAGCTAAACATAGTTAGTCACATTTTATTTTATTTTATTATCAAATTTCTACACCACTGATCCTACCTGGGTGACTCTGGGAAGGTTACAAATAATCCTTTTAATGCTTCATATCATATTCCTTCACCACCTTTATTGTTCTTTTCTATACTCTTTCCAGATACTCATCATCTTTCTTTTTTTTTTTTTTTTTTATAAAAAGTTTTATTTTTACAATCATATCAAATAATTCATCCAATGTACAGTTATATACAGTTAGTCGGGCTTGCCCAGTCACCACCACCCTTTTTAACACTCTTCCCTCTTCTACCTTCTTTTACTTTCCAAACCTTCCTCTCCTTCTCTTATCTAGATCCACTCCTCCCTCCACCCTACACCTTCCTTCTCCCTCTACTATCCCTCTTCCTTCCTCTTCTCCTCTTTCCTACCTCCTACTCTCTCTTTTCTCCCTCCCCACCGTTCTAAAATGGTAACTATGCAGGCCCGACCCTACATTAATTATATTTCTTCAATAATCCCTGTACATTAACCATCACTCCATCTCTACCAAACCCCCAATTCCCTCCCCTTACCCCCACCCCCACCCCGACTTCCCAGAACAAAATGCAGGGTATCAAAACTAACAATCATAATCCAAAATAATTCCTAAATTATAATCTTTAGTCACACCACACTTAGTCACACTCTCAATTCCCCTCTCCTTCAAAAATATATCTAATACAAAATATTTCCTAAATTTACTCATATGCTATTCGATATTTTTTTATCTGATACTTATTTTAAATATAATCAATCCACATTTTCCATTCTAAAATATATTTTCTAGTATATAGTCTTTGAGGTAATCGGAGATTTTTGTCATCACTGCCAGATTTGATACTTTGAGTGTCCATTTGTTGTTTTGTTTTGTCCATTCTTCTTGTAGGTAATTCTTCTTTCTTCCAATACTGAGCAATCAAAAGTCTTGCGACTGTTATTAAGTTCAAAATCAATTTAGTCTCTATAGCTGTATAGTCCATAATTATTCCTAGTAGAAAGAACTGCGGAGTAAACTTAATCTTCTTTTTCAAAATATTCTGCATGATCCACCATACTTTAATCCAAAATACTTTAACTTTTTTACAAGTCCACCATATATGGTAATAAGTAGCATCTTCACAATCGCATCTCCAACATTTAGCAAGATCTAATATGTGTTTCTTGTAAACAGGTAATGTCATTTTTAAATTATTTCAAATAATGAAATACTTTCCTTCTCTTCTGTGAATTCAGGCCATTAACATTCCAAGATAATAGTTTAATTGCCATTATCGGCCAAAGGAAACTTTTGGAACACCAGCTGCAGATCACATTTTACTTTAGGCCTTGCTCCTCCCACTGTTTCCATTGTAGTAGTTGCCAGTTGTTGTTGTGCCTTCATCTCTTGTTCCTTGCGTTTAGCAGCAGCTCTAGTCAGCCTTTGTTCTTTTGAATCTAAACCCGTCGTAGGTATTTCCAACACTTGTAATAAATCTTCTTCCATCACAATCTGTTCTTGTACCTGCTTCACTTCTCTTTCCTTCACTTCAGCCTCCCTTCTTCTAGCTTCCAATGGGGGAAGACTTCCAACTTTTAATACCTCAACATAAAATTCTCTTGCTTTTCCAACCGTATTGAAACGATGTACTTTCCCTGCATAATATACTATTATACCAGTTGGAATATCCCATCTATATTCAATCTGATGTTTTTTAAGTTCATTCACCAGGAAGGCAAATTCCTTCCTAGCCCTTAACATTTTGGTGGAATTTCCTTTAATATCAAAATATCTTGACCAGCAATCTGAATCTTCTCCCCCTTATATGAAGCTTGCAAAATCTGATTTCTCACTGTTCTGTTTGTAAAATAAATAACAACATCCCTTGGCAACTTTTTGCCTTGCTATCCAAGAATTCACACGATATATTTTATCAATTTGATAAGCCACATCTGCTGGACGAGCTGCTAATATCTCAGCAAATACTTCAGAAAAATTTCCTTAAATTCTCTTCCTTATTTTCTTTCAAACCTCGAATTCTAAGAGCAAATTCCATATTTCTGTATTGTATCAAAACTATTTCATCCTCTGTCTTTTCCATTGTACTTTGAAATTCATCCATTTTATTTTCTAATTTTGAATTATGTTGCTTAATTACTTCAACCTCCTCTTCCAATAAAATCACATTCGTTGCCAAACTTTGTACTGCCATTACAAATCCTTCTTTAACTTCTTTATTTCCCACTTGAATTTCTGATATCTGCTCTTTCATTTCAGACATCTCATCAGTTATTACTTTAAATTTTTCTTCTATAAAGCCTTTTAAGTTCTCTTGTAACGCCTCTAAATTCAATGTTCTAGTCTCTGCTGTATGAGCTGGAGAGGCACCAGCTGATAAAGTTCCAGAGCTCTTTGTTACAGTAGACTTTAATTGTTTGGCTGCCATCTTCTATAAAATTATTTATTTATTTATTTCCAACTTAATATTCACTTTAAATCTTCTTAACTTCTGAGAAACACAGTCTTTTAAAGCAGTATTTAAAAAATCTCCCTAGATTCTATCAGCAGGCAGCAAAGAGTTAAAGCAGCAAGTAACATGCAAATTACCAACTGCAGAGGCACACGCTGAAAGTATCACTTTCGCTTTCCACTCGTTAACTTGTTAACAATTCGCCTCCATTTTCTTGCTGTTTTCAAGCTTGTTACAAAGTATCGGGGAATCGGCTTGGCTACTTGCTTAAAGTTCTCCCACTTTCGTTCTGTCCGGTATAATCCTTTATTGTCCAAAATAAATCTCGGCGTTTGGTCGTGGTGATTGGTTCTGCCAAAGCAGAAGAATCCTCGGATCTGGAGCACTTCGGGTTACTGGAGGGAACTTAACCCTTCAAACCCTTTTTTTCTCAGGGGCTTTAGGGAAATTCAACCTCTGCCCTCAGCTCACCCCTTCTCCTTCTCCCGAAGAGGGGGTTTTCCGAACCGCTGGGCAGCAGATTTAAGCTGTCCTAGCGATTCCACATAATCCAGAGGTTGGTGATCGTAAAGATCACCGCCATCACCTACGGTGCCAAACCGGAAGTCTCTCATCATCTTTCTTTTATTGTGGCAACCAAAACTAAGCACAGTATTCTAGGTGCACCATAGTCTGGAACTTTTACTTCCTTTGAACTTGGCATTATACCTGTCAGGGTTCCAAGTAACACCCCAAGCAGAAGTAAAACACCAAGGCAACATTCTCCTCAAAGTTCCAATTTATTAGAGATGAGAAAACCTGAATCTGAAAGGCCTCCGGGTTTTCCCCACCCAAATCAAAATCAAAGTCCTTCCCCTGCACCCACATAGCCATCACATGGTCCAATCAAGTCCCTGTCCCAACTGGAGTTGCTTCCCAATCAGGCCTCTCCAAGTACAGGTTGAACGTCCTTGACTCCCACGGAAAAGAATGTTGTTATGGCTATTCATCGCACCCTGTCCCTCCTCCCATTGAAGGGATAGCATGCCCATCCAACAAGTGTGACAGCCCTGAAGATCCAAAGTAAAAGATGGTCGCCAGAGCTGACAATACCTTTGTTAACATGGTTAAATATCTGAGATTTCATTCACTCTTTTGGCAGTTGCTGTTCACTGCTGGGTCATGCTTCTTCTGTGGCAGGGGTGAAATCCAGCAGGTTCTGACAGGTTCTGGAGAACTGGTAGTGGAAACTTTGAGCAGTTCAGAGAACCAGCAAATACCACCTCTGGCTAGCTGGTCCAGAGTGGACATTTTGCATTATCCTTCCCTGCCACTCCCACAAAGCCACACCACACCCACCAAGCCATGCCCACAAAAAAAATGGATTTCACCACTGCTTTGTGGTATACTGAGACAGCTTCTTACAAGAACTAAACCATATCTATCTTGTTCCTTTGCATCTTGTTTTTCCTACCTAACAGAAATCTTATATTTCTTGCCATTGAATGATTCAATAGGATCTAATTTTCAAGTTTATCAAACTCTCTTTGAACCTTGATCCTGTATTCTGAAGTATTGCTGATTGTCCCCATTCTTAGGTTTGTTTCATCTCTAGATCTGATGGGCATCTATTCTATCTTCTCATCTAAACATCAATTTATACTAACACAAAAGAAGAACCCTGAGCCCAAAAGCAACCTGAAGGGACTCCATTGCATAGGATCTGGACTTTCAGCTATTTCAGATGCTAATAACAGGTGGATAAAGTTATAGCCACCTATTTTTTAAATGTAACATTTAAAATCCACAGCAGTTGATTTGGCAGTCTTTGGAAGCATTGCAAAAGCCAAATGGAGCATGTTAAAGTCAAGCAATGATAAAACCCTGATTTGTCTTTATGGTGTTTCTGTTTCCAGCCTTGACTTCTGCCATTTTCTATCTCTAGCAGAGGAAGAAACTGGAATACATTGACTCTATACATAACCAAGAGCTATATTTCACTGGGTATATTTATTGAAAACAGCCTGGCAACCAGACTCCATTCACAGCAGGGTCCTATACTATTTTGAAGTAAAATGAGTTCACAGCATGTATATGTCTAATGTCAGTGTGTCTGTATATGTGTAGAGAATAGTTAAAAGTTTTTATTTGTTGGAATCAACATTTAGAATTACAAACCAAGGTTTTAATATAAGGAAACCAGTACATTACAAAGAGCTTTTGAACCGAGTCTGTCAACTTTAATCAAATTCTAAAATAATCAACAAGGCTTTCCCTACATGAATCACTCACTCACTCACTCACACACGCACACACACAAATACGCATGAAAGAAAGAAAGAAAATTTACTCAGCAGGGATGCTTGAGACTTTTGGTGACAAGTCAGCAAACTTTCTCTCACTGGTATGGAGCAACATTTTTTACTTTAGTTATTCATAATAGCATCTGGCTTTTGACAGGGAAACAAATTCAAAGCCCGGATTGATTTCAAATGTTGCAAAATATATCAGCAAGATAGGATTATTTTTCAACATAACGGCACATTTCTAATATATTGCATACACCCATAAAATTTAAGGACATTTCATGGAAACTGATTACCTACATAGGTATCCTATCAGTGGAAGAAAAGTGTGAAGAATATATTTTCCCTGACAAAGGCACATTTATCATTCCTGTTGCCAGGATGTAAGAAATATGGCAAAAAGAATGCAGATTCTTGGAGTTGCTAGGAGTTGTAATGATGGGGTAAGTGTCACTTGCTTAATGGATGCATGTCACACAACTCTGAAGCAGAAGGGGGATAAGTATAAGTATAAGTGTAAGCTCTGTATCTTAACATCCCCACAAATTGTATAGAGGTTAATGAAAATAATGCTTCACAAAAATGGCAAAATTAAAATTAATTATAAAACAAAATTGAATGACCATAAAAGCCATATATACCTGGATCACACTGGTTATATGATACACTGCTGGATTTAGTAAGTGGAAACAAGTTGAATTGGGTGCTTGGGGCTGAAAAATAAGTCATGATTATTCCCTGTGCATCACATCCCCATTGTGATATTAACAGTTATTCTTATCCTGCAGAAATGGAGGCAGAAGTTTATTTCAAGTCAAACAAACTGTTGAAATAGGAAAGCATGCAATGACTGATTACATAAGAGATAGTCAACAGCAAGCATTGATGCAAGTGAAAAATTGGAACTTACTGGATGTATGGGAAACAAAGCAATATGAAAATAATGCAATAAAAATACAAACAGAATGCTAGCAAGGAAAATGTCTATGGAGATTCTCAGTCATCCAGGTCATGATTGTCCCAAAGGTGCTTTTTCAAAGACAACTGGATGTTGTTTTTCATTGAAGATGTTTCACATCTCATCCAATAAGCTTCTTCAGTTCTGATTGAATGGTAGATGATGGAAGGATTTATATTCCTTGCAGTTATCTGGTTGCTACCACTCAAAATACTAACAACCAGAAAAGAATATAAATTCTTCCATCCTTTACCATTCAGTCAGAACCATAGAAGCTTTTTGGATGAGAAGTGAAATGTCTTCAAGGAAATGTCTATGGAGATTCTCAGTCATCCAAGGTCATGTTTGTCCCAAAGGTGCTCTTTAAACAGGCAACTGGACTTTCTGGCTTTTCTTTGAAGATGTTTCACTTCTCATCCAAGAAGCTTCTTCTTCTGAAGAGCTGAAGAAGCTTCTTCGATGAGAAGCAAAACTTCTTCAAAGAAAAATCAGAAAGCCCAGTTGCTTCTTGAAAAAGAACCATTGGGTCTTCAAGGAAAAACAAAGTCTAGTTGCCTTTTGAAAAAGCACCTTTGGGAGATCAAGGAAAAACATTACACGGTCAATTTCTACAAAAGACTGAAGGGAAAGTGAATGAAGATTAAATCTGGAAATGGCTTAGATCTGGAACATTAAAAAAGAAACTGAAGGCTTGTTTTGCTATTCAAAGAGCAATGCAATCAAGGTCAGATTTCTAAAATCGTCAAATAATTCAAAGTGCTGAAAGAAGCAAAAGTAGATCCTATACTCAACAGCAATAATAATATAACACAGTTCTCAAAATAATTCAGTAGAATATCTATAAAAAATTCATCAGTAGTGAAAAATTGTTGGGAATATAATAGTTGAAAAAGTAATTGAAAATGATCAGGTTAAAATATTTTGGGATTTCTGAATACAAACTGATAAAGTCTTGACCCATAATACACCAGATTTAAGTATGGATGAAAAGAAGAAAGTGTGGATAATTGTTGTGTCAATATCATGGGATAGTTGAAATAGAAGACATAGAAATGGAGATGATCACAAAATGTCAACATCTGAAAATCAAAGTTGAAAGATTATGGCATAAATCTGCTATGGTGATCATATGAGTTCCCATACCACAAACTCATGGACAGCCCTTAAAAATTCTGCGCATTGACAAAAATCTCCATTTGTCAATAACAAAAAGGCTAAACTAATTGCATCAGTACATACACTGTGTCAATGTATTATGACAGCCAAGGTTCTGGGGAAAAACTCAATGTGTATGAAGGCCAACACCGGCTAAAAATATTGGTATCTGTGACTTCACGTTGTAGTGTATATAATAAGCCAGGGGTGTCAAACTGGAAGTCTGTGGGCTGGTTGCATTATGTACAGGCCACACCCACCCCAGCTCTGCAAATGGGAAAAAGATCACGAAACATCACACGATGGCAACGTGACATCCATGTAATAAGCCCTTGGGGCAGGGGGGAAATGCTCCCGGTTCACACCGGCTTTCCCGATTAGGTAGTGATGGCAGCTGCTGGTTCGGAGGACCGATAGCAAAAATCCCTGGCCCCGCCCCCCCGCCTCTGCTGAGCCGCACCATCAGCAGAGGTTGTTTTTTTTTTACTTTTAAAATATTTTCTTCAGCCAAAACATGCCTTTAAAAGTAAAAAAAAAAAACCTCTGATGATCGTGGGGCTGAGCAGAGATCATCAAAACCCTTTAAAAGTTTTTTTAAAAAAAACCTTTTCAGCCCAAAGGAAAAAAAAACAAGAAAAAAACAAACGAGGTTTTAAAAACCTCCTCTGGCGATCCCAGAGGAGTTTCCTGATCCTCACAGGCTTTTAAACTCACTTTTTTAACAGCTCCCACTTACAAGAGCCCCCACCCATGCCCAGCCAATTCCCCCTCCTCACTTACCTATAATTACTGCTCTTTCGGGCTGGCAACGCCATGCTTTCTTCAGCTACTGAAGAAAAAAAAAAGCTTGCTTTGACTTCCTGCTTTGCTGCTGAGGAACTCTGGGATTTGAAGTTCACAATAAAATAAAATAAAATAATAAAATAAAATATTTGTGCAGCTTTCTGAGTTTTGGTGTGTTTCTGTAGTGTTTCACTCTACATAAACACACAAAATCTCAGAAAGCTGTATGTGGCATTTTGTGTGTGTGTGTGTGTGTGTGTGAGAGAGAGAGAGTTGTGTGTGTATAAAGTGTGAAAGTTGGTTTTTGAGCTTTTTGTGGCTGTGTGAAGTGTGAAGTGCAGCTGCATGAGTCAGTTGTGTTGTGTTGTGGGTGTGTAAAGTGTGAAAGTTGGTTTTTGATATCTCTTATTGTTTTTTTATACTTTGTTTATTGTTTTTATTATTTATTGTTATTGACCATGCCCACCCAGTCATCTGACCACCAAGCCACACCCACAGAACCGGTAGGGAAAATTTTTAGATTTCACCCCTGTGTTGGGGCAATACCTAAAGGACATAGAAAATAAAAACAGTTCCCTATGAATGGATCTAATTAGATCTTATTTACGTAGTTGGTCTCTACACTTCTAATTGACCTGTTGGTTCAATGTTTTATAGCAGAATTTGTAAGCTAATTGCCCTAAAAATCACTCGCATTCTTTGAAATCTTCATGTGTGAACCCACACAATCAATTCCATTTCCAGAAGATGCTTCATTATGTCTTTGAAACACTTCTTCATTTTCTACAAGTTCTCCTCAAACTATCTGCCATTTTAATCTCTAATTTTAATGGAATGTCAGCTCAAAAAACAAAACAAAAACCCCACAACTTTTTTTTGTTGCCAGTAGAAAGATCATGTTTTGAAAGAAATCCAAAACTATGGAAAACAAGTTACAATATTTTTATTTTTTCCCTATTTTTAACAATGAAATCTGTTTAAGCAAGTCTTGTTCAAGCAATTCAGCACCAATTCAACTCTACTAGCTGCATACTACAATAGGATACAATTTCCAGCAGTAGCAAAAACAAACAAGCCACCAGTTCTTTTGTTATTAGAATAAAAAGCTTTTCTGAATTTGCTCACTGGCTAATCTTTTCCAGGGTTTAAACAGGAACATTTGTTTAACATTACCTCTGTTTGCAATTTCAACTATATGGAAATGAGGCTGCAAGAATTGAAGCCAGATTAGGGAATGGGAAAAACTACATGAAATTACTTGATTATACCATTTTAAAATTGTTTTCCCCTCAGAAAATATGATCCAGCTGTTTGCAACCATTAAACCTTTTTAACAAATAAACAACACCTGAGCAAACAGATGGAACAATGATATGACTTAAATCAAGTGATTTTACTTTAAATAGTATAAGTAGTGTTGTGAAAGAAAAAACGCTCTGGGGCACCTCATTTCCAACTGACCTGATTATTAATATTTTAACGAGAACCTGCTATTTCTAATTGCTACCTTCATTTGCAATAAAATTACACCAATTAATCCTTACACAGCTTTGTGAAACATCTGTAATCCCAGAAATCAAAATATATACATTGCAAGGAGCGTATGTTGGCATTGTTTCAATTTAGAGGAGAATATGGCCATATCATCACACATGTTTGCATAGAATGTTAGCAGCAGCCAGCAGAGGGCAATCATACCTTATATATTCTCAATCTGTGGTCTTGATATAGTAAAATTCATTCTGCTTCCTTGTCTCATGAGGATGAAATGAAAGTTTCTCAACCTTGGGAAAGTTAAGATTTGTGGATTTCATGCTAGCTGAGAGATTCTAGGAGTTGGAGTTTTCACATCATAAGGTTGTCAAGGTTGAGAAAGACTGTGCTAGAAGAAAGACTGTGCTAGAAGCCAACTATGACCTTATAAACAACTATCTCTCATTTCTTGACTGGCAAAATCTATTCTCAAACTGTATCACTGCAGAAGACCACTATAAAGTATTCCTACTTGAAATCAATAAAATTGTCAAACTATACGTACCACAAATCACCACTAAAAAAAAAATCCCTCTGGAGAAGAAACAAAAAGGGCTATGTAGCAAACTTCAAAAACCGCTACAGAAATATTTGCAACCAAATAAAAACTGAATGTAACATTTACCACACCAAGCAAGAAGAAGACCTTCTACACACTAATTCCAATCGTGCTTTTTATAATTTTGTGAACAATAAACTGAAAGAAACAAGATCCATTCCACCACTAAAAGAATCTAACGGCAAAGAATGTACTGATGAAATAGTTAAAGCAAACCTCTTTAACACATTCTTTGGCTCAGTCTTTGTAAACAGTGATGGCTCATAGCCGACATTCCCCAATCGTACTAAAAATGTTAACAACGACTTAACACATATAGACTTCACAGAAGATAATGTTGAAAAAGCCCTTTGCAACCTGAAACCATCATTATCTATTGGACCAGATGGACTATGTGCATATTTTTTTAAAAAAAACTTTCAATTAATATTGAAAGTATAATCTTTAATAAAGCTTTCATGACTAGTTCCCTTCCAAAACTCTGGTCTCTAGCCACAGTCATCCCTATCTTCAAAAAAGGAGATCCCAGCCTAGTTGAAAATTACAGACTTATCTCTCTATGTTGTGTCTCATGCAAAGTAATGGAATCTATCATAAACCAATCCATTACACTCCACCTTGAAACAAACAACCTACTCTCTAATAAACAATTTGGTTTCAGAAAAAAACTTACAACTTCTTCACTGTAAAAACATATGGACTACTAACATTGATCAAAGAAAAGCAATAGATGCAATCTACATAGACTTCTGCAAAGCTTTTGACTCAGTAGTACATGATAAACTTCTCCTAAAACTAAAATCCTATGGCATTTCAGGACCTCCTCACAATTGGATAAACGCCTTCCTATCAAACAGACAAGTGGTCAAAATTGGCAATGCTCTATCAAATCTTGTTCCTGTCAAAAGTGGCATTCCCCAAGGCAGTGTTCTTGGACCAACGCTCTTCATACTATACGTAAATGATCTCTGTGACCTTATCTCAAGTCATTGTGTTCTCTTTGCTGACAATGTCAAACTATTTAACACCACTAACAATACCCTTCAAAAAGACCTTGACTTCGTATTCGATTGGTCTAAAACTTAGCAACTCCAAATCTCAACCAGCAAATGCTCAGTCTTACATTTTGGAAAAAAGAACCCCAACAATAAGTACAAGCTCGATGGACATTACCTTACAGATGACCCCCACCCTGTTAAAGACCTTGGAGTTTTCATATCAAATGACCTAAGTGCCAAAGCCCACTGTAACTACATAGCAAAAAAGGCTCTAAGAGTTGTAAACCTAATTTTACGCAGCTTCTTTTCCAAAAACTCTACACTACTAACCAGAGCATACAAAATATTTGCCAGACCTATTCTTGAATATAGCTCACCTGTCTGGAACCCATATCACATCTCTAACATTAATACAATCGAACGCGTCCAGAAATATTTTACAAGAAGAGTTCTCCGCTCCTCTGAAAACAACAAAATACCTTATACCACCAGACTTGAAATCCTGGAATAAGAAAACTTAGAACTCCGCCGACTCCAACATGACCTGTGTTTAACACACAGAATCATCTATTGCAATATCCTTCCTGTAAAAGACTAGTTCAGCTTCAATCACAATAATACAAGAGCAAACAATGGATTCAAACTTAATGTCAATTGCTTCAAACTTGATTGCAGAAAATATGACTTCTGTAACAGAGTTGTTAACGCTTGGAACTCACTACCTGACTCTATAGTCTCCACTCAAAATCTCAAAAACTTCGACCAAAAACTGTCTACTATTGACCTCACCCCATTCCTAAGAGTACTATAAGGAGTGTGCATAAGAGCACAAAAGTGCCTACCATTCCTGTTCTATTGTTCCCTTTCATTATATCAAATTAATATAGTTATTGCATACTTTTACTTATATATATGTTTTTCTTTTATGATGTGTTGTTGTTTTATGTCAATGTTTACGTATACTGTTGTGACAAAAAAAAAAAAAGATTAGAAGAAGGTGTGTAAGCATAAAATAAAGGAAGAATTTTCAACAGTATATATTTCAGCTTAAAAGTGTGAATGCCCTAAAACAATGCATCAAGTTAACAGAATAACAGTGTTGGAAATGACCTCGGCGATCTTCTAGTTCAACCTCCACACAAGTAGGAGACTCTATGCAATTCCTGACAAATGGCTGTCCAATATTTTCTTTAAAACTTCCAGGGATGCAGTACCCACAACTTCTGAAGGCAAGCTGGTCCACTGGTAATTGTTCTCACTGTCAGGAAATTTCTTCTTAGTTCTAGACTGGATCTTTCCTTGATACATTTCCTTGATACATTTCTAGCCCTTATTTCTTGTCCTGCCATCAGGTGCCTTGGATAATAGTCTATTTGTTGTGGCAGATATTGGAGGACTGCTATCATTTTATCCCTAGTCCTTCTCTTTGTTAGATGAGATATTCCCAGGTCCTGCAACCGTTCATCATATGTTTTAGCCTCCAGCTCTCTAATAATCTTTGTTGCTCTTTTTTTTTTCATAAAAAAGTTTTATTTTTACAATCATATCAAACACCTCATCCAATGTACAGTTATATACAATTAGTCGGGCTTGCCCAGTCACCACCCCCCTTTTTAACACTCTTCCCTCTTCTACCTTCTTCTACTTTCCAGACCTTCCTCTCCATCTCTTATCTACATCCTCTCCTCCCTCCACCCTACACCTTCCTTCTCCCTCTTCTACCCCTCTTCCTTCCTCTTCTCCTCTTTCCTACCTCCTACTCTCTCCTCTTTTCTCCCTCCCCACCGTTCTAAAATGGTAACTGGGCAGACCCGACCCTACATTAATTATATTTATACATCTTCAATAATACCTGTACATTAACCATCACTCCATCTCTACCCTCAACCCCCCAATTCCCCTCCCCCTTACCCCCCACCCCCACCCCGACTTCCCAGAACAAAATGCAGGGAATCAAAACTAACAATCATAATCCAAAATAATTCCTAAATTATAATCTCTAGTCACTCCACACATAATCACGCTCTCAATTCCCCTCTCCTTCTCTTATCTACATCCTCTCCTCCCTCCACCCTACACCTTCCTTCTCCTCTTCTACCCCTCTTCCTTCCTCTTCTCCTCTTTCCTACCTCCTACTCTCTCTTTTCTCCTCCCCACCGTTCTAAAATGGTAACTGGGCAGACCCGACCCTACATTAATTATATTTATACATCTTCAATAATCCCTGTACATTAACCATCACTCCATCCTCTACCCTCAACCACCCAATTCCCCTCCCCCTTACCCCCACCCCCACTTCCCAGAACAAAATGCAGGGTATCAAAACTAACAATCATAATCCAAAATAATTCCTAAATTATAATCTCTAGTCACTCCACACATAATCACACTCTCAATTCCCCTCTCCTTCAGAAATATATCTAATACAAAATATTTCCTAAATTTACTCATATGCTATTCGATATTTTTTTATCTGATACTTATTTTGAATATAATCAATCCACATTTTCCATTCTAAAATATATTTTTCTTGTGTATAGTCTTTCAAGTAAGCAGAAATTTTTGCCATTTCTGCCAGATTTGATACTTTGAGTGTCCATTCTTCAATTGTAGGTAATTCTTCTTTCTTCCAATATTGAGCAATCAAAAGCCTTGAGGCTGTTATTAAGTTCAAAATCAATTTAGTCTCTATTGCTGTACAATCCATAATTATTCCTAGTAGAAAGAACTGGAGTAAACTTAATCTTCTTTTTCAAAATATTCTGCATGATCCACCATACTTTAATCCAAAATGCTTTAACTTTTTTACAAGTCCACCATATATGGTAATAAGTGGCATCTTCACAATCGCATCTCCAACATTTAGCCTGTACATTAGGATACATACATGACAACTTTTTGGGGTCTAAATGCCATCTATAAAACATCTTATAAAAATTTTCTCTCATATTTTGCGCTTGTGTAAATTTAACATTCCTCACCCAAATTCTTTCCCAAGTTTCCAACATTATTGGTTGCTGAAAATTTTGTGCCCACTTAATCATACAATCCTTAACCAATTCCGTCTCTGAGTCTATTTCTACTAATACATTATACAACCTCTTAATATGCTGTTGGCCTTGATCTCTCATTTGTTTTAACAAATTATCCTCAGTTTGCTTAACACCTATTTTTTGATCTAATTTCCATCTAGCTTGTAATTGTCCATATTGGAACCATGTATAATTTTTCCCTTCTTCCCCCATAATCTTTGTTGCTCTTATCTGTACTCTTTCTAGTGTTGCAACATCTTTTTTATATTATGGTGACCAAAACTGGATGCAGTATTCCAAATGTAATCTTATCAAGGCAATATAAAGTGGTACTTTATATGATTATAATAGAAAAACAGAGTTCAAAGGGACTTTGGAAGTTTTCTAGTCCAACCCCTACTCAGGCAGGAAACCCTATACCAGGGATCAGTAACCTTAAACACTCTAAGAGCCACTTGGACCCGTTTCCTACAGAAAAAAAACACATCAGGAGCCACAAAACCTAGGTGGGTGTGGCCAACTCGATGTCACTCACTCCCACCCAGTCACATGACCACCTAGCCATGCCCAGCCACAACACTATTCTCTATGTCTCTTTCCCCCTCTCCTTATCTCCCCATCTCTCCTCCTCTCTCTTCCCCTCTTTCTGTATTTCTGTGTCTGTTCCTCTCCCTATTTCCCCTCTCTCATCCCCTCTCTATGTATCACTCTGTATGTGTCTCTCGCTATGTCTCTCTCTCTCTCTGTATTTGTGTGTGTGTGTGTTTCTCCCCCCTCCCTTCAGGCAACCATCCTCCTCCTTCCCCCTCCTCTTGTAACTCCCTGGCTGGCTATGGCTGAGCTGGGAGGATTCGCATGCACAGGGAGACCCTCCTCAAGTGAGCGCCAAAGTGCAGCAAAGGTGTATGCGGGGTAGGCAATTGCATCTTAGGAGGGTCTTAACAGAACACGGCTTTTCTCCTGCACTAATGCTTTGCTGTGTCATCGCCCACCCCTGGCAGCTTTTCGGCCAAGCGTGGAGGGAGAGAGAGAGAACACACATGTGTCTTTCCTGAGGGTATAACTTTAACTCTGTTGAGGCAATTGAAAAGTTCGTGTGGATGTGTAATAGTTGCATATTTTGAATTGCCAAAGCAATATGTTACTCTATCTCTTATACAACATAAATAGTAATTACCTTGGGGATTTGTATTGTCATTTCAAAGTGAGGAGTTTCCATTCCCGTCCTATCACTGATTGGCTCCACCCCTCTTATTTATTTCTTGGACTCCAGCCCGAAGTGGCAGGAAGTGAAGGCTGCCTTACATGCAAATGTGGCATGAAGGCAGGTACAAGGCAGCTTTGCTCCTGCATTCTCCTCTCCCTCCTCCTCTTGTAACCCCCTGGCCAGCTGTTGATGAGCTGGGAACATGCGCATGCATGGGAGACCCTCCTCAAGTGAACGCCAAAGCTCAGGAAAGGCACGCATGGGGCAGGCAGCAGTTCGTTTAAGGAAGTGGTTCTCAACCTTTATAGTGCTGTGACCCCTTTAATACAATTCCCCATGATGTGGCGACCCCTTTAATACAATTCCTCATGATGTGGTGATCCCAACAATAAAATTATTTTCGTTTTGAATTTATCATGCTTGAATCTGTATTGGCTAGCGATCTGAACTGCTTGCGATTGCCTTGAGGACGGAGGCATTAAAGCGGAGACTCCTCCCCTATTAAGTTTATCGCGCCTGAAGCCAGATTAGACTAGCGATTGGGAGTGATTGCAGCTGGCTTGAGAGGGAGACATCAGAGCAAAGATTTCTCTCTTTTTTAATTCATCACGCCTGAAGCCGAATTCGGCTAGCGATTTGAAGAGCCTGCAGCTGGCTTGTGGAGTCAACCATTGGAGCACGATTCTTCGACTCGCAAGTATACTTCCCATATTTCCGATGGTCTTAGGCATCGTCATTCGACCCCCAACGGGGTCCCGACCCACAGGTTGAGAACCATTGGCTTAAGGAGTGTCTCTCTGCACACTCCCGGCTTATCCACAGCCAGCCAGGGGGTTACAAGAGGAGGACGGGGGAGGACAGTGCAGGAGCGAAGCTGCCTTCGCTTCCTGCCACTTCAGGCTGGTGTCCAAGAAATAAATAAGAGGGGCGGAGCCAACCAGTGATGGGACAGGGAGCTGCAGCAGATAGCCCAAAGAGCCACTTGTGGTTCTGGAGCGACGGGTTGCTGACCCCTGCCCTATACCATTTCAAACAAATGGCTGTCCAATTTCTTCTTAAAACTTCCAGTGTTGGAGCATTCACAACTTCTGGAGGCAAGTCGTTCCACTGATTAATTGTTTTAAGCATCAGGAAATTTCTCCTTAGTTCTAGGTTGGTTCTTTCCTTGATCAGTTTCCATCCATTGCTTCTTGTCCTGCCCTCAGGTGCTTCGGAGAATAGTTTGACTCCTCTTTCTTTGTGACAACCCCTGAGATATTGGAACAAGATATGGGTTGGTATTTTAAAACAGGTTGGTCAAAGGATTATTATCTGCTGAATAATTATTAGGATGGTTAACAGCCACAATAAGTAATTTGAGGACAGAAAGTTAGTAGACTATCCCTTTTTTGGTGCTACTTAATAATTAAACAAAAGTAATTGGTTAAGGTGTTGAGGTAGGAAAATTCAGATGTGGAAATTCATTGAGGGGCTTTGGTTCAGTGTAACCCATTTCCCATATTGCTGTTGGAATAAAATGAAAAAAAAAATGTGCAATTTTGGAAGAACAGACTATACACATACAGTTAGATTTGTGGTTAGTTAAATAACTAAATTTAACTAACCACAAATCTAACTGTATATATATAGTTTGACCCTGTGGCTCTCGAGGACATGGACAGGTTATTGGGGAGGTTGAATGCCACCACTTGTTTACTGGACCCGTGTCCCTCCTGGTTGGTACTAGCCACGCAGGAGGTGACACGAGGCTGGCTCCAGGGGATTACTAATGCTTCTCTGTTGGAGGGGGTCTTTTCTGCCGCCTTGAAAGAGGCGGTGGTGAGGCCTTTCCTCAAGAAGCCTTCCCTGGACCCAGCTGTTTTAGGTAATTATCGTCCGGTCTCCAACCTTCGCTTTGTGGTGAAGGTTGTAGAGAGTGTGGTGGCACGTCAATTACCCCGGTACCTTGATGAAACTGTCTATCTAGACCCGTTTCAGTCTGGCTTTCGGCCCGGATACAGCACAGAGACGGCTTTGGTCGCGTTGGTTGATGATCTCTGGAGGGCCAGGGATAGGGGTTATTCCTCTGCCCTGGTCCTATTAGACCTCTCAGTGGCTTTTGATACCATCGACCATGGTATCTTGCTGCACCGGTTGGAGAGATTGGGAGTGGGAGGCACTGTTTATCGGTGGTTCTCCTCCTATCTCTCTGGTCGGTCGCAGACGGTGTTGACGGGAGGGCAGAGGTCGACCCCGAGGTGCCTCACTTGTGGGGTGCCGCAGGGGTTGATTCTCTCGTCCCTCCTGTTCAACATCTATATGAAGCCGCTGGGTGAGATCATCAGTGGTTTCGGTGTGAGGTATCAACTGTACGCTGATGATACTCAGCTGTACTTCTCCACACCGGGCCACCCCAACGAAGCTATTGAAGTGCTGTCCCAGTGTCTGGAGGCCGTACGGGTCTGGATGGGGAGGAACAGGCTCAAGCTCAATCCCTCCAAGACAGAGTGGCTGTGGATGCCGGCACCCCGGTACAGTAAGCTGCAGCCACGGCTGACTGTTGGGGGCGAGTCATTGCCCCCAATGGAAAGGGTGCGCAACTTGGGCGTTCTCCTGGATGGACGGCTGTCTTTTGAAGACCACTTGACGGCCGTCTCCAGGAGAGCTTTTTACCAGGTTCGCCTGGTTCGCCAGTTGCACTCCTTCCTAGACTGGGATGCCCTATGCACGGTCACTCATGCTCTCGTGACATCTCGTCTGGATTACTGCAATGCTCTCTACATGGGGCTTCCCTTGAAGAGCATCCGGAGGCTCCAGTTAGTCCAGAATGCGGCTGCGCAGGTGATAGAGGGAGCCCCTCGTGGCTCCCATGTGACACCTCTCCTGCGCAGACTGCACTGGCTACCTGTGGCCTTTCAGGTGCGCTTCAAGGTTTTGGTAACTATCTTCAAAGCGCTCCATGGCATAGGGCCGGGTTACCTACGGGACCGTCTGCTGCCACCGATTGCCTTCCACCGACCCGTGCGCTCTCATAGGGAGGGACTCCTTAGGGTGCCGTCCGCCAGGCAGTGCCGACTGGCGACACCCAGGGGAAGGGCCTTCTCTGTGGGGGCTCCCACCCTCTGGAATGAACTTCCCCCAGGACTCCGTCAACTTCCTGACCTTTGAACCTTTCACCGCGAGCTTAAGACACATCTATTTATCTGCGCAGGACTGGACTAGCATTTTAAATTTTAAATTTGATTTTTAACAGGGTTTTATTATTTTAATCGTAATTTTAATATTCGGCCTTATTCAATAAGTTTTTTAATTGGTGTTTTATCTTGTATTTATATTTGTGTTTTTATCAGGCTGTAAACCGCCCTGAGTCCCTCGGGAGATAGGGCGGTATAAAAATGTGCTTAAATAAATAAATAAATAAATAAATAAATAAATAAATAAATAAATAAATAAATAAATATATTCTGTTGATAACGAAAACCCACTGATTTCAAGAGGAACAAAGTTTATCAGTTTCACACTAATCCATCATATTAGCAGGCCCTTTTCTTTATAGACTGCCTTGTTAGTTTGTTGTAGCAAAAGGCAACCTATAATCTTGCAATACTTTGCATATGAACATATTTTAGTGGTTATAATAAATGTGTTAATGTGTAAAGTACGCTGTAATTTTTATTTCCCTCCCCCCCAATCTCTTTTTCATCTTGTCCTCAGTGAATTATCAGCTTCCCCGAACATCCAAACAAACTGGAAATCCAAGCCTTTTAAGGTCGCAACATTTCTTTCAGCAAGAGGCATTCTAAGTTGTACGTATTGATTTATTTTAGTTTGTTAGGTATACAGTGCTGTAATTTCCCTTGAGAGAAAACTTGTGAAGTTTGAAATGTATGGGGAGTTAGCTGGAAAATAAAGCATTTCCTGTTCCCCTTGATTTCTGCTCCTTACATCTTTCTAACTAGAGTGGTTGCCACTTTTAATACGGTGGTGCTGTAAAATGCCTACATACCTGTTTACTATACCACAAGCAGCAATGTACAGTATTAATGAAAGAGGGCCCCAAGCAATCCACTATCTGTGCGCCTATGTGTGATGGTGTTGTGGACTTTCTCATTAGTGCTGAACATATGGGAACCAGTGACATGCAAATGAGGATGACACCGTTTGGATTAAAGGTGAAGGCAATTTCTCAATTTCTATGACTTCCGGGATTCAGTCATGTAGTTTTCTTGGCAATGGTAGATAAATATCTTGCCATCCCAATTTTCTAAACTTGCTTTAGCTTTTCAGGATCATCTAAGGTCAGATAGGGCTGCCATCTAGCCGGGCAAGTTCTGCAGGATATTTTTGACACATTCGATGAATGTGTGTGTGGGGGGGGGGAAGGCTTGAATATTCTGATACCTCTCATTAAGGCCGAATGCTGTAAGATCTTTTCATTCGTTTGCTCAGATCATTTTTATTTGAATCGCGGGAACAGTTAAAGAAGCAAAGGAACAGAAGAATCAGTTGAAGACTGGCCTGGTGAAGCTGTGGCTACACTTCAAAGAGAATTATGTGACTCCACATTATCCATGTTTCTGTGAAATGGGTGTGTGGCAGTGAACTGGGTTTCTACCAGGTTGCACTGGTTCCCGCAAACCAATAGTGGCGGCAGAGGGAGGCTCTGCCCACCCGCCCAGATGTCATCACAGATGCTCTGTGCATGCGCAGAAGGTTCTGTGCATTTGCAGAAGCATCGCGCATATGCTCCTGCTTCTGAACTGGTAGCGAAGGTAAGAGGAACACACTACTGGTATGTGGGAGGGGGAAGATGCAGTGAACTATAGCCCCCCCCCCAAAAAAGGGATAACAGCAGAGTCCCCATTCATAAATAGAAAAAGTCTTTATCCTGAAGAGAACTAGGGAGGGTCAAGCCTTAAACACTTTTGCAAATTCCATTCCATTCTTTGAGCTGAGATTTCTCTTATTTGACTGTTGCCTTGGCTATGGTTCGTTCTCTTCTTCATCAAAGTTATTCTCCCAGCCCATTATACCTTCCTAGATTTGGAAATTTTCCATCCTGTCTCTGAACAAGACTGCCCTCCTCCAGATAAAGGTGGTGTATAATTAGAGAATGTTCCTGGTGTTGTAGTTCCTACTTGAAGAGTTATGGCCAGGAGGATATCTCTACAGCTTTGGCTTCTGTGTCAGTTGGAAGCCCGTCTTCAAAGTTACTCACTGATCTCCTAGCTGGATTACTGTAGCACTGCATATGGTGATGCCCTGGAAGAGCATTTGGCACAAAATGCAGCTGTCCAATCATTGGGATGTTTTTTATAATTGCCTAGATAAAATAAGAGTTGGGAAGGACCTTGGAGGTCTTCTAGTCCAACCCCCTGCTTAGGCAGGAAACCCTACACCACTTCAGACAAATGGTTATCCAATGTCTTGTTAAAAATTTCCAGTGTTGGAGAGTTCACTACTTCTGGAGGCAAGTTGTTCCACTGATTAATTGTTCTAACTGTCAGGAAATTTCTCCTTAGTTCTAAGTTGCTTTTCTCATTGATTATTTTCCATCCATAGCTTCTTATCCTACCCTCAGGTGCTTTGGAGAATAGCTTGATTCCCTTATAATATAGACATGTAACTGCTCTGTGAACTGCACTAGCTCCCAGTACAATTCAGGGTGTTGGTTATTATCTAGAAAGCCCTGCATGGGTTAGGGCCAGGCTAGTTGTCTGATTGTCTGACTCTTATTGTTTCTCTTCACCCCACCAGAACCAGCAGAGTTTGTATGCTCTAAATATTGTCATCTTGTAGCAACTTGGATTTTTGCCTTTCTTTCACTGCACCTTCCCTGTGGAACAGCATTTCCCCAGATATTCAGAGTCTGAGGGACCATGAATTGGCCCCCTGTTTAAAACGTTTGAGTACCCCTGGTCTAAATAGTCTTCAAGGGAATCCCATATAGAGCGCATTGCAGTAGACCAACCTGAAAGTGAGTAGGGCATGAATGACTGAAAAAAACAACCTTTTTGAACATGTGAGGTAGATTAATTGATTCATTTGATTGATTGATTGGTTGATTGATTGATTGGCTTAGGCTGGATGTTGGCAACGTATGGCTCCCAGTTGTGGCTCCCTACTGGCTGGTTGGCCGCGCCCCTTGCCCTCCCCACCCAGTCACTTCTCACATGGCTTGAGAAGGTAAGTCCACTGATCTCGCCGTCTCCATGGCCTGCACACTTAAATTTAGCATGCTTCACAATGAAGGTGTCCCCTCCTCCTCCTGGAGCCCATTACAATGCGGAGCATTGGCCACAGCTGGGCTGGGCCAGTGTCTCAGGGTGGCGATCAAGTTGTGCATCTCCCCAAGTGACTGAGGTGTGAGCAGCACCGGAAGAAGCACCCACAAGATGAGAAGCAAGTACAGGGGCACTTCCCTCCCTCTCTGGAATATGGAGTGAGTCTCCATCCCTGCTGTTGCCCTTACCTTCTCAGGCCACATGAGGAGTGACTGGGTTGGGAGGGCGAGGAGCGGGGCCAGCCAGTGGTGGGCTCAGCCGACAGGGAGCTGCAGCAGTGGGACGAAAGAGCTTTATTTATTTGGGAACCTGAAATGACTCTTGATTTAAATCGTATGGTAAAAAGCACCTAAAGAAGAAGAAAGAACATCACCCCAACCCTCTCCTGTTTTTGGAAATGGTTCAATATGGAACACACACACACACACACACACACACACACACACACACATGAGAAATAGAGAAAGAGGGAGGAAAGAAAGAGGGAGGGAAAGAGATAGAGAAATGAGAGAGAGAAAAGGGGAAAAAGGGAACAAGAGAGAAATGAGAAGATGATGGAGGGAGAGAATGAGAGGGAGGAAAAAGGGAGAGAGAGAGAAGGGGGAGAGAGAGGGACACAGAAATGAGAGAGCTGAATGGAAAGAATGAGAGGGAAAAGAGGGAAATGAAAGAGAGAAGGGGGAGAAAGAAAGGAAAGAAAGAAAGGAAAGAAAGAAAGAGGGAGGGAAGGAGTGTGAAGGAGAGGAAAAAGAGAAAAACAAGAGAAAGGGAGGGAGGGAGGGAGGGAGGGAGAGAGAGAGAGAGACCCATTTCCCACAGAAAACACCTGGAGCCATAAAAGCTGGGTAGGCGTGGCTGGGGTGTGTGTCATATGACTGCGTGGGAGTGACGTTGAGTTGGCCACACGCACCCAGGTTTTGTGGCTCCCAGTATTTTATTTTCTGTGGGAAATGGGTCCAAATGGCTCTTTGAGTGTTTAAAGTTGCAGACCCCTGGCGTAGGCAAAGCAATTATTGGCAATAAAGAGATAATATAATATATTATTAAGCTGTAGGGGTATACTTCATACAAATACCACAAGGATTGTTCAAATTCCTTTGTATTTTAAAAGCTAAATCTGTGAAATTTGCTATCCACTTAGAAAATGAAGCTGTGAAGAATAGCAATAGTAACAGCACTTAGACTTATATACACTTCACAGTGCTTTTTTTACAGCCCTCTCTAAGTAATTTACATAATCAGCATATTGCCCCCAATAATCTGGGTCCTCATTTTACCAACCTCGGAAGGATGGAAAGCTGTGTTAATCTGAAGCCTGGTGAGATTCGATCTGCCAAATTGCAGGCAGCCGGCAGCCGGCAGACGTAGCCTGCATTCTAACATCGGAAAGGTTATTTTCTTCTTCTTAGCATCTAAGGCTGTAATTGTCAAACTTGGCAAATTTAAACTGTGTGAACCTGAACTCCCAAAATTCCCCAGCCAGCAAACTGGCTCAGGAATTCTGGCAGTTGAAGTACACACAGTTTAAAATTGCCAACATTGAGAAACACTGCTCCAAAACAAGACTTTTCTTATCAAGATATCTTAATTGACTATGTGTGTTCAATGTTTGATATATTTGGTTTGGGAAGAAGGGAGGCCGGGGCTGGACAAAAGTGAGATAAAATTTGAGAAATGTTAAATATATAAGAACTATCTATTAATGAAAAAAGGAAAAAAAAACAGATCCAGGAAACTACAGACCTATCAGCCTGAACTCAATACCAGGGAAGATTCTGGAAAAGATAATCAAGCAATGAATCATTGAACACCTAGAAACAAACAAAGTAATAACCAAAAGCCAACATGGGTTTGTCAAAAACAAATCATGCCAGACTAATCTCATTGCATTCTTTGACAAAATGACAAAATTAGTGGACCAGAGGAATGCTGTTGATATAATTTACTTGGACTTCAGTAAGGCATTTGCTAAAGTAGACCATAACCTACTACTAGATAAAGTAGAAAAATGTGAGTTAGACAGCACCACCACCAGATGGATTCATAACTGGCTAACCAACCACACTCAGCGTGTAGTCCTCAATGGAACTACATCCACATGGAGGGGAGTATGCAGTGGAGTACCCCAAGGCTCTGTTTTAGGCCCAGTACTCTTCAACATCTTCATTAATGACTTGGACGAGGGGATAGATGGAGAACTCATCAAATTTGCAGATGACACCAAGCTGGCAGGAATAGCCAACACTCCAAAAGATAGGCTCAGAATACAGAAAGATCTTGACAGACTTGAACATTGGGCGGTAACTAACAAAATGAAATTCAACAGTGAAAAAAGTAAGGTTCTACATTTAGGCCAAAAAAACAAAATGCACTGGTACTGTATATGTGGTACCTTGCTCAATAGTAGTACCTGTGAGAGGGATCTTGGAGTCCTAGTGGACAACCATTTAGATATGAGCCTGCTGGCCAACACAGTTCTGGGCTGCATAAACAGAGGGATAGAATCAAGATCACGTGAAGTGTTAATACCACTTTATAATGCCTTGGTAAGGCCACACTTGGAATATTGCATTCAATTTTGGTCGCCACGATGTAAAAAGGATGTTGAGACTCTAGAAAGAGTGCAGAGAAGAGCAACAAAGATGATTAGGGGACTGGAGACTAAAACATATGAAGAAAGGTTGCAGGAACTCAGGATGCCTAGTTTAATGAAAAAAAGGACTAGGGGAGACATGATAGCAGTGTTCCAATATCTCAGGGGTTGCCACAAAGAAGAGGGAGTCAAACTATTCTCCAAAGCACCTGAGGGTAGAACAAGAAGCAATGGGTGGAAACTAATCAAGGAGAGAAGCAATTTAGAACTAAGGAGAAATTTCCTGACAGTTAGAACAATCAATAAGTGAAATAACTTGCCTGCAGAAGTTGTGAATGCACCAACACTGGAATTTTTTAAGAAAATGTTGGATAGCCATTTGTCTGAAATGGTGTAGGGTTTCCTGCCTTAGCAAGGGGTTGGACTAGAAGACCTCCAAGGTCCCTTCCA